>NW_027141937.1:1270918-1906377 GCF_036365525.1 Heterodontus francisci
CCTTGGTTCTCTGGTGCTAATTTCAGAGTAAATCATGCAGCTTGACAATTGGAGCCAAAGAAAAGGACACAGGAGAGGTTGAAAGTGCCAAAACCTGGGATTGAACCAAGAACTGTTTAACTGTTAGTACAGCACGAACTCAACAAAGCTATTTCAACAACACACTAAAGCCACCATTCTGTCACTGCTTTGGAAGACAATATATACATTAAAGTGTTTGTAAAAAGTTACAGAGCACAACATGTGAGTAATATTCCCCATTGTTTTCTCAGTACTGAGGGATTGTGAAGTGGGAGACAGCCAGAAGTCCCACTGTGCCACACTGACCCTGAGCTGTGAGTGAAATGAGATAAAGTTCAATCTTTAGCAGAGAGATTCTGGAGAGAGGTAAGAGTCCTGAATCAAGGAAAGACTTTCTGACACAATAAAAGCAAAATACTGCAGATGCTGGAAATCTGAAATAAAAACAAAAAGTGCTGGAAATACTCAACAGTTCTGGCAGCATCTGTGGTGAGAGAAACAGAGTTAATGTTTCTGGTTAGATTAGATTAGAGATACAGCACTGAAACATGCCCTTCGGCCCACCGAGTCTGTGCTGCACATCAGCTACCCATTTATACTAATCCCGCACTAATCCCATATTCCTACCAAACATCCCCACCTGTTGCTATATTTTCCTGCCACCTATCTGCACTACTGACAATTTATAATGGCCTATTTATCTATCAACCTGCAAGTCTTCTGGCTTGTGGGAGGAAACCCACTCAGACACAGGAAGAACTTACAAACTCCACACAGGCTGTACCAGGAATCGAACCCAGGTCCCTGGAGTTGCGAGGTGGCGGTGCTAACCACTGCACCACTGTGCTGATCTCTGACTTTTCTTCAGAACTGACACTGGTTAGAAAAGAATTAGGTTTTAAACAAGTGAAGGGGAGGGGCATTTGGGAGAGAACAAAGGGGAAGGTGTTTGATAGGGCAGAGGGCAGGAGAGATTAAATAACAAAGCTGTCCTGGGACAAAGGCAAAGAGTGTGTTAATGCTTGTGGTTGCCTGACACCAGTCATGCTCTGATGTTATTGAACACAATGTTCAATCCACAAGGCTGTTGAGTGCAGAATCAAAAGGTCAGGTGCTGCTCCTCGAGCTTGGGTTGATTTTAACTGGAACACTGGAGCAGACCAAAGACAGAAATGTTGACATGAGAGCAGGGGGGAGTGTTGAAATGGCAAGCAACCAGAAGCTCAGGGTTATGCTTTCGGCCTGAGCAGAGGTGTTCCACCTAATCTGCGTTTGGTCTCTCCAGTTTAGAGGAGACCGCATTGTGAGCAGTGAATACAGTATACATAATTGAAAGAAGTACAAGTAAATCGCTGCTTCACCTAAAAGGAGTGTTTGGGGCGTTAGCTAATGAGCAGAGAGGAGGGAAAAGGGCAGGTATTATATCTCCTGCGATTGCATGGGAAGGTGCCTTGGGAAGGGGACAAGGTATCGGGGGTCATGGAGGAGTGGACCAGGGTGTCACGGAGGGGACAATCCCTTCACAATGTTGACAGGGGATGGGAGGATGCGTTTGGTGGTGGCATCACGCTGGAGGTGCAGGAAATGGTGGAGGATGATCCTTTGGATGTGGAGGCAGGTGGGGTGGAAAGTGAGGACAAGGGGCACCCTGTCGCAGTTCTGGGAGGGAGGGGAAGGGGGCAGGCAGAGGTTGAGAGTCCTGTCAACTACACTGGGAGGGGGCGGGGTGGGGAGTAGTTGAAATCTGGTGATGTTGTTGAATTTAATTTCAAACACTCCTTGAACTCTCTGCTGATGAAGACTGAAAAAGGGAAGAACAACCACACAACAAGGGTCTCAAATCCAAGACCCTGAGATTAAAAGTCTCATGCTCTACCAACTGAGCTAACAAGGCCTGACACAGTACTTCGACTCTGTCTGTTATTGGACGGATGCAGCTGTTGGCTCCACCCCAAGGGCGGGAATTTGTTCCGCCAACTATGAAGCAGTTTCCTATCAATTCCCCAGACTATCAGTAAATCCACTTCCAGAAGCCCCAAAGTGTGATATATTCCTCTCACTCATCAGTAATAAATCTGAAATCTTTTTACCTTCCAAATGCTGCCATCTATTTTGTCAGTATTTATTTCTCTCTCCTTTTTATTTAGTTCATGCATTTCTTCAGAATTATTTTTTCAATTATATCTGAGGGAAGAAATGAACAGATCTGGCAGCTCAAAACTGGGCATCCATGAGGCACTGTGGGCCATCAGCAGCAGCAGAATTGTATTTAAACACAATATGTTACCTCATGGCCTGACATATCCCTCACTCTACCATTACCATCAAGCCAAGGGAGCAATAGTGGTTCAATGAAGTGTGCAGGAGGGCATGTCAGGAGCAGCACCAAGCAGACCTAAAAATGAGTGAAGCTACAACACAGGACTACTTGCATGTCATTTAGCGGAAGCAGCATGCAATAGACAGAGCTGAGTTATCTCACAACCAACAGATCAGATCAAAGCTCTGCAGTCCTGCCACATCCAGTCCTGAATGGTGGTGGATAATTAAACAATTAACAGGAGGACGAGGCTCCACAAATATCCCCATCCTTAATGATAGGGGAGACCAGTATGTCAGTGCAAAATACAAGGTTGAATCATTTGCAACCATCTTCAGCCAGAGGTGCCAAGTAGATGATCAATCTCGGCCTCCTCCTGAGGTCCCCAGCATCACAGGTGCCAATCTTCAGCTAAATCCACTTCACTCCACATGATATCAAGAAATGGCTGAAGGCTCTGGATACTGACAACATCCTGGCTGCAGTGCTGAAGACTTGTGCTCCAGAACTAGCCACGCCGCCCGCCAAGCTACAACACTGGCATCTACACAGCAATGTGGAAAATTGCCCAGGTATGTTCTGTATACAAAAGGCAGGACAAATCCAACCCGGTCAATTCCTGCCTGATCAGCCTCCTCTTGATCATCAGTAAAGTGATGGAAGGTGTCGTTGACAGTGCTATCAAGCAGCACTTACACAGCCATAACCTACTCACCAATGCTCATTTTTGGTTCCGCCAGGGCCACTTAGTTCCTGACCTCATTATGGCCTTGGCCCAAATATGGACAGAAGAGCTGAATTCAGGAGGTGAGGTGAGGTGACAGTGACTGCTCTTGCCAAGGGCATCAAGGAGCCCTTGCAAAATTGAAGTCAATGGCAATCAAAGAGAAAAATCTCCACTGGTTGGAGTCATACCTTGCGCAAAGGAATATGGTGCTGGTTGTTGGTGGCCAATCATCTCAGTACCAGACATCGCTCATGAGTTCCTCAGGGTAGTGTCCTAGGCCCCAACCGTCTTCAGTTGCTTCATCAATAAACTTCCTTCCATCATAAGATCAGAAGTGGAAATGTTCACTGATGAATTGCAAAATGTTCAGTTGCATTAGTAACTCCTCAGATAATGACGCAGTCCGTGTCCACATGTAGAGAGACCTGGGCAAGATTGGGCTTGGACTGATAAGTGGCAAGTAACATGCACGCCACAAAAATGCCAGGCAATGACCATTTCCAACAAGAGTGAATCTAACCATCTCCCCTTGACAGTCAATGACATTACCATTGCTGAATCCTTCACAATCAACATCCGGGGGGGTTACCGATGAGCAGAAACTGAATTGGATCAGTCATATAAATACCGTAGCTACAAGAGCAGGTCAGAGGCTGGGAATTCTGCTGCAAGTAACTCACCTCCTGTCCACCATCTACAAGGCACAAGTCAGCAGTGTGATGTAATACTCCCCACTTGCCTGGATGAGTGGAGCTCCAACAACACCAAAGAAACTCAACACCATCCAGGATAAAGCAGATCACTTGATCAGCACTCCATCCACTACTTTAAATATTCACTTCCTGCACCACCAGTGGACAGTGGCAGCAGTGTGTACCATCTACAAGATGCACTGCAGCAACTCACCAAGCCTCCTTCGACAGCACCTTCCAAACCCCCAATCTCGACCACCTAGAAGGACATTGGATGAATGGGAACATCACCATCTGCAAGCTCCCCTCCAAGTTACACACTGTCCTGACTGGGAACGATATCACCATTCCTTCACTGTCACTGGATCAAAATCTTGGAACTCCCTTCCTAACAGCACTGTGGGTTTACGTACAACACATGGACAGCAGCAGCTCCAAAAAGGCGGCTCACCACCACCTTCTCAAGGGCAATTAAGGATGGACAATAAAGGCTGCGTTTGCTGACAATGCAACCACTAGGTGGCACAACTCGCTTTCTCCCCCTCCTTCGCACCGGCCGCTTCCACCCTCCACAGTCGCTCGCTCCAGACCTCGCTGCTTCCCCCCCACTACTTCCCTGGCCGATTGTCTCCCGATCATGTCACCCCATTCTCCAGTCGTTCGCTCACTCCCCACCAACCCCCTCCCCTCCAGCCACTAGCTCGAGGCCGCGCTGCTTCCCTTCTCTCGGCTCCTTGCTCCCATGTTTGTCCAGTCTCCACGCGCCGCCCGAAGAAGTAAGGTGGGCTGTAAAGTGTGACGTAGGAGCGAGTAGTGAGTGGCCTAGAGGAGGGAAGTGGCACGGCCTAGAGCTAGCGGCTGGAGCAGGGGTTGTGGGGCAGAGAGCAAGCGGCCATAGAGCTGGATGACGCGGGTGGGGAACAATTGTCCAGGGGAGCATCGAGGTGTGGAGCGAGCGGCTGAGGGGAGGAAGCGTCGAGGCCTGGAGCGAGTTGCCGAGGGGGGAGAGCTGCAGCCTCAAAGTCTCCTATTCAGCCGCTTCCTCTAGCTGAGTGAGGGGCTGGATACCCGATGACGCTTTAGCGCACATGTGCGAAGATGGACCATGCGCAGATATGCAATGACGTTGGCGCTGTGCAATGACATCATCCTGCCCATGTGCCACTTAATCCTGGCAAGATGTAGCTGTGCCTATGCACAGCTTGGCACAGTCCGATGATGTCAGCGGACCGCTGCATTGACAGGAATCACATTGTGTCAGCAGTGCCCACATCCCATGAAAGAATAAAAAAGAGATTTACCACAATGGTAGCAGGGTGAGGGGTTTCAGTTATGTGGAGAGATTGGAGAAGCTGGGGTTGTTCTCCTCGCAGCAGGGAAAATTCAGAAGAGATTTGACACATTTGTTCAAAATCATGAAGGTTTTCAATATTTTAAATAAGGAGAAAATGTTTCCAGTGGTAAAAGGGTCAGTAAGCAGAGGACACAGATATCAGGTGATTGGCAGAAGAACCAGAGGTGACATGAAGAACCATTTTTTACACTGCAATGTGTTGTGATAAAGAAAGAAAAGACTTGCATTTATATAGCACCTTTCAAGACCACTTGAAATATCAAAGCACTTTGTAGACAATGAAATACTTTTGAAGTGTAATCACTGTTGCAATGTCAGAAATGCAGCAGCTGATATTCACAAACAGCAATGTGATAATGTCTAACTGATCTGATTGAGGGGCAAATATTGATCAGAACACCAGGGGTGGTGCAATGGTTAGCACTGCAACCTCACAGTTCCAAGGACCCAGGTTCGACTCTGGGTATTGCCTGTGCGGAGTTTGCAATTTCTCCCTGTGACCATGTGGGTTTTTGCCGGGTGCTCCGGTTTCCTCCCTTGAAGGTGATAGGTAAATTGGCTGTTGTAAATTGCCCCTAGTGGAGGTAGAGAAAATGGGATTACTGCAGGATTAGTATAAGTGGGTGGTTGTTGGTCGGCACAGACGAGGTGGGTTGAAGGGCCTGTTTCAGTGCTGTAGCCCTCAATAAAAATAAAATACTTGCTCTTCACTTGTTTGAAATTGCAGCATGGGATCTTTTACATTCACCCAAACATGCAGACCAGGTCTTGGTTTAACATCACACCTGAAAGGCAGCACCTTCAACACCCTGAGTGCTGCACTGGAGTGTCAGCTGTGAAATCTGAACCCAGAAGCTTGTGATTTCGAGGTGAGTGTGACCAACTGAGCCACAGCTTTTACCTGAGTCTCAATCCTTCTCCCAACAGTTTCTCTCTATCGGGTCTGTCACGACCCCTCATGATTGTGAACACCTCTATCAAATCTCCTCTCCAAGGAGAACAACCCCAGCTTCTCCAATCTATCCACATGACTGAAATCCTAACCACACGTCGCAGAAAGGAATTTTTCCTCATGTTCCTTCTGGTTTTGTGAGTCACCTTAAATCTGTAACCTTCGGTTATTGACCATTCAGCAGTTAGAAACAGTTCCTCTGTATTTACTCTACCTCAAACCTTCAAGGAAGCTCTGCAAAGTAACTGAAAATCAAGTTGTCAGAAGTAGGATTTAAACACATGCCTCCAGTGAAAGCTGCAAGCTGAACAGAGAAGCTGAAACCGCTCAGTCACCTCAACTGTTCAGACCTTTTTGACCTCGTCATCACTTCTGTGCTTTGAAAGGTTCACTCAGTTCTGGAACTTCTTCAATGTTACTGGAATGCTCAGTGATTGGGATATTAACTTCCCCGGGTTTTCCTGAGCTTGTTCTCGGTGTATGGGGATGTTTGTCCTGGGCCGTGGAATCTTGCATCCCTGTAATGGACATTAACCCACTGATTGAATCTGTATTCACTGCTTTCCGCTGGTGCTGGGTAATTGCAGAGTGTGGGGCCGGAATGTTGCTGCTTGTCCCGGCCTCACTCACTCTGGGAAAGAGTGAATAATTGATGCGTCTGTTTCTGTATCTGAAATGTGACTTCGATCTGCTGTTATTAACCGAGGCAGCGCTGCAGAAGGATACGTTAATAATCTCTCACGAATCAACTGTAAACAGTCAGAATGTGTAACTTTGAGCAGCGCTTTCAGCACCGTCAGGGCTGGAATGTTGAGTGAGGGGAAACATTGTCTGTATCTGAGTGTATACAGCACTGTACAGAGAAAGAGCCAATAACAGTGCATCTTTTCACATTTAATCACAATAATATCCACAGTCAGGAGCTGAAAATGATGAAAAACCAAATAGCAAGAGCAAAAATAAGAAATGTCAGTAATTATAGATTAGCTGATCAGCTTTCACTGTGTTACCTGGTAGTCTACTGTTTTCTATTCAATGCTCTCTCCACTGTGACCAGGGAATGATTTCTTCTCAAAGGCTGAACATTAACAAAACTGCTTGTAATTTAAAATCTTTTAAAAGTAATTCCATGGAGCGAATGGGGCAAAGTCAAATAACTGCACCAATTATAGGAGAGCTGGTTGGTGATGACGTGGATGTGTCTGCAGTGTGCAGGACCAGACTGTTTCTATAGATTCACAATGAATGTTCCACCCTTTATTTATAACAGTAAAACTGATAGTGGACAATGGCTATTCTGGTTGCAGTAACCTGAAGCTTTAACTCATTAACACCCTACTTTAAGGTAATTTAGAAAGAACAACATGCAGCTCTGTCAGTTAGTGTGCTTGTTTGTTCACCCACAATTTGATGGTTCAAGCACATAAACGGATGAGGCTTTATTAAATTAAACTCTTCTACATCTGCTATATTACTCTTGCTGTTGATTTTTCAAAGATAAGGTTCATCAAGTCTTTCTTTATGAAATCCATGCTGACTGTGTTTTATTATTTTTCATTTCCATCTGTATTTTCTGCTTTGGAGGATTACAGGATATTATCATTTTTTTTGTTCATTCATGGGAGGTGGGTGTCGCTGGCTCGGCCAGCATTTATTATCCATCCCTAATTGCCTTGAGAAGGTGGTGCTGAGCTGCCTTCTTGAACCACTGCAGTCCATGTGCTGCTGTTATGAAGAGAGTTCCAGGATTTTGACCCAGCAACAGTGTAGGAACGGTGATACAGTTACAATTCAGGATGGTGTGTGGCTTGGAGGGGAACTTGCAGGTTGTGGTGTTCCCATGCATCTGCTGCCCTTGTCCTTCTAGGTGATAAAGGTCATGGGTTTGGAAGGTGCTGTCTAAGGAGCATTGGCACATTGCTGCAGTGCATCTTGTGGATGGTACACACTGCTGCCACTGTGTGCCAGTGATGGAGGGCAAGAATGTTGTAAATGGGCTGCCAATCAAGCGGGCTGCTTTGTCCTGTTGAGTTTCTTGAGTATTGTTGGAGCTGCACCCAGCCAGACAAGTGGAGAGTATTCCATCACACTCCTGACTAGTGTACAGGCTTTGGGGAGTCAGGAGGTGAGTTACTTGCCGCAGGATTCCGAGTCTCTGACCTGCTCTTGTCGCCATAATATTTACATGGTTACTGGAGTTCAGTTTCTGCTCAATGGTAACCCCCAGGTTGTTGAGAGTGGGGGATTCAGCGATGGTAATGCCATTGAATGTCAAAGGGAGATGGTTAGATTCACTCTTGTTTGGGATGGTCATCGTCTGGCAGTTGTGTGGTGGGAATCTTATACATCTTTATTGTGGAGTACTCTATTGTACTGTTGTGTGACTGCACTTGAAAAGTCGTGAAATGCAAGTCTTGCTTTTTCCATTGTTATCAGTGTCATTGTGATCAAAAGATAGGATTCATGAGCACAAAGTTTAAATCAATTTTGATTAAAATAATGTAAAAGCATCTATATTTTTGCACTGTACTTAATAATCTCCATTTTCCTATCCTTACCAAGTACAATGTCTTTGACCCTGAAATTGATTCCACAATCTCAGTCCCTCAGACAATTTCAGCTCAGTTCTGATGAAAGATCACAGATCTGAAACGTTAACTCTGTCTCTCTCTCCACAGATGCTGCCAGACCTGCTGAGTATTTCCAGTATTTTCTGTTTTTATTTCAGATTTCCAGTCTCTGCAGTATTTTGCTTCTGTGTTACTTTGAAAGTTAAAACTGAACCACCTGTCTACAATTCACACTGGGGTCTCCCATGAAATGATTCTGTATAATGTTGATGTAATGAATACAGACTCCGAGCACAGAGCTTCCTGTGGGGAATTGGGGAGATGAAAACCAGCAGACTCTGCAGGAATTTCCACTGGGAGCACAAATTCACAAAATCTACCTTTTGTATATCGATTCATTTTGATTTTCCTTCTGGAAAATTATTTTGAAACAATTTAAACATCAACCCACAGCTCCATGACTGGGTCAATTATGAGGTCATCCTCTGACAGGTCATGTGACAGCTGGAGCCACAAGACATCAGAACCAGATTTGTGACAGGATTAAAACCCGGAATCCTGTCAAAATGGCTTTTCAAATAAAGCTGTTGCTGTTTGAAAACACAGCAGTTAAACTTTCTGCCTGACCATGAGGGGAGCTAGGGAGAAATTTACAAAACTAAATCCTTTTACAAAATAGTTCAAAAACCATTCACTGAGAAATCATGTGAGGACTCATATGCAGTAGAGAAACAAGCAGAATACAGAAAGTGCAGAGGAGAGCTGAAAAAGGAAATGAGATCAGCAAGATGAATGAGAAAAGATTAGCAGGTCACATAACTGGGAACACTGAAGTCTTTTACCAACATATGGACAGTCAATGAAAGGGTGGGTCAATTAGGAGATCCTGTGGAGGCAGAGGGTGTGGCTGAGGTACTAATTAAGTACATTTCATCTGTCATCACAAAGCAAGCGGGTGCTGCAAATGTCACAGGAAAGGAGGAGGAAGTGGAGGATTTGGAGGAGATGAAAATAGATAAAGAGGAGACAATTACAAGGTTAGCTGTGCTCACAGTAGAAAAGTCACCCGGTCTGGATGGGCTGCATCCTGGGTTGCTGAGGGAAGTAAGAGTGGAAATAGCGGAGACTCGAACCACAATCTTTCATTCCTCCTTGAATATGGGAATGATGCCAGAGGACTGGAGGATGGAGGTAAGCTTGGGTAGTTCGATCTTAGTTTAACTTGACCATTTTTATAATGTATCCATTGTCATAACTAACAAGGTTAAGAAAGCCATTTTATAATTAACACATAACCAAAGGAACCATTTTGTGTTCAATACTAACGTTCATATCCTGTATAATTAATGAGTAGCTGCCCATCCTGAAACAGATTATTGTAAAAGTAATGAACCTTGATTGAGTTATAATTAATGAATCAATAAACATTTTAGAGAGAATGGGTTTTCATTTAAAGTTTGTTCAATCTAATTACTGTGAGTTTCTGTGTCTTTGTGGGAAAGGGCAGTTTCAGCGAAATTTATTCAAACAATGGACCTTTCTCGGACCCCTGATAAAACCCATGGTATGTCACATTGTGACCTTCAAGAGTCTAGATTTAATGAATAGGAAACTTGTTTCAGATCAGATGGGGAGACAGTGTGAAACCACTCCATTGTACTCATGTCTGAGATTCTGAGGACAGGTGGCTGTTAGTGGAAGACATTATTAAGAACAAATTAAATGTACCTAGCAACAGCTAGGACCAATTATTATTTTACATGGTGGTGTGATGGCCATCCAGGGGTTAAAAGTAGGGATCTTGTAAGGTTTCAGTGTACAGGAACACTGGACGACCTCAGGGGTAAAGGCTCAGATCATCGACCAAGTTCTCCACCTGATGAGGGATCTAGACTGGACAAAGAGGACCGTGACACTCTGAGACCAAGCTCGATCAGTCCCCAGAGCTGTAAAGTTACATTCCCCAAGTTTGTTAAGTATAATTTTACTTTCAATTATTAAGTACTATTTTACTCTCAATAAAAGTTCTGGACTTATTAATCAAGTATCCTGTTGCTTTAATTGATTAAAGTCATGCCCAAAGTGATTGTCTGCAATAGACTTTCCAGAATTAAAAGATAAGTCTGCAAGGGTTGTGAATATTACAGCCCTGTTTAAAAAGAGAGATAAACCCAGGAACTACAGACCAATTAGTCTAATGTCGGTGGTGGGGAAACTTTTGGAGACAATTATCCAGGAGGAAATTAACTGTCACTTGGTAGAACATGGGCTAATAAATGACAGCCAGTGCAGATTGGTTAACAGAAGATTGTGTCTGAAATAATTACTGAATTAATTTCTTTGATGAAGTTTCAGAGAGAGTTGACGAGGGTGGTGAGGTTAATGGTACGTGTCTGGACATCAAAATTGTGTTTGAAAAGCTACCATAAACTAGACTTGGGGCAGCACAATGGCACAGTGGTTGGCAGTGCAACCTCACAGCTCTCGCAACCCAGGTTCAGTTCTGGGTACTGCCTGTGCAGAGTTTGCAAGTTCTCCCTGTGACTGTGTGTGTTTCTGCTGGGTGCTCCGGTTTCCTCCCACAAGCAAAGACTGCAGGTTGATAGGTAAATTGGTTGTTGTAAATTGCTCCGAGTGTAGGTAAGAGAATGGTGGGGATGTGGTAGGGAATATGGTATTATGGTGTAGGATTACTATAAATGGGTGGTGGTTGGTCAGCACAGACTCAGTGGGCCGTAGGGCCTGTTTCAGTTTTGCATCTCTCTATGACTTGTTAACAAAATTCAAGCAGATGGGATTAAAGGGGCAGTGGCAGTGTGGATCCAAAATTGGCTGCAGGGTAAAAAGTATGGTGAATGCTTGTTTTTCAGAATGGAGGGAGTTATACAGTAATGTCCTTGTTGTTGCATTATGTTCAATGTCAGACCCCGAGCTGTCCGAGGGATGGGGCAATTTGTGATGTTCCTGTGGTTGCAATATTTGCAGTGTCTGACCTTGATCTGTCACAGGGATGTGGCATTTATGAGGTCCCTGTGGGGTGCTGTTTGTTTGGTGTATTACACTGACCTGTCCCAGAGAGCGGGAAGGTTGTGATGTCCTTGTGGGTTGCAATCTGTTCAGTGTCTGACTCTGATCTGTACCAGAGATGGGGCAGTGTGTGATATCCTTGTGCATGTCATACAGACCCACTGGTGTGTGGTTCCATCCTGATGCCAAGAAACAGAGCCCCATCTCTGGGCAAAAAGTCTCACTTCTCAATGGGTGTCTCGAGAAGACACAGTGGCGCACTGGTTACCACCGCAGCCTCACACCTCCAGTGACCCACGTTTGTTTCTGTGTTCTGCCTGTGCAGAGTTTACAAATTCTCCCTGTGACAGCGTGGGTTTCTGCTGGGTGCTCCGGTTTCCTCCCACAGCCAAAGACTTGCAGTAGATAGGTAAATTGGCCATTGTAAATTGCCCCTAGTGTAGGTAGGTTGGAGGGGAATTGAGGGGATGTGGTAGGAATATGGGATTAATGTCGGATTAGTATAAATGGGTGGTTGATGGTCGATACAGACTCGGTGGGCTGGAAGAGCCTGTTTCAGTACTGTATCTCTAAATAAATAAATCAGAAGGCTGAGGGAGTAAACCTGGACAGTAAATCCGGAGTGGAGTCCTGGAGGCGGTTACCTGTTACTTATCAGGCAGTTTTCCAGCAACTCCTACAGCAGAGCTGGTACCAAACAGTACTAGTTTTTCCTTTCCTTTGGACAATACGAGCAATGCTGAGAGGGAGTCCTGATGCTCAGGGTCTCCATACTATTTGCCCAGGCCTGTGCCCTGGAGAGGACACTCCAGCTTCGTGGTTAAACATTGGCACAACCCGGGAATAAGCAGTTACTGATTACAAGCTCTCATTCAATTGGTGTCGAGTATGAGCGCCAGGGGTTACTTCGGACAGTGAGAGAGCTCTTCGTGTCTCATTGGATAGCTACCATTCACTCCAAGCTGGGCAGCCCCCAGTCAGTTAGGTGCTGTGAAGCCACGACCTGCTTGCTTCAATGGGTGCTTGGAGCTTGGAGAGTCATCTCTGAACAGACGGATTGATAATCTATGCACCAAGAAAAGCAAATTCAACAAAGAAGACACCAGTCCTTCGCATCACAAGCTGGAATCTAAGGACCATGTGTCCTGGCCTTACCGACAACCTTCTGCAGGTTGATGACACACACAAGACAGTTGTGATCGACGAGGAACTCACAATGCTCAATGTGGACATTGCTGTGCTGCAAGAAACTAGACTCGTTCAAAGTGGATCCCTCAAAGAGAAACACTACACCTTCTTCTGGCAGGGGAAAGCCCAAGAGGCAACTCGTGAGCATGGAGTGGGTTTCACAGTAAAATACACGCCACTTGAGATGAGTGAACCACTCACAGTAGGCTCAGAGAGACTTCTTACTCTTCACTTGTCAATAAGCATGGGCCCAGTTAATCTCATGTGCATCTATGTCCCGACACTCACCTCCACCCCAGATGTCAAGGATCAATTCTATGTGACACTTGACACTGCCATCAGAAGAATTCCCAGCACTGAGGGACTGTACCTTCGAGGAGACTTCAACACAAGCTTGGATACTGACTACACAGCTTTGCCAATGTGCATAGAGCACCAGGGGATTGGCAAGATGAACGAAAATGGACAGAGGTTGCAGGAGCTATGCTGTCACCATGGATTCTGTGTGATGAACAGCTACTTCCAGGTCAAGCTGTGCTACAAGGTGTCCTGGAGACATCCGAGATCATGCCATTGGCACCAGCTAGACCTTATCATCACCAGACATACCACCCTCAGCAGTGTCCTCATCACTCGCAGCTATCACAGTGCTGACTGTGACACTGACCACTCCCTGGTGTGTAACAAGGTCAGGCTTCAGACAAGGAAGCTTCATCCATCCATGAAGAAAGGTCGTCTTCTGATCAACACTTGCCGAACAACTGATCCAGAAAGGACCCAGGAGTTCCTCAACATCCTCGATCAGGCTCTTTCAGACAACAATGCTCAAGGTCTCAGTGCGGTGTCAAAGTGGAATCATCTGCACACCACCATCTATAACTCTGCACTCACTGTGTATGGGAAAAGAGATGGGAGGAATGCTGACTGGTTTGAGGCTTATTGGACTGAAATGGAGTCAGTTACTGTAACTAAGAAGAGAACCCTCATGAACTACAAACAAGTCCCCAGCAAACAACATCTAGATGCTCTCAGAGCAGCCAGAAACAAGTCTCTGCAGACTGCTCGGCACTGCACCAATCAATACTGGTTAAAACTCTGCTGATGAATCCGGGGATGCTAGAGGGATGTATGAAGGAATTAAGAAAGCAATGGACCCAGTAGTAACTAAATCAGCACCTTTTGAAGACAAAGACAGGGGTGATCATCACTGAACCGAACAAGCAGATGGAAAGGTGAGTGGAGCATTACCTTGAACTCTACATAACGGAGAACATTGTCACTGAAGTAGCTCTCAGTGCCATTCAAGACTTCCCTGTCATGGAGGAACTGGACAGTGAGCCCTGCATAGTCCAGCTCAACAATGGCTCAAAACATGCGTGAAGCAAACATTGTCACCTTGGACAAAATTAAGGGGGATCGCAGTGACTGCAGCAATTATCGGAGACAGCTACTCAGTTTCACTCACCTGCTCGATCCCTTTCCTCCTGCAAGTTCCTTTGCTTCAGGTATCCATCCAATTTCCTTTTCAAATCATTGATTGTCTCTGCTTCCACCACACTCGTGGGTCAGGACATTACCACTCACAGCATAAAAAAAATTCCACCTCAACCAAGGATGGGAAATATTTACATCTTCTATATTTAGCTTATTCTCTATCTCTACGAGAATAGAATGGCAGTCAACATGAAAGGGAACCCAAAAATCTTCAAGCAGTATATAAATAATAAGCAGGTAGTAAGCGGTGAAGTGGGCCCCATGAGGGACAAAGAGGGTAATATATACTTAGAGCTGCAGGGCAATGTTAATCTAGTTAATCTAGTTAAACCTTGTATCAATGATCACTAAGGAAGTGGAATTTGACAAAATATCAGTAGAAGTGGAGAGTGTAGAGGCAATGGAGAGGGTACAAATTGAGAGAGGGAGGTACTGAAAAGGCTGGTTATGCTTCAGGAAGATAAAGTACCTGGTCCGGATGGCTTTCATCCCAGATTGCGAAAGGAAATGTGGATGCAGATAACAGAAAGGCTTGCTATAATCTTCCAATCTTCCCTGGATACGGGGGAGGTGTCAGAGGATTAAACAGTGGCAAATGTGACACCCTTATTCAAGAAAGGGTGCAAGGACAGTCCGGCTAACTACAGGCCAGTTAGATTAACAGCAGTGGTGGGTAAGGTTTTAGAAAGAACAATCAGGGAAAAAATGAACAGTCACTTGGAGAGGTTTGAGTTAATTGAGGAGAGTGAGCATGGATTTATACATGGGAGTTCATGCTTGACTAATCTAACTGCATGTTTTGATGAACTAACAGAGAAGGTTTATGAAGGGAATGCAGTGGATGTTGTTTATGTGGATTTTAAGAAACGACACATAAAAGGGTGATTGAGGTTCATGGAATAGGAGGTTCAGTGTCCAATTGGATAGAAAATTGGCTTAAGGAGAGAAAACAGCAAGTCGTAATAAATGGTTCATTCTCAGACTGGAAGGTTGTCGACAGTGCTGTTCCCCAAGGGTCACTGCTGGAACCACTGCTTTTTAGTTGCTACAGATAAATGACTTGGATCTTGGAATATAGAGTAGAATCTCAAAATATGCCGATAACACCAAACTTGGAGAAGTGGCAAACAGTGAGGATGAAATGAACCACCTGCAACAAGACAGTGATAGGCTAGCAGAATGGGCAGACAGGTGCAGATGGATTGTAATAGTGACTAGTGTGAGGTGATGCATTTTAGCAGAAGGAATAGGGAGAGGCAATATATACTTAATGGCACAGTTCTAAAGAGTGTGCAGAAATAGAGGGACCTGTTCACTGTCACGTGAACAATTACTTCTTGTTGTGTGCTCTCAGATTTGTCACCTTCACTGGACTGGAGTGAGGTGACATCTACTGGCAGGAAGCAAGAACTGCAATCAAGCAGCATAAACTCATCGTCTGTCAGGGTGAAAGAAACATTGCAATGTGAGGAAATAGTGAATGGGTTTGATTGGGTTGATGGAGACATGATTCCACTTGTGGTGGAGTCCAACGCAAAGGCCAGAAATATAAAATTGTCATTATTAAAAGATATGAGGAATTCATGATAAATGTATTTAGGTAGTGTGTGGGTGGAATCTGGATAGAATAGAAAGTGAGATTGGGTGGACAGAAGCAGTGTGAAAGGATGGCTCAAACAAAAGGTAAACGCCCTGAAAGGCGAACTCTGTTTCTCTCTCCACAGATGCTGCCAGAGTTTCTGAACATTTCCAACACATTCTGTTTTTATTTCAGAATTTGCAGGATATTGCTTTGCTCTGAAAAAAAATGGATGATCGGCTTTGGCTGCCAGTGAAATTCCACAGGAGCTAAAAGGAAGTTCTGATATCAGTGGCATGTTGATCTAGGGGTATGATTCTTGCTTAGGGGGAGTGATTAATTAATGTGTGAGAGATCCTGAGTTCAAATCCTAGACAAGCCCTTCTTCTTTGGCATTTTTAATTTCAGGTCATTGTTTGGTTTCAGCCTTGCAGAAGGCGGAATTGATTTCCAAATGGAGCCTGCTTGAGGACCAGAGAGCTGGATTCAAAGATCTTGATTAACTAAATGTACAGATAGCCAAGTGGGAATATAAAGTTGTTGCAGTAATTGTGACCTGACTCCAAAAACAACAGGACTGGGTTCTGGACTGGAATGGAATGGAATTCTTCAGTGTTTCTGTTGTTTGGCTTGCATTGACTCATCGATTTTCTTGTTTTTCACTTTGTCGATGCCTTTGAATAATTGTGGATCCTTCTTCAGATTGTCTTCTTTCACCAGGTAGTTCTGACCTCTGATGCTGATGATCGTAATGAGCTTCAACTCACTGATAGTTTTGGAACTGAACAGATTTCCTTTGCTTGAGTCTACAACATGGAACTCAGTCTGACATGTGGACCCATGGGAGGATTTGAATGCCACCCCTGCGTTGGAGAACACAGTTGCATCCATCCAATAAGAGAGCGAGTAGAAGTGACAGTTCTGTCAGTCAAACATTGAACTTTTAATTTCAGGGTGGTGAGTTTGAGCGCCATTTTGTTTTTCCCTTTTTTAAGGCTTCATTAGCAGAGAGTACAAGGAGTGTTTGAAATGAAATTCAGCAAAAGTATGAGAAAGTCTCACTTTGATTCGGCACTCATCTCTCTGCAGCATCTCGCTGTGAAAGATTGAACTTCATCTCATTTCATTCCCAGCTCGGTGTCAGTGCGGCTCAGTGGGACTTCTGGCTGTCTCCTGCTTCACAATCCATCAGTGCTGAGAAAGCAATGGGGAATATTATTCACGGCTCTGTAACCTGAGGACACCGATTTAAGGTGAATGGCAAAAGAACCAAAGGCAACATGAGGAAAAACTTACTTTGCACAGCGAGTGGTTAAGATCTGATGTGCACTGCTTGAGAGTGTGATGGAGGCTGATTCAACCATGGCTTTCAAAATGGTATAAGATAATTATCTGAAGTGGAAAAATTGCATGTTTTCATGGAATACATGAGTCTGTGGCATGAGCTGAGTTGCTCGTGCATAGAAGCAGCACAAGCACAATGAGCTGAATGGCTTCCATTTGTTCTGTAACTATTCTATGATCTATGATTCTTTTCAGAGTGAAATCAACACTCACATACTAGAAACTGACAGGTACACTGTAAACTTCGCATTACCAGACAAGATATTGACAGATTCAGTGTGAAACCCACAGTCACGTAGCAGCAGTTGGCAGGTAACGTGTAAAATCTTTCTTTCATATCCCAACTGCAAGGTACAAAGGAAATTAGGTACAAACCCAGGCTCACACTTCAAAGACTGAGAGATACAAAGCAAAACACATACTCACCTACAAGTACAGAGACGAAGACACACTCAGAGGAGGTGCAGATTAAAGACACATGCATGTAACAGAAACTGACAGGGATAGAATCAAACCCTTTCTCACTTCTCAGATACTGATAGATACAGACAAAAGCTGATGCTCACAGACAAGTTGTTGAAAGATATGTGGTGAAACTCACAGAGCAATAGCAGAAACAAACAGGTACTGAATAATACCCACAGTCACAGACGAAAAACTGAAATATACTGAGTTAAACACCACTTTCTCACACCAGAAACTCATGGCTACAAAGTGAAGCTGACTCTATCCTCCCAGGCATTGACAGGTGCAAAAGAAAACACTCACGACGATTCCAGGTCATGAAATGTACGTAATAAAACCGTTCAGCTGAAAGAATAGCATTAATGACAGGTGTGATACCCAGAATGCTCAGCGGCCTAGAATCCGCCCGATCTGTGACAGGAGCGGGGCGCGCAGGCGCAGTAGAGAGCTCTGTCAGCAGCTGGAGCTGCGGGTTCGGAGTTGGAGCGGGATATTCACAAAGTGCGAGAAGACTTTGCGGACTCACACAGCTGGAGCAGGGCCTCAGGGCCACAATAAGATGGAACAATCCCATCTGTATCCCTGCGGATGGCGGCGGTGAAGCTTTTCCCGGTGAGGCTTCCCGAAACGGCGTCGATAAATGGATAAGAATTGGGGACTGGGCAGGGAGCGTCTCTAAATGAATAAAATTTGGGGACTGGTCAGGGAGCGTCTGTAAATGGATAAGAATTGGGACTGGGCAGGGAACGTCTGCAAATGGATCAGAATTGGGGGACTGGGCAGGGAGCGTCTCTAAATGAATAAGATTTGGGTACTGGTCAGGAAGCGTCTGCAAATGGATAAGAATTGGGGACTGGGCAGGGAGTGTTTATAATTGAATAAGAGTTGGAGATTGGGCAGGGAGCGTTTCTAAATGAATAAGATTTGTGGACTGGGCAGGGAGCGTCGATCAATGCTTAAGAATTGGGGACTGGTTCGGGAGCGTTTTTTTATTCGTTCGTGGGATGTGGGCGTCGCTGGCTTGATCTCAGCTCGAGTAATGTGTCCAGTTCTGGGCACCAGGCTTTAGAAAGGACATCAAAGCTTCTGAGACAGTTCAGAGGAGATTTACTAGAATGATCCCAGAGATGCGGGGTGTCAGTTCTCTGGACAGGCTGGTGAAGCTGGGATTGTTCTCCTCAGAGTAGAGAAGGTTAAGGGAAGATTTAATAGAGATGTTCAGAATCATGAAGGATTTTCATCGGGTAGAGAGGGAGAAACTGTTTCCACTGTCCTGGGGGTCAGTCACCAGAGGACACAGATTTAAAATAATTGGCCAAAAATGTCAAGGGGAGGTGAGGAGAGATCTTTTTACCCAGTAACTGATTCGGATTTGGAATGAATTGTCTGACAGGGTGGTGGAAACAGATTCAATTATAACTTTCAGAAAGGAATTGGACAAATATTTCAAAGTGAAATTCTCCAGAATTATGGGGAAATAGGCAGGGGGTTGGACTAATTGCATCTTTTTGTCAGAGAGTCAGCAGAGGCACAATGGGGCCGAATGGCCTCCTTCTGTGCTGTATGATTCTATGAACATAAGAACGAGGAGCCGGAGTCGGCAACTCAGCCACTCGAGCCTGCTCTGCCATTCAACACAATCATGGCTGATCTCATCACGGCAGTTCTTGTTTCTTGCCAGTAGATGTCACCTCACTCCAATGCAGTGAAGTTTACAAATCTGAGAGAGACACAACAGGAAAGAATTGTTCACATTATAGTGAATGTGTGGGATTTAGAAATACTAGGAGTGGAGACGAGTTATTACTTGTCTGCTCGATCCCCATAGCCCTGTAAAATTATTTCCTTCAAGTGCCCATTCAAATTCCTTTTGTAATCCTCGATTGTCTCCATTTCCACCGCTCTCGTGGGCAGCGAGTTACAGATCATCACCAATCAGTGTAAGAAAGTTCTTGCGCACATTCCCCCTGTACCTCCTGTCCAAAACCTTCAATCTGTGTCCCCTAGTCCTTGTACCAATAGGTAACGGGAACAATGTTTCCTTGCCAACTTATTTAAAACTGTCATAGCCGAAAACACATCGATCAATTCTCCCCACACTCTCCTTTGATACAGGCAGAACAACCCTAGCTTTTCCAACCCAACCTTGGAACTAAAATCCTACATCCCTGGATCCATTCTGGTGAATTTCCTCTGCATCCTCTCAAGGACGCTCACATTCTTTCTTAAGTGTGGTAAGCAAAACTGGAAGCAACACTCCAACTGGGGCCTAACCAGAGCTTGATAATGGTTCAGCATAACTTCCCTGCTTTGTACTCAATGCCTCTATTTATAAAGCCCAAGATCCCATATGCTTTGCTAACCACTCTCGCAATATGTCTTGCCACCTTCAAAGATTGATGCACATGAACCCCAAGTCCCTCTATTCCAACACACACTTTAGAACTGCGCCATTAAGTAAATATTGCCTCCCCCTATTCCTTATGCCAAAATACATCACCTCACACTTGTCACTATTAAATTCCATCTGCCACCTGTCTGCCCATTCTGCTAGCCTATCACTGTCCGGTTGCAGGCAGTTCATATCATCCTCACTGTTTGCCGCTCCTCCAAGTTTGGTGTCATCGGCATATTTTGAGATTCTACTCTGTATTCCAAGATCCAAGTCACTTACCTTTAGCAAAAAAAAGCAGTGGTTCTAGCACTGACCCTTGGGGAACACCACTGTCGACTATCCTCCAGCCTGACAAAGAACCATTTAAAAAGACTCGTTGTTTTCTGTCCTTAAACCAATTTTCTATCCAATTGGACACTGACCCTCCTATACCATGAACCTCAATTTTGTTAACCGCCCTTTTATGTGGTACCTTGTCAAACGCTTCCTTAAAATCCATATAAACAACATCCACTGCATTCCCTTCATCAAGCTGCTCTGTTAGTTCATCAAAAAATGCATTTAGATTAGTCAAGCATGAACTCCCATTTATAAATCCATGCTCACTCTCCTTAATTAACTCGAACCTCAACAAGTGACTGTTGATTTTTTACCCTGATTATTCTTTCTAAAACCTTACCCACCACTGCTGTTAATCTAACTAGCCTGTAGTTACCCGGACTGTCCTTACACCCTTTCTTGAATAAGGGTGTCGCATTTGCCACTGTTTAATCCTCTGGCACCTCCCCCGTATCCAGGGAAGATTGGAAGATTATTGCAAGTCCTTCCGTTATCTGCATCCGCATTTCCTTTCGCAACCTGGGATGTGAGCCATCCGGACCAGGTGATTTATCTTCCCTAAGCACAGCCAGCCTTTTTAGTACCTCCCTCTCTCAATTTGTACTTTCTCCATTGCCTCTACTCTCTTCACTTCGACTGATATTTTGTCAAATTCCACTTCCTTAGTGATCACTGATACAAAGTACTCATTAAGTAGATTAACATTGCCCTGCACCTCTAAGCTTATATTATCCTTTTTGTCCCTAATAGGCCCGACTCAACCTCTTATTACCCACTTATCATTTACATGCTGCTGGAAGATTTTTGGGTTTCCTTTCATGTTGACTGCCAGTCTATTCACATAGAAATAGAGAATAAGCAAATATCGAAGATGTAAGTATTTCCCATCCTTGATGAGGTGGAATTTTTTATGTTGTGGGTGGCAATGTCTTGGCCCACGAGTGTGGTGGAAGCAGAGACAATCAATGATTTGAAAAGGAAATTGGATGGATACTCGAAGGAAAGAAACTTGCAGGAGGAAAGGGATCGAGCTGGTGAGTGGAACTGACTAGATTGCTCCGGGGAGAGCCAGCATGGACGTAATCGGCCAAATGACCACCTTCTGTGCTGTAAATGACTCTGTGTTGTTTCTCAAATTCAATCCACTGGTGCTTGGTAAATAATTTCAAAGTAAATTGTGCAACCGGAAAATCAGAACCAAGGCAAGGGACGCAAAAGGAAGCAAAATTGCTGAAACCCGGGATTGAACCAGCGACCTTTCGATCTTCAGTTTAATGCTCTCCCAACTGACCTTTTTCAGCCCTGCATTAACAACAGCTTGGTGTCCTTGTTTTGGAAGAAAATACAGACATTCAAGTTTTCCAAAAAATTAAAGAACACAACATGTGAGTAATATTCCCCATTGCTTTCTCAGTAGTGATGGATTGTGAAGCGGGAGACAGCCAGAAGTGGCACTGAGCCGCACAGACCCCGAGCTGAGAATGAAATGAGATCAAATTCAATCTTTCACAGTGAGATGCTGCAGAGAGGTAAGAGTCCTGAATCAAAGCGAGACTTGCTCATTTCAAACACTCCCTGTACTCTCTGCTCATGAAGCCTTAAAAAAGGGAAAAACAGAATGGCACTCAAACTCACAACCCTGCCATTAAAATTCTCATATTCGACTGACAGAACTGTCACTTCTACTCGGTCTCTTATTGGATGGATGCAACTCCAACGCAGGGGTGGCATTCAAATCCTCCCATGGGTCCACATGTCAGACTGAGTTCCATGTTGTAGACTCAAGCAAAGGAAATCTGCTCACTTCCAAAACTATCAGCGAATTGAAGCTGATTACGATCAACATCATCAGATGTCAGAACTACCTGGTGAAAGAAGACACCCTGAAGAAGGATCCACAATTATTCAAAGGCATCGACAAAGTGAAAAACAAGAAAATCGATGAGTCAATGCAAGCCAAACAACAGAAACACTGAAGAATTCCATTCCATTCCAGTCCAGAACCCAGTCCTGTTGTTTTTGGAGTCAGATCACAATTACAGCAACAACTTTATATTCCCACTTGGCGATCTGTCCATTCAGTTAATTACAATTTTGTCGACAAGCTCTTTGAATCCAGTTGTTTGGTCCTCAAGCCAGCTCCGAATGGAAGTCAATTCCACTTTCTGCAAGGCTGAAACCAATAGATAACCTTAATCTAAAAATGCCAGCAGACCAGGGCTCGTTCGGGACTTGAACCCAGGATCTCTCGCATGTTAATTAACTATACTCCCTAAGCGAGAATCATACCCCTAGACCAACGAGCCACTGACAGATCAGGCTTTATTAGCTGCTGTGGAATTTCACTGGAACCTCCCCAGCCAATCATCCATTTTTTTTCTGATCAAAGCAACATCCTGCAAATGCTGAAATAAAAACAGAAAGTGCTGGAAATGTTCAGCAGCTCTGGCAGCATCTGTGCTGTGAGAAACACAGTTAACGTTTCAGGGCATTCACCTTTTGTTTCAGCCATCCTTTCAGACTGCTTCTGTCCATCCAATCTCACTTTCTATTCTAACCACATTCTCACCATTCACTACGTTACTACATTTTTCATGAATTCCTCATTTCTTTTATTAATGACAATTTTGTATTTCTGGCCTTTGCTTCAGACACCACCACAAGTGGAATCATGTCTCTATCTACCCAATCAAACCACTTCGCTGTTTCCTCACATTGCAATGTTTCTTTAACTCTGACAGACTGTGGAGTTTCTGCTGCTTGATTGTGTTTCTTGCTTCCCGCCAGTAGATGTCACCTCACTCCAATACAGTGAAGTTCACAAATCTGAGAGAGACACAACAGGAAATAATTGTTCACATTATAGTGAATGTGTGGGATTTAGAAATACTAGGAGTGGAGACGAGTTATTATTGCACTCTGCTATTGCATCTTTTATAATGGACTCCAGCATTTTCCCCACGACTGATGTCAGGCTAACCGGTATATAATTTGCTGTTTTCTTTCTGCCTCTTTTTTTAAATAGCGGAGTTACATTAACTACCTCCAATCCATTGGAACTGTTCCAGAGTCTATAGAATTTTGAAAAAAGACCAGAAATGCATCTGCTATTTCAAGGGCCACTTCCTTAAGTACTCTGGGATGTAGATTCTCAGGCCCTGGGGATTTATCTGCTTTCAATCCCATCAATTTCCCAAACATTCCCTACTAATACTGATTTCATACAGTTCCTCCTTCTCACTAGACCCTATGTTCCCCAACATTTCTGGGAGATAATTTGTATCCTCCTTTGTGAAGACAGTTCCAAAGTATGTATTTAATTGGTCTGTCATTTCTTGGTTCCCCATTATAAATTCCCTCGTTTCTGACTGGAAGGGACCCACATTTTTCTTCACTGCTCTTTTTCTCTTCACATATCGATAGAAGCTTTTTCAGTCAATTTTGATGTTCTCTGCAAGCTTATTTCCACTTGTTAATCAATCCCTTTGTCCTCCTCTGCTAAATTCCAAACTGCTCACAATCTTCAGGTTTGCTGCTTGTTCTGGCCATTTTATATTTCTCCTCCTTGGATCTAATACTTCCCTTAATGTCTTTTGTCAGCCACAGTTGAGCCACCCTTCCTGTTTTACTTTTGCACAGACAGGAATGAACAATTGTTGTAATTCATCCATGCGCTCTTTAAATTCTAGCCATTGCCTATCCACTGTCAACCCTTTAAGTAACGTTCCCCAATCTATCATTACCAACTCCCGACTCATACCTTCATAGTTTCCTTTGTTTCGATTCAAGACCCGAGTCTCGGAATCAACTCTCTCACTCTCCATCTTAATGAAGAATTTTATCATATTATGGGCACACTTCCCCAAGGGACCCCACACAACAAGATTGTTAACTAATCCTTTCTCATTACACAAGACCCAGTCGAGGATGGCCTGTTCTCTAGAGGTGTTATACATCTCTATCAATTCTCCACTCAATCTCCTTTGATATAAGCAGAATAATCCTAGCTTTTCCAACCTAACCTTGTAACTAAAATCCACCATCCCTGGATCCATTCTGGTAAATCGCCTCTGCGTCCTCTCAAGGACCCTCAAATTATTTCTGAAGTCTGCTGAGCAGAACTGGAAGCAACACTCCAATTGGGGCCTAACCAGAGTTTTATAATGGTTCAGCATAACTTCCCTGCTTTTGTACTCAATGCCTCTATTTATAAAGCCCAAGATCCCATATGCTTTGCTAACCACTCTCGCAATATGTCTTGCCACCTTCAAAGATTGATGCACATGAACCCCAAGTCCCTCTATTCCAGCACACTCTTTAGAACTGTGCCATTAGGTATATATTGCCTCTCCCTATTCCTTTACATCACCTTACACTTGTCACTATTAAATTCCATCTGCCACCTGTCTGCCCATTCTGCTAGCCTATCACTGTCCTGTTGCAGGCAGTTCATATCATCCTCACTGTTTGCCACTCCTCCAAGTTTGGTGTCATCGGGATATTTTGAGATTCTACTCTGTATTCCAAGATCCAAGTCACTTACCTTTAGCAAAAAAAGCAGTGGTTCGAGCACTGACCCTTGGGGAACACCACTGTCGACTACCCTCCAGTCTGACAAAGAACCATTTAATAATGGTTTTCTGTCCTTAAACCAATTTTCTATCCAATTGGACACTGACCCTCCTATACCACGAACCACAATTTTGTTAACCGCCCTTTTATGTGGTACCTTGTCAAACGCCTCCTTAAAATCCATATAAACAACATCCACTGCATTCCCTTCATCAACCTGCTCTGTTAGTTCATCAAAAAATGCAGTTAGATTAGTCAAGCATGAACTCCCATTTATAAATCCATGCTCACTCTCCTTAATTAACTCGAACCTCTCCAAGTGACTGTTGATTTTTTACCCTGATTATTCTTTCTAAAACCTTACCCACCGCTGCTGTTAATCTAACTAGCCTGTAGTTACCCAGACTGTCCTTACACCCTTTCTTGAATAAGGGTGTCGCATTTGCCACTGTTTAATTCTCTGGCACCTCCCCCGTATCCAGGGAAGATTGGAAGAGTATAGCAAGCCCTTCCGTTATCTGCATCCGCATTTCCTTTCGCAACCTGGGATGTGAGCCATCTGGACCAGGTGATTTATCTTCCCTCAGCACAGCCAGCCTTTTTAGTACCTCCCTATCCTAATTTGTACTCTCTCCATTGCCTCTACTCTCTTCACTTCGACTGATATTTTGTCAAATTCCACTTCCTTAGTGATCACTGATACAAAGTACTCATTAAGTAGATTAACATTGCCCTGCACCTCTAAGCTTATATTATCCTTTTTGTCCCTAATAGGCCCGACTCAACCTCTTACTACCCACTTATCATTTACATGCTGCTGGAAGATTTTTGGGTTTCCTTTCATGTTGACTGCCAGTCTATTCTCATAGAAATAGAGAATAATAAAATATCGAAGATGTAAGTATTTCCCATCCTTGATGAGGTGGAATTTTTTATGTTGTGGGTGGAAATGTCTTGGCCCACGAGTGTGGTGGAAGCAGAGACAATCAATGATTTGAAAAGGAAATTGGATGGATACTCGAAGGAAAGAAACTTGCAGGAGGAAAGGAATCGAGCTGGTGAGTGGAACTGACCAGATTGCTCCGGGGAGAGCCAGCATGGACGTGATAGGCCAAATGACCACCTTCTGTGCTGTAAATGACTCTGTGTTGTTTCTCAAATTCAATCCACTGGTGCTTGGTAAATAATTTCAAAGTAAATTGTGCAACCGGAAAATCAGAACCAAGGAAAGGGACGGAAAAGGAAGCAAAATTGCTGAAACCCGGGACTGAACCAACGACCTTTTGATCTTCAGTTTCACGCTCTCCCAACTGAGCTATTTCAGCCCTACATTAACAACAGCTTGGTGTCCTTGTTTTGGAAGAAAATACAGACATTCAAGTTTTCCAAAAAATTAAAGAACACAACATGTGAGTAATATTCCCCATTGCTTTCTCAGTACTGATGGATTGTGAAGCGGGAGATAGCCAGAAGTGGCACTGAGCCGCACAGACCCGAGCTGAGAATGAAATGAGATCAAATTCAATCTTTCATAGTGAGATGCTGCAGAGAGGTAAGAATCCAGAATCAAAGCGAGACTTGTTCATTTCAAACACCCCCTGTACTCTCTGCTCATGAAGCCTTAAAAAAGGGAAAAAGAAAATGGCACTCAAACTCACCAAAATAAAAGCAAAATACTGTGGATGCTGGAAATCTGAAACAAAAACAAGAAATGCTGGAATCACTCAGCAGGTCTGGCAGCATCTGTGGAAAGAGAAGCAGAGTTAACGTTTCGGGTCAGTGACCCTTCTTCGGAACTGACAAATATTAGAAAAGTCACAGATTATAAGCAAGTGAGGTGGGGGTGGGGCAAGAGATAACAAACGAGAAGGTGCAGATTGGACCAGGCCACATAGCTGACCAAAAGGTCACGGAGCAAAGGCAAACAATATGTTAATGGTGTGTTGAAAGACAAAGCATTAGTACAGATTAGGTGTGAATACACTGAATGTTGGACAGCAGCAAGTGCAAACCTGAAAAAAAACCTGAAAAAAAACAGTGGGTAAGCAAACTGAACAAACTAAGATGAAATGAAATAAATGCAAAAAAAGATTGTAAAAAATGTAAAAAAGAATGTAAAAAAAAAGGAAGAGAAAATAACTAAAAATGAAAGTAAAATGGGGGGCTGTCATGCTCTGAAATTATTGAACTCAATGTTCAGTCCGGCAGGCTGTAGTGTGACTAATCGGTAGATGAGATGCTGTTCCTCGAGCTTGCGTTGATGTTCACTGGAACACTGCAGCAATCCCAGGACAGAGATGTGGGCATGAGAGGAGGGGGGTGTGTTGAAATGGCAAGCAACCGGAAGCTCAGGGTCCTGCTTGCGGACTGAGCGTAGATGTTCCGCAAAGCGGTCACCCAATCTGCGCTTGGTCTCCCCAATGTAGAGGAGACCACACTGTGAGCAGCGAATACAGTATACTACATTGAAAGAAGTACAAGTAAATCGCTGCTTCACCTGAAAGGAGTGTTTGGGGCCTGGGATAGTGAGGAGAGAGGAGGTAAATGGGCAGGTATTACACCTCCTGCGATTGCAGGGGAAGGTGCCCTGGGACGGGGACGAGGTGGTGGGGGTAATGGAGGAGTGGACCAGGGTGTCGCGGAGGGAACGATCCCTTCGGAATGCTGACAGGGGAAGGGAGGGGAAGATGCGACTGGTAGTGGCATCACGCTGGAGGTGGCGAAAATGGCGGAGGATGATCCTTTGGATATGGAGGCTGGTGGGATGAAAAGTGAGGACAAGGGGAACCCTGTCACGGTTCTGGGAGGGAGGGGAAGGGGTGAGGGGAGAGGTGCGGGGAATGGGTCGGACACGGTTGAGGCCCCTGTCAACCACAGTGGGGGGAAATCCTCGGTTGAGGAAAAAGGAGGTCATATCAGAAGCACCGTCATGGAAGGTAGCATCATCAGAGCAGATGCGTCGGAGACGGAGAAACTGGGAGAATGGAATGGAGTCCTTACAGGAGGTAGGGTGTGAAAATGTCTCGTCGAGGTAGCTGTGGGAGTCGGTGGGCTGATAATGGATATTGGTAGACAACCTATTCCCAGAGATGGAGACAGAGAAGTCGAGGAAGGGAAGTGTCAGAGATGGACCATGTGAAGGTGAGAGAAGGGTGGAAATTGGAAGCAAAGTTGATAAAGTTTTCTAGTTCGGGGCGGGAGCAGGAAACGGCACCGATACAGTCATCAATGTACCGGAAAAAGAGTTGGGGGAGGGGGCCTGAGTAGGACTGGAACAAAGAATGCTCGACATATCCCACGAAAAGACAGGCATAACTAGGACCCATGCGGGTACCCATAGCGACACATTTTACTTGAAGGAAGTGCGTGGAGTTGAAGGAGAAGTTGTTCAATGTGAGAACAAGTTCATGCAGGCGGAGGAGGGTGGTGGTGGATGGGGACTGGTTGGGCCTCTGTTCCAGGAAGAAGCGAACAGCCCTCAAATCATCCTGGTGGGGGATGGAGGTGTAGAGCGATTGGACGTCCATAGTGAAGAGGAGGCGGTTGGGACCAGGAAACTGGAAATTGTCAAAATGACGTAGGGCGTCAGAAGAGTCACGGATTTTGGGAACGAGGTAGAAGCGGGCTGTCCGGGGTTGTGGGACTATGAGGTTGGAAGCCGTAGAGGGCAAATCTCCAGAGGAGATGAGGTCACTGACAGTCCTTTGGACGGTGGCTTGATGTTCGGCGGTGGGGTCATGGTCCAGAGGGAGGTAGGAAGAGGTGTCTGTGAGTTGGCGTTGAGCTTCTGCAAGGTAGAGGTCGGTACACCATACAACAACAGCACCACCCTTGTCTGCAGGTTTGATGACCATGTCGGGGTTAGACCTGAGAGAACGGAGTGCCTCAAGTTCAGAGGGGGACAATGTTCTCACATTGAACAACTTCTCCTTCAACTCCACGCACTTCCTTCAGGTAAAAGGTGTCGCTATGGGTACCCGCATGGGTCCTAGTTATGCCTGTCTTTTTGTGGGATATGTCGAGCATTCTTTCTTCCAGTCCTACTCAGGCCCCCTACCCCAACTCTTTTTCCGGTACATTGATGACTGTATCGGTGCCGTTTCCTGCTCCCGCCCCGAACTAGAAAACTTTATCAACTTTGCTTCCAATTTCCACCCTTCTCTCACCTTCACATGGTCCATCTCTGACACTTCCCTTCCCTTCCTCGACTTCTCTGTCTCCATCTCTGGGAATAGGTTGTCTAACAATATCCATTATAAGCCCACCGACTCCCACAGCTACCTCGACTACACTTCTTCACACCCTACCTCCTGTAAGGACTCCATTCTATTCTCCCAGTTTCTCCGTCTCCGACGCATCTGCTCTGATGATGCTACCTTCCATGACGGTGCTTCTGATATGACCTCCTTTTTCCTCAACCGAGGATTTCCCCCCACTGTGGTTGACAGGGCCCTTAACCGTGTCCGACCCATTCCCCGCACCTCTACCCTCACCCCTTCCCCTCCCTCCCAGAACCGTGACAGGGTTCCCCTTGTCCTCACTTTTCATCCCACCAGCCTCCATATCCAAAGGATCATCCTCCGCCATTTTCGCCACCTCCAGCGTGATGCCACTACCAGTCGCATCTTCCCCTCCCTTCCCCTGTCAGCATTCCGAAGGGACACCCTGGTCCACTCCTCCATTACCCCCACCACCTCTTCCCCGTCCCAGGGCACCTTCCCCTCCAATCGCAGGAGGTGTAATACCTGCCCATTTACCTCCTCTCTCCCCACTATCCCAGGCCCCAAACACTCCTTTCAGGTGAAGCAGCGATTTACTTGTACTTCTTTCAATGTAGTATACTGTATTCGCTGCTCACAGTGTGGTCTCCTCTGCATTGGGGAGACCAAGCGCAGACTGGGTGACCGCTTTGCGGAACATCTCCGCTCAGTCCGCAAGCAGGACCCTGAGCTTCCGGTTGCTTGCCATTTCAACACTCCCCCCTGCTCTCATGCTCACATCTCTGTCCTGGGATTGCTGCAGTGTTCCAGTGAACATCAACGCAAGCTCGAGGAACAGCATCTCATCTACCGATTAGGCACACTACAGCCTGCCGGACTGAACATTGAGTTCAATAATTTCAGAGCATGACAGCCCCCCATTTTACTTTCATTTTTAGTTGTTTTTTCTTCCTTTTTTTTTACATTCTTTTTTACATTTTTTACAATCTTTTTTTGCATTTATTTCATTTCATCTTAGTTTGTTCAGTTTGCTTACCCACTGTTTTTGTTCAGGTTTTTTTTCAGGTTTGCACTTGCTGCTGTTCAATATTCAGTGTATTCACACCTAATCTGTACTAATGCTTTGTCTTTCAACACACCAATAACATATTGTTTGCCTTTGCTCCGTGACCTTTTGGTCAGCTATGTGGCCTGGTCCAATCTGCACCTTCTCCTTTGTTATCTCTTGCCCCACCCCCACCTCACTTGCTTATAATCTGTGACTTTTCTAATATTTGTCAGTTCCAAAGAAGGGTCACTGACCCGAAACGTTAACTCTGCTTCTCTTTCCACAGATGCTGCCAGACCTGCTGAGTGATTCCAGCATTTCTTGTTTTTGACTCAAACTCACAGCCCTGCCATTAAAAATCTCATATTCGACTGACAGAACTGTCACTTCTACTCGGTCTCTTATTGGATGGATGCAACTCCAACGCAGGGATGGCATTCAAATCCTCCCATGGGTCCACATGTCAGACTGAGTTCCATGTTGTAGACTCAAGCAAAGGAAATCTGCTCAGTTCCAAAACTATCAGCAAGTTGAAGCTGATTACAGTCAACATCATCAGAGGTCAGAACTACCTGGTGAAAGAAGACACTCTGAAGAAGGATCCACAATTATTCAAAGGCATCGACAAAGTGAAAAATAAGAAAATCGATGAGTCAATGCAAGCCAAACAACAGAAACACTGAAGAATTCCATTCCAGTCCATTCCAGAACCCAGTCCTGTTGTTTTTGGAGTCAGGTCTCAATTCCTGCGACAACTTTATATTCTCACTTGGCTCTGTGTACATTGTGTAAATTTCAATTTTGTCGACAAGCTCTTTCAATCCAGTTCTCTGGTCCTCAAGCCAGCTCCGTAAGGCTGACACCAATCAGTAACATTAAACTAAAAATGCCAAGAGCTCATTGGTGATTTGAACCTGGGGTCGCTCACACTTTCATTAATCACACTCCTTAAACAAGAATCACACCCATTGACCAAGGAGCCACTGACAGCAAGGTGTTGTATTAGCTCCTGTGGAATTTCACGGGCACCCACAGTGGATCATCCAACCCATAATCCTGAGATTAAAAGTGTCCTGTTCCACTGACTGAACTGTCACTTCTACTCTGTCTCTTATTGGACGGATGCAGTTGTCGGCTCCACCCCCGGGTTGGCAGTTTTTTCTCTGTGAACCAGCTTCCTCTCAATTCCCAAATTTATCAGTAAATCCACTGACAAAATCTCCAAAGTGTTATTTATTCCTCTCACTCCTCGATAATAAAATTTCGATCTCTTTGCTCTTTTTACCTTCCAAACATTGATATCCATTTTGCTCAGCATTTATTTCTCTCTCCTTTTTATTTAGTTCATGCATTTTCTTAGAAACATTTCATTTCAATTATTTCTGGGGCAAGAAATGAACAGAAGAGATTTGCTGCAATGATACCAGGGCTGAAGGATTTCAGTTATGTGGAGAGATTGGAGAAGCTGAGGTTGTTCTTCTTGGAGCAGAGAAAGTTCAGAAGAGATTTGTCCGAGGTGTTCAAAATCATGATGGTTCTCAACACTTTCAATCAGGAGAAACTGTTTCCTGTGGCAAAAGGGTCATTAAGCAGAGGACACAGATATCAGGTGATTGGCAAAAGAACTAGAGGTGACATGAAGAACCATTTGTTACACAGTAATGTGTTGTGCTCTGGAATGCACTGCCTGATTGGGAGATGAAAGCAGATTCAATCGTAACTTTCAAAAGGGATATGGATAGATGCTGGAAGGGAAAATGTACAGGATTACAGGAAAAAGCCACGCAGCAGGACTAATTGTAATTTGTCTCTACCAAAGAGACAACACTGGCATGATGGACCAAATGGTCTCTTTGTTCGTCATTCTGCGATTCCATAGACATCATGTTACTAGAATTGCCTCTGACCTGGAAGAGAATCAAACCGAGATTCGAGGTATTGTAAACACCACCCATGCCATGTTGTTTATTCCCTGTTTTTCACATTGGCTGCCCCTCGTTCTTTATATGTTTCCAGCCTGGTCTGCTCCTCTGACCTTCATTCCTGACACTCTATCGAGCGTGGCTGACTCATTGCTTGCAATGTTGTGTCATGGTGACTTCACCTTTAAGAAACTGTACCTTTAAGAGACCAAGCCACTGATGCAACAGATGACATCATCATACATATATAAGGAGACACCATTTTGAGAGATACATTCTACACATGGCTTGTGGAGAGCACACACACACCAATGAGAAAATGGCAGCGATCTCTCTCCATTGTGGGTAAGAACCTGGTCATCAGGTGCGAGGCGCTCACGTTGTTGCTCTACGTGGTGCAGGTCTGGCCCATACCCCACTCCTGCGCCGTGGCAGTCACCCGAGCCATTTTCCGCTTCGTCTGGGGATCTAAAATGGACCGGGTCCGCAGGGACACGATGTTCAAATCTCTGGACATGGGCGGGAAAAATGTACCCAACGTGGCCCTCATCCATATGACCACCTTCGTGTGCGGCTGCCTCAAGCTATGTGTAGAGCCCCAGTACGCAAACTCCAAGTGTCACTACGTGCTGAGGTTCTATCTGTCCCCGGTGTTGCGAAGGATGGGCCTGGTCACATTGCCGCGGAACGCTCCATGCAGTTGGGCGGCGCCGTACCACCTATCCTTCGTGGAGCAGCTTCTGCGGAAAAACACCTTTGACCACCGGTCCATCAGGCAGTGGTCTGCACGGAATGTCCTCAAGGCCCTACGGGAAAAGGAAACGGTGGATCCTGTCGCATGGTTTCCCGAGCAGACCGTCAAAGTCATTTGGCAGAATGCCTCATCACCAGAACTTTCAAACAAGCACCAAGACGTAGCTTGGCTGGTGGTGAGAAGGGCCCTCCCTGTCAGATCCTTCCTGCACACCCGAAGTCTCGCCCCCTCCGCACAGTGCCCCCGCGTTGGCTGTGGTGGGGAAGAGACGGTCGCCCACCTCCTCCTGGAATGTGCCTTTGCAAAGCAGGTGTGGAAAGAGAAGCAGTGGTTTTTGTCAAGGTTCATCCCAAGCAGCTCTGTAACACAGGAGTCTGTGCTCTACGGGCTGTTCCCAGGGATGCACACCGAGACAAACATCAACTGCTGCTGGTACACTATCAATTCGGTGAAAGACGCCCTTTGGTCTGCCCGAAACTTGCTGGTCTTCCAGCGCAAAGAGTTGTCCACCACCGAATGTTGAGACTGGCACATTCCAAGGTCCAGGACTACGTGCTGAGGGACGCACTAAAGCTTGGGGCAGCCGCAGAAAAGGCTCAACGGGGAAAGACCACAGTGTAAGGTTCCCCCACCAAGCTGGACTGAGGGGCTGGAACCATGGGAAGCCCCTCGAACTGTATCGTTAATATTCTTAATTGCTGTAAATGTAAAACTGTAATTGACATGACAATTGTGAAACGGAAGGGTTGGGAAGAAACTCATGACACTATTGAAAGAAACTGATCTCTTTTGCAATGTTTGTATGATTTTGTGCTGTTTGGAAACTGTTTGGCAATGTAATTTTTACAGATTTTTATGAATAAAGTATATTTTGGAAATAAAAAAATAAAAAAAAAAATGAGAAAAAGACCTGGGACCTGTGATCATGCCATGTAGATAAGAAAGACAATAAATACTGTTTGGATTGAATCTGAATATAAAGCCTGGGGTCATCATTTAATGTAGACGTAAGAACACAGCACAACACTATATTTATCTGACATTGAGGAGTAAAAAGAAGTAATCACACAGACAACCAGGGACATACAGAAGACTTACATTGACAATTCTAGATTTAAATAAATAACAATCATCATGTGTGCACAACAACAGCCAGTCTTTCCAGCCTTTGCAGAGATAGACAGCAACCCAGGGCCACACTGGAGCAAATGGCTCACAAGACTTGAACTCCGAATGATGGCACTCGCTATCAAAAACACCCCGAAGAAAGAGAGCGTTACTCCTACACTCTGCTGGACCAAAAGTTGACAATACCTTCAATACACTCAGAGACACTGGAACCGATAATGATTATGATGTTGCGATGCATTTTCTAACAAGATATTTTTAAGCAAGGGCAAATCCTCACTCTGAAATTTATGTTTCAGGCAAGCAAAACAATATGGTGCGAGACCCTTGACCACTACATGATGAGACTCAGAAGTCTGAGAAAGAGGCAAATAACGTGACGACGAGATTCCCCTGAGAAACACACAAAACACAAGGACACAGAGGACACCCAGAGCAAGGTCAAGGAAGACCAAGACAGAAATCACAATCACATTCAAACATCCAATCATTGCAGTGGTGAGGATCCTTATTACAAAACGTGTCCTTCGAGAGGGAAGAAGTGTCAAGTCTGCAGAAAAATGGGACATTTCACTACAGTATGCTGATCGAAGCCTGCAGGAAACATTCATAGATTTAAATGCCAGAAGGAAGATTACATATTTGCAGCACGAGAGAAGATTTTTGTTGCTCGCGACCACAAGTCCCGACACCTGCCCATGTGTGATGTGCTCAGAGGTAATTCGACAATATCTGCAGTAATTGACTAGGAGCAATGATCAACATAATGGATGCTCCGACATTCCACAAGCAACAGAGAAAACAGAAACTGTAATTGAACAAGCTGATATCTAAAATCTTCTCCCATGGATCAGATACTCCTCCACCAGTCCTAGGGATCATCCAAGTTACTTTTAAGTCCTCCCAGGGGTCCACATGTCAGACTGAGTTCCATGTTGCAGAATCAAGCAAAGAAAATCTGCTCAGTTCCAAAACTATCAGCAAGTTGAAGCTGATTACGATCAACATCACCAGAGGTCAGAACTCCATTGTGAAAGAAGACAGTCTGAAGAACGATCCACAATATATACAAAGACATCGGCAAAGTAAAAAAGAAAACTTTATTTTAGTTTGTTCAGTTTGTTTCTACTGTGCCTACCCACTGTTTTTTCATGTTTGTGATTGTGGCTGTTTAGTTTTTCAGTCCATTAACACCCTATCTGCACTAATGCTTTGTCTTTCAGCACACCATTAACATATGGTTTGCCTTTTTCTGGTCAACTATTCTGTGGCCTTGTCCTATCTACACCTTCTCCTTTGTCATCTCTTGCCCCACCCCCTCTTTACTTGCTTATAATCTTTTACATTTCTAATATTTGCCAGTTCTGAAGAAGGGTCACTGACCTGAAACGTTAACTCTGCTTCTCTCTCCACAGATGCTGCCACACCTGCTGAGTCTTGTCAGCACTTTCAGTTTTTATTTCAGATTTCCAGCATCCGCAGTATTTTGCTTTTAAGAAATTCGATGAATCAGTTTCCTTATTTATTTCTGACAAATGATAGATTTGAGTTAGGTAAGGTACCAAGTGTGACAGAAACAAGCAGACAAATGGTGTTAATATACAGATCAGCAAATATCTAATTGAATGGTGGAACAGACTCGAAAGGCTGAATGTCCTCGTCAAGTTCCTATGTTTCTCTTCATTGTCCAAACCCCAACAGTAAACGTCTTTGTTCTCCCCATAGACATTGAATGAACCATCGTGTGTTTCCAGTGTTTTGACTTGTTTAAAGGTCGGTTTTTGGGATGAGCCGATGGAATTTAAAACATATCCTGCTTCAAACTGCTATTAACCGAGGCCACGCCATTGTCGGATCATTTAATGACCACTCAAAATTCACCTGAGACCAGTGTTAGTGTGCAGCTATGAGAGGGGATTTCTGGACAGTCAGAGCTGGGAACAGCAGTGAGACCAGTGTTAATGTGCAGCTATGAGAGGGGATTTCTGTACAGTCAGAGCAGGGAGCAGCAGTGAGACCAGTGTTAATGTGCAGCTATGAGAGGGGATTTCTGTACAGTCAGAGCAGGGAACAGCAGTGAGACCAGTGTTAATGTGCAGCTATGAGAGGGGATTTCTGTACAGTCAGAGCAGGGAACAGCAGTGAGACCAGTGTTAATGTGCAGCTACGAGAGGGGATTTCTATACAGTCAGAGCAGGGAACAGCAGTGAGACCAGTGTTAATGTGCAGCTATGAGAGGGGATTTCTGTACAGTCAGAGCAGGGAATAGCAGTGAGACCAGTGTTAATGTGCAGCTATGAGAGGGGATTTCTGAACAGTCAGAGCAGGGAACAGCAGTGAGACCAGTGTTAATGTGCAGCTATGAGAGGGGATTTCTGTACAGTTAGAGCAGGGAACAGCAGTGAGACCAGTGTTAATGTGCAGCTATGAGAGGGGACTTTTGTACAGTCAGAGCAGGGAACAGCAGTGAGACCAGTGTTAATGTGCAGCTATGAGAGGGGATTTCTGTACAGTCAGAGCAGGGAACAGCAGTGAGACCAGTGTTAATGTGCAGCTATGAGAGGGGACTTTTGTACAATCAGGGCAGGGAACAGCAGTGAGACCAGTGTTAATGTGCAGCTATGAGAGGGGACTTTTGTACAGTCAGGGCAGGGAACAGCAGTGAGACCAGTGTTAATGTGCAGCTATGAGAGGGGATTTCTGTACAGTCAGAGCAGGGAACAGCAGTGAGACCAGTGTTAATGTGCAGCTATGAGAGGGGATTTCTGTGCAGTCAGAGAATGAAACAGCAGTGAGACCAGTGTTAATGTGCAGCTATGAGAGGGGATTTCTGTACTGTCAGAGCAGGGAACAGCAGTGAGACCAGTGTTAATGTGCAGCTATGGGAGGGGGTTTTTGTACAGTCAGGGCAGGGAACAGCAGTGAGACCAGTGTTAATGTGCAGCTATGAGAGGGGATTTCTGTACAGTCAGAGCAGGGAACAGCAGTGAGACCAGTGTTAATGTGCAGCTATGAGAGGGGATTTCTGTGCAGTCAGAGAATGAAACAGCAGTGAGACCAGTGTTAATGTGCAGCTATGAGAGGGGATTTCTGAACTGTCAGAGCAGGGAACAGCAGTGAGACCAGTGTTAATGTGCAGCTATGGGAGGGGGTTTTTGTACAGTCAGGGCAGGGAACAGCAGTGAGACCAGTGTTAATGTGCAGCTATGAGAGGGTATTTCTGTACAGTCAGGGAATGGAACAGCAGTGAGACCAGTGTGAATTTGCAGCTATGACAGGGGACATTTGTACAGTCAGGGAATGAAACAGCAGTGAGACCAGTGTTAATGTGCAGCTGTGAGAGGGGATTTCTGTACTGTCAGAGCAGGGAACAGCAGTGAGACCAGTGTTAATGTGCAGCTATGGGAGGGGATTTTTGTACAGTCAGGGCAGGGAACAGCAGTGAGACCAGTGTTAATGTGCAGCTATGAGAGGGTATTTCTGTACAGTCAGGGAATGGAACAGCAGTGAGACCAGTGTTAATGTGCAGCTCTGAGAGGGGACTTTTGTACAGTCAGAGCAGGGAACAGCAGTGAGACCAGTGTTAATGTGCAGCTATGAGAGGGGACTTTTGTACAGTCAGAGCAGGGAACAGCAGTGAGACCAGTGTTAATGTGCAGCTATGAGAGGGGACTTTTGTACAGTCAGAGCAGGGAACAGCAGTGAGACCAGTGTTAATGTGCAGCTATGAGAGGGGATTTCTGAACAGTCAGGGAATGGAACAGCAGTGAGACCAGTGTTCATGTGCAGCTATGAGAGGGGACTTCTGTACTGTCAGAGCAGGGAACAGCAGTGAGACCAGTGTTAATGTGCAGCTATGAGAGGGGATTTCTGTACAGTCAGGGAATGAAACAGCAGTGAGACCAGTGTTAATGTGCAGCTATGAGAGGGGATTTCTGTACAGTCAGGGCAGGGAACAGCAGTGAGAACAGTGTTAATGTGCAGCTATGAGAGGGGATTTCTGCACAGTCAGGGAATGGAACAGCAGTGAGACCAGTGTTAATGTGCAACTATGAGAGGGGATTTCTGCACCATCAGGGCAGGGAAAAGCAGTGAGACCAATGGTAATGTGCTGCTATGAGAGGGGATTTCTGTCCAGTCAGGGCGGGGAACAGCATTGAGGGAGAGAAGCTGTCGGTATCTGTGTAGGGTCTGAGTTTATCGAACAGTATAAAGAAAGAGCAATTATATTGGGACTGGGTTGTGTTCTCTCTCACACACAGACAGTTACTCTCCCTCCCTCTGTCTTGCTCTCTCTCACAGACACATACCCAATTTTTTCTCTCTCTTGTGAACTCTGTCTGATACTCTTTCTCTCTGCCCATTTTCCAGTAGAAATAGAAAGCCTTCTACTATTTTGGAGAATCTGGAGTTGTTCTTCTTTGGGAAGAGAAGGTTGAGATGAGATTTGATAGAGGTGTTCAAAATCATGAAGGGTTTGGACAGAGTAGATCGGGAGAAACTATTCCCATTGGCAGAAGTGTCAAGAACCAGAGGGCACAGATTTAAGGTGAAAGGCCAAAGAACCAGAGGCAACATGAGGAAAAACTTTTTTATGCAGCGACTGGTTAGGATCTGGATTGCACTGCCTGACAGTGTGGTGGAGGCAGATTCAATCATGACTTTTGAAAGAGAATTTAATAATTATCTGAAGAAAAGAAAATGCAGGGTTACAGGCAAAGGCGGGGGAGTGTGACTAGCTGGCTTGTTCTTGCAGAGAGCTGGCATGGACACAAAGGGCTGAATGGCCTCCTTCTGTGCTGTAACCTGTCTATGATTCTCTGACTCTAAGCGTAGAGATTACCAGTGCCTGTGAGTGCCTCACATGTCTGCAGGTGGTGAATCAGCCCACAAACCAAGGAATGAAGCAGTAATTAAAGTTCAGAAATCCTAAGGTATCAGGATGTGGGAGGGACTATTGCTCTCAGTTTAAAGTACTGATTTCATTAATTGAATATCCTTAGTGTCCCAGCTCAGTGTAATCCTGAGCAATAATTGCCAGCAGGTTTTTGAAGTGACAATTAAATGAGGCCCTGTTGGTGGATGTTAAAGATTCCCCAGCGCTATTGAAAGAATCACAGGGAATTGTCGCACTGTCCTGACCAACATTCCTGACTCAGTAACATCACCTGAAACAGCTGAACACAAAGAACTAACTGAAGGGTCAAAGTGTAAGGGAGAAAAACCAAACCCGTGTCAACTTCACACAGGAACCCATCGACCATCAGAAAACACACTTCATGAGCTGCAATGTCTGATCATTGAGTCACAGGTATCTCCTCCTGCCTGGCTTCGTTCCATGTGGGAATGGGAATTAGAATGTTTCAGCAACTCATGAAGGTATCCCCGGAGCAGTTGAAACAGCATTCCCGGTGTTTCAATAAGAAATTCTGATCTGAAATGAAGAAAAAACAGAAAATGCTGGTAATACTCAGCAGATCTGTCCATCACAGGACTGATACAAGCTCAATTCTCAATCCAAACAGTGAGAGATCCAAACACTGAGACAGAATAAGAACAGAGAGAGAAAAAACAGGTTAACGGTGCTATGAGAGTAAAAGCAGGAAATGCTGGAAATACTCAGCAGGTTTTGGCAGCATCTGTGTAGAGAGAGAAACAGAGTTAACATTTCAAGTCAGTTATAAATGAAAAGGTTTTAAGCAAGTAAAGCTGGGGTGGGGCAAGAGATAACAAAAGAGGTGTTGATTGGACAAGGTCACAGAGAATAACTGACCAGAAGGGCATGGAACAAAGGCGAACAGTGCTGAACAGTGCTCAATGGTGTGCTGAAAGACAAAGCGTTAGTACAGAGAAGGTGTGAATTGACTGTAATGCACAAAGCACTCCGAACACAAACATTAAACATTTTTTTAAAACAGAAACAATGGGTAGACACAGTGGAAACAAACTAACCAAACTAAAAAAAAACTGAAATAAAATAACCAAATAAAAAAGAAAAAAGAAAAAAAACTAAACATAAAAAAGTGTGTTGGGGGGGTGGGGGTGGGGGTGGGGTCCTTCATGCTCTGAAATGATTGAATTTAATGTTCAGTCCGGCAGGTTGTAGCGTCCCTAATCACTGACCTGAAACGTTAACTCTGCTTCTCTCTCCACAGATGCTGCCAGACCTGCTGAGTATTTCCAGCATTTTATGTTTTTGTTTCAGATTTCCAGCATCTGCAGTATTTTGCTTTTATGTTATGAGAGTACTTCTACTGTTTTTGTAAACATGTTTTAAATATGTAAAGTTGAATTATGGACACTGATGCATGTGGAATCTTGAGGAGATTCCTCCAGTCCTCTGGCATCATTCCCATATTCAAGGAGGATTGAAAGATTGTGGTTCGAGTCTCCGCTATTTCCAACCTTACCTCCCTCAGCAACCCAGGATGCAGCCCATTCAAACTGGGTGACTTTTCTACTGTGAGAGCTGCCAACCTTGTAATTGTCTCCGCTTTATCTATTTTCATTCCGTCCAATTTTCTCACTTCCTCCTCCTTTACTGTGACATTTGCAGCATCCGCTCATTTTGTGATGCCAGATGAAATGTAATTAACTAGTATCTCAGCCACACCCTCTGCCTCCACAGGATCTCCTTATTGACCCACCCTTTCATTGTCTGTCCATATGTTGGTGAAAGACTACAGTGTTCCCAGTTATGTGACCCGCTAATCTTTTCTCATACATTCTCTTGCTGATCTCATTTCCTTTTTCAGCTCTCCTCTGTACTTTCTGTATTCTGCTTGTTTCTCTACTGCATATGAATCCTCACATGATTTCGATATGAATGATTTTTGAACTATTTTGTTGAAGGATTGAGTTTTGTAAATTTCTCCCTCGCTCCCCTCATGGTTAGGCAGAAAGTTTAACTGCTGTGTTTTCAAACAGCAACAGCTTTATTTGAAAAGCCATTGTGACAGGATTCCGGGTTTTAATCCAGTCACAAATCTGGTTCTGATGTCTTGTGGCTCCAGCTGTCACATGACCTGTCAGAGGATGACCTCATAATTGACCAAGTCATGGAGCTGTGGGTTGATGTTTAAATTGCTTCAAAATAATTTTGCAGAAGGACAATTAAAATGAATCGATATATAAAAGGTAGATTTTGTGAATTTGTGCTCCCAGTGGAAATTCCTGCAGTCTGCTGGTTTTCATATCCCCAATTCCCCACAGGAAGCTCTGTGCTCGGAGTCTGCATTCATTCCAACAACATTGCAAAGAATCATTTCATGGGAGACCCCAGTGTGAATTGTAGACAGGTGGGTCAGTTTTAACTTTCAAAGTAACACAGAAGCAAAATACTGCAGATACTGGAAATCTGAAATAAAAACAGAAAATGCTGGAAATACTCAGCAGGTCTGGCAGCACCTGTGGAGAGAGAAACAGAGTTAACGTTTCAGATCTGTGACCTTTCATCAGAACTGGGCTGAAATTGTTTGTGGAACAGACACGATGAGTCAAGTGGCCTCTTTCTGTGCCTGAAACATTCTCTGACTCTGTGATTCCATGAGATTGTGGAATCAATTTCAGGGTCGATGACATTGCACTCTGTAAGGATAGGAAGATGGAGATTATTAAGTACAGTGCAAGAATATAGATGCTTTTACATTATTTTAATCGAAATTGATTTAAATTTTGTGCTCACGAATCCTATCTTTTGATCACAATGACATTGATAACAATGGAAAAAGCAAGACTTGCATTTCACGACCACAGGACGTTGCAAAGCCTTTTGCAGCCAATGAAGGACTTTCCAAGTGTAGTCACTGTGGTCATGTAAGAAACATGGTGGCCAATGTGCGCACAGCAAGCTCCCAGAAACAACAACGTGATAAAAACGAGATAATCTGTTTTTAAGTGATGTTGATTCAGGGTTAAACAATGACCAGTACCCCAGAAATAATTCCCCTTCTATTCTCTGAAATAGTGCCATGGTACCTTTAACATCCACCTGAGAGGGCAGAGGGATCCTCAGTTTTCTGTCTCACCTGAAAAACAGCATTTCTGACAGTGCAGCACTGCCGTAGTACTGTACTGGAGTGTCAGCCATTTTTAAAGGGCTGTTAGTCCGACTGGAAAATATTTAAAGGAAGATGAAATGAAATGAAATAAATACATTGCTTTTGCCTCTCTCCCATCCCCCCAATAACAGTTAAATTATTATTTGCCCTTCCCTCCCAAAACCTACCTTTGCCATCTGACCTTCCGCCCAAAACTGCACAAACTGTAAACCATAACCCTTCCCACCATCCCCGACACCCATGACATTAATTTGACTCCGTCCCCCCTCCCCCACACTGAGAAACTTACTTTCTCCCCCCTCCCCACCAGTGTTGCACCTCATTTCCCCGGATGGGGCTCCGAAGGCACGGCAGTGCCGGTCACCGGGCTGAAGATCGCAGCTGGATATCAGGAAGTGATGGGATAATAATTAATGCAGGTTTGTGGTCCCGTTGCCGAGCGGTGGGGGTCCCCCCACAACGCCTCGCCGTCGCCGGCAATATCGAGCCAGGCCCTGCCGGCGTTGAGGTCCATGGCGGGCCTCATCCGGGGTCATCTTCAGGCGGCTCCCACCCCACCCCCACCACAGATCTCGACGTTGAGGGCTCTATAGAATCCAGCCCATTGTTTCTGTCAATCTCAACTCCACAAGGATTTGTCTGTTAATTGTAGAAAAATTAAAGCTCTATAACCTTTTGATAAAAGGGGGTTTCAAATCCATTTCCAAACAAATGATAGTTCTCATTGTATCTAGAACATGTTTTCTTACATACAAACATACCAATTAGGAGCAGGAGTAGACCACTCGGCCCCTCGAGTCTGCTCCACCATTCAATAAGATCATGACTGATCTGATTGTAACCTCAACTCCACATTCCCACCTGCCCCCGATAACCTTTCACCCCCTTGTTTATCAAGAATCTATCTACCTCTATCTTAAAATATTTCAGAATTTCTGTCGTCGAGCAACTCTCACTTTATTTCCTGGATTTCACCTAAAAAATGTATTTCCACACTTTGGATATCCTGTACTTCATTAATGTTTTTGCTCTCTGGAGATTTCCCTTTAACTATATTCAGCGCTGGTATTTTACTGCCACACACTGACTGAAAGTGTCCCATCTTTCTGCAGGAAAAACACTCAGCTTCTTTGGCGAGGCAGTTTTCCCACTTGTGTCTCTCTCGGCCACACCTACTGCAATTGGTTGCAGCTACCACTAGATGCTCTTCCCGTCTTTCTTGTCTTTTACCCCAAATGTTTCCTTTTGTTTTCTGAACAAATTCAATTGAGTCTGCAACTCTCGAGATCAGACTCTCCCTGTCCCCTTGGACAACGGATTGGTTAAACTTTCTAACCTCTGTTTGTCTGCTCAATTGAAACTCTTTCGTTAATGTGAGACCAGCCCTGGACTGTAGATGATCTGAAAGGGTGTTGTCTAATACCCCGAACACAATCCTGTCTCCATTCAGCTCTTCCCTTAAGTTGCGGTATTCACAATCCTCCGTGAGATTGTACAAGTCATTGATAAATGAATGAATACTCTCCCCTTTCTGTTTTGTACGCTTATTAAATTCAAAGTGATTCCTGACAATGCAGCAGCCAGCCGACGTCATCAGAGCGCTCCAAGCTGCGCACATGCACAAACAGTCTCCTGCGCTCTGAGATGCTGCGCATGCTCAGCCTCCGTCTTCCAGGACGAAGTGGCGCATGCGCGGGAAAACTCTCTACCCCCTCTCAGCCACTCACTCCAGGCCGCTCGCTGCCCGCTCCTCGCTACCCCGCTCCCCCGCCCTCCGGCCACTTGCTACCCCCCCCCCCCACCCCCGCACTGCCCTCTCTCCGTCCACTCACGGCCCGCTTCCCCCCCACGTCCCTCCAGACACTAGCTCTAAGCCATGCTGCTTCCCTCCTCTCGGCCTCTCGCTCCAATATTCGATCATTCTTCACCGCACCACCCGATAAAGCAAGGAGAGCCTCGAGGGGTGATGGGGCAATGTTGGAGTGAGTGGCCGAGAGGAGGGAAACGGCAGAGCCCATGGCCTGGAGTGTGAGCGGCCAGAGAGCAGGATGGGGGTGGTGGTGGGTGAAGCGGGGAGTGAGCAGTCAGAGAGTGGGATGGGGGTAAGCGGGGAATGATTGTCCGGAGAATGGGATGGCACTGTTTAGAGGGGATTTGAGGAAAAAATGTTTCACCTCGAGGGTGGTTGGAATCTGGAACACATTGCCTGAAGGAGTGGTCGAGGCAGGAACCCTCACAACATTTAAGAAGTATCTCGATGAGCACTCAAAACGCCACAGAATACAAGGCTACGGCCACGTGCTGGAAAATGGAATTAGAATAGATAGGTACTTGATGGCCGGCACGGACATGATGGCCGAAGGGCCTGTTTCTGTGCTGTATAACTCCATGACTCGATGAAACCTCACTGAATTACAGAGGGTGTGCAGCACTGTCAGAGGTGCTGTCCTTCTAATGAGACTTCAAACAGCGCAACGTTCTCCGAGTATCAACCAAAACATGTCCATTGTGTAGATATGTGCCGTATTTGCTTATGAAACGACAGTCACTGCTCCTAAAGTAATTCACGTTAGGTGAATTAAGATGACTTGGTACTCTATAACGCGAATGCGCAAGAGGTAGCGGGGGACTGTTGGGGTGGGACGGAGGCGGCGATGGCAAACTTTGAGGGGATTTTTGGGTCGAAGTTGTTTTCTGTGATAAATTGAGTAGCTCCATCTTTAATCCTGGCAGCTGCCTGAATGTCACAGACAGTGACGTTTCAGTGAAAGAGGCTGCATTTGCGCATGTGCTAGTACAGCGTCACCTGGTGGTTGCGTTGTCAGCAATGCAGCGTTTTAACTTTGGCTCCACGATGACATTTTTTTCCTCAATTAAAATATGTATTGAGTGCCTTAATAACTTCTTCACATGTAGCCTTCTGTTCTTCATGAGGATGTTGCCTGCACACTCCCTCCATTGCAGACAATAGCGTACTGACCTGTTCCATGTCTGGCTTCTGCACGAGACCCGATGCAGTACGATACCTTGCAAACCTCTGGAACCATCTCGGCCACTCCTCGGCTTGGTTCAGTCCAGTGACCTTTTCAAAGGTGCAGGCAAAGATTTCTCCATCTTCGCTTTGGTTTACTGTGGCCCCCATATAATATTCTGATACCTGTCAAGGCTTAGTACAGAATTTATAAGAATCTGACGGTTAAAATAAACTGAGTTTACTCTACACACCTTGCATTGAAGGTTTCATCGACAACTCTCCATGAGGTGCCACACAGATTATATTACATCACTTCCTGTGATGATGCACATAGTCTATTTATATAATCTGCCCAGTAACAACCCAATGTCCACTCTTATATTATTGTTCAGATGTGAGAAAAGCTGAGGATGGGAATGGAACGTCTGAATGAAGATTTCATGATGCTGATGAAGTAAATGAGGCTGATCTGTTACCCATTCCACAATCCCTCTTTATTTCTGTGCATGTTTCTCGATGCTGTTTCAACCAAATTGAAAAAGAATCACAAATCCTCCTCTGGAGCCTCAGGTGTCCATTGATAAAAGGCATGGTGGCCAAGTGGTAAGGCGTTAGTTTCGTAAACTGAAGATCACAGGTTCTATCCCCGTCCCTGCCTTATGATTAGTTTCTCACTTTAAATGTGATGTTTTCAGAAAAGATGTGCGTTGCATTTGTGTCGGCCATCTGGAAATCAGTGTCATGTTCCACTTTATTCTGGACACTGGGAAGAACATGAGGAGTAGCCACATGGTTCCTCGAGCCTTCTCTGCCATTGATGGAGTGAAAATAACTGAGGTCCAAGCACTGAACCTTTTTACTGTGCATTTGCTTGATATTTAACAGAGCTATTCTATTAAGGGCGGCACAGTGGCACAGTGGTTAGCACCGCAGCCTCACAGCTCCAGGGACCCGGGTTCGATTTCAGGTACTGCCTGTGTGGAGTTTGCAAGTTCTCCCTGTGTCTGCGTGGGTTTTCTCCGGGTGCTCCGGTTTCCTCCCACAAGCCAAAAGACTTGTAGGTTGATAGGTAAATTGGCCATCATAAATTGTCACTTATGTAGGTAGGTGGTAGGGAAATATAGGGACAGGTGGGGATGTTTGGTAGCAATGTAGGATTAGCATAAATGGGTGGTTGATGTTCGGCACAGACTCGGTGGGCCGAAGGGCCTGTTTCAGTGCTGTAGCTCTAATCTAATCTAATATAATATAATCCCACATCCCGCACTCCTGTCCTTTCCCCCATTGCCCTGTTAGATTTTCCATGTCAGGTATATATCCAATTCCATTCAGAGTTAACATTGAATCTGCTTCCACTGACCTTTCAGGATTGCATTCCAGACCAGAATAACACACTGCGAAAAAAACAATCTCCTCATCACAACTCGAATTCTTTTGTCAATTACTTTAAATGTGTTTCCTCTGGTTGCTGACCCTTCTGTCACTGGCAACACTTTCTCCTTCTTTACTCGATCAAAACTCTTCAGGATTTGCATTTCCTGCTGCCTTTGCTGATATAACAAAGCTGAGCACACATCACCAAAATGAATATGATTGGCTCTGAATCACATTTATCCTTCCTGTCAATCTGATGTGGATCTTGTATTTTCCCGGAACCAAACAATCTGAGCAGCAAGTGTGGGTTCCAGTGATTCCCACCGCTCTGAGAGAGAGAGGATGTGATAATGAGCCAGATAGAAGAAAGGAGTGAGATAGAGAGTAAAATAGCCCTGATCTGTTTCTACTAACCCCCGGCCCCCTACTTAAAATGGCATCATTTTCTCCTGCCTCTCCACATTCTAATCCATTGATTAATGCAATCCTTTCATCTGAAACATAGAACATAGAACAGTACAGCACAGTACAGGCCCGTCGGCCCACGATGTTGTGCCGAACCTTTAACCTACTCTCAGATCAAACTACCTACATACCCTTCATTCTACTATCATCCATGTACCTATCCAAGAGTCGCTTAAATGTCCCTAATGTATCTCCTTCTACTACCACCGCTGGCAGTGCATTCCACGCACCCACCACTCTCTGTGTAAAGAACCTACCTCTGACATCTCCCCGAAACCTTCCTCCATCACCTTAAAATTATGTCCCCTGGTGATAGCCCTTTCTGCCCTGGGAAAAAGTATCTGGCTATCCACTCTATCTATGCCTCTCATCATCTTGTACCACTCTATCAAGTCACCTCTCATCCTTCTTCGTTCCAATGAGAAAAGCCCTAGCACCCTCAACCTTTCTGCGTAAAACATACCCTCCAGTCCAGGCAGCATCCTGGTAAATCTCCTCTGCACCTTCTCTAAAGCTTCCACATCCTTCCTAGAATGAGGCGACCAGAACCGAACACAATATTCCAAGTGTGGTCGAACCAGGGCTTTATAGAGCTGCAGCATAACCTCGCGGCTCTTAAACTCAATCCCCCTGTTAATGAAAGCCAACACACCATATGCCTTCTTAACAACCCTATCAACTTGGGTGGCAACTTTGAGCGATCTATGGACATGGACCCCAAGATCCCTCTGTTCCTCCACACTACCAAGCATCCTGTCTTTAAGCCTGTATTCTGCATTCAAATTCGACCTTCCAAAATGAATCACTTCACACTTTTCCAGGTTGAACTCCATCTGTCCCTTTAATTCCTGTTCCCTAATCCATTGATGTTTCACAATGTACTGAACTGTCCCAATCCATTGATATAACTCAGTCTATAGAATTTCCCAATCCACTGATATTTTCCAGTCCATTGACTATCCCAATCCATTAATGGTTCCTGACCATTGACATTCCCAATCCATTTATATTGCCTGTGATTTCAAAGCAACTGTGGAATACAAATAGTATCAGTATTATCAGATACATCGAGATGAGGTGCAATAGCCAAGTGGACAGATGTCAGGTTTATAAAGAAAAAAGCACCGGCTCGATATTTGTCCAGTCTATCACTGGACCTGAACTCTCAACCTACTGTTTTTCTGTGGGTCTGCTGACTTGTAGATGTGAAGAACCATTGGATGTTTCTCAATCCTCTGACTTTTCTCATTCTTGTGCCATATTTGTTCCTTTGGGTTCACCAGTGAAGAAAATTATTCCCTATTACATTTGGTGAAGACTTTAATAACCTCACATCCTTGTGTCTCACCATCTCAGGTCAAACTCCCTACAGAAACTTTAAACATTTAACTATTCTGCTGGAAACATTTTCAAGGGCGCAGACATTCCTTCATTACGCTTCCTTCTTTGACATGTGATTGACAAATATGTGTGTAATGGAGAGAGAGAGAGTGAAAAAGAGAGAGTGAGAGAGTGCGATAGAAAGTTAGAGGACCAGCTAAAGACAGATAGAGAGAGAGAGGCAGAGAGAGGTAAAGCGATAGACAGAGAGAGAGAGAGAAGGAGAGAGAGAGAGAGAAGGAGAGAGAGTCATTGAGTCATGGAGTCACTACAGTACAGGAACTCATTTTGCCCATCAAGCCCATGTAAATCAATCCATTCAGTCCCATTCCCCCGCTCTATCCCCATCGCCCTGTAAGTTATCTAAACCTATCATATTTATTATAATCTTGTACATGTCTATCAAATCTCCCCTCAATCTCCTTTGCTCCAAGGAGAACAACCCCAGCTTCTCCAACCTAACCTTACAGCTAAAATCCCTCATGTCTGGAACCATTCTGATAAATCTTCTCCACCCTCTCAAGGACACTCACATCCCTCCAAACGTGTGTTGACTAGAACTGGATGCAATTCTCTGGTTGTGGCCCAACTAGAGATTTATACAGGTTCAGCATAACTTCCCTACTTTTGTACTCAGTACCTCTATTTGTGAAGCCCAAGATCCCATATGCTTTGCTAACTATTTTCTTAATGTGTCCTGCCACCGTCAAAGTACTATGCATATGAATCCCCAGGATTTTATTCCTAAAAATATACTTTCTTCATATAAATCTTTAAAAAATGCATTACACAACAGTTCAAAACAGCACCAAGTTGACATTCCAAAAAGTGCAAAGGAAATCAGTTTTCTTCAATACAGGAGTGAGTTGCCTCACAACCCTTCCACTCCATTTTACCTGACATGGACATTTTCCAGCAAACCCATATCTGGTGTATACAGCACGAGGGGTTTCCAATGGGTCCAGCTGCCCAGTTCACTATGGCGGGGGGACCTTACACAGTGGTCTTTCCCCATTGAGCCTTTGCAGTGGCTACTCCAAGCTTTAGTGCGTCCCTCAGCACGTAGTCCTGGACCTTGGAATGTGCCAGTCTGCAAAACTCGGTCGTGGACAACTCTTTGCGCTGCAAGACCAGCAAGTTTCGGGCAGACCAAAGAGTGTCTATCACCAAATTGATGGTCCTCCAGCAGCAGTTAATGTTTATCTCGGTGTGCATCCCTGGGAGCAACCCGTAGAGCACAGACTCCTGTGTTACAGAGCTGCTTGGGATGAACCTCGACAAAAACCACTGCTTCTCTTTCCACACCTGCTTTGCAAAGACACATTCCAGAAGGAGGTGGGCAACTGTTTCTTCCCCACCGCAGCCACCTCGAGGGCCGCGTGTGGAGGGGGCGAGACTTCGGGCATGCAGGAAGGATCTGACAGGAAGGGCTCTTCTTACCACCAGCCAAGCTACATCTTGGTGCTTGTTTGAAAGTTCTGGTGATGAGGCATTCTGCCAAATGACTTTGGCAGTCTGCTCAGGGAACAATCCGACCGGATCCACCATCTCCTTTTCCCGTAGGGCCTTGAGGACATTCCGTGCAGACCACTGCCTGATGGATTGGTGGTCAAAGGTGTTTTCCCGCAGAAACATTCCCAAGAAGGATAGCTGGTACGGTATGGTCCAACTGGATGAAGCGATCCGCGGCAATGTGACCAGACCCATCCTTCGCAAAACCTCAGCACATAGTGACACTTGGTGTTTGTGTACTGGGGCTCCACACACAGCTTGGTGCAGCTGCACACGAAGGTGGTCATCAGGATGAGGGCGACGTTGGGTACATTTTTCCCGCCCTTGTCCAGAGGTTTGAACATCGTGTCCCTCCCGCCCTGGTCCATTTTAGATCTCCAGATGATGCAGTTGAAGTCACCGCCTAGGATGACCGGCCTGGACGTCGCCAGCAGCAGTGGGAGCTGCTGGAAGACGGTCAGCCGCTCGCTGCGTTGTACCGGGGCGTACACATTGATCAACCGGAGCGGAGCGTTGTTGTACATCACGTCTGCTACGAGGAGGCGGACGCCCACCACCTCCTTAACTTCGGAGATGGTGAAGTTACCTCCCCGCAGCAGAATACCCAGGCCGGAGGAACGGCAGTCATTACCCCCGACCAGATCGATGGCCCGTGGGACCACCATCGCGACCACTGCCTGTAGGTGCTGAGGTGTGGTATTCCACACTCCTGCAGAAACAGTAGGTCAGCTTTGACCTTGGCAAGGTAATCCAAGGTTGAAACACATCGCGTAGTAGATTTAATGCTACGCACATTAATGGAAGCAATTCTATCACCCATTTTTTACTAAAAATTAGTTGTTGCTTCCCATACTATTTGTCCTCGCCTCCTTGATGAAGGGTCACTGACCCGAAACGTTAACTCTGCTTCTCTTTCCACAGATGCTGCCAGACCTGCTGAGTGGTTCCAGCATTTATTGTTTTTATTTCTGGTTTCCAGTATCCGCAGTATTTTGCTTTTATCTCGCTGTCTCTTGCTGGTTTGCTCAGTACCTTTCTCTGTCTGTTCATTTCTGGATCCTGATAATATCTTCCTGGTTTTCTGTGTGTCTTTCTCTGCCTGCCTCATTGTCGGTGCTGTTACTCTGTGTCTTTGTGTCATTGGGCAGTGAGGGTGAGTCCGTCAGCACGTGTGTTGCTGATTCCGGGATTCTTGAGAAATCCGAATCCAATCCTATTTTGATAAAAACATTGGGGAATGAACATATTTCACTTACGGGCAGCTGAACTTGAAAACAGTAGTCAGCAGAGTGCTGCAGGGGAAGCGTGCTGGGCCCATAACACCGAGGTCGATGGATCGACACCATTCTCTGCGGTTTATGTTTGGTAACAATACAAACAGTTCACTTTCAAAACATCAAGTATTTTACCCATAATAACAAGATGCTTCCAAAGGCTCTCTATTGCAATCAGCTTCTTCTTTTCAGTGAACACATCAATCAGTAACAAATCACTTTTGCTCACACGAACACAAGCTGCAAACACGGACCAGCCGAGTCTCTCCCACTTTGTCAACCCCTTCCTGCAGAGCCTCCTCTCCACCACCAGATGGTGATGTTGTCCACAATAAAACCAGGACAAATGGTCACAGTGAGGAGACGGTCAGTGACAGAAAATAAAACAATAACAGGGAAAACCTTTACACAACAACAGGGTACATCTTTACACAACAGAAAACATATTTACACAACAGGAAATACCTTTAGATAACAGGGAGAGCACAATCATACAAATGCCTTGTTTCTCCATTTCAGTCTCGTTGCCTCACTCTCTGTCCCTCACTTTTGCTTCCTCACAGTCTATTCTTGGTTTTCTGTGTGTTTTTCTCTCTATCCCGTTGTCGATGGTGTTACTCAGCGTCCTTGTAACATTGTGTAGCCAGGCTGAGCCTCCCAACACCTGTGTTGCTGTAATAAAAACAGAAAATGCTGGAAATGCTCAGTCGGTCTGGCAGCATCTGTGCAGAGAGAAACAGTTAACAGTTCAGGTCTGTTTCCTTAGCTCACATTAACTTTGTTCTCTCTCCACAGATGCTGCCAGACCTGCTGATTATTTCAAGCATTTTCTGTTTATGTTTCAGATTTCCAGCATCTGCAGTATTTTGCTTTTGTACGTGCGTTGCTGTGTCTGGGACTGTTTGAGTGCAATGCTATTGCTTTTTCAACAGCGCTGAAACAAACATTTATCTCGTTAACACACAGCACGAATACACAGCTGGATATAAACAGCAGCCTGCAGCAGAGGGCGCAGTGGAAGTTTATTGAAACAAATAATTCACCAGCACTACATTTACTGCTTCCCACAATCACACCACACTTCATCTTAACACGTTTTACTCTTTATTTACATCAACTTCTTGATTCCAGTAAACACTTCAATTTGGAACACAGCTTCCAAATCACCTTTATTCACAAACCCGAACACACACCAGCCCAGACTTTCCCCTTTCTGTCAACACATTCCTGCATCACTGCCTCTCCACCAACAGTTGTTGCTAGAATCATACAATCATAGAATGGCTACAGCACAGAAGGAGGCCATTCAGCCTGTCGAACCCGTGCTGGCTCTCTGTTAGAGCAACTCATCTCATTTCACTCCCTAGTCAGTTCAATTTTGGAGGTGGGAAAACTTCTCGAAAGAATAATTCGGGACAAAATTAATAATCCCATGGACAAATGTGGGTAAATTCAAGAAAGCCAGCATGGATTTCTTAAGGGAAAATCATGTTTAACTGTCCTGCTGTAGTTTTTTGATGAGGTAACAGAGAGGGATGATGAGGGCAATGCTGTTGATGTGGTGTACATGGACTTTCAAAAGGTCTGGCAGCATCTGAAAGGTCACTGACCTGAAACGTTAACTTTGCTTCTCTCTGTGCAGATGCTGCCAGACCTGCTGAGTGTTTCCAGCATTTCTTGTTTTCATTATGGCACAGAGTTCCCTTTTCAAACTTACAGAATTAACCACAATAGTGTACTCTGAGATTCAAGTTAAATACCAGCCCAATATTTACACACATTATGATTTTATAAGTTTCAGTATTAATTCCCATAGTGCATCCTGACATATACATTAGATATAACATAACATAAGAACAGAGGAAATAGGAGCAGGAGTAGGCCATTCGGCCCCTCAAGCCTGCCCTGCCATTCAGTAAGATCATGGCTGATCTGCCCCAGACCTCAACTCCTCTTTCATGCCAGCTCTTCATAGCCCTCAACTCTCCAATATTTCAAAAATCTATTTACATCCTCTTTAAATACTTTCAGTGATTTAGCCTCCAATACTGTCTGGGGGAGAGATTTCCAGACATTCACTACCCTCTGAGAGAAGAAATTCCTTTGCATCTCAGTTTTAAATGAGTGTCCCCTTATTCTGTAACTTTGTCGCCTAGTTTGAGATTCCCCCACTAGTGGAAACGTCTTCTCAACATCGACCCTGTTAATAAAAACAAGAAATGCTGGAAATACTCAGCAGGTCTGGCAGCATCTGTGAAGAGAGAAGCAGAGTTAATGTTTCAGGTCAGAGACCCTTCTTCACCCTGTTAAGCCCCCTCAGAATCTTGTACGTTTCAAAAAGATCACCCCTCATTCTTCTAAACTCTAATGAATAACCTGTTTAGCCGTTCTTCATAAGTCAACCCCTTCATCTCAGGAATCAGCTGAGTGAATCGCTTTTGAACTCCTCCAATGCCAGTACATCCTTTCTTAAGTCTAAATCTCAAGTGCGATATCAGATTGAGAGAATCTGAAAGATAGTATAACCTGAGATACAAACTGAGAATTCAGTTTAAAACTCCCCCGGATTGTGAAACTAAAAGATACAAATGCAATTCAATTTGTATTGACTGTGCTTTGGATCATATTCCAGCCCTCATACAGTATCAGACTGGAAGATACTGTAGCAATTCCATTAGTGCAGACTCAGCGCTACATTACAGAGCAGGGAACATATTTAAACAACCCGGAACACTTTTACACAAGACGGATCATATTTACACAACTGAGAAGATCTTTACCCAACAGGGAACCATTTTACACAATAACAGAGAACATCTTCACACAACAGCGAATACAGTAACACAACAGAGAACATATTACACAGCAGGAAATATCTTTAAAAGAACACAGGGAACATCTTTACACAACAGAGAACACAATTACATAAATCATCAGTCTTTCGCTGTCTCTTGCTGGTTTGCTCAGTACCTTTCTCTGTCTGTTCCTTTCTGGGTCCTGATAATCTCTTCCTGGTTCTCTGTGTGTCTTTCTCTGCCTGCCTCATTGTCGGTGCTGTTACTCAGTGTCCTTGTGTCATTGTGCAGTGAGGGTGAGTCCGTCAGCACGTGTGTTGCTGAGTCCGGGATTCTTGAGAAATGCGACCACAATCCTATTTTTATAAAAACATTGGAGAAAATAACATATTTCACGAACAGGCAGCTAAAATTGAAAACAGAAGCTAGCAGAGTGGCGCAGCGAAAGTGTGCTGGACCCATAACTCAGAGGTTAATGGATCGAAACCATTCTCTGCTATTTATGTTTGGTTGTAACACAAACAGTTCACTTTCAAAACATCAAGTGTTTCCCCATAATAACAAAACGCGCTCGATTGCAATCAGCTTTTTCCTTCGAGTGAACAGATCAATCAGTAACAAATCACTTTTGCTCACATGAACACAAACTGCAAACACGGACCAGCCGAATCTCTCCCACTTTGTCAACCCCTTGCTGCAGAGTCTCCTCTCCACCACCAGATGGTGATTTTGGCCACAATAAAACCAGGACAAATGGTCACAGTGAGGAGACAGTCAGCAACAGAAAATAAAACAATAACAGGGAAAACCTTTACACAACAACAGGGTACATCTTTACACAACAGAAAACATATTTACACAACAGGAAATACCTTTAGACAACAGGGAGAGCACAATCATACAAATGCCTTGTTTCTCCATCTCAGTTTCGTTGTCTGTCTCTCTCTCTCCGTTCCTCACTTTTGCTTCCTCACAGTCTATTCGTTTTCTGTGTGTTTTTCTTCCTGTCCCGTTGTCGATGGTGTCACTCAGCGTCCTTGTAACATTGCGTAGCCAGGCTGAGCCTCCCAACACCTGTGTTATAGAACATAGAACATAGAACAGTACAGCACAGTACAGGCCCTTCGGCCCACGATGATGTGCCGAACATTTAACCTACTCCAAGATCAAAACTACCTACATACCCTTCATTCTACTATCATCCATGTACCTATCCAAGAGACGCTTAAATGTCCCTAATGTATCTGCTTCTACTACCACCGCTGGCAGTGCATTCCACGCACCCACCACTCTCTTGTGTGAAGAACCTACCTCTGACATCTCCCCGAAACCTTCCTCCATCACCTTAAAATTATGCCCCCAGGTGATAGCCCTTTCCACCCTGGGAAAAAGTCTCTGGCTATCCACTCTATCTATGCCTCTCATCATCTTGTACCCCTCTATCAAGTCACCGCTCATCCTTCTTCGTTCCAATGAGAAAAGTCCCAGCTCCCTCAATCTTTCTTCGTAAGACATGCCCTCCAGTCCAGGCAGCATCCTGATAAATCTCCTCTGCACCCTCTCTAAAGCTTCCACATCCTTCCTGTAATGAGACGACCAGAACTGAACACAATATTCCAAGTGTGGTCTAACCAGGGCTTTATAGAGCTGCAGCATAACCTCGCGGCTCTTAAACTAAATCCCCCTGTTAATGAAAGCCAACACACCATACGCCTTCTTAACAACCCTATCAACTTGGGTGGCAACTTTGAGCGATCTATGGACATGGGCCCCAAGATCCCTCTGTTCCACCACACTACCAAGAATCCTGTCTTTTTGCCTATATTCTGCATTCAAATTCAACCCTCCAAAATGAATCACTTCACACTTTTCCAGGTTGAGCTCCATCTGCCACTTCTCAGCCCAGCTCTGCATCCTGTCAATGTCCTGTTGCAACCTACAACAGCCTTCCACACTATCCACAACTCCAGCAACCTTCGTGTCATCGGCAAACTTGCTAACCCAGACTTCCACTTGCTCATCCAAGTCATTCATAAAAATCACTAAGAGCAGAGGTCCCAGAACAGATCCCTGCGGAACACCACTGGTCACCGAGCTCCAGGCTGAATACTTTCCATCTACTACCACCCTCTGTCTTCTATGGGCCAGCCAATTCTGTATCCAGACAGCCAACTTTCCCTGTATCCCATGCCTCCTTACTTTCTGAATGAGCCTACCATGGGGAACCTTATCAAACGCCTTGCTGAAATCCATATACACCACATCCACTGCTCTTCCTTCATCAATGTGTTCTGTCACATCTTCAAAGAATGTAATAAGGCTTGTGAGGCATGACCTGCCCCTCACAAAGCCATGCTGACTGTCTCTAATCAAACTATGCTTTTCCAACTAATCATAAATCCTGTCTCTCAGAATCCTCTCCAATAATTTGCCCACTACCTACGTAAGACTGACTGGTCTATAATTCCCAGGGTTATCCCTATTCCCTTTCTTGAACAAGGGAATAACATTTGCCACCCTCCAATCATCTGGTACTACTCCAGTGGACAGTGAGGACGCAAAGATCATCGCCAAAGGCGCGGCAATCTCTTCCCTCGCTTCCTGTAATATCCTTGGGTATATCCCGACTGGCCCCAGGGACTTATCTGTCCTCATGTCTTTCAAAATTTCCAGCACATCCTCCCTCTTAACATCAACCTGTTCGAGCATATCAGCCTGTTCCACGCTGTCCTCACAAACGTCCAGGTCCCTCTCACTAGTGAATACTGAAGCAAAGTATTCATTTAGGACCTCCCCTACCTCCTCCGACTCCAGGCACAAGTTCCCTCCACTATCCTTGATCGGCCCTACCGTCACTCTGGCCATCCTCTTGTTCCTCACATAAGTGTAGAACGCATTTAGATTTTCCTTAATCCTACCCGCCAAGACTTTTTCATGTCCCCTTCTAGCTCTCCTAAGTCCATTCTTCAGTTCCTTCCTGGCTACCTTGTAACCCTCTAGAGCCCTGTCTGATCCTTGCTTCCTCAACCTTAAGTAAGCTTCCTTCTTCCTCTTGAATAGCTGTTCCACATTTCTTGTCATCCAAGGTTCCTTCACCCTACCATCCCTTCCTTGCCTCATCGGGACAAACCTATCCAGCAGTCGCAGCAAGTACTCCCTAAACCACCTCCACATTTCTGTCGTGCATTTCCCAGAGAACATCTGTTCCCAATTTATGCACCCCAGTTCCTGCCTAATAGCATTGTAATTCCCCCTCCCCCAATTAAATATTTTCCCATCCCGTCTGCTCCTGTCCCTCTCCATGACGATAGTAAAGGTCAGGGAGTTGTGATCACTATCACCGAAATGCTCTCCCACCGAGAGATCTGCCACCTGGCCTTGTTCGTTGCCAAGCACCAAATCCGACATAGCTTCCCCTCCAGTCAGCCTATCTACACAAACAGGTCAGTGGCAAGTGGTCCAGAGGAAACCAACAAAGAAAAAACATCCCAAAGCCACCACCCAAACCAGTGGCAAGAGGAGGCTCTCTTCTGAATCAGACTGCAACAACCCCTCTTCACTGGACGGGGAAATGCTGGAACGACAGCCCCTTCAAAAGAGGCGGCAGAACTCCGAGATGGATGATAAAGCATCCCAGCCCCCGGGCACTGGAAGCTGTGATGGGCCCGGCGTGGCCCAAACCCAATGCCCCACACGTAACGACGTGGCCAAAGCATCTCAGCTCCGGGACACCGGGAGCAAAGACACGTCTGGCGCACCTGAGCTCCGGGAGACCGGGAGCTGTGATGTTTTCGAGGAGGAACAGATGGAAGCAGCTGAGGACAACCCAATGCTCTCTGCCTACAAGACCCCCCCCCCCTTTGTCACCCGAGCGGCACAAACCCTGCATGAAAAATCAGGAGGGGTTTCTGAGCCCAACCAACGTGAAACTGCTTGCGCACACGATGGGTATGCAGGAACATCCCGAAGGGGAAGGACTGGGACTAGCGAGGACAAATGGTATGGGAAGCAACAACTAATTTTTAGTAAAACATGGGTGTAAGAATTGCTTCCATTAATGTGCGTAGCATTAAATCTACTACGCGATGTGTTTCAACCTTGGATTACCTTGCCAAGGTCAAAGCTGACCTACTGTTTCTGCAGGAGTGTGGAATACCACACCTCAGCACCTACAGGCAGTGGTCGCGATGGTGGTCCCACGGGCCATCGATCTGGTCGGGGGGTAATGACTGCCGTTCCTCCGGCCTGGGTGTTCTGCTGCGGGGAGGTAACTTCACCATCTCCGAAGTTAAGGAGGTGGTGGGCGGCCGCCTCCTCATAGCAGAAGTGATGTACAACAACGCTCCGCTCCGGTTGATCAACGTGTACGCCCCGGTACAACGCAGCGAGCGGCTGACCGTCTTCCAGCAGCTCCCACTGCTGCTGGCGACGTCCAGGCCGGTCATCCTAGGCGGTGACTTCAACTGCATCATCGATGCGGCTGGACGATCCAGCAGTGACGACAGCAAACTGGACGCTACGTTCAGATTCCTAACAGAAACAATTAAGGATGCCAAACTGCACGACGTCTTCAGAAAACCTGCAGACGGAGCGCAGCGCAGATACACATGGTCAAGATCGGACGGGTCTGCCCGTTCCAGGATTGACTTCCTGTTTGTGTCCCGTGCTGTCACGGTTGGATCCACCGACGTCAAGCCGGTGTTCTTCTCTGACCACTGCCTCTTACTGGCCGACTGTCACTTACAGGACGACCAGCGGGTTGGCAGAGGGACGTGGAAGCTCAATGCGACACTGCTGACCCCAGAGAACGTTGAGGAACTCAAAAGGGATTACAAAGGTTGGAGAACCGTGAAACCCCTCTTTGAGTCTCCAGTTCACTGGTGGGAAGCGATTCAGGAGAACATCAAGAGGTTCTTCATCCACAAAGGTGTTCAGAAGGCGAGAGAGAGACAGAGGGAACTGTCCCGACTCCAGAAAATTATGCAAAATCTACTCCGGTTGCAGTCAATGGGGGTCGAGGTCAAGGAGGACCTCCAAGAGGTGAAGAGCCAGCAGGCCTCGCTCTTTGCCAAGGAGGCCTCCAAGATTATCTTCCGATCCAGATTCCGTTCCATCGAGCAGGATGAGACGTGCTCGCGTTACTTCTTCCAAAAGGTACACAGAGAGAGCTCTGTTATCATCAGCCTGAAGGAAGAAGATGGCTCGGTAACGTCTTCGCAGTCCGACATACTAAGGATCAGCAAATCCTTTTGTGCTGGGCTGCATGACGCGAAGCCCACAGACAGCAGAGCCTCCCAGTCCTTCCTGTCATCTATCACAGAGGTCCCAGATGACAGCAGGAGGGAGAGACTGGACAAGCCGCTAACTCTGGACGAGCTGACAAAGGCCGTCCAGTCTTTCGAGACGAGTAAAACTCCCGGGAGCGACGGCTTACCGGTCGAGTTGTACTCGGCCCTGTGGGACTGGGTCGGCCCGGACCTGCTGGAAGTATACGAGAGTATGCTCCTGGCCGGCAGCATGTCAGAATCCATGAGAAAAGGCATCATCACCCTCATTTACAAGCAGAAGGGGGAGAGGGCAGAAATCAGAAATTGGCGGCCCATCTCACTACTTAATGTTGATTACAAGATTCTGTCCAAAGTCATAGCCAGTCGAGTCAAGTCTGCTCTGGAGTTGGTGATTCACCCCGATCAGACCTGTACTGTACCCGGCAGGAAGATATCTGATAGTCTCGCGCTACTCAGGTATACGATCGCCTACGTACGGGACAGGAGGGTGGACAGCTGCCTCATCAGCCTGGACCAGGAGAAGGCTTTTGACAGGATATCGCACATCTACATGATGGACGTGCTTTCCAAAATCGGGTTTGGGGAGGGAATCTGCAATTGGATCCAACTGCTCTACACAAACATCAGTAGCGCAGTGTCAATCAACGGGTGGGAATCGGAAAGTTTCCCGATCAAATCTGGAGTCAGACAGGGCTGCCCTCTGTCCCCGGTCTTGTTTGTTTGCTGCATTGAACCCTTTGCTGAGTCTATTAGGAAGGATGCGAGCATAAGAGGGGTGACAATCCCAGGCAGCGGAGGCACTCAGGTGAAAACCTCCCTGTGTATGGATGACGTCGCCGTTTTCTGCTCGGATCCGCTGTCCGTGCGCAGACTGATGAGCATCTGCGACCAGTTCGAACTGGCCTCGGGAGCCAAAGTTAACCACGGCAAGAGCGAGGCCATGTTCTTTGGCAACTGGGCTGACCGATCCTTTGTCCCCTTCACCGTCAGGTCAGATTACCTGAAGGTGCTGGGGATATGGTTCGGAAGGGCCGGGGCGTGCACCAAAACATGGGAGGAGCGAGTAGCCAAGGTACGACAAAAGTTGGGCATGTGGGGGCAGCGATCTCTCTCCATTATGGGTAAGAACCTGGTCATCAGGTGCGAGGCGCTCACGTTGTTGCTATACGTGGCGCAGGTCTGGCCCATGCCCCACTCCTGTGCCGTGGCAGTCACCCGAGCCATTTTCCGCTTCGTCTGGGGATCTAAAATGGACCAGGTCCGGATGGACACGAAGTTCAAATCTCTGGACAAGGGCAGGAAAAATGTACCCAACGCGGCCCTCATCCTGATGACCACCTTCGTGTGCGGCTGCATCAAGCTGTGTGTAGATCCCCAGTACGCAAACTCCAAGTGTCACTACGTGCTGAGTTTTTATCTGTCCCCGGTGTTGCGAAGGATGGGCCTGGTCACATTGCCGCGGAACGCTCCATGCAGTTGGGTGGTGCCGTACCACCTATCCTTCGTGGAGCAGTTTCTGCGGGGAAACACCTTTGACCACCGGTCCATCAGGCAGTGGTCTGCACGGAATGTCCTCAAGGCCCTACGGGAAAAGGAAACGGTGGATCCTGTCGGATGGTTCCCCGAGCAGACCGTCAAAGTCATTTGGCGGAATGCCTCATCACCAGAACTTTCAAACAAGCACCAAGATGTAGCTTGGCTGGTGGTGAGAAGGGCCCTCCCCGTAAGATCCTTCATGCACACCCGAAGTCTCGCCCCCTCCGCACAGTGCCCCCGCGTTGGCTGTGGTGGGGAAGAGACGGTCGCCCACCTCCTCCTGGAATGTGCCTTTGCAAAGCAGGTGTGGAAAGAGATGCAGTGGTTTTTGTCAAGGTTCATCCCAAGCAGCTCTGTCACACAGGAGTCTGTGCTCTACGGGCTGTTCCCAGGGACGCACACCGTGACAAACATCTACTGCTGCTGGAGGACTATCAATTCGGTGGAAGACGCCCTTTGGTCTGCCCGAAACTTGCTGGTCTTCCAGCGCAAAGAGTTGTCCACCACCGAATGTTGCAGACTGGCACATTCCAAGGTCCAGGACTACGTGCTGAGGGACGCACTAAAGCTAGGGGCAGCCGCAGCAAAGGCTCAATGGGGAAAGACCACAGTGTCTGGTTCCCCCACCAAGCTGGACTGAGGGGCTGGATCCATGGGAAATCCCTCGAACTGTATCGTTAATATTCTCAATTGGTGTAAATGTAAAACTGTAATTGACATGACAATTGTGAAACGGAAAGGTTGGGAAGAAACTCATGACAGTATTGAAGGAAACTGATCCCCCTGGCAATGTTTGTATTTTTTGGTGCTGTTTGGAAACTGTTTGGCAATGTAATTTTTACAGATCTTTATGAATAAAGTATATTTTGGAAATTTAAAAAAAAAATCTACATATTGAGTCAGGAAACCTTCCTGGACACACCTGACAAAAACTGCTCCATCCAAACTATTTGCACTAAGGAGGTTCCAATCAATATTAGGGAAATTGAAGTCACCCATGACAACAACCCTGTTACTTCTGCACCTTTCCAAAATCTGCCTCCCAATCTGTTCCACCGTGTCTCTGTTGTTATTGGGGGGTCTATTGAAAACTTCCAATAAAGTGACTGCTCCTTTCCTGTTTCTGACTTCCACCCATAATGACTCAGTAGACAAACCCTCCTCGATGACCTACCTTTCTGCAGCTGTGATACTATCCCTGATTAACAATGCCACTCCCCCACTTCTTTTACCTCCCTCCCTATTCCTTTTAAAACATCTAAACCCCGGAACATCCAACATCCATTCCTGCCCCTGTGATCTCCATGTGTCCGTAATGGCCACAACATCGTAGCTCGAAGTACTGATCCATGCTCTAAGTTCATCACCCTTATTCCTGACACTTCTTGCATTAAAATAGACACACTTCAACCCATCATACTGGCTGAAACTTTGCCCTGTCAACTGTCTAACCTTGTTCACAGACTCTCTGCACTCGGTATCTGCCTGTTCAACAGCTACCCCATCCACTGATCCATAGCTCCGGTTCCCATCCCCCTGCCAAACTAGTTTAAACCCTCCCGAAGAGCTCTAGCAAACCTCCCGCCCAGGATATTGGTGCCCCTCCAGTTCAGATGCAACCCGTCCTTCTTGTACAGGTCCCACCTTCCCCAGAAGGTATCCCAATGATCCACATAACTGAAGCCCTCCCTGCTACACCAGCTCTGTAGCCACGTGTTCAGCTGCACTCGCTCTCTGTTTCTAGCCTCACTAGCACGTGGCACCGGTATCAATCCTGAGATTACTACTCTGCTCGTCCTGCCTTTTAGCTTCCAACCTAACTCCTATATTGGCTTTTCAGATCCTCATCCCTTTTCCCAGCTATGTCATTGGTGCCGATATGTACCACGACTTCTGGCTGCTCCCCCTCCCCCTTAAGAATCCTGTAGACTCGATCTGAGACATCCCTTACCCTGGCACCCAGGAGGCAACATACCATCCGGGAGTCTCGTTCGCGACCACAGAATCTCCTGTCTGTTCCTCTAACCATTGAATCTCCTATCACTATCGCTCTCCTATTCTCCACCCTTCCCTTCTGAGCCGCAGAGCCAGGCTCAGTGCCAGAGACCTGGCCGCTGTGGCTTTCCCCTGGTAGGTGCCCCCCCAACCGTATCCAAAACGGTATACTTATTATTGAAATAAACGGCCACAGGGGATCCCTGCACTGTGTGCCTATTCCCTTTCCCTCCCCTGACAGTCACCCAGCTACCTTGATCCTGTGACTTAGGTGTCAGTACTTCCCTATAACTGCTCTCTATCATCCCCTCTGCCTCCCGCATGATCCGAAGTTCATCCAGCTCCAGCTCCAGTTCCCTAACGTGGTCTGTGAGGAGCTGGAGTTGGGTGCACTTCTCACAGGTGAAGTCAGCAGGGACACAAGTGGTGACCCTTACCTCCCACATCCTGCAAGAGGAGCATGCAACTGCCCTAGCTTCCATCCCCTCTACTCTAAATTGACAACAGAGAATAAAAAAATATAAAGGAAAACTTGACCTTACCAAACCCTCCACACAAAAGTCCTTTTTTTTGGTTGGAGGAGGAGGGTGGGTGGGAGACACTACACGTGTAGTGTTTCGGGTTTCGCCACTGCCCGAATATATAAGTTCACTTACCCAGCAGTCCCCGTGTCCGCGTCCGCCGAATCGCCAGGTAAGTACTTTATAGTGAAACGTACCTTCCCGGCTGCCCCCAGGCTCGCACTATCACCGCTACTGCTGATCAAAGGTGTTGCTGTAATAAAAACAGAAAATGCTGGAAATGCTCAGTAGGTCTGGCAGCATCTGTGCAGAGAGAAACAGTTAACAGTTCAGGTCTGTTTCCTTAGCTCACATTAACTTTGTTTCTTTCTCCACAGATGCTGCCAGACCTGCTGACTATTTCAAGCATTTTCTGTTTATATTTCAGATTTCCAGCATCTGCAGTATTTTGCTTTTGTACGTGTGTTGCTATGTCTGGGACTGTTTGAGTGCAATGCTATTGCTTTATAAACAGCGTTGAAACAAACATTTATCGAACACACAGCACTAATACACAGCTTGATAAAAACAGCAGCCTGCAGCAGAGGGTGCAGTGGAAGTTTATTAACACAAATAATTCACCAACAATATATTTACTGCTATCCACAATCACACCACGCTTCATCTTAACACATTTTATTCTTCATTGACATCAACTTCAGGCTTCCAATAAACACTTCAATTTGGAACACAGCTTCCAAATCACCTTTATTCAGACCCGAACACAAGCTGCAAATGCTGCAAACACACACCAGCCCAGACTTTCCCCTTTCTGTCAACCCATTCCTGCATCACTGCCTCTCCACCAACAGTTGCTGCTGGAATCACACAATCATAGAATGGCTAAAGCACAGAAGGAGGCCATTCGGCCTGAGGAACCCATGCTGGCTCTCTGCTAAAGCAACTCACCTCGTCTCACTCTCTTCTCGAAAGAATAATTCGGGACAAAATTAATCGCCCCATGGACAAATGTGGGTTAATTCAAGAAAGCCAGCATGGATTTCTTAAGGGAAAGTTATGTTTAACTGTCCTGCTGGAGTTTTTTGATGAGGTAACAGAGAGGGATGATGAGGGCAATGCTGTTGATGTGGTGTACATGGACTTTCAAAAGGTCTGGCAGCATCTGAAAGGTCACTGATCTGAAACATTAACTCTGTTTCTCTCTCCACAGATGCAGCCAGACCTGCTGAGTATTTCCAGCACTTTCTGTTTCGATTTCAGATTTCTAGCATCTGCAGTATTTTGCTTTTATTGACTTTCAAAAGGAATTTGATACAATGCAACACAACAGACTTGTGAGCAAAGTTATAACTCATGGAATAAAAGGGACAGCAGTAACATGGATATGGAATTGGCTGAGTGACAGGAAACAAAGAGTAGTGAGCAATGGAGGTTCTTCGGGCTGGAGGAAGGTTTGTAGTGGAGTTCCCCAGGAGTCAGTGTTGGGACCCTTGCCTTTCCTGATATATATTAATGACCTAGACCTTGGTGTACAGGGCAGAATTTCAAAGTTTATGGATGATACGAAAATTGGAAGCATTGTGAACTGCAAGGATGATAGTGTAGAACTTCAAAAGGACATAGACAAGTTGGTGGAATGGGAGGACAGATGACAGGTGAAGTTCAATGCAGAGAAATGTGAATTGATTCATTTCGGTAGGAAGAACATGGAGTGACAATATAGAATAAAGGGTACAATTCTAAAGGGGGTGCAGGAGCAGTGGGACCTGGGGTTATATGTTATTGGTTGAGAGAGTGGTTAATAAAGCATACAGTATCCTCGGCTTTAGTGATAGAGGCATAGAGTACAAGAACAAGGAGGTCATGTTGAACTTGTATAAGACACTAGCCTCAGCTGAAGTACTGCATCCAGTTCTGGGTGCCACACTTTAGGAAAGATGTGAAGGCATTGGAGAGATTATGGAAGAGGTTCATGAGAATGGTTCCAGGGGTGAGGAACTTCAGTTATGAAGATAGATTGGAGAAGTTAGGACTGTTTTCCTTGGAGAAAAGAAGGCTAAGAGGAGATTTCATAGTGGTATTCAAAATGATGAGGGGTGTGGACAGAGTGGATAGGGAGAAACTGTTCCCACTTGTGAAAGGATCGAGAACGAGAGGGCACAGATTTAAAGTCATTGGTAAAAGAAGCAAAAGCGACATGAGGAAAAACTTTTTCACACAGCGAGTGGTTAAAGTATGAACTGCCTGAGAATGTGATGGAGGCAGGTTCAATTGAAGAATTCAAAGGGGAATTAGACTGTTATCTGAAAAGGAAGAATGTGCAGGATTATGGGGAGAAGACGAGGAAGTGACATGAGGTGAATTGCTCATTTGGAGAGTCAGTGCAGAGACGATGGGCCAAATGGCCTCCTTCTGTGTAGTAACAATTCTGTGATTCTGTGATTCCAATATTCAAGTCATTTATATATATGGTGGTCCTGACACTGACCCTTGTGGACATCACTGTTCACCATCTTCCATTCTGAAAAACAACCAAATATCACAACTCGCTTTTCTTGATATTTCATCCATTTTTAAATCCAAGCAGATACTGACCCTCCTATTCCAGGAGCCTCAGTTTTGTTACCCAGTCTTTTATGTGGTAGTTTGTCAAACGCTTTCTTAAAAGCCATATAGACAACATCCATTGCTTTACCTTCATCAACCTTTTCTGTTACTTCATCAAAAAAATCAGTTATATTAGTGAAGAACTGGAAAGGTGCTGAACCTCTCAGTTTTCGGTCTACCCAAACCAAGTTCAAGGCCTGAATAATGAACCGATTGCCTCATTAGTTCTGTGAATAATACAATGATTTAATAGACAACGTTTTGAAACATTCCTGCCCATAAATCTTGGTAACAGAGAGTGTATGGCTCCCCTGACTCAGAATGTTTAATGGATACAGTCCTCAGCTCCGACAAGGAACCCCTGAACATCCACAGTAAAGACAGTGTGGATGAAGAAATGTAAGAGCCGGAAGCTGAAACTCAGGGACGGCCGAGCTCTCCTGTCATTGAGCTTGTGTGTCTGCTCTGCTCGCCGCACTTCCGGCTCTACTTTGTTTCCAATGAAAAGATGAAAAGGGCCGTTCGGTTTCCCTCTCACTGACAGCGTGTTTCACTCGGGATAATATGACCCGGGACTTTTGCTGCTGAAATGAATTCTGCAAGGTCCCAGCAAACACACCGGCTCCCTCCTTTCTCCCCTCTTTCTATCGGATTGTTTTACCAGGAGGGACTCAATAATAACAAACCCCCTGCAGGGAATGACCGCAAATTGAGCATCAAAATGGGGCAAGTGGGCAGCTTTCTGGGTTCTAGGTTCCCCCTACCCCGCCCCTCCCTCCCTCCAGTCCAAGCCCCTCTTCACTTTCTTTGGGACTTTGATGAGGGTGAAATGGGGAAAGTTCCCATTGATGTTTGAATGCTGAATTGCTGCAAAGATCTGCGCACGCGCGATGCAGCCCCGCCCCAGTGGGACGTCACAATGAGGAGTGGAGCGCATGCGCAGTCGTTCCCCAACCCAGTCTGTGAGGCCATTCACTCAATCAGGGGAAGATGCTTTAAATCAGCTGCGAATGGAGACTTCCCGGGCTCGGGGGAAGGGAACAAACAGCATCTGCTTCCAGCAGCCACTGCTTTGGGAGCGTGTCCGCAGATGTGCTCAGAGATTAGCACTGAGTGGCGGGAAGTTGAGGGGGAGTCTTGGAGTGTTTGTAAAACCTCTGCAAACACCTGGTAAACAGAAGCTGAATGCTGCAGTACTGCAGTGGAGTCAGACACTGACACTGTTTGTGTTCCTGGTTTTCATTTTATGATTGTTCATAATGATTATTATTGGGACGATTACATTGATCGCTTTTGTATCTTCTACCTCACCAGTTCTTTCATTCCTGCAGGAAAATACACGAAGGAACCTGAATGGATGTGGTGATTCTTGGACACAAGGAAAGTGATCGCGTTCCAACACACAGTCGGTACAGGATCACTCCCAAAGCACAGAGATACTGCCAGCTCATCAGTTCCACTGTAGCAAACAAAATAAGTAGTCAGACAGACACTGATCCCAAAGTCAAGAGACACATTTTCAATCCAACAGTCAAACAACAGCAGGAGAGACAGAAGTTGTTTCCATTTCACTCCAATTCAATACAGCTGACAGGTTGATACATCAATCACAGTCCAAAAACAAACTCACTATCAGATCTAAATAAACTCTGTCACCATGGTTACATTTTAAATATAAAATCTGAAATAGAACAGACAACATTTACCTGGTTGAAAGGTACAGAATGAATGCAAGGAGGCTTCAAGGGGATTTGGACAGGTTAAATGAATGGGCAAGAACATGGCAGATGGAATATAATCTAAATAAGTGTGAAGTTCTCCACTTTGGTAGAATGAACAGAAAGAGTATTTCTTAAATGGTGAGAGGCTGGGAAGTGTCGATGTCCAAAGGCACCTGGGTGTCCTTGTTCATGAGACTAAAAGCTAGTATGCAGGTGCAGCAAGCAATCAGGAAGGCAAATGGTATGTTGGCTTCATTGAAAGCGTATTTGAGTACATGAGGAAAGATGTATGAAGTCTGGATGAGACCGCACCTGGAGTATTCTGTACAATTTTGGTTTCCTTATCTAAGGAAGGATAGACTTGTCACAGAAGGAGTGCAACAGAGATTCACCGGTCTCATCCCCTTGGATGGTGGGATTGTCTGATGATGAGAGACTGCAGAAACTGGGCCGAAATTCTCTGGAGTTTTGAAGAATGAGAGGTGATCTCATTGAAACAGACAACGTTCTTACAGGGTGTCACAGGGTAGATATGGATAGGATGTTTCCTCTGTCTAGTGAGTCTAGAACAAGGGGACACAGTCTCAGAATAAGGGCAGGCCATTTGAGACTGAGATGAGCAGGAATTTCTTTACTCAGAGGGTGAGAAATCTGTGGAATTCTTTATCCCAGAGGGCTGTGGAAGATCAATCATTGAACATATTCAAGACATAAATCGATAGATTTCTAAATACTAACAAGATCAAGGGATATGGTGATAGCAGGGAAAAATGGCGTAGAGGTAGATGATCAGTCACGATCTGTTTGAATGTTGGAGCAGGCTTGATGGGCTCAATGACCTAATGCCCCTATTTCCTATGATCCTATGAATCCCAATAATGTACATCAGACGTTAGACCAAGTTATGCATTACATACCAGCTCAAAAGTCCCACAGAGATTAAGACTGAAAGATACAGTATCAATTCCATTACTACAAAATGAAGGACTTGGAGCTTGCAGACCAGCCCATGTATAAGATTGAAAGTTATATTTTCATTCACAATCGTTTTCACAGAGCTAAATATTAAATACCAATCCACAACTTGCACAGGACTACCAAATAAAACCTACAACTGTAAAATACAGTTAATCCATATTTTAAATTAAACACAAGGCAAACAAATATTGATACATTAAGAGAGCAGGAAACAGTGAGAGCAGAGTGGAGCATAAAGAGCCCAGGAGAGAGAGAGGGAGCAAGAGTTCACTCGGAGAGCAGGGAACAGCGAGAGCAGGCGTCAAAAAAGGCAAAGGAATACACAATTAATGGGAGAACACTGAACGGTGTAGAGGAAGTGAGGGACGTTGGAGTGAATGTCCACAGATCCCAGAAGTAGCAGTACAGGTCAATAACTGAGGTATAGAATATAAGGGTGACCTGGAATCCATGTCAATAAGTCACTGACAGCTAACATGCAGGTGCAGCAAGCAATTAGGAAGGCGAATAGTATGTTAGCCTTTATCGCAAGAGGATCTGAGTACAGGGGTAGTGAATTCTTGCTTCAATTGTATAGAACCTTGGTTAGACTGCACTTGGAGTACTGTGTGCAGCTTTGGTCGCCTTACCTCAGGAAGGATATTATTGCCATAGATGGAGTGCAAAGAAGGTTCATCAGACTTGTTCCTGGGATGGTGGGACTGTCCGATGAAGAGAAATTGGGGAAACTGGGGCTGTATTCTCTAGAGTTTTGAAGAATGAGAGGTGATCTCATTGAAACCTACAAAATATTTAAAGGACAGTCAGGGTAGATGCAGCTAACATGTTTCCCCTGGTTGGGGAGTCGAGAACCAGGGGACGCAATTTCAAAATAAGGGGCAAGCCACTTAGGACAGAGATGAGGAGAAATGTTGTTACTCAGAGGGTTGTGAATCTTTGGAATTCTGTATCCCAGAGGGCTGTGGAAGCTCAGTCATTGAGTATGTTTAAAGCAGAGATTGATAGATTTCTAAATACAAATGACATAAGGGAATATGAGGAAAGTGTTGGAAAAAGGGCATTGAAGTGGATGATCAGCCATGATCATATTGAATGGTGGGGTAGGCTCGATGGGCTGAATGGCCGACTCCTGCTCCTATGTTCCTATGTTCCTAACTCCACATTATCTATGAGACACAGCCTCAGGCCGACTTGTCGGGTGTTGCAAACAGATAACACTGCTTCTGATCTTCACCAGAACAGAGTGAGATGTAAAATTGATCATCAAACAGACTGTGAGAGAATACAACAGAATAAAACACATGGAGAGAGACTGTGGAATAACAAATAGATTTGATTGGAATGTTGAATTATGATTGGAATGGATAAAACAGCAGATTAAATTGGGACAGAAAAGAGAAACTGTTGGGAAGAAGGAAGAAAAGAAAGGATGGATCTGTTCACTTTTTCCAGTTTTTTCACTGGTCCATCAAAGCTGGATTAAAAAAAGATGCAAAAAACAGAGAATTTCACCAAAAATGGAGATTAAATGCTGCTGAAACCTTGGATGGAAGGATGCCCCAACAGATCACCTGTTTAACTGTCTCCTCACTGGGGGATTTCAATCAATGAGCAATATTATTCTCTACTTTTCTTTTGTTAAATGAAACCACTACTGTCACTTGGAGTTAATATCCCTGTGTTCCAACTCCTGAATAATAAAATTGTGAGTTTCGCGATATTTTCTGGACACATTTCCTGCTGAAAGAACTAAGAACTCTTTTCTAATTTACACAATACTATCTACACACTCATCAAGCCTCCTAAACTAGCATCCTTGGTGCTGCTCTCTCTCCTCCCAAACCTCATCTCATGTGACTGTTACATCATCACTCTGATTGTGGGAGGGGTTGATCCCACTGTCTTCAGCATTAACCCTTTACCTCCTCATACTGCACTGTCTGTCCAAAAAAATTGGTGGAGGGAACTTGAATTATCAAAACATCAACAGCTGCCAGTTGAAAATCAACTCAACCCATCAGAGAGAGACTGTCAGAGAACTTCCTGCATCCAGTCCTGACCCTGTCACATTAAGCAGCTGCTCAGCCAGACCCCACTCTCATCAACACTGAACATTTTTACTGAGACCCTTCAAATACTGTTTATAAAAGGCAGGAAAGATCAAAGTTCACACAGTTGTATTAAATACAACAATTTTTAATATCTTCTCACCGTTTCTCGGTAACCACATGAGACATAGGTTTTCTGATTTGGTTCCTTTGATTTTTCTTGTTCCTGACTGACAAATATTCCAAACCTCAGAGAAACCCTCCCACTTGCGTCATGTCCCAGTCTCGGTTAAAAGCAACACATAATGACACAAACACTCTCCTTCAGTGAGATTAATATCAAGCTGTTTTCCAGGTTGAATGGAACTGTGAACAAATTTATGTCAAAGAAGTTACCTTTGATGTATCAGCACTGAAATCCTGCAGAAGGAGGAACAGCCATTCCAAACTCATATCCTTCACAAAGGCTGTTTTTTTATGTAATTGAAATTAATCATGTATTTTGAATTAAAGTTCACAAATGTCAATGTTAATGATGAAACTTTTCAAGCATGTTGTTACTGTGAAACAAGGCTCTGCTGGGAGTTGAATCCAAGATTTTCTGTTTACTGCACATGTGCTTGAACCAACTAAGCTACAGAGACATCACAAATGTGTGTACAATTGAAATCAGAGGAAGGCCTTGTACATAGTGGGCAGGCTTTGGCGAGTCAAGAGTTGAGTTCGTCACGGCAGAGTTCCCAGCCTCTGACTCGCTCTTGTAGTTGTAGCTGTCGTTTTAATTGTAATAGGCAACCGTCCGTCTTGGAAGACGATGGGCTACACCCGGGGTGTACGTCACTTCTGTATGAAACATCGTTTGTTGTGGCTGTAGAGGATGACTCGTGAGTGACAATCCCTTCCGCAGCTGGTACAGATGAATATCATTGGCCCGAGGTCGACTGATAATTTTTCCTTCCTCTGAGCTCTCTTTCCCACCATCTGGTCATTTCTTTTGTCCTCTGCTTTTCCCATGGTCTTCCTGAATGCCTTTCTCCAGGAATTCCAGTCAGCAGGAAGGACGTCCCATGCATCGACTCCAATCCCAGTCAGCTTGAGATCTCGCTTTGCAGATGTCCTTGTATCACAGACGTAGGTGACCTGTTGGTCTCGTGCTGATAGCAAGCTCACCAAAGAGCGTGTCTTTGGCAAAGCGACCGTCATCCATTCAGCACACATGACCCAGTCAACAGCGTCACTGCTGACTCAAGAGGACAAACATGCTTCAGATCCCTGCACGCTGGTGTACGTCCGCATTCGGCACTCTGTCCTGCCAGGAGTAGCCCAATATCCATCTGAGACAGCGGAGGTGGAAGCTGTTCAGCTGCTTTTCTTGGCTTGTATAAGTTGTTGATGCTTCTCTACTACAAAAGAAGGATGCTGAGAACACAAGCCTGTTACACGCGGAGCTTTGTATTTTCGATCAGTTTGCTGTTGGTTCACACTCGTCTTCTCAACTTTGACATGACAGCTGCAGCATTGACAATTCTGGTGCTGATTTCAGTATCAAGGGACAGATTGCTGGTGATTGTTGATCCAAGGTCTGTGAAGCTGTTGACAACCTCCAAAGTGAGGTTGTCGATGTTGATGGAAAGTGGAGTCTCTCCGGCCTGGCCCATAACTTTGATCTTCCTGATGCTGATCGTCAGTCCAAACTCGTTGCAGGCCAGGGAGAACCGATATACAAGCTGCTGTTAATGAACTTCATTATGGGATGTCAGCACAGATCATCAGCAAACAGCAACTCACAGACCAAGAACTGACTCATTTTGGTCTTGGTGCGCAGTCTTGCCAAGATGAACAGCTTGTCATCAGCTCTGGTATGCAGGTGGACATCCCCATCTGAGTCACTGAAAGGTTAAAATAGCAGCATGGAGAAGAATATGCCAATTGTAAAGGATGTGAGCTGTGAGGAGGTTACATGGAGGTTTCCAGGGGACTTGGACAGGATAAGTGAATGAAATGACAGATGGAATATAATGTGAATAAGTGTGAAGTTATCCACTTTGGTAGAATAAGCAGAAAGACAGAGTATTTCTTAAATGGTGAGAGGTTGGGAAGTGTTGATGTCCAAAGGGACCTGGGTGTCCTTGTTCATGAGACACTAAAAGCTCGCATGCAGGTGCAGCAATCAATTAGGAAGGCAAATGGTATGTTGGCCTTAACACAAGGGGTCATGAGTACAGGAGTAAAGATGTCTTGCTGCAATCGTATAGAGCCTTGGTGAGATCGTGCTGGAGTATTGTGTACAGTTTTGGTTTCCTTATCTAAGGAAGGATATACTTGCCACAGAGGGAGTGCAACAGAGGGTCACCAGACTAATCCCTGGGATGGTGGGATTGTCTTATGAGGAAACTGGGATTGTATTCCTTAAAGTTTCATTTAAAAGGCCATTTAAAACTGAGATAGGGTGGAATTTCTTCACTCAGAGGGTGGTGAATCTTTGGAATTCTCTACCTCAGGGGTTTGTGAAAGTTCAATCATTGAGCATGTTCAGGACAGAAATTGATAGAAATCTTGATCCTCATGACATCAAGGGATATGGGGAGAGCGCGCGAAAGTGGTGTTGAGGTAGATGACCAGCAAGGATGTAATTGAATGACGGAGCAGGCTCGACAGGTTAAACTGCCTCCTCCTACGTTCCGAAGAGAGTTTGCACCAGGACACAGCCCTGTTTTACCCCACTGCTGATCGTGAAAGTGTCTGATGTTGCTCCATTGTAACTGACGGAACTGTGCATGTTCTCGTGGAAAGAAGAGATGACGCCCAAGAGTTCAGGAGGGCAGCCTAGTTTCCACAGCAGTTTGAAGAGTCCGTCTCTGCTGACAAGATAGAATGCCTTGGTGATGTCTATAAAGACAATGTAGACTGGTCTGTACTGTTCACAGTACTTCTCCTGTCACTGCCGAAGTGTGAAAATCATGTCGACTGTCGATCTACCAGCTCTGAAGCTGCACTGAGACTCAGGATAGATGTGTGATGTCAGGGTCTGCAATCTGGTCAGAGCAATGCGAACAAAGACCTTCCCCACAATACTTAGCAAGCAGATGCCTCGGTAATTTCTGCAGTCACTGCGATCACCTTTATTGTTGCACAAGGTGACAATGTTTGCATCACGCATGTTTAGAGGCGCAGATCTCCCCTTCCAACAGAGACACAGAAGTTCATGGAGATGCTGCAGCAGAGCTGCTTTTCCACTTTTGATGATTCCAGGTGGAATACCATCATCTCCCGGTGCTTTACCACTGGCAAGACGGTCAATGGCGTTGTTGAGCTCTATGGTGGTGTCGCTGTCCAGCTCCTCCATGACAGGGAAGTCTGGAATGGTGCTGAGAGCTACTTCAATGACAATGTTCTCCGTTATGTAGAGTTCAAGGTAATGCTCCACTCACCTTTCCATCTGCTTGTTAGGTTCAGTGATGATTGTCCCTGTCTTTGTCTTCAAAGGTGCTGATTTAGTTACTGCTGGGCCCGTTGCTTTCATAATTTTTTTTTTATTCATTCATGTGATGTGGTCATCACTGGCTAAGCCAGCATTTATTGCCCATCCCTCAATTCCCATGAGAAGGTGGTGGTGAGCTGCCTTCTTGAACCGCTGCAGTCTGTGTGAGGTAGGTACACCCACAGTGCTGTTAGGAAGGGAGTTCCAGGATTTTGACCCAGCAACACTGAAGGAAAGGCGATATAGTTCCAAGTCACGATAGTGTGTGGCTTGGAGGGGAACTTGCAGGTGGTGGTGTTCCCATGAATTTGCTGCCTTGTCCTTCTAGTTGGTAGAGGTTGCGGGTATGGAAGGTGCTGTCTAAGGAACCTTGGTGTGTTGAATTCCTTCATATGTCCCTCTAGCATCCCCCAGATTCAGTGGCAGATTGTATGCTGTTGCAGAGTTTTAACCAGTATTGATTGGTGCAGTGCCGAGCAGTCTGCAGAGACTTGTTTCTGGCAGCTCTGAGAGCATCTAGAGTTTGTTTGCTGGGGACTTGTTTGTAGTTCATGAGGGCTCTCTTCTTAGTTGCAGTAACTGACTCCATTTCAGTCCAATAAGCCTCAAACCAGTCAGCATTCCTCCCATCTCTTTTCCCATACAGTGAGTGCAGAGTAATAGATGGTGGCGTGCAGATGATTCCACTTTGACACTGCACTGAAGCCTTGGGTGTTTTCTGAAAGAGCCTGATCTAGGATGTTGAGGAACTCCTGGGTCCTTTCTGGATCAGTGGTTCGGAGAGTGTTGATCCGAGAACGACCTTTCTTCATGGATGGATGAAGCTTCCTTGGTTGAAGCCTGACCTTGCTACACACCAGGGAGTGGTCAGTGTCACAGTCAGCGCTGTGATAGCTGCGAGTGATGAGGACACTGCTGAGGGTGGTATGTCTGGTGATGATAACGTCTAGCTGGTGCCAGTGGCATGATCTCGGATGTCTCCAGGACACCTTGTGGCACAGCTTGACCTGGAAGTAGCTGTTCGTCACACAGAGTCCATGGTGACAGCATAGCTCCAAAACCTCTGTCCATTTTTGTTCATCTTGCCAATCCCCTGGTGCCCTATGCTCATTGGCCAAGCTGTAGTCAGTACCCAAGCATGCGTTGAAATCCCCTAGAAGATACAGTCCCTCAGTGCTGGGAATTCTACTGATGGCAGTGTCAAGTGTCTCATAGAATTGATCCTTGACATCTGGGGTGGAGGTGAGTGTCGGGACATAGATGCACATGAGATTAACTGGGCCCGCGCTTGTTAACAAGTGAAGGGGAAGAAGTCTCTCTGAGCCAACTGTGGAGGGTTCACTCATTGCAAGTGGCGTGTTTTTTTTACTGTGAAACCCACTTCATGCTCACGAGTTGCCTCTTGGGATTTCCCCTGCCAGAAGAAGGTGTAGTGTTTCTCTTTGAGGGATCCACTTTGAATGGGTCCAGTTTCTTGCAGCACAGCAATGTCCACATTGAGCCTTGTTAGTTCCTTGTCAATCACAGCTGTATTGTGTGTGCTGCAGAAGGTTGTCGGTAAGGCCAGGACACATGGTCCTTACATTCCAGCTTGTGATGCGAAGCACTGGTGTCTTCTTTGTTGAGTTTGTCTTGCCTGGTGCATAGATTATCAATCCGCCAGTTGAGAGATATCTCTCGAAGGTGCAAGCACCCATTGAAGCAGGTAGGTCGTGGCAGGACAGCACCTAACTGACTGGCGGCTGCACAGCTTGGAGTAGGTGGTAGTTATCCATTGAGACGCGATGATCTCTCCCACTGTCAAAAGTAACCCCTGGTGCTCATACTCTACACCAATTGAGTGAGAGCTTATAATCGGTAACTGTTTCTTCCCATGTTTTGCTGATGTTTAACCATGAAGCTGGAGTGTCCTCTCCAGGACACAGGCCTGGGCAAATAGTATGGAGACACTGAGCATCAGGACCCCCTCTCAGCATTGCTAGTATTGTCCAAAGGAAAGGAAAAAAACAGCACTGTTTGGTACCAGCTCTGCTGTAGGAGTTGCTGGAAAACTACCTGATAAGTAACAGGTAACCGCCTACGGGACTCCACTCCGGATTTACTGTCCAGGTTTACTCCCTAGGCCTTCTTCTCTCTCAAGACACCCACAGGGAAGTGAGACTTTTTGCCCATAGATGGGGCTCTGTTTCTTGGCATCAGGATGGAACCACACGCCAGTGGGCCTGCATGACATGCACAAGGATCTCACACACTGCCCCATCCCTGTGACAGCTCAGAGAGATACCCTGATGATAATACACCCCACAGGAACATCACAAACAGCCCCCTCCTTAGGACAGCTCAGGGTCAGACACTGCACACACAACAACAACAGTGACATTACTGGATTAGTCCCTCCATTCTGAAAAACAAGCATTCACCCTACTTTATGCATTCCGTCTCTCAGCCAATTTTGTATCCACGCTGCCACTGCCTCTTTAATCCCATCTGCTCAAATTTTGTTAACAAGTCTATTTTCTGGTACTTTTTCAAACACAATTTTGAAGTGCAGACACACACCATCAACCTCACCATCCTGGTCAACTCTCTGTGAAACTTCATCAAAGAAATTAATTTATTAATTATTTCAGACACAATCTTCTGTTAACCAATCTGTACTGGCTGTCATTTATTAGCCCATGTTCTACCAAGTGCCAGTTAATTTTCTCCTGGATAATTGTCTCTAAACTTTCCCCACCACTGACATTAGATGAACTGGTCTGTAGTTCCTGGGTTTATCTCTCTTTTTAAACAGGGCTGTAAAATTAGCAATCCTTGCAGACTTCTCTTTCAGTTCTGGAAAGTCGATTGTGGACAAACTCTTTGGGCATGACTTTAACCAATTAAATCAACAGGATACTTGATTAATAAGTCCAGAACATTTATTGAGAGTCAAATAGTACTAAATAATTGGAAGTAAAATTATACTTAACAAACTTGGGGAATATAACTTGACAGCTCTAGCAGGTGTGTGGACTGTTCGAGCTTGGTCTCAAAGTGTCACGGTCCTCTTTGTCCAGTCTAGATCCCTCATCAGGTGGAGAACTTGGTTGATGATCTGAGCCTTTACCCCTGAGGTCTTCTAGTGTTCCTGCACACTGAAACCTTGCAAGATCCCGACTTTTAACCCCTGGATGGCCATCACACCACCATGTAAAATAATAATTGGTCTGAGCTGTTGCTAGGTACATTTAATTAATGTCTTACACTAACAGCCAACTGTCCTCAGAATCTCAGACATGAGTACAATGGAGTGGTTTCACACTGTCTCCCAATCTGATCTGAAACAAGTTTCCTGTTCATTAAATCGAGACTCTTGAAAATGCTGGAAATACTCAGCAGGTCTGACAGCATCTGTGGAGAGAGAAACAGAGTTAACGTTTCAGATCTGTGATCTTTCATCAGAACTGGGATGAAATTGTCTGAGGGACTGAGATTGTGGAATCAATTTCAGGGTCAAAAACATTGTACTCTGTAAGGATGGGAAGATGGTGATTATTAAGTACAGTGCAAGAATATAGATGCTTTTACATTATTTGAATCAACATTGATTTAAACCTTGTGCTCACGAAACCTATCTTTTGATTAAAATGACACAGATAACAATGGAAAAAGCAACACATGCATTTCACGACCACAGGACTTTGTAAAGCCTTTTACAGCCAATGAAGGACTTTCCAAGTGTAGTCACTGTACAGTACAATACAATACCCGACAATAAGGATATTTCACATTCGAGTCACGCAAGTGCCAGGCAATGACCTTCTGAAACAAGAGAGAATCTAAACATCTCCCCTTGACATTCAACAGCATTACGATTGCTGAATCCCCCACTATCAACATCCTGGGGGTTACCATTGACCAGAAACTGAATTGCAGTAGCCATATAAATATCATGGCTACAAGAGCAGGTCAGACACCAGGAATCCTGCGGCAAGTAACTCACCTCCTGACTCCCCAAAGCCTGTCCCCTATCAACAAGGCACAAGTCAGGAGTGTGATGCAATACTCTCCATTGCCTGGATGGGTGCAGCTCCAACAACACTTAAGAAGCTCAACGTCATCCAGGACAAAGCAGCCCACTTGATTGGCGCCTCATTCACTATATTCACTCTCTCCATCACCAACACACAGCGTGTACCATCTACAAGATGCACTGCAGCAACGCAGCAAGCCTCCTTACACAGCACCTTCCAAACCCATGACTTCTATCACCTAGAAGGACAAGGGCAGCAGACGCATGGGAACACCACCACCTGCAAGTTCCCCTCTGAGCCACACACCATCCTGGAATTGGAACTATATCACCGTTCCTTCACTGTGGCTGGGTCAAAATCCTGCATCTCCCTTCCTAACAGCACCACATCGACTGCAGTGGTTCAAGAAGGCAGCTCACCACCACCTTCTCCAGGGAATTAGGGATGGGCAATAAATGCAATAAATAAAAATAAAATCATTAAAAAATGACAATATCCTGTAATCCCCAAAAGTAGAAAATACATATGAAAATGAAAATATAATAAAACACAGTCAGCATGGATTTCACAAAGAAAGTCTTGATTAACCTTATCTTTGAAGAATCAACAGCAAGAGTAATATAGCAGATGTAGAAGAGTTTAAGTTAATAATGCCTCATCCTTTTAAGTGCTTGAACCAACAAATTGTGGGTTAACAAACAAGCACACTAACTGACAGAGCTGGGTGTTATGCTTTCTCGATTCCCCTAAAGCAGGGGGTTAATGAGTTAAATCGTCAGGTTGCTGCAACCAGAATAGCCATTGTCCACGATCAGTTTTACTGTCACAAATAAAGGGTGGAACATTCATTGTGAATCTATAGAAACAGTCTGGTCCTGCACACTGCAGACACATCCACGTCATCACCAACCAGCTCTCCTGTAATTGATGCAGTTATTTGACTTTTCCCCATTAGCTCCATGGAATTAATTTTGAAAGATTTTAAATTCTAAGAAGTTTTGTTAATATTCAGCCCTTGAGAAGAAATCATTCCCTGGCCACAGTGGAGAGAGCATTGAATATAAAACTGTAGACTACGAGGTAACACAGTGAAAGCTTTTCAGCTAATCTATAATTGCTTAGTTTTCTTACTTTTGCTCTTGTTATTTGGTTTTTCATCCTTTTCAATTCCTGACTGTGGATATTATTGTGATTAAATGTGAAAAGATGCACTGTGTCTCAGCCCCGGTATATTGGCTCTTTCTCTGTACAGTGCTGTATACACTCAGATACTGACAGTGTCTCTCCCTCCCTCAATTTTCCAGCCCTGACATTGCAGAAAGTGCTGTTCACAGTTATACATTCTGACTGTTTGCAGTTGATTAGTGAGAGATTATTAACATATTCTTCTGCAGCGCTGCCTCGGTTAATAACAGCAGATCTAAGTCACATTTCAGATACAGAAACTGACGCATCAATTATTCACTCTGTTGCGATCAATATTTGCCTCTCAATCAGATCAGTTGGTCATTATCACATTGCTGTTTGTGGGTATTAGCTGCTGCATTTCTGACATTACAACAGTGATTACACTTCAAAAGTATTTCATTGTTTACAAAGTGCTTTGATATGTCCAGTGGTCTTGAAAGGTGCTATTTAAATGCAAGTCTTTTCTTTCTTTATCACAACACATTGCAGTGTAAACAATGGTTCTTCATGTCATCTCTGGTGCTTCTGCCAATCACCTGATATCTGTGTCCTCTGCTTACTGACCCTTTTACCACTGGAAACAGTTTCTCCTGATTTAAACTATTGAAGAACTTCATGATTTTGAACAAATGTGTCAAATTTCTTCTGAATTTTCTCTGCTGCAAGGAGAACAACCCCAGCTTCTCCAATCTCTCCACATAACTGAAATCCCTCACCCTGCTACCATTGTGGTAAATCTCTTTTTTGTTCTTTCATGGGATGTGGGCACTGCTGACACAATGTGATTCCTGTCAATGCAGCGGCCCGCTGACATCATCGGACTGTGCCAAGCTGCTCATAGGCACAGCTACATCTTGCCAGGATTAAGTGGCACATGCGCAGGATGATGTCATTGCGCAGCGCCAACATCATCGCATATCCGCGCATGGTCCATCTTCGCTCATGTGAGCTAAAGCGTCATCGGGTATCCAGCCCCTCACTCAGCTGGAGGAAGCGGCTGAATAGGAGACTTTGAGGCTGGAGCTCTCCCCCCTCGGCAACTCCCTCCAGGCCTCGATGCTTCCTCCTCTCAGCTGCTCGCTCCACACCTCGATGCTCCCCTGGCCGATCGTTCCCCGCTCGCGTCACCGAGCTCTCTGGCTGCTCTCTCTCAACCTCCCAATCCCCGCTCCAGCTGCTAGCTCTAGGCTGTGCCACTTCCCACCTCTAGGCCACTCACTACTCGCTCCTACGTCACACTTTGCAGCCCACCTTACTTCTTCGGGCGGCGCGTGGAGACTGGACAAACGTGGGAGCAAGTGGCCGAGAGAAGGGAAGCAGCGCAGCATAGAGCTAGCGGCTGGAAGGGAGGGGGGGTGGGGAGTGAGCAAGCGACCAGAGAATGGGGTGACGCGATCGGGGGACAATCGTCCAGGGAAGTGGGGGGAGCAGTGAGGTCTGGAGTGAGCGACTGTGGAGGGTGGAAGCGGCCGGTGCGAAGGAGGGGGAGAAAGCGAGTTGTGCCACCTAGTGGTTGTGTTGTCAGCAAACGCAGCCTTTATTGTCGATCCTTAATTGCCCTTGAGAAGGTGGTGGTCAGCAGCTTATTTGAGCCACTGCAGTCCATGTGTTGTACGTAAAACAACAGTGCTGTTGGGAAGGGGGTTCCAGGATTTTGATCAAGTGACAGTGAAGGAACGGTGATATAGTTCCAAGTCAAGATGGTGTGTAGCTTGGAGGGGAGCTTGCAGATGGTGGTGTTCCCATTCATTCAATGTCCTTCCAGGTTCTCAAGGTCGGGCGTTTGGAAGGTGTTGTTGAAGGAGGCTTGGTGAGTTGCTGCAGTGCATCTTGTAGATGGCACACACTGCTGCCACTGTTCAGTGGTGGTGCAGGGAATGAATATTTAAAGTCGTGGATGAGGTGCTGATCAAACGAGCTGCTTTGTCCTGGACGGTGTTGAGTTTCTTTGGTGTTGTTGGAGCTCCACTCATCCAGGCAAGTGGGGAGTATTGCATCACACTCCTGACTTGTGCCTTGTCGATGGTGTGTCAGTCACAGCAGAATTTCCAGACTCTGACCTGCTCTTGTAGCTATGTTATTTATATGGCTGATCCAATTCAGTTTCTGCTCAATGGTAACCCCCAGAATGTTGATAGTGAAGGATTCAGCAATGGTAATGTCATTGAATATCAAGGGGAGATGGTTAGATTCTCTCTTGTTGGAAATGGTCATTGCCTGGCATTTCTGTGGCGTGAATGTTACTTGCCACTTGTTAGCCCAAGCCCAATATTGTCCAGGTCTTTCTACATGTGGACTTGGACTGCTTCAGTATCTGAGGAGATGTTAATGCGACAGAACATTTTGCAATCATCAGCGAACATCCCCACTTCTGACCTTATTACAGAGGGAAGGTCATTGATGAAGCAGCTGAAGATGGTTGAGGCCTAGGACACTACCCTGAGGAAGTCCTGAGTGATGTTCTTGGACCGAGATGATTGGCCACCAACAAGCATCACCATGTTCCTTTGCACGATGTATGACTCCAACTAGTGGAGAGTTTTCCCCTGATTAAAATTGACTTCAATTTTGCAAGGGCTCCTTGATGCTCTTGGCAAGAGCAGTCACTGTCACCTCACCTCACCTCCTGAATTCAACTCTTCTGCCCATATTTGGGCCAAGGCCATAATGAGGTCAGGAACTGAGTGGCCCTGGGGGAACCCAAAATGAGCAATGAAGAGCAGGTTATTGCTGAGTAAGTGCTGCTTGATAGCACTGTCAACGACACCTTCCATCACTTTACTGATGATCAAGAGGAGGCTGATGGGGCAGTAATTGACCGGGTTGGATTTGTCCTGCTTTTTGTGTACAGAACACACCTGGGCAATATTCCACATTGCTGGGTAGATGCCAGTGTTGTAGCTGTACTGGAACAGCTTGGCTGGTGGCACGGCTAGTTCTGGAGCATAAGTCTTCAGCACTACAGCCGGGATGTTGTCAGTATCCAGAGCCTTCAGCCATTTCTTGATTTTTTTTTTATTCATTCATGGGATATGGGCGCCATCCCTAATTGCCCTTGAGAAGGTGGTGGTGAGCTGCCTTCTTGAACCGCTGCAAATATCATGTGGAGTGAATTGGATTAGCTGAAGATTGGCATCTGTGATGCTGGGGACCTCAGGAGGAGGCCGAGATGGATCATCAACTTGGCACTTCTAGCTGAAGGTGGGTGCAAATGATTCAACCTTGTATTTTGCACTGATATGCTGGTCTCCCTTATCATTAAGGATGGGAATATTTGTGGAGCCTTGACCTCCTGTTAATTGTTTAATTATCCACCACCATTCAGGACTGGATGTGACAGGACTGCAGAGCTTTGATCTGATCTGTTGGTTGTGAGATCGCTTAGCTCTGTCTATTGCATGCTGCTTCCACTGTTTGACATGCAAGTAATCCTGTGTTGTAGCTTCACCAGGTTGACACCTCATTTTTAGGTCTGCTTGGTGCTGTTCCTGACATGCCCTCCTGCACACTTCATTGAACCACTATTGTTCCCTTGGCTTGATGGTAATGGTAGAGTGAGGGATATGTCAGGCCATGAGGTAACATATTGTGTTTAAATACAATTCTGCTGCTGCTGATGGCCCACAGTGCCTCTTGGATGCCCAGTTTTGAGCTGCCAGATCTGTTCATTTCTTCCCTCAGAAATAATTGGAAAACAAATTCCTAAGGAATGCATGAACTAAATAAAAAGGAGAGAGAAAAAAATACTGACAAAATAGATGGCAGCATTTGGAAGGTAAAAAGATTTCAGTTTTATTATTGATGAGTGAGAGGAATATATCACACTTTGGGGCTTCTGGAAGTGGATTTACTGATAATCTGGGGAATTGATGGGAAGCTGCTTCATGGTTGGTGGAACAATCTCCAGCCCTCGGGGTGGAGCCAACAGCTGCATCCATCCAATAACAGACAGAGCAGAAGTACTGTATCAGGTCTTGTTAGCTCAGTTGGTAGAGCATGAGACTTTTAATCTCAGGGTCTTGGATTTGAGACCCTTGTTGTGTGGTTGTTCTTCACTTTTTCAGACTTCATCGGCAGAGAGTTCAAGGAGTGTTTGAAATTAAATTCAACAACTTCATCAGATTTCAACTACCACCACCCCCCCCCCCCCCCGCCCCGGCCCCCTCCCAGTGTAGTTGACAGGACCCTCAACCTCTGCCCTCCGCCTTCCCCTCCCTCCCATAACTGCGACAGGGTTCCCCTTGTCCTCACTTTCCACCCCACCTGCCTCCACATCCAAAGGATCATCCTCCACCATTTCTGCCACCTCCAGCGTGATGCCACCACCAAACGCATCCTCCCCTCCCCTGTCAGCATTCTGCTGGGATTGTTCCCTCCACAACACCCTGGTCCACTCCTCCATTACCCCAACACCTCGTCCCCTTCCCAAGGCACCTTCCCATGCAATCGCAGGAGATATAATACCTGCCCTTTTCCCTCCTCTCTGCTCATTATCCAAAGCCCGATACACTCTTTTCAGGTGAAGCAGCGATTTACTTGTACTTCTTTCTATTATGTATACTGTATTCACTGCTCACAATGCGGTCTCCTCTAAACTGGGGAGACCAAACGCAGATTAGGTGGAACACCTCTGCTCAGTGCAAAAGCATGACCCTGAGCTTCTGGTTGCTTGCCATTTCAACACTCCCCCCTGTTCTCATGTCAACAATTCTGTCTTTGGCCTGTTCCAGTGTTCCAGTGAACATCAACACAAGCTCGAGGAGCAGCACCTGGCTTTCGATTCAGCACTCTACAGCCTTGTGGACTGAACATTGAGTTCAATAACTTCACAGCATGACTGGTGTCAGGCAACCACAAGCATTAACACACTCTTTGCCTTTGTGCCAGGACAGCTTTGTTATTTAATCTCTCCTGCCCTCTGCCCTATCAAACACCTTCCCCTTTGTTCTCTCGCACACACCCCTCCCCTTCACTTGTTTAAAACCTAATTCTTTTTTAACCTTTGTCTGTTCTGATGAAAGGTCACAGACCTAAAATGTTTTCTCTGTTTCTCTCTCCACAGATGCTGCCAGACCTACTGAATATTTCGAGCACTTTTTGTTTTTATTTCAGATTTCCAGCATCTGCAGTATTTGGCTTTTATTATGTCAGAAAGTCTTTCCTTGATTCAGGACTCTTACCTCTCTCCAGAATCTCTCTGCTAAAGATTGAACTTTATCTCATTTCACTCACAGCTCAGGGTCAGTGCTGCTCAGTGGGACTTCTGGCTGTCTCCCACTTCACAATCCATCAGTACTGAGATAACAATGGGGAATATTACTCACATGTTGTGTTCTGTAACTTTTTACAAACACTTTAATGTATATATTGTCTTCCAAAGCAGTGACAGAATGGTGGCTTTAGTGTGTTGTTGAAATAGCTTTGTTGAGTTCGTGCTGTACTAACAGTTAAACAGTTCATGGTTCAATCCCTGGTTTTGGCACTTTCAACCTCTCCTGTGTCTTTTTCTTTGGCTCCAATTGTCAAGCTGCATGATTTACTCTGAAATTAGCACCAGAGAACCAAGGCACCAGCGAGCATGAGGAGCTGAAATTAGCACAGATCAAATCCACTTAATATTTCTGACTGAAGATGGTTGCAAATGCTTCAGCTTCATCTTTTGCACTGACGTGCTCAGCACCACCATCATTGAGGATGTGAATGTTTTTGGAGCCTCCTCATCTTGTTAGTTATTTAATTATCCACCACCATTCACGACTGGATGTGGCAGGACTGTGGAGCTGTGATCTGATCCTGAGGGAGATATCCGTGCGTGGAGTGGCGGGATGGATGGAAAGTGATCCTGACAAGGGTGTCTGAGACTGGAGTGGAAGCTTTCTGTGGAGGTGCAGGAGTCGGCCATTCAGCCCCAGTGTTTTATAAAGGTTTAGCATAACTTATTTGCTTTTACTCTATGCCTCTATTAATAAAGCCAAGTGTCCTGTTTGCTCTGAGCAACCTTTTCAAACCTTGATCAAAAAAGATTGGTGTACATTGTCTCATTCTTCCTCCCAAACTGTATCACTTCACACTTCTCTGTGTTAAATTTTATCTGTTATGCTAAAGCCCATTTTACCAGTGTGTTTAAGTTCCTCTGAAGTGTGTTACTGTCACTGGCATAGGACGCAATTCACGAGCATTCTTTGATGCTATCTCCATGTAAAGTGCAATCTTACACGCTCGCTCAAATGTGGGATTTTGTGCGTTTAGTATCTTTTCTCATCCGCCAAGATGGCACAAATCTGTCTCATAATGTACGGTCTAAGAATGTGTCAAAGTTGCCCTGTAGTGATAAATTCTTCAGTGCCACAATGTACTCACCAACCGTTTCACTACTTTATGCTTTCTCATTCAAAATTTGTAGATTTCCGTAATCTCGCGTGTCTTCGGGTTGAGCCTCACTTCAGCGAAGAAACAGAAAATTATGATTCAAAGATTACACTGTCAATTATTCACTTCTCTGTCTTCTCCTGAACTTCGAGTTCAGATTTGTTTGTGAAGTTGAGTCACACGTTAAGCCTTTGTCTTTGTGAAGGAAGTGATTTGGGAATGGCTGTTTGAAACTGTCGCTTCTTGCACAGAAATTCAGTGCAAATACTCAATCACCCACAATTTCCTCGAAAGAAATTTGTTCACAATCGCATTCGACATGGAAATTGCTTCAGCATTAATCTCACTGAAGCAGAGTGTGACCATGTTGTATGTTTCAGAGTGTTGGTGCCGTTATGTGTCACTTTTAACCGAGACTGGGAGACAGGGCAAGGTTGATCCAAGGTTGGAATATATTATCATTCAGGAGCAAGAAAAATCGAAAGGAACTAAATAAGAAAACCCAGTGTCCACATTTGCTCTGACCTTCCAAGAGTGGAGAGGTGAGGAGCAGAGCGGACCTGTGGGGGGAACACCGGGAGCGGAGCCTGTAAATTGACCCCGAGGATCAAGGTCCAGTCTCTTACCTTCCGGGAGCGGAGAGCAGTCGAACCTCTTCCAATGCGCCGGAATATTGAACAAAAAAGGCAAACAGTGACATCAGAGGAGAGCTGCAAGCCGATTGCTTGGTAAGTAGCAGCTGTTTGAATATCTTAAAAAATAAGGGGAAAGTTGTTTTTTTTTGTTGGAAAAAAAATCCTCTGGTGATAAGGTGAGTACTACTAAAGTGTTTTTTTTTTAAGGACTTTAAATTGAAGTGGGTAGAACAATTACCCTAGTATAATTAGTATTTTTTAATGAAGGTAGTAACTAATTAACCTAAGGGTAAGTCATGACAGGAGAGCTCAGCCCCATGATATGCTCCTCCTGCGCTTTGAGGGAAATCAGGGACGCTTCCAGTGTCCCTGGTGACCATGTCTGCAGGAAGTGTATCCAGCTGCAGCTAGTGACTACCCGCATTATGGAACTGGAGCTGCAGGTGGCTTCACTGTGGAGCATCCGCGATGCTGAGGACGTTGTGGATAGCATGTTTAGTGAGGTGGTCACAATGCAGGTAATGGCTGCACAGGCAGAAAAGAGATGGGTGACCACCAGACGGAGTTGCAGGTAGTGCAGGAGTCCCCTGTGTCCATCCACCTCTCAAACAGATATACCGCTTTGGATACTGTTGCGGGGGGATGACCTCCCAGGGGAAAGCAGCAACAGCCAAGTTTGTGGCACCACGGAGGGCTCTGCTGCACAGCAGGGGAGGAAAAATGTTGCAAGAGCTATACTGATCGGGATTCTATAGTAATGGGTGCAGTTTGGCGTTTCTGTGGTCACAAACGAGACTCCAGGATGGTATGTTGCCACCCTGGTGCTAAGGTCAAGGATGTCTCGGAGCGGCTGCAGGACATTCTGAAAGGGGAAGGTGAGCAGCCAGAGATCGTGGTCCATATTGGTACTAACGACATAGGCAGGAAGAGAGATGAGGTCCTGCAAAGTGAATATAGGGAGTTAGGCAGAAGGTTAAAAAGCAGGACCTCTAGGGTTGTAATCTCAGGATTATTCCACGTGATAGTGAGGGTAGGAATAGGAGGATAAGGCAAATGAATGCGTTGCTGAAGACTGGCGAAGGCGGGAGGGCTTCAGCTACTTGGATCATTGGGATCTCTTCTGGTGCAGAGGTGACCTGTACAAGAAGGATGGGTTGCATCTGAACTGGAGGGGGACCAATATCCTTGCAGGGAGGTTTGCTAGTACTACTCAGGAGGGTTTAAACTAGTCTTGCAGGGGGTGGGATCTAAAGTAGTAATCTCTCAGATGAGATGGTTGAGGAAAATGTAGAGGTTAAAGCAAGCAAGTCCAGTAGGCAGGCTGGGCAGGAGCAGGACAGGGAGCGTGGAAGGTCTGGGAGGCTAAACTACATTTACTTTAATGAAAGAAGCCTGACAGGTAAGGCAGATGAACTCAGAGCATTGATCGGTACATGGGATTGTGATATTGTAGCTATTACGGAAACGTGGATGAGGGATGGACAGGAGTGGTAGTTAAATGTTCCGGGGTACCGAAGCTTTCGGCGTGACAGAGGTGGAGGTAAGAGAGGAGGGAGAGTTGCACTATTGATTAGGGAGGACATCACGGCAGTACTTAGAGAGGATATCCGGGGGGGAATGTCCAGCGAGGACCTGTGGGTAGAAGTTAGAAATAAGAAAAGGGTGATCACTTTGATGGGATTATCCGATAGGCCCCCCAATAGTCAGAGGGAAGTGGAGGAGCATATACGTAGGGAAATCACAGATAGGTGTAGGAATTATAGGGTTGTAATAATGGGTGATTCTAACTTCCCTAATATTGACTGGGCTGCCTTCGTGCTCAGGGATCAGATGGGGAAGAATTTGTTAAATGTGTCCAGGATAGTTTTCTGAAGCAGTATATGGATGGCCCTACCAGAGAAGGGGCTACACTCGACCTCCCCTTAGGAAATGAGTCTGGGCAGGTGGTTGATGTGTCAGTGGGGGAGCACTTTGGGACCAGTGACCATAACTCTATTAGCTTCAAGATAGTTCTGGAAAAGGATAGGACTGGTCCTCAGGTTGAAGCCCTAAATTGGGGGAAGGCTAATTTCGATGGCATCAGACAGGAACTCTCAAAAGTTGAATGGGAGAGGCTGTTTGCAGGTAAGTGGGAGGCTTTTAAAAATGAGATAGGAAGAGTTTAGTGCAGGCATGTTCCTGTTAGATGGAAGGGCAAGCTGACAAGCTTAGGGAACCTTGGTTGACGAGTGATATTGAGGTCTGGTCAGGACAAAGAAGGAGGCATATGTCAGGTATAGGCAGCTGGGATCGAGCGACTCACTCGAGGAGTACAGGGGATGTTGGAGTACACTCAAGAAGGAAATTAGGAGGGCGAAAAGGGGCCATGGGATTTCCCTGGCACATAAGATACAGGAGAATCCTAAAAGATTCTATAAGTATTTTAAGAGTAAAAGGGTAGCTAGGGAGAGAGTAGGTCCCCTTAAGGATCAGTGTGGCAATCTATGTGCGGAGCCACAGGAAATGGGCGAGGTCTTAAATGAATATTTCTCATCCGTATTTACCGTGGAGAAGGTCATGGAAGCTAGTGAGTTCAAGGGAAGGAACACTGATATCCTGGAGCATATCAACATTACAAAGGAGGAGGTGTTGGAGGTTTTGAAGTGCATTAAGGTGGATAAATCCCCAGGGCCTGACCAGGTGTATCCTAGGATGCTATGGGAAGCAAGGGAGGAGATTGCTGGGGCCCTGGCAGAGATTTTTGTGTCATCGTTAGCCGCGGGTGAGGTACCGGGAGACAGGAGGATAGCTAATGTTGTGCCTTTATTAAGAAGGGCAGAAGGGATAAGCTAGGAAACTACAGGCCGGTGAGTCTTACATCAGTGGTGGGAAGGTTATTGGAAGGCATTCTGAGAGACAGAATTTATATGCTTCTGGAAAGGCATGGTCTGATTCGCGATAGTCAGCATGGCTTTGTGCGTGGGAAATCATGTCTCACGAATTTGATTGAGTTTTTCAAGGAAGTGACCAAGAGGATTGACGAGGGCAGGGCGATGGATGTTGTCTACATGGACTTTAGCAAGGCCTTTGACAAGGTCCCACTTGGTAGGCTGGTCCAGAAGGTTCGAACAAATGGGATCCAGGATGAGCTAGCAAATTGGATGCAAAATTGGCTTGGTGATAGGAGGCAGAGGGTGGTTGTGGACGGTTGTTTTTCAGATTGGAGGCCGGTGACCAGTGGTGTGCCGCAGGGATCGGTGCTGGACCCCCTGTTGTTTTTCATATATATTAATGACTTGGATGTGAATGTAAGGGGCATGCTTAGTAAGTTTGCAGAAGACACCAAAATTGGTGCTATAGTGGACAGTGAAGAAGGTTGTCTAAGGTTACAACAGGATATAGATCAACTGGAAAAGTGGACAAGGGCTTGGCAAATGGAATTTAATGCAGACAAGTGTGAAGTGATGCATTTTGTGAAGTTAAGCCAGGGCAGGACATATACAGTGAATGGCAGGGCTCTGGGGAGTGTTGTTGAGCAGAGAGACCTTGGTGTGCAAGTACATAGTTCCCTGAAAGTGGCAACACAGGTAGACAGGGTGGTGAATAGGGCGTATGGCATGCTTGCCTTCATTAGCCGAGGCATTGAGTACAAGAGTTAGGACGTCATGTTACAGTTATACATAACGTTGGTTAGGCCATATTTGGAGTACTGTGTGCAGTTCTGGTTGCCGCATTACAGGAAAGATGTGATTAAGCTAGAAAGGGTGCAGAAAAGAATCACAAGGATGTTGCCTGGTTTGGAGGGCTTGAGATATCAAGAGAGATTGGACAGGCTGGGTCTGTTTTCCCTGGAGCGAAGGAGGCTGAGAGGAGACATGATCGAGGTATATAAAATTATGAGAGGCATAGATAGCATAGATAGCCAGAGTCTGTTTCCCATAGGAGGGGTGACTAAAATTAGAGGGCATAGATTTAAGGTGAGAGGGAGGAGGTTTAAAGGGGATCAAAGGGGTAAATTTTTCACATAAAGAATCGTGGGTATCTGGAATGAGCTGCCTGAGGAGGTGGTGGAGGCAGGAACAGTAGTGACAATTAAGAGGAATCTGGACAGGTACTTGAATGAGCAAGGCATAGAGGGATATGAAATTAATGCAGGCAGGTGGGATTAGTATAGATAGGCATTATGGTCGACATGGATGCGGTGGGCCGAAGGACCTGTTTCTATGCTGTACGACTCTATGACTATTTGAGAATCTGAAGATCCGCTTGGGGAAAGCGAATCAGAGCAGAATGAAGGGTGAACTGTCCGACTGACCAGAAGAGATGAAGACACAGCTCAGTCAGCACATTCCCCTGGTTTATAATGCTGGAATATTTCTCACACAGAAATTATTCAACCCAATGACAAACATTCTTACAGCTGATAATTTATACGACTGATTTAAGGACTGTCTCTCATGTGGTCACCGAGTGACGGTGAAAAGATATTAAACTTTGTTCTATTCAGTCCAGCTGCGATGAACTTTGAATGTTTCCGCCTTTTATAAACATTATTTGAAGGGTCTCGGTAACAGTATTCAGTGTTGATGAGAGTGGGGTCTGGGTGAGCAGCTGCTGAGTGTGACAGGGTCAGGACTGGATGCAGGAAGTTCTCTGACAGTCTCTCTCTCTCTCTGATGGGTTTGAGTTGATTTACAACTGGCAGCTGTTGGTGTTTCGATAAATGAAGGAAGTTCTCTTACCATTTTTTGGACAGACAGTGTAGCATAAGAATGTAAAGGGTTAATGCTGAAGACAGTGGGATCAACCTCTCCCACTGTCAGAGTGATGATGTAACAGTCACATGAGATGAGGTTTGGGAGAAGAGAGAGCAGCACCAAGGATGCCAGCTTAGGAGGCTTGATGAGTGTGTATATAGTATTGTGTAAATTAGAAAAGAGTTCTTAGTTCTTTCAGCAGGAAATGTGTCCAGAAAATATTGAGAAACTCACAATTTTATTATTCAGGAGTTGGAACACAGATATTAATTCCAAGTGACAGTTCTGGGTTCATTTCACAAAAAAAGTAGTGAATAATATTGCTCACTGATTGAAATCCCCCAGTGAGGAGACAGTTAAACAGGTGATCTGTTGGGGCATCCTTCAATCCAAGGTTTCGGCAGCATTTAATCTCCCTTTTTGGTGAAATTCTCTGTTATTTGCAACTTTTTTATCCAGCTTTGATGGGCAAGTGAAAAAACTGAAAAAAGTAAACAGTTCCATCCTTTCTTTTCTTCCTTCTTCCCTTCTTTCTATCAGTTTCTCTTTTCTGTCCCAGATCAATATAATGATGAGAATCCCAATTTAATCAGTTGTTTCTGGTGTTTTATCCATTCCAATTAAAATTCAACATTCCAGTCAAATCTATTTGTTATTCCACAGTGTCTCTCCATGTGTTTTATTCTGTTGTATTCTCTCATAGTCTGTTTGATGATCAATGTTACATCTCACTCTCTGTTCTGGTGAAGATCAGAAGCAGTAATATCTGTTTACGCCACCTGACAAGTCGGCTGAGGCTGTGTCTCTCTGATCATGTGGAGTTAAAGCAATTCTTCCAGTCAGTTCAGTTGTCATTTCATGAGAAATTAGAAGTCATCATGACTTCGTCAGTGACCTAATGGTTCAGATGTCTGAGTGATGTTAATCATGGTGTGATCAAATGTTTGTATGTTCCAGTCTTTCCGTGGTGAGTTTTCACATTGAGTAGAAACGTGTTGGACATGGTCTGGAATGTTTCACACCGCTCCATTCCCAACAGGCCATGACCTGATGTGATGGAAATTTCATTTACTTACAGAAGCTACATTTCCATCATTGCACATCTGGCTGCACAGTCAGGATCTGAGCTGAAAGTGACCATTACGCCAAAACAGTTGACAAGGTGGCGGAGAGGTTAACATGATGGATTGCTAATCCATTGTGCTTCGCACGCGTGGGTTCAAATCCCATCCGTGTTGTTAGTTTATGAACTGTCTAGTGCATTGTTGTTTCCAGGGGGGGAAGTTTTGTGTTTAGTCGGCCTGGAAACCTGTTCTTGTCAATATCTAGAAGGTGATTCCAGAATTGTTTATACTTAATTAAAATTGAGACAGACAATTGGAATTCTTCACCCAAATTGGACTGGAATGAAGATTAAATTGGGATCACGAAAAGGAGGAAGATTTTTCCCTCCCTCCCTTCCTTCCATCTTTACTTTCTCTGGATTTACACCAAATGAAAGACTGACGGGAAAAACAAACGGCGAGGGAGCAGAAGCAGAACATTATCCTTTGGCAAGAAATTTATTTTCAAATCTTCTTGATAGATTAAGTGAGTGAACAATGCTTTGGCAGATGGAGTTTAAAATGAGGGGTCATCTAGTACCTACGAAAGATAGATCAGAGTGTTTTTTATAAGTGGTGAGATGTTAGAAACTGGAGAAGCAGAGACCCGAGTGCTGAATCACTAAAAGCTAGTGGACTGGGAGAAAATAATGTGAAAGGCTAATGGAATCTGAAGATTGGAACTCATGTTGTAGTTATATAAAGCTCTGTGCTCCTGAAGTAAATGTCCAAGCCTGGATTGTGGGGAATCTGTGGAGAATAATTTGCTTTTTATTCATTCTTGGGCGCGAGTATCGCTGATAAGTCTAGCATTTATTACCCATCCCTAATTGCCCTTGAGAATGTAGTGGTGAGCTGTCTTCTTGAACCAATGCAGTCCATATGGTGTAGGAACACCCACAGTGCTATTGGGGAGGGAGTTCCAGGATTGTGACCCAACAATAGCGAAGAAATGGCGATATAGTTCCATGTCAGGATGGTGAGTGACTTGGAGGGGAAACTGCAGGTAGTGAGTTCCCATGCATCTGCTGCCCTTGTCCTTCGAGGTGGTAGTGGTCACGGGCTTGGAAGGTGCTGTTGAAGGATACTTGGCAAGTTACTGCAGTTCATATGGAGATGGTACACACTGCAGCCACTGTGTACTGGTGGTGGAGGAAGTGAATGTTTAAGGTGGTGTGTTAGGTTCTGATCAAGTGGGATGCTTTGTCCTGGATGGTGTTGAGCTTCTTGAGTGTTGTTGAGTGAGGTGTATTCCATCACACTCCTGACTTGTGCCTTGTAGATAGTGGACAGGTTTTGGTGTATCAGGAGGTGAGATACTTGCTGCAGAATTCCCAATCTCTGACCTACGCTTATGGCCGCAGCATAGATGTGACTGGTCCAGTTTAGTTTCTGGTCAATGGTAACCCCCAAGATGTTTATGGTGAGGGATTCAGCGATGGTAATGCTGCTGAATATCAAAAGGTGGATGGTTTGATTTTCTCTCATTAGAGATGTTCACTGCTTAGCACTTGTGTGGCCAGAAGGTTGCTTGTCACTTATCAGCTGAGAATGTTGTATAGGTCTTGCTGCTTGTGGGCACAGACTGCTTCAGTATCTGAGGAATTGTGAATCAGCAGGGAACATTCCCGCTTCTGACTCTTCTGAGTCAACAATGAAACAGCTGAGGATGTCTGGACCTAGGACACTACCCTGAGAAACTCCTGAGGCAATGTCCTGGGCTGAGATGATTGGCCTCCACTAACCACAACCATCTTGCTTTGTGCGAGGTACGACTCCACCAAGTGGAGAGTTTTCCCCCGATTCCAATTGACTTCAATTTTGCTAGGGATCCTTGATGCCACACTCACTCAAGGGCAATCACTCTCACCTCTCCTCTGGAATTCCACTCATTCGTCTCTGTTTGAACCAATCTGCAATGAGGTTATAAGAACAGAAGAACAGAAGAAATAGTAGCAGGAGTAGGCCATTTTGCCCCTCGAGCCTGCTCCGCCATTCAATAGGATCATGGCTGACCTGATCATGGCCTCACTCCCACTTTCTTCCTGCTCCCCATAACCCTTGACTTCCTGGTAGATAAAAGTCTGTCGAACTCAGTCTTGAAGACATTCAATGATCCAGCCTCTATTGCTCTCTGCGCTAGAGAATTCCAAAGATTAATGAATCTCTGAGAGAAGAAATTCGGCCTCATTTCCTTCTTAAATGGAAAACCCCTAATTCTGAAACCGTGTCCCTGAGTTCTAGATTCCACCATGAGGGGAAACATCCTCTCAGCATCTACCCCGTCAAGCCACCTCAGAATTTTATATGTCTCAATACGATCACCTATCATTTTTTCTCAGTTCCAATGAGTACAGGTCCAGCCTGCTCAACTCTCCTCATAAGACAACCCCTTCATCACAGGAATCAATCCAGTGAACCTTCTCTGAACTGCCTCCACTGCAAGGATATCCCTCCTTAAATAAGGAAACCAAAACTGTACACGGTACTCCAGGTGTGTTTTCACCAACACCCCTGTACATTTGCAGCAAGACTTCTCTACTTTTGTCCACCATTCCCTTGAAATAAAAGGTAACATTCCATTTGCCTTCCTAATTATTTGCTCTACCTGCATGCCAACTTTTAGTGATTCATGTACAAGGACATCCAGATCCTTCTGCACCGTAGCATTCTGTAGTCTCTTGCAATTTAAGTAATATTTTTCTTTTCCATTATTCCTACCAAAGTGGATAACCTCACATTTTCCCACATTATACTCTACCTGCTAGTATTTGCTTGGAGCCGAGAGACCGTGGCAGATCTAATCTGAGCATCGATGATCAGATTATTGCTAAGTGTGCGGTGCTTGATCGCACTGTTGATGACATCTTCCATCACTTTGCTGATGATTGATAGTAGACTGATGGGGCGGCAATTGGTCAGATTGCATTTGTCCTGATTTTTTTTATGGAGAGGGCACACTTGGGCAATTTTCCACATTGTCCAGTAGATGCCTGTGTTGCAGCTCTACTGGAACAGCTTGGCTGAGAGTGCAGCTAGTTCTGGAGCACAAGTCTTCAGTACCAGAGCCGGAATGTTGTTAGTGCCCATAGTTTTTGCTGTATCAAGTGCCTTCATCTGTTTCTTGCTATCATGTGGAGTGAATCGAATTGGCTGAAGACTGGAAACTGTGATGCTGGGGACCTCAGGAGGCCGAGATGAATCATCCACTGAGCAATTTCTGACAGAAGATTGTTAGAAATGCTTCAGCTTTGGCTCCAGCATCATTGAGGATGGGGATGTTTTTGGAGCCTCCTCATCTCATCTGTCCACCATCATTCATGACTGGATGTGGTAGGACTAAGGACCTGTGATCTGATTGTGAGGGAGATATCCTTGCATGGAGTGGTGGGATCTGTGGAGAGTGATCCTGACGAGTGTGTGTAAACCTGGAATGGAAGCTTTCTGTGGAGGTACAGGAGTAGGCCATTCAGACCCAGTATTTTATAAAGGTTTATCATAACTTATTTGCTTTTACTCTATGTCTCTATTAATAAAGCCAAGTGTCCTGTTTTCTCTTAGCAGCCTTTTCAAACCTTCTAAGATTGGTGTACATTGTCTCTTTGTTCTTGCACCCACTTTAGAATTGTAACATTTCATTTATATGGCCTCTCCTTATTCTTCCTCCCAAATTGTATCACTTCACAATTCTCTGTGTAAATACTATCTGCCATTTGAAAGCCCATTTTCCAGTTTTTTTTAAGCTCCCCTGAAGTGTGTTACTATCACTGGCACAGGATGAAATTCCGGAGCATTCTTTGATGCTATCTCCATGGAAAGAGCAATCTGACACGCTAGCTCAAATGTCGGATTTTGTGTGTTTCGTATCTTTTCTCATTCACCAATATAAGCACAAATCTGTCTCATAATGTACCGTCTAAGAATGTGCCAAAGCTGCAATGCAGTGATAAATTCTTCAGTGTCACAATGTACTCACCAACTGATTCACTACTTTTCTGCTTTCTGGTTCCAAATTTCTAGCTTGCCGTGATCTCTAGTGGCTTAGGGTTGAAATGTTCCTCTAACTTGGTGATGATTGTTTTGAATGGCACATATTTTGCCTTGATGGGAGCAGGAAGCTTTGTCAGCTGGTCATACACTTCCAGGATAATTTCCATTAGCAAAATTGCTTTCTTGCCCTCAAGAATTGCTTTATTCAGAGTCTTGACCTCTATATTTTCATCTTCACATTCCAATATGTTATTAGCTCTGAAAAACATTTCAATTCTTTCAATATATGAACTGAATGGTTCTCGAGCCCTCTCATATGTTCCGAGCCATGTATCCCATGGGTGTAGCCATATTTTCCCAAAATATCACTTTGAATCGGATGCACACTGAGACCCTGCGGCATCTCATTCAACTGAGGAGACAGTCTGTGGCCCAGGCTTCACACAATCCACCCAAAATCTCCATCATCCGAGCAGGTAGCTCACCAGGAGCTGGCTGATATTGTTCACTGCCGTCCCTGCTGCAGTTTGCTGCCAATATTTTCCGACTTTTATCTCATCCTCATCACAATTTTCTCTGCAAGGACGTGTTTATTTACATCATTACCTCATGAACATAATATACAAATACATTACATGTGTGAATCACATCTTGATCACTATTACCTTCATACCAGATGTGTCTGAATAAATGGAACCCCGTCACAATAAACACTGTCACCTTTCAATGTTTAGCAGAGAGGTTTGACGGCCTGGTGTGTGTGATTCCCACATTAATGTGTTTGTACAAAGTTCGGAGAAAGACGGGGATATGAATAATTTGTTGGGAAATCTTTAAGCAATTCTCCATGTCTCTCACGCACAAAGAACTGCAAACACACGGATTCAGAAAGAACCTGAGTGCAAAATCAACAGAAAAAAACACAGCCAGAGAGACTTGCTATAACCTATAGCTCAGGGAAAGTACATGATGTTATGGAAGGGACTTTGAATTTTTTTTTTGTGAATTTTATTTTGTTGAGGAAATTATAATCAAACTGAATAAATGTAAGACCAGTTATTTTTCAAGAGGGCACTGAAAGTATTAATTTGACAACTATGTTGACAAGTTGTCACAACTCAAGCTAACTGTAGAACAGAAGCCCTGGTAACGGGGAAATGTGGACAGAGAAGTCAGTCGTGCCTCTTGATTGGACAAGCCCGGCAGCAGCAGCGCGCACCAAAGAGGGCAGAAAAATCGCAAGCTTTTGTTTGGAGCAGTCATTGTGTTTTACCTTCTGGAGTGAGCAGCTGATAAAGTTAGCCAGAAGAAGTGTCAAGGAATGAGAGAAGACCGCAACCCACCTTGTTTTGCAGCAAATCTTGAAAAGACTCTGAGAAGTTCACTATGTCAATTCGTCTCATATTCTGTCTTTGAAGAAAGCCTGCTAAAATTAATTCTCAACCCCGCCTCTAAATAAACTCTTCTAAAAGAACCGAGTGACCTGTGTACATGTACTCGGAAATTAGACTGCATGTCAATTTTGGAACAACATATCTCATCTGCTGTTTTCTTCAGAAATGAGCAAATAATCAGTCCAAGTGTTTTTTTTTTGTCTTTAACAGAGCCCTGAATTGTATAGAAAAATCCTTTTTTTTTCAGTATGTGTGTGTGCGTGTGTTCAGCTGAGGTAAGAAAGGGACTTTAAATGTTGGTTAAGGTAAAAAGGGAACTTTTAAAATTTCCACCTGTGTGTTTATGCTTTACTTCATGATTAGTGAAAACTTGTTCTATAAGAAACTGATAATTTTGTTGTTCATTAAGTGTCTCCTATTCTGGGAAAAATAGAGCATATGATTGACTGTATCAGTAAGTGGGAAAAGTTAAAATTTTTGTTGTGACCTGTGGAGAAGTGGGATGAGAATAAATAGTAACCACCTCAGATTTCAATTGCAACAGCACTTGTGTAGTTTGTTAAAGTACGTGTCTTGTAAACAGGAGATCCTGGGTTCGATTCCCAGCAGAACCTTATTTTATATTTGCAATATGCTTGAGAAGTTTCCGTATCAACATTTATGTCTGTGTCTTGTGAACTTTAACTTAGAATTCAAATTACATGATGAATTTCATTCACAGGAGAAAACAGCCTTTGTGAAGGATGTGAGTTTGGAATGGCTCTTCCTCCTCGTACAGAAATTCAGTGCTGATATTTCAAAGGCAACTTCTTTGATACAAATTTGTTCACAGTTGCATTCGACCTGGAAAAAAAGCTCGACCCTAATCTCACTGAAGGAAAGTGTGACCGTGTTGTCTGTTTCAAAGTGTGTGTGTCATTATGTGTTGCTTGCAACTGAGACTGGGACACGACACAAGTGGGAGGGTTGATCTGAGGTTTGGAATATTTCTCAGTCAGGAACAAGAAAAATTAAAGGAACCAAATAAGAAAACCATTGTCTCATGTGGTTACCGAGAAACGGTGAGAAGATATTAAACTTTGTTCTATTCAAAACAGCTGTGAACTTTGACCTTTCCTGCCTTTTCTCAACAGTATTTGAAGTGTCTCGGTAACAATGTTCAGTGTTGAGGAGAGTGGGGTCTGGGCGAGCAGCTGCTGAGTGTGACAGGGTCAGGACTGGATGCAGGAAGTTCTCTGACAGTCTCTCTCTCTCGCTGATGGGTTTGAGTTGATTTTCAACTGGGAGCAGCTTTTTTTTCGATAAATGAAGGAAGTACCCTCTCACCATTTTATTCTGACTGACAGTGTAGGATAAGGGTGTAAAGGGTTAATGCTGAAGATAGTGGGATCAACCCTTCCCACTGTCAGAGTGATGATGTAACAGTCAAATGAGATGAGATTTGGGAGAAGAGAGAGCAGCACCAAGGATGCTAGCTTAGGAGGCTTGATGAGTGTGTATCCAGTATTGTGTAAATTAGAAAAGAGTTCTTAGTTCTTTCAGCTGGAAGTGTGTCCAGAAAATATTGATAAAGTCACAATTTTATAATTCTGGAGTCGGAACACAGATATTAACTCCAAGTGACAGTTCTGGGTTCATTTAACAAACGTAGAGAATAATATTACTCACTGCTTGAAATCCCCCAGTGAGGAGACAGTTAAACAGGTGATCTGTTGGGGCATCCTTCGATCCAAGGTTTCGACAGCACTTAATCTCCCTTTCTGGTGAAATTCTCTGTTATTTGCAACTTTTTTTATCCAGCTTTGATGGGTGAGTGAAAAAACTGAAAAAAGTGAACAGTTCCATCCTTTCTTTTCTTTCTTCTTCCCTTCCTTCCATCAGTTTCTCTTTTCTGTCCCAGATCAATGAGAATCCCAATTTAATCTGCTGTTTTATCCATTCCAATCAGAATTCAACATTCCAATCAAATCTATTTGTTATTCCACAGTGTCTCTCCATGTGTTTTATTCTGTTGTATTCTCTCACAGTCTGATTGATGTTCAATGTTACATCTCACTCTGTTTTGGTGAAGATCAGAAGCAGTAATATCTGTTTGCACCACCCACCAAGTCGGCCTGAGGCTGTGCCTCGCTGATCATGTGGAGTTAGGAACATAGGAACATAGGAGCAGGAGTCGGCCATTCAGCCCATCGAGCCTGCCCCACCATTCAATATGATCATGGCTGATCGTCCACTTCAATGCCCTTTTCCCCACACTTTCCTCATATTCCCTTATGTCATTTGTATTTAGAAATCTGTCAATCTCTGCTTTAAACATATTCAATGACTGAGCTTCCACAGCCCTCTGGGGTAGAGAATTCCAAAGATTCACAAACCTCTGAGTAAAGAAATTTCTCCTCATCTCTGTCCTAAGCGGCTACTCCCTTATTTTGAAATTCCTTCCCTTGGTTCTCGGCTCCCCAACCAGGGATCTTAGCTGCATCTACCCTGAATGTCGTTTAAGTATTTTGTAGGTTTCAATGAGATCACCTCCCATTCTTCATAAACTCTAGAGAATACAGCCCCAGTTTCTCCAACCTTTCTTCATACAACAGTCCCACCATCCCTGGAAGAGGTCTGATGAACCTTCGTTGAACTCCCTCCACGGCAATAATATCCTTCCTAAGGTAAGGAGACCAAACCTGTATTCCAAGTGCGGTCTAACCAAGTTTCTGTACAATTGAAGCAAGAATTCACTACTCCTGTACTCAAATCGTCTTGTGATAAAGGCTAACATACTATTAGCTTTCCTAATTGAGTGCTGCACCTGCATGTTAGCTTTCAGTGACTTATTGACATGGACACCCAGGTCACCCTTATATTCTATACCTCAGCTAATAAAGGAAAGGATTCCATATACCTGCTGAACCACCTTATTGACCTCTCCTGCTACCTTCAGGGATCTGTGGACATTCGCTCCAACGTCCCTCACTTCCTCTGCACCGTTCAGTGTTCTCCCATTAATTGTGTATTCCTTTGCCTTTTTTGACCTCCCAAATGCATCACCTCACCCTTGTCCAATTTGAATTCCATTTGCCACTATTCTCCCCACCTGACCAGTCTATTGATATCTTCCTGCAGCGTACAGCTATCCTCCTCGCTATCAGCAACACGGACAATTTTCATGTCATCTGCAATCGTCTTGATTATGCCCTCTACATTCATGTCCAAATCATTAATATATACCACAAAAAGCAGGGAACCTAGTTCTGAGCCCTGTGGAACACCACTTGAAACAGACCTCCAGTTGCACAAACACCCGTACCCAATTCCTTTTTGCTTCCTGCCACCGAGTCTATTTTATGTCCAGTTTGCTACATTCCCCTGGATCCCATGTGCTTTTATGTTTTTTTAACCAGTTTGCCATGTGGGACCTTGTCAAAAGTCTTGCTAAAATCCATGTAGACCACATCAACTGCACTATCCTCACAATCCTCATTGTTACTTCTTCAAAAAATTCACTCAAGATAGTCAGACAGGAGCTTCCCTTAACAAATCCATGCTGATGATACTTGATTAATCTGAGCCTTTCTAAGTGACAGTTTAAACTGTCTCTCAGAATTAATTCCAATAATTCACCCACTATTGAGGTTAGGCTGACTGGTCTTTAATTATTCGGTCTATCTCCTGCTTCCTTTTTCAACAATGGTGCAATGTTAGCAATAAAAACAAAATGGACTGCAAATACACAGCAGATCTGGCAGCATCTGTGGAGAGAGAAGCAAAGTTAACATTTCAGGTCAGTGACTTTTCATCAGAACAGATATGTTAACTTTGCTTCTCTCTCCACAGATGCTGCCAGACCTGCTGTGTATTTCCAGCACTAATAGTTTTTATTTCAGATTTCCAGCATCTGCAGAATTTTGCTTTTATTGCAGAGACCTCCAATCCTCTGACATCACACCTGTATCCAGTGAGGGATTGGAAACTGATGGTCAGACCTTCCACTATTTCCTCACTGGCTTCTTTTAACAGCCTGGGGTACATTTCATCCGGCCTTGATGATTTATCCACTTTCAAGGTTGCTCATCCCATTTATACTTCTTCTCCCCCTCAGTTTATCATGTCCAATGCTTCACACTCCTTCTCCCTCATTTGTGAAGACAGTAAAGTATTCATTAACAAACATACCAACATCTTCAACCCTGACACATAGGTTACTTTTTAGTTCTTTGATGGGCCCTACATTTTCCTCAGTTGCCTCTTACTCCCATATATTGAAGAAATATCTTTAAATTCGTTTTGATTTTGCTTGTCAAAATTCTTTCATGCTCTGTGTTTTTCACCACTGCTCCCAAATGCCTGTAGTCATGTCAAAGCACAACTTGTCAGAAGTGGGATTTAAACCTACCCCTCCAGAGAGCGTTGTGATCTGAATGCACCATTTCAGACTGTTTGACCATCCTGTCTACCCCATGTGGATGCTTAATGCTGAGGTAGTTATCCATTCTTTGTGAAAGTATTTGTGAGATTGTGGAAATGTCTGGAAGAGGAAAGACCAGCGGAAAAGCTCGGTCCAAGGCCAAGTCTCGCTCCTCCCAGGCTGGACTGCAGTTCCCGGTGGGCCGTGTTCACAGGCTCCTGAGAAAAGGCAACTATGCTGAGCGTGTGGGTGCGGGAGCCCCGGTCTATCTGGCTGCTGTGCTCGAGTATCTGACCGCTGAAATCCTCGAGCTGGGTGGTAACGCGGCCCGGGACAACAAGAAGACCCGCATCATCCCCAGACACCTCCAGCTGGCCGTCCGCAACGACGAGGAGCTCAACAAGCTGCTGGGAGGAGTGATCGTCGCACAGGGCGGGGTGCTGCCTAATATCTAGGCCGTGCTGCTGCCCAAGAAAACCAGCGCTCAGAGCTTCCAGAAAAAGGAAAGCAGTCAAAATGTCATCTAATAACCCAAAGGCTCTTTTCAGAGCCACCCACAGTCTCTGTGAAAGGGCTGATTACTGTCTAATTCCAGCATGTCAGTAACAGGACAGAATAAGATCTATTTAAAATGTTTAAGCAACTATTTCAGTGGCTTCTCACTGTCCCCCTGATCCCTGTGTGAAGGGGAATTACCAAAAGTCTAAGTTATTCCTTTCCACACCAAGTTTGAGTTATTGGTCCCTTAAGGATTGCTGAATGGAGTCTTTTACCGCCAGTTACAGATAAGAAGTGGGAAAAAAATGACAGGTTAAAACTGTGCGTAAAATAGCGCCAGGAATTTGTGGCGAAAATAGTGGAATAAACAAAGGTTTTTAAAGGTTGGTGGAAAATATTTTACGAACAACTTTAAATAGATTTTCCAGTAATTGCTTCTTTCTGACACTGAAGTTGGCGCCTTTTGCGAATTCAAACTTTCTGCCAGGTCGACAATTTAAACCAATGTAATAAAAACAAGAAATGCTGGAACCACTCAGCAGGTCTGGCAGCATCTTTGGAACGAGAAGCAGAGTTAACGTTTTGGATCCGGAACTGTTCGCACCCACACTGTTTGGGAACATCTTTTCCCTGCTGCTCTCATATGCATTCCAGTCTTCAGAAGAAGGAATTTTCCTCCACACATGATCAGGTGGCAGGTTGTTCAACCTTGCCTGTCTAAGAGCGAAGACCAAAGTACGGAAAGTCCTCATCAGGGAACTCCTCTTTGCTGACAATGCTGCATTAACATCTCACATTGAAGAATGTCTGCAGAGTCTCATCGACAGGTTTGCGACTGCCTGCAACGAATGTAGCCTAACCATCAACCTCAAGAAAACGAACATCATGGGACAGGAGGTCAGAAATGCTCCATCCATCAATATCAGCAACCACACTCTGGAAGTGGTTCAAGAGTTCACCTACCTAGGCTCAACTATCACCAGTAACCTGTCTCTCGATGCAGAAATAAACAAGCGCATGGGAAAGACTTCCACTGCTATGTCCAGACTGGCCAAGTGAGTGTGGGAAAATGGCACACTGACACAGAACACAAAAGTCCAAGTGTATCAAGCCTGTGTCCTCAGTATCTTGCTCGACAGCAGCGAGGCCTGGACAACATATGTCAGCCAAGAGCGTCGTCTCAATTCATTCCATTTTCGCTGCTTCCGGAGAATCCTTGGCATCAGGTGGCAGGACCGTATCTCTAACACAGAAGTCCTCGAGGTGACCAACATCCCCAGCTTATAGACCCTACTGAGGCAGCGGCGCCTGAGATGGCTTGGCCATGTGAGCCACATGGAAGATGGCAGGATCCCCAAGGACACATTGTACAGCGAGCTCGCCACTGGTATCAGACCCACCGGCCATCCATGTCTCCACTTTAAAGACGTCTGCAAATGCGACATGAAGTTCTGTGACATTGATCACAAGTCATGGGAGTCAGTTGCCAATGATCGCCAGAGCTGGCGGGCAGCCATAAAGGCGGGGCTATAGTGCGGCGAGTCGAAGAGACTTAGCAGTTGGCAGGAAAACAGACAGAAGCGCAAGGGGAGAGCCAACTGCGTAACAGCCCTGACAACCACTTTTATCTGCAGCACCTGTGGAAGAGCCTGTCACTCTAGAATTGGCCTTTATAGCCACTCCAGGCACAGCTCCACAAACCACTGACCACCTCCAGGCGCTTACCCATTGTCTCTCGAGACAAGGAGGCCAAAGAAGAAGATGTGGCTTTTCACTGAGGGCATGTGTCGACTGGGGAAATAACTAACTGTAGAACCTCGGGCACTGTTTACACAGCCCGTTTAGAAAATCAAATCCACTACACATCCTTGCTGCAAATGAAATGTCAAATTCGGGGATTCCAGTTTTATTCCCGAATACAGGACAGATTTATTCCAGTCAGTTCTGAACAGCCTATCCCAGCTCCCGTTTCCAGGTCACTGCTCTCTCTGTGTGAGGCGGTGGGTGGCTCTCAGAAGAGCCTTTGTTGTGTGTTTGCTGGAAAGGGTCGAGTTGTTCAGCCGCCGAATCCGTGGAGTGCGGCCCTGCCATTTCAGAACGTACACCAGATCCATGGCAGTGACCGTCTTGCGCTTGCCGTGCTCAGTGTAGGTGACCGCATCCCTGATCGCATTCTCCAGGAATACCTTCAACACCCCGCGAGTCTCCTCATAGATCAAACCAAATCCGCTTGACCCCGCCACGGCGAACCAGGCGGCGGATTGCTGGTTTAGTGATGCCCTGGATATTATCACGAAGCACTTTGCGGTGCTGCTTTGCTCCGCCTTTTTAGTACCTCCCTCTCTCTATTTGTACCCTATCCATTGCCTCTACTCTCTGCACTTCTACTGATATTTTGTCCAATTCCACTTCCTTAATGATCACTGATACAAAGTACTCATTAAGTAGATTAACATTGCCCTGCACCTCGAAGCATATAGAACAAAAAGAACAAAGAACAAAGATAATTACAGCACAGGAACAGGCCCTTCGGCCCTCCAAGCCTGCGCCGATCCAGATCCTCTCTCTAAACATGTCGCCTATTACCCTCTTTGTCCCTAATAGGCTGCACTCTACCTCTTACTACCCACTTATCATTTACATGCTGCTCGAAGATTTTTGGGTTCCTTTTCGTGTTGACTGCCAGTCTATTCTCATAGAAATAGAGAATAAGCTAAATATAGAAGATATAAATATTTCGCATCCTTGGGTGAGGTGGAACTTTTTTATGTTGTGTGTGGTAATGTCTCGGCCCACGAGTGTGGTGAAGCAGAGACAATCAATGATTTGAAAAGGAAATTGGATGGATACTTGAAGGAAAGAAACTTGCAGGAGGAAAGGGATCGAGCTGGTGAGTGGAACTGACTAGATTGCTCCGGGGAGAGCCAGCATGGACGTGATAGGCCAAACGACCACCTTCTGTGCTGTAAATGACTCTGTGTTGTTTCTCAAATCCAATCCACTGGTGCTTGGTAAATAATTTCAAAGTAAATTGTGCAACTGGAAAATCAGAACCAAGGCAAGGGACGCATAAGGAAGCAGAATTGCTGAAACCCGGGATTGAACCTGGGATCCCATGGATCAGATACTCCTCCACCAGTCCTAGGGATCATCCAAGTTACTTTTAAATCCTCCCATGGGTCCACATGTCAGACTGAGTTCCATGTTGTAGAATCAAGCAAAGGAAATCTGCTCAGTTCCAAAACTATCAGCAAATTGAAGCTGATTACGATCAACATCAACAGAGGTCAGAACTCCCTGGTGAAAGAAGACACTCTGAAGAAGGATCCACAATATATTCAAAGACATCCGCAAAGTAAAAAAGAAGAAAATCGATGATAAAAACAGAAAGTGCTGGAAAAACTGAGCGGGTCTGGCAGCATCTGTGGAGAGAGAAACAGAGTTAACATTTCAGGTCAGTGACCTTTCTTCAGAACTGGCAGATGTAAGAAATGTAAAAGATTTTAAGCAAGTAAAGCGGGGGTGGGGCAAGAGATAACAAAGGAGAAGGTATTGACAGGACAAGGTCACGGAATAGCTTAACAGAAGGAGAGGGCAGGGGTAGTGGGGGTTGGAGAGGGTGGGGAGACATAGCGGGGGAAGTGAGGGGAGAGGGCGGGGAGAGGGGTGGGAAGCGAGTAGAGAGCGTGGGGGAAGCGGGGAGAGAGTGTGGGGGAAGCAAATAGAGAGTGTGGGGGAAGCGGGAAGAGAGTGTGGGGGAAGTGGGAAGAGAGCGTGGGGGAAGCGGGGAGAGAGTGTGGGGGAAGCAAGTAGAGAGCATGGGGGATGTGGGGAGGGAGCGGCCGAAGACCTTGGTGGCGGTGGGTGTGCTCTCCTCCTCCTCCCCGCTCTCTCCAGACATTCTCTCCCACCTGATCTCTCCGGTCTTTCTCCCTCGCCTGATCTCTCCGGCCATTCCACCCCCCCCTCCCTCCACCCTAACCCCCTCCGCCCGATCTCACCAGCCATTCCCTGCTGTCATTTAAACACATGGCCTTTGTTTTGCTTTACATTCCCTTTGTGTGATTATTTGAGCAGCGCCATCTTTAGTCCTGGCAGCTGCCAGAACGTCGCTGACTGGGACGTTTTATTTGAACAAAGTGATTGATGACAACGCTTCGTCATCAGAATGCGCCGCGGTGCGCACATGCGCACTCGGTCTCGGGCCCTCTGCGCATGCGCTGCGGTCCGGATTGCCAGGACCAGTTTGCGCATGCGCAGACGACGTCATCGCGTAATGTCATCTTCCTCGGGGAACACGTCAGGTTGGCCTTTGTGCATGCGCAAACTGTTCCTGGCAATCCGGACCGCAGCGCATGCGCAGATGACCGGAGCCCGTGTGCGCATGTGCGTCAATCTTCCGATTGCTTCGGCGCGGGTTTTTGAAAATGGAAGGAGGAGAGGTTTCGTCGGGCGTTTTATCTCAATTATTTAGTCATTTTGGACATTTGCTTCATTTTTATTAGACAGAGGAGATTGTTCCAAGGTAAGTTGCTCTGAAAATACATTTCAAGGGAGGGAAGGGAAGGGAGGGGAGGGGAGGGGAGGGGAGGGGAGGGGAGGGAAGGGAGGGGAGGGAAGGGAAGGGAGGGGAGGGGAGGGGAGGGGAGGGAAGGGAAGGGAGGGAAGGGAAGGGGAGGGAAGGGGGGGTAGGGAGGAGGGAAGGGAGGGGAGGGAAGGGAGGAGAGATGGGGGAAGGGAGGAGGGCAGGGGGGAAGAAGGAAGGAGGGAAGGTAGGGGGGAAGGGAGGGGGAAGGGAGGGGGGGAAGGAGGGAAGGGAAGGGAGGGACGGGGGGAAGGGGGGAGGGTGGGAGGACACAAGGACTGGCTGATGAGATGGAGCCAATTAATTTGCCCAACAATTGCCCGGAAGCACCTTCGGATGGAGGTGGCCACGCGCTGGACATCAGTCGCGTGCCACAATCCATGGATCCTGAGCATTTCACCCCCTGGCCTAATGATCTGATGGACCATACATATGCCTGCCTGTTCAAAGCTCCACTTCCCCCACCTGTGGTACCCTCTCCTTGCTGTTCAGTTACACAGTCACCTGTTCCTGCACCCATCCAAGCAGTGCACGTGGACATACTGCCACATGTTTCCCCATCCGCCCTTGAAACAACCATGCAGAGCCTTGTGAGACTCCGCAATTGCCATCTGCTGCCTGTCAAGCAGAGAAGGCGTTCAAAGGGGTCAAGAACTTGGGGAACATTCAGCAAGAAGAGACTGAGCACTAAAAGAAACAAGCATGCCGTGTCCACTGGTAGCACAAATGTGAATGCTCTTGCTGCGTACACAACTGGTGAGGTGGGAGTGCAGCCACACCATTCTCCATCCTCAGTGTTGCTTTAAGGCAAAGGTAGATAAGAGTGAAAGAAATGGAAGATGATGCTGATAGTAGTAGGCAGGATTAAATGGGAATGGATGGAAAGACGCACGAGTAGCATAACCACTAGCAGGGAACAGCTGGGCTAAATGGCCTGCTTTATGTTCATAGTCCAAAAGAAATGTGCTTCTTTTTCCAGCACCCTCACATCATTCATGTTTTCCCTGAGAGCAGCATTGAACCATCACGAGATAAGGGCAGTTACGTCATCCTGCCTCCTACAGCTGAGGTGGGTACGAAGTGATTCATTGGCCTATACTGCAGAGCATAAAGCATGCGCAACAGTAATTTCATTGGAGGGAGGGAAGCTCTGACTCTGATTTGCTTTTCTTCTTTTCATGTAAAACATGCCGTCGACAAAACAATCCTCGAGACTTACGGTCAGCATTCAAGCAACGAAGGCAACTGGATCATGCTGAGGAGCTCATCACGATGTGGAAAGGAACATTGCATTTATGGATGAATTGGGAATGCACATTGGGATGCGCTTGGGGAACATTCACCAAGAATAGACTGAGCTCAGACTCTTGTGACTTTGCCTTCTTCACATGGACAATACAGTAGTGGAATAGAGAGCCAAGCGTTCATTCACCACAAGGCTCTCCAGGAACAATCTCTTTAGCTGTGCATAGCAGAGACTCGGCCTGTCTGTCTAACGGGAATGCTGGACACAACACTCATGTATCCATGCACAGCAGTTCCTCGGATACTTAATAAACTTAATAAAACTTTTCAATAATTAAACCCAGAATTGTTGAGGTTTTGTTTTGCATGTTATTTCCCCGACTTTGCAACTGCACTTCAGATATTCAACTATGGTGGGGGGGGGGTCGAGGGAGGGGTGGGTGAAGAGGGGGAGGGGTGGGGAGAGGGAGCATGCAAAATGCAGGGACCAAACAGTTGCAATGCCTGAAGTACTGTGGAGAAGTAGAGAAAGCAACAGGGTAGGGGAGAAAGCAACTGGATTGGGCATCCGCAGCTGGAGGGAAGGGCTGAATGGAGAGGGCCGGAAGCGAGAGGCCGTAGAGAGCCGCGGGGAGCGAGCGTGCGAAGACCTTGGTGTCACCGGGTCCAGGGACTGGCCAGTAAGTCTTTTGCTGTTGTGTTCATAGCGCATGCACAGAAAAAGGCACTCCTCTTCCGTTCCGCTGCTCACACCCACTCTCTCCCCTTCTCCCCCCACTCTCTCCCCTTCTCCCCCCCACTCTCTCCCTCTTTCTCCCCCCCCCTCTCCCCCTTTCTCCCCCCTCCCTCTCCCCCTTTCTCCCCCCTCCCTCTCCCTCTTTCTCCCCCCTCTTTCTCCCCCCTCCCTCTTTCTCCCCTTCTCCCCCCTCCCTCTCCCCCTTCTTCCCCCTCCCTCTTCCCCTTCTCCCCCCTCCCTCTTCCCCTTCACCCCACTCCCTCTCCCTCCCTCTTTCTCCCCCCCTCTTTCTCCCCCCTCCCTCTCCCTCTCCTTCTTTCTCCCCCTTCTCCCCCCTCCCTCTTCCCCTTCTCCCCCCTCCCTCTTTCTCCCCCTCCCTCTCCCTCTTTCTCCCCCTCCCTCTTTCATCCCCCCTCCCTCTCCCTCTTTCATCCCTCCCCTCCCTCTTTCATGCCCCCCCTCCCTCTCCCATCCCCCCCCCTCCCTCTCCCTCTTTCATCCCCCCCCCACCCCGGGCACCGCTACCGCTGGTCTCCCCCTTTCACACCCCCCCCCCCGGGCACCGCTACCGCTGGTCTCCCCGCACTGCTCTCCCCGACGCGCTCCACTCTCTCGCTCCGGCCATTGTATTCTGCCACGTGTTTGTTAGGTTTCATCTCTGTGATTTTTTGACCAGCGCCATCTTTAGTCCTGGCAGCTGCTACAGTCGCAGGCTGTGACGTTTTCGTGGCACATGCTGTATCTGCGCATGTGCCAAAACAGCGCCACCTACCGATCGCGTTGTCAACAATTGCGGTCTGATTTGAACAGGCTGCTTTTGCACATGTGCTGATGCAGCGCCACCTAGTGGTGGCATTGTCAGCAAATGCAGCCTTTCATTTCCTGGTATGTTAGTGTGTGTTTTCTTTTGTACCTGTCAGTGCCTGGGAGGAGAGAGTCAACTTCACTTCGTAACTGTGAATTTCGAGTGCGAGAATGTGGGTTTTTACTTTGCATGTTTCAGTTTTTGGTCTGTGACTGTTTGTTTCTGCTATTGCTATGTGAGTTTCACCACATATCTTTCAACAACTTGTATGTGAGCATCAGCTTTTGTCCAGATCTATCAGTTTCTGATATAGAGTCATAGAGTTATACAGCACAGAAACAGGCCCTTCGGCCCATCGTGTCTGTGCCGGCCATCAAGCACCTAACTATTCTAATCCCATTTTCCAGTACTTGGCCTGTAGCCTTGTATGCTATGGCATTTCAAGTGCTCATCGAAATACTTCTTAAATGTTGTGAGGGTTCCTGCCTCTACCACCCCTTCAGGTAGTGCATTCCAGATTCCAACCACCCTCTGGGTAAATTTTTTTCCTCAAATCCCCTCTAAACCTCCTGCCCCTCACCTTAAATCTACGCCCCCTCGTTATTAACCCCTCTGCTAATGGAAATACTTTCTTCCTATCTAAACTATCAATGCCCTTCATAATTTTGTATAGCTCTCCCCTCAGCCTTCTCTGCTCTAAGGAAAACAACCCTCGCCTTTTCAGTCTCTCTTCATAGCTGAAATTCCCCAGTCCAGGCAACATCCTGGTGAATCTCCTCTGCACCCTCTCCAGTGCAATCACATCCTTCCGATAGTGTGGTGCCCAGAACTGTACACAATACTCCAGCTGTGGCCTAACTAGCATTTTATACAGCTCCAACATAACACCCTGCGCTTATATTCTATGCCTCAGACGATCTATATTGTCCTGTAATCTAAAGCTTTCCTCCTCACTATTTACGACACCACCAATTTTTGTGTCATGTGTGAGAAAGGATTTGATTCTGTCCCTATCAGTTTCTGTTACATGCATGTGTTTTTAATCTGCACCTCCTCTAGGTGAGTGTGTTTTATTCTCTGTAATGGTCAGTCTCTTGTAGGTGAGTCTGTGTTTGCTTTTTATCTCTCAGTCTTCGAAGTATGAGCCTGGTTTTGTACCTAATTTTCTTTGTACCTTGCAGTATGGATATTGAAGAGAGGTTTTTACACATTAACTGCCAAATCCTGATAAATGATTTTTGGGTTTCAGACAGTATCTGTCAGTTTCTTGTCTAGGACTGTTGGTTTTACTCTGTCCCTGGCATTTGCTGGTTTGTTAGTGTGGGGTTTACACTGTACCTGTCAGTTTCTCATATGTGAATGTTGGTTTCACTTTGTATAGAATCATAGATCACAGAATGCCTACAGCACAAAAGGAGGGATTCAGCTCATCGTGCTTGTGCTGCCTCTCTGCACAAGCAACTCAGCTCATGCCACATCCTCATGTATTCCATGAAAACCTGATTTTTTTTCTCTTCAGATAATTATCATATATCCTTTTGAAAGCTATGGTTGAATTTTCCTCCGTCACACTCTCATGCAGTACATATCAGATCTTAACCATTCGCTGCTTAAAAAAAGGTTTTTCCTCATGTTGCCTTTTGTTTTTTTCCCAATCACCTTAAATCGGTGTCCTCTGCTTACTCAGCCATGAGTAATATTTCCCGTTGCTTTCTCAGTACGGATGGATTGTGAGGTGGGAGACAGCTAGAAGTCCCACTGAGCCGCACTGACTCCCAGCTGAAAAAGAAATGAGATAAAGTTCAATCTTTCACAGCGAGATGCTGCAGAGAGTTAAGGGTCCCGAATGAAAGTGAGACTTTCTCATACTGTTGTTGAATTTCATTTCAAACACTCCTTGTCATCTCTGCTACTGAAGCCGAAAAATAGGGAAAAACTAAATGGCGCTCAAACTCACAACCCTGAGATTAAACGTCCCATGATTGACAGACTGAACTGTCACTTCTACTCTACCTCTGTTTGGATGGATGCAACTGTATGCTCCAATGTAAGGGCAGCTTTCAAATCCTCCCATGAGTCCACATGTCAGACTGAGTTACATGTTGTAGACTCAAGCAAAGGAAATCTGCTCAGTTCCAAAATTATCAGCAAATTGAAGCTGATTACGATCAACATCATCAGAGGTCAGAACTACCTGGTGAAAGAAGACACCCTGAAGAAGGAGCCACAATTATTCAAAGGCATCGACAAAGTGAAAAACAAGAAAATCGATGAGTCAATCCAAGCCAAACAGAAACAATTGAATAATTCCATTCCAGACCAGAACACAGTATTGTTGCTTTTGGAGCCAGGTCTCAGTTAATGCTAGAACATGGCTACCTGCCTGACCCTAACCCGACGGGTCCCGATGACATGTGTCGGGTTTGGGTCGCTCCTCCTAGTTCAGCATTTGCGTTCGGCATTCGGGCTCAGGTCAGGCCAGGCTGGGTCAGACACACTCGAATACTCTAAATGCCTTGTGTTCAAATTGTGTTAGTGAAACACTGGAAACCGCAGATCTTTTGAAGTGTACTTCCTACTCTGCTTGGTATTTCAACTTACTGTGTACTAATCAATAAACAGTTTTTGGCGTACATTGTAGCAGAACTCAGCCCCAGGCACATAATTATCCAGTTAGCCCTTTCTTGCCCATTCCTGATTCGAGGGGTGTTGAAGCTCTTTGCCATTTTAATCATAATGAAATATGTACAATGTAATCAGTTGCTGCACTGTTGTGTAATATGATGTTTTTAATGAGTTCTATTTTTCATTGACACAAATTTAACCTTTTTGTGTTTTGGTTTCTCTCTTGGTTTTCCTTCGTGCTTTGTATTCTTGGTGACAAAAGCAGTTGAACAGCTACAATCTGCATTAATAGCAACTTCACCCTTTTCTTTAATTGCACAGTTTGCAAATGAATTGACTACATCCCGTTAGGGGTTGGCAAGACTTCTTGTGCCTGCCTCAAAACATATTGTATTGAATAAATATTGTAAAGTAAAGGAGGCTTGTATTGCAAATTAAGAGATTTAAAGGGGAAAGACAATGAATTATGCTCCAAATTTGGAATATATTTAATCAATTAAGTGTCAGACTTGATAAATCGCTGCTTTTAGTTTAATGTGGCCTCTGTGTTTATGGATAATTAATGAAATTAAGAGGCATTTTTTATATGCAAAGCTGGGCATTAGTATTTAATAGTTGATATATAATTTTGAATATATTTTAATTTCTTTATTCATTTGACACTGCTAAATACGAAGCAGTCTTAAATAAGTTAATTTTTTTTTGTAAAATCTGACTTACCAGACTAAAATATAAAATCAAAGGAGACATTTCAAAGATTACTTGACCAGTAATCCAGAGTCCTGGACTCAAGATCCAGTGACAGCCAGGACGTCAAGGTGGGAAACACTCTGCACTAGTCTGCAGTGAGCGATTCTATTGAAGGTAGAGCACAATCTCTTTAATATAAGAATGTATATTTTATAATAATTAATCACTCAAGACCTTCCTGGTCTCTGCATCTCAGCTGCTCTCTGGATAAACTTGCAGCAAGTATTTCAACCTGTAAAGCAGGAGTCTAGGGAATGTATAATGATATTTTCTAGCCTTCGGGCAATATTTTAATCAATACAGTGTGGGACAACCTGTCTGGGCACAACTCCATGACTTTCTCTTTAACTAGTGACCTAACAATCACTAACTTCTATGGTAACAATCTTCAGCTCATCACCTCCGGTATGTAGCTCTAATCTCAATGTACATTTAAACAACCTTTCAAGTCCAGTTACAGTTTTTGTTGCCTTATCTGCACAAGCTTAAAAAGTGAAAAACGGAAGCAAGTTTAACTGAACATTCTGGTGGTCGGTTCGGGCACGGGAAAAAATGAAAGGACTCGGACCAGGTCGGATGTGGTGCTGTCAGGCTTGGGTCGGGTTACATTTGCAGACCTGAGCAGGCCTTTAGTTACTGCTGCAACTTCATATTCCCACTTGCCAACCTGTATATTTTGTTCATTTCAATTTTGTCGACAAGCTCTTTGAATCCAGTTTACCCGTCCTCAAGCAGGCTCAGTATGGAAATCGATTCCACCTTCTGGAAGGCTGAAACCAATCGATGACCTTAAACTAAAAATAGCAACAGAGAAGGGCTCGTCTGGGATTTGAACGCAGGACCTCTTGCATGTTAATCATTTATACACCCAAAGTGAGAATCATGCCCCTAGACCAACGAGCCGCTATTGGTGAACTTTTTATTTGCTCCTGTGGAATTTCACTGGCGCCCACAGCCGATCATCCATTTTTTTCTGATCAAAGCAACATCCTGCAAAGCTGAAATAAAAACAGAAAGTGCAGGAAATGCTCAGCACCTCGGGCAGCATCTGTGGAGAGAGAAGCAGAATTACCATTTCAGGGTTTTCACCTTTTGTTTGAGCCATCTTTTCAGACTGCTTCTGTCCATCCAATCTCACTTTTTATTCTATCCACATTCGAAAGGTGATACAGTGGTGAGCACTGCAATCTCACAACTCCAATGACCCAGGTTTAGTTCTGAGTACTGCTTGTGTGGAATTTGCAAGTGGTACTTTTTCAAACGCATTCGTAAAATCCAAACAAACAACATCCACTGTATTCCCTTCATCAACTTTCTCAGATAGTTTATAAAAAAATGCAGTTAGATTTGTCAAGCATGAACTCCCATTTATAAATCCATGCTCACTCTCCTTAGTTAACTCAAACCTCTCCAAATGACTTGAATTTTTTTCCTGACCTGTTGGTCTCATGCTGATAGCAAGCTCACCATAGAGCATGTATTTGGCAATGTGACCGTCATTCATTTGGCCCAGTCAACAGAGTCATCGCTGACTCAAGAGGGCAAACATGCTGTGGATCCCTGCACGCTGGTGTACTTCCGCATTCGGCACTCTGTCCTGCCAGGAGATGTCCAATATCCATCTGAGACAGCGGAGGTGGAAGCTGTTCAGCTGCTTTCCTTGGCTTATATAAGTTGTTGATGCTTCTTGACTATAAAGGAGGGTGCTGAGAACACAAGCCGAGAACACGCGGAGCTTTGTATCGTTCAGTTTGCTGTCGGTTCACACTCGTCTTCTCAACTTTGACATGACAGCTGCAGCATTGACAATCCTGGTGCTGATTTCAGTATCAAGGGACAGGTTGCTGGTGATTGTTGATCCAAGGTATGTGAAGCTGTTGACAACCTCCAAAGTGAGGTTGTCGATGTTGATGGAAAGTGGAGTCTCTACGTCCTGGCCCATAACTTTGATCTTCCTGAGGCTGATCGTCAGTCCAATCTCTTTGCAGGCCAGGGAGAACCGATATACAAGCTGCTGTAAGTGAACTTCATTATGGGATGTCAGCGCAGCATCATCAGCAAACAGCAACTCACAGACTAGGAATTTACCCACTTTGGTCTTGGCGCACAGTCTTGCCAAGTTGAACAGCTTGTCGTCAGCTCTGATGTGCAGGTGAACACCCCCATCTGAGTCACTGAAAGTGTACAATAGCAGCATGGAGAAGAATACACCAATTGTAAAGGATGTGATAACTAGACAGTTAGAAAATAATGATATGATTGGGCAGAGTCAACATAGATTTATGAAAAGGAAAACAGGTTTGAAAAACCTGTTGAGTTTTTTGAGGATGTTACCTGTAGAACAGATAAAGGAGAACCAGTGGATGTGTGGTATTTGCATTTTCCTTTGGTAAGATCCCACACAGGAGGTGAGTAAACAATATTAGAGCACATAGGATTGGGGATAATATACTGGTATGGATTGAGAATTGGTTAACAGACCGAAAACAGAGAGCAGGAATAACGGGTCCTCCTCAGGATGGCAGGCTGTTACTATTGGGTTGCTGCAAGGATCAGTGTTGGAGCCAGAGCTGTTAACAACCTATATAAATGATTTGGATGTGGGGATTAAATGTAATATTTCCAAGTTTGCAGATGACACAAAGCTCGGTGAAGTGTGAGTTGTGAGGAGGATGCAGAGAGGCTTCCAGGGGACCTGGAGAGGCTAAGTGAATGGGCAAGAACATGGAATATAATGTGAGTAAGTGTGAAGTTATCCACTTTGGTAGAATAAACAGAAAGACAGAGTATTTCTTAAATGGTGAGACGTTGGGAAGTGTTGATGTCCAAAGGGACCTGGGTGTCCTTGTTCATGAGACACTAAAAGCTCTTGTGCAGGTGCAACAATCAATTAGGAAGACAAATGGTATGTTGGCCTTCACACGAGGGGTCTTGAGTACAGGAGTAAAGATGTCTTGCTGCAATTGTATAGAGCCTTGTTGAATCCGCACTGGAGTATTGTGTACAGTTTGGTCTCCTCATCTAAGGTTGGAAATACTTGCCATAGAGGGAGTGAAACAGAGGGTCACCAGACTAATCCCTGGGATGGTGGGATTGTCTGATGAGGAAACTGGGCCTGTATTCCATAAAGTTTCGAAGAATGAGAGGTGATCTCATTGAAACTGACAAAATTCTTACAGGGCGTGATAGTGTGGGTGTCGACAGGATGTTTGCCCTGGTTGGTGAGTCTAGAACCAGGGGACATAGTCTCAGAATAAGGAGTAGGCCATTTCAAACTGAGATAGGGTTGAATTTCTTCACTCAGATGGTGGTGAATCATTGGAATTCTGTACCCCAGAGGGCTGTGGCAGCTCAATCATTGAGCATGTTCAAGACAGAAATTGATAGAAATCTTGATACTCATGATATCAAGGGATATGGGGATAGCAGGGGAAAGGGGCTTTGAGGTAGATAATCAGCCATGATCAAATTGAATGCTCGAGCAGGCTCGACGGGCTGAATGGCCTCGTCCTATGTTCCTCTGTTCCTAAGAGAGTTGGCGCCAGCGCGCAGCCCTGCATTCCCCCACTGCTGATCTTGAAAGTGTCTGATGTTGCTCCATTGTAACTGATGGAACTGTGCATGTTCTTGTGGAAAGAAGAAGAGACCATCTCTGCTGACAAGATCAAAGGCCCTGGTGATGTTCTTTAAAATATATGTGGCTCTGTCGTGCAATGGATAGCGTGTTGGACCTTGTAAATAATGATGGAGAAAATATTCAAAGGTGTGGGTTCGAGTCTCACCAAAGTCTAATTTTGGACCAGAGACACAGGAGCACGACGGAACAGAGAGATAAAAAGTGCGTCAAAAGCACAGACTTGGAGACAGAGCAAGGCAGGAGTGACATCACAATGGAGAGTGAGAGCATGGAAACAGAGAGCCGCTGGGGTGAGTGCACAGGATTTGGTTCTTGCTTCGGTGCAGTGGAAGGAGCTGTCTGGTGAGGATCTGGTAAGCTGTGACATCACAGGCAAGCAGGTAGTTCATTGATTTGGAAAAAGCTGCATGTTTGATGACTATCTGGTAAGTGATTAAGGTCCATTTTAGTCCTAACGTTTAAAATAGTAAACAAACTAGTGGTAAGCTTAATAAAATATACAATAAAATAAATAATTGAATAAAATAATTAAGTAGTTAATTAGAACACTTTAAGGATGACAGGACAGGTGATGTGTCACAGCTGCAGCATGTGGGAGCTCCTTGATGCCAGTGTGATCCAGGGCAAACACGTCTGCAGTAAGTGTTTGCGGCTCAAAGAGGGAGCAAAAAGGAACGTAGTGGTAGTAGGGGACAGTATAGTAAGGTGGATTGACTCTGTTCTCTGCAGCAAAGAGCAAGAGTCCAGATGGCTGTGTTGCCTGCCGCTGTTAGGATTAAGGACATCTGCTCAGGGCTGGAGTGAAACATACAATGGGAGGGGGAGGATCCAGTTGTCGTGGTACATGTCGGTACCAACGACATAGGCAGGACAAGGATAGAGGTTCTGCATCGTCAGTATGAGGAACTAGGCAGCAAATTAAGAAGCAGAACCTCAAAGGTAATCATCTCTGGATTATTACCTGAGCCACGTGCAAATTGGCATAGGACAAATAAGATTAGAGAAACTTATGCACAGCTCAAAGTCTGGTGTGGTAGTAGTGGGTTCTGGTTCGTGGGGCATTGGCACCAGTACTGGGGAAAGAGGTGGCTGTACCGTTGGGACAGTCTGCACCTGAACCATGCTGGGGCCGGTGTTCTAGCGAGCCATATAACTAGGGAAGTAGAGACGGTTTTAAACTGAATAGTGGGGTCAAGGGATCAAATTTGGGAAGATATGGTGAATCAAGAAGGAGAGACAAGGCAAGAGAGAAAGGTATAAATAGGGGAAATGATAAAGAGACCGAGACAGGAAGAGACAAAGCATACAAATCAAAGAGTAAATCAACAAATAAGGCTAGAGGTGACAAAAATAATTAGAGGACAAAACTAAATGATCTGTATCTGAATGCATGGAGCATTCGAAACAAAACAAATGAACTGAGAGCACAAATAGCATAAATAAGTACGATCTCGATCTGATAGTCATTACAGAGACATGGCTGCAGGGCGACATAGATTGGGATGTGAATATTGGAGGTGACATGGCATTTAGGAAGGACAGGAAGCTTGGAAAAGGTGATGGGGTAGCTCTGTTAATTAATGATGGTATTAGCACAATAGAGAGGGATGACCTAAGTTTAGGAGATCAGGATGTAGAAGCAGTTTGGGTAGAGATGAGAAATCAGGAAGGCAAGAAGTCACTTGTGGGAGCAGTGTATAGGCCACCTAACGTTAACCACACTGTAGGATGGGGTATAAAGGAAGAAATAATGGCAGCTTGTCAGAAAGGTACAGCGATAATTATGGGGGGTTTTAATCTACATATAGACTGGAAAATTCAGATGGGCAGAGGTTGCCTAGATGAGGAATACATAGAATGTTTTTGGGATAACTTCTTGGAACAATACATTCTGGAGCCAACCAGAGAGCAGGCTATACTAGACCTGGCATTGTGCAACGAGATAGGATTAATTAATGACCTCATAGTTCAGGTGCCCCTAGGTAGTAGCAATCATAATATGATTGAATTTTACATTCAGTTTGAGGGAGAGAAGAGTGGGTCCCAGACTAGTATTTTAAACATAAATAAGGGCCTTTTGGCTAAGATCAAGTGTAGCATCTGTTCTTATCGGTGCTTATTTGGAAGAGAAGAAAGCATGATCATTGGCTTTTGATCCTGGGTAGGCTTTGAGTAAAATGGCTATAACCAATCTTCGCGCTTCAGGCCAGGGAGTGCGGAACACCGTTCGGGTGGTGGTGAAGGACAAGGAAGGAGATGCACTGGTCGATCGCACCTTCTTCATCAAGAAAATCCTCATCAATTGCTGTGGATTTCGAGCTTCGGACATCTTCTGCCTGCAGGATTTCCCCAGCAGTGGGTATTTCGACATGATGTTCAAGAATGTGGCAGGATGCATCAAGTTCCTGAAGGCGTTCAAGGAGAAAGGGGACCAGGCGCCGTTGTCGATCCTCACAGTGAAGGCACTCTTCACAACGTGACCAGGTGGTGACGATTCACCTCTACAACCCCCATGTTCCGGTGGTGGATGTACTCACCTTTCTCGCCAAGTACGTCGAGGTGGCCGGCAGCAGCACTGATGTCAAGAACCCCTTTGAGATTTGGACCAGCAAGCGGCAGGTCAAGGTGACCTTGAAGGTCGATGCCAGTGGAACCATTATCCACCCTCCCTCCAGCTTCGCTATCGGGGGAAGTCGAGGCTTCTTGGTCTATGCTGGGCAGCCCAGATTTTGCTGCACCTGTGGCAAATCTGGTCACGCGGCAGCTAACTGCAGCATGGTTGTTTGCAAGAACTGCAAGGAGGAAGGCCATCAGACCAAGGACTGTAAGCAGACTAAGTGTTGCAACTTGTGCGGTGCGGCAGGCCATCTCGACAAAACCTGCCCCAAACGCTGCCTCAGTTATGCTCAGGCGGCAAGGTCCAAGGAAAGGCCGGGAGAAGGTTCGACGAAGGCGTCCGGTGCTGGAAAGAAGACAAGCAACCTTCTCCGCAGTGAGGAACTTCTACCTGAGAAAGAGAACAAAGGGGAGGCAGCTGAAACCAGCGACCCAACACCTCCCCTGCACACGGAAATCCCTCCTCCACAGACAGAATCAATGGAGGAGGAGGCAGGAGATGGACAAACCGGTCAGTGGAAAGTGGTACAAAGGAAAACCACAAAGAAAAGACCTCCAAAAGCAGAACAGGTCACCACCCAAACCAGTGGCAAGAGGAGACTACCTTCTGAGACAGACTACAACAGCTACTCTTCACTCTTCAAAAGAAGCGGCAGAACTCCAAGGAGCTGGAAGATAACGCCCCCCAGCCCCCGGACACAGGAAGATGTGATGGGCCTGGCGAGCCCCAACCCCAAAGTGCCACAGCTAACGAAATGGCCACCGCATCCCAGCTCCGGGACACTGAGAGCAAAGACACGTCTGGCGCACCTCAGCTCCGGGAAGCAGGGAGCAGTGATGTTTTCGAGGAGGAACAGAGGGGAACAGCAGAGGACAACCCTATCCTTACTGCCTACAAGACCCCCCCGATGTCAACCCAGCGGAACAAACCCTGCATGAAAAACCAGGAGGGGTTTCTGAGCCCAACGAATGTGAAACAGCTTGCGTACACTATGGGTATGCAGGAACATCCCGAAGGACTGGGACTAGCAAGGACAAATGGTATGGGAAGCAACAACCAACTTTTTAAAAATGGGTATAAGGATTGCTTCCATAAATGTGCGTAGCATTAAATCCACTACGCGATATGTTTCAACCTTGGATTACCTTGCCAAGGTCAAAGCCGACCTCCTGTTTCTGCAGGAGTGTGGAATACCACACCTCAGCACCTACAGGCAGTGGTCACGATGGTGGTCCCATGGGCCATCGATCTGGTCGGGGGGTAATGACTGCCGTTCCTCCGGCCTGGGTACTCTGCTGCGGGGAGGTAACTTCACCATCTCCGAAGTTAAGGAGGTGGTGGGCGGTCGCCTCCTCATAGCAGACGTAATGGACAACAACGCTCCGCTCCGGTTGATCAACGTGTACGCCCCGGTACAACGCAGCGAGCGGCTGACCGTCTTCCAGCAGCTCCCACTGCTGCTGGCGACGTCCAGGCCAGTCATCCTAGGCGGTGACTTCAACTGCATCATCGATGCGGCTGGACGATCCAGCAGTGACGACAGCAAACTGGACACTGCGTCCAGATTCCTAATAGAAACTGTTAAAGATGCCAAACTGCACGACGTCTTCAGCAAACCTGCAGACGGAGCGCAGCGCAGATACACATGGTCAAGATCGAACGGGTCTGCCCGTTCCAGGATTGACTTCCTGTTTATGTCCCGTGCTGTCACGGTCAGATCCACCGATGTCAAGCCGGTGTCCTTCTCCGACCACTGCCTCTTACTGACCAACTGTCACTTACAGGACGTCCAGCGGGTTGGCAGAGGGATGTAGAAGCTCAATGCTACACTGCTGACCCCAGAGAACGTTGAGGAACTCAAAAGGGATAACAAAGGTTGGAGGACCGTGAAACCTCTCTTTGAGTCTCCAGTTCAGTGGTGGGAAGCGATCAAGGAGAACATCAAGAGGTTGTTCATCCACAAAGGTGTTCAGAGGGCGAGAGAGAGACAGAGGGAAATGTCCCGACTCCAGAAAAGTATGCAAAATCTGCTCCGGCTGCAATCAATGGGGGTCGAGGTCAAGGAGGACCTCCAAGAGGTGAAGAGCCAGCAGGCCTCGTTCTTTGCCACGGAGGCCTCCAAGATCATCTTCCGGTCCAGATTTCGCTCCATTGAGCAGGATGAGATGTGCTCGCATTACTTCTTCCAAAAGGTATACACAGAGAGCTCTGTTATCAGCAGCCTGAAGGAAGAGGATGGCTCAGTCACGTCTTCACAGTCCGACATACTAAGGATTAGCAAATACTTTAATGCTGGGCTGTATGACGCGAAGCCCACAGACAGCAGAGCCTCCCAGTCCTTCCTATCATCTATCACAGAGGTCTTAGATAACAGCAGGAGGGAGAGACTGGACAAGCCGCTCACTCTGGACGAGCTGACAAAGGCCGTTGAGTCCTTCGAGACGAGTAAAACTCCCGGGAGCGACGGCTCACCGGTTGAGTTGTACTCGGCCCTGTGGGACTGGGTCGGCCCGGACCTGCTGGAAGTATACGAGAGTCTGCTCCTGGCCGGCAGCATGTCAGAATCCATGAGGAAAGGCATCATCACCCTCATTTACAAGCGGAAGGGGGAGAGGGCAAAAATCAGAAATTGGAGGCCCATCTCACTGCTCAATGTTGAGAACAAGATTCTGTCCAAAGTCATCACCAGTCGAGTCAAGTCTGCTCTGGAGTTGGTGATTCACCCTGATCAGACCTGTACTGTACCCGACAGGAAGATCTCTGATAGTCTCGCACAATAGGTATATGGATAAAGGAGAATGATGGGGTATAGATTAAATTGTCCTTGACAGAGGACAAAGGATCGGCACAACATTGTGGGCCGAAGGGCCTGTTCTGTGCTGTATGTTCTATGTTCTATGTACCCAGGGATACGATCGCCTATGTATGGACAGGAGGGTGGACACCTGCCTCATCAGCCTGGACCAGGAGAAGGCTTTTGACAGGATATCGCACACCGACATGATGGACGTGCTTTCCAAAATGGGGTTTGGGGAGGGAATCTGCAATTGGATCCAACTGCTCCACACAAACATCAGTAGCGCAGTCTCAATCAACGGGTGGGAATCGGAAAGTTTCCCGATCAAATCTGGAGTCAGACAGGGCTGTCCTCTCTCCCCGGTCTTGTTTGTTTGCTGTATTGCACCCTTTGCTGAGTCTATTAGGAAGGATGCGAGCATAGGAGGGGTGACAATCCCAGGCAGTGGAGGCACTCAGGTGAAAACCTCCCTGTACATGGATGACGTCGCCGTCTTCTGCTCGGATCCGCTGTCCGTGCGCAGACTGATGAGTATCTGCGACCAGTTCGAACTGGCCTCGGGAGCCAAAGTTAACCATGGCAAGAGCAAGGCCATGTTCTTTGGGAACTGGGCTGACCGATCCTTTGTCCCCTTCACCGTCAGGTCAGACAACCTGAAGGTGCTGGGGATATGGTTCGGAAGGGAGGGGCAGCGATCTCTCTCCATTATGGGTAAGAACCTGGTCATCAGGTGCGAGGCGCTCACTTTGTTGCTGTATGTGGTGCAGGTCTGGCCCATACCCCACTCCTGCGCCGTGGCGGTCACCCGAGCCATTTTCCACTTCATCTGGAGATCTAAAATGGACCGGATCCGGAGGGACACGATGTTCAGATCTCTGGACAACGGTAGGAAAAATGTACCCAACGTGGCCCTCATCCTGATGACCACCTTCGTGTGCGGCTGCATCAAGCTGTGTGTAGATCTCCAGTACGCAAACTCCAAGTGTCACTACGTGCTGAGGTTCTATCTGTCCCCGGTGTTGCAAAGGATGGGCCTGGTCACATTGCCGTGGAACGCTCCATGCAGTTGGACCGTGCCGTACTGCCTATCCTTCGTGGAGCAGTTTCTGCGGGAAAACACCTTTGACCGCCGATCCATCAGGCAGTGGTCTGCACGGAATGACCCCAAGGCCCTACGGGAAAAGGAGACGGGGGATCCTGTCGGATGGTTCCCTGAGCAGACCGTCAAAGACATTTGGTGGAATGCCTCATCACCAGAACTTTCAAGCAAGCACCAAGATTTAGCTTGGCTGGTGGTGAGTAGGGCCCTCCCGGTCAGATCCTTCCTGCACGCCCGAAGTCTCGTCCCCTCCGCGCAATTCCCCCCGCGGTGGCTGTGGTGGGGAAGAGATGATTGCCCACCTCCTCCTGGAATGTGTCTTTGCAAAGCAGGTGTGGAAGAGATGAAGTGGTTTTTGTCAAGGTTCATCCCTAGCAGCTCCGAAACACAGGAGTCTGTGCTCTGCGGGCTGTTCCCAGGGACGCACACCGAGACAAACATCAACTGCTGCTGGAGGACTATCAATTCGGTGAAAGACGCCCTTTGGTCTGCCCGAAACCTGCTGGTCTTGCAGCGCAAAGAGTTGTCCACGACCGAATGTTGCAGACTGGTACATTCCAAGGTCCAGCACTACGTGCTGAGGGACGCATTAAAGCGTGGGGCAGCTGCAGCAAAGGCTCAATGGGGAAAGACCACAGTGTAAGGTCCCGCCACCAAGCTGAACTGAGGGGCTGGCTCCATGGAAAACCCCTCGAACTGTTTTGGGAAATTTCCGTTTGCTGCAAAATGTACATGGCATGAAAAATGAAATGGACGGGTTGTGAGGCAACTCACTCCTGTTTTGAAGGAAACTGACCTCCTTTGCACTATTTGTAATTTTTGACTTGGTGCTGTTTAGAACTGTTTTGTCATGTAATTGTTTACAGATTTTTATGAATAAAGTATATTTTGGAAATTAAAAAAAAGTTCAGGGAAGCCAGGGTCCACCATAAACTGAGCATGTGGGAGCAACAATCTCTCCATTGTGGGTAAGAACCTGGTCATCAGGTGCGAGGTGCTCACGTTGTTGCTGTACGTGGCGCAAGTCGCCCATTCTCCACTTCTGCGCTGTGGTGGTCACCCGAGCCATTTTCCGCTTTATCTGGAGGTCTAAAATGGACCAGGTCCGGAGGGACACGATGTTCTAACCTCTGGATAAGGCCGGGAAGAATGTACCCAACATCGCCCTCATCCTGATGACCACCTTCTTGTGCGGCTGCATCAAGCTGTGTGTAGACCCCCAGTACGCAAACTCCAAGTGTCACTACGTGCTGAGGTTCTATCTGTCCCCGTTGTTGTGAAGGATGGGCCTGGTCACATTGCCGCGGAACGCTCCATCCAGTTGGACCATGTCGTACCAACTATCCTATGTGGGAATGTTTCTGCGGGAAAACACCTTTGACCACCAATCCATCAGGCAGTGGTCTGCACAGAATGTCCTCAAGGCCCTATGGGAAAAGGAGATGGTGGATCCGGTCGGATGGTTCCCCAAGCAGACCGTCAAAGTCATTTGGCGGAATGCTTCATCACCAGAACTATCAAACAAGCACCAGGATGTAGCTTGGCTGCTGGTGAGAAGGGCCCTCCCCGTCAGATCCCTCTTGCACACCCGGAGTCTATCCCCCTCCACACGCTGCCCTTGAGGTGGCTGCAGTGGGGAAGAGACTACTTCTGGAATGTGTCTTTGCAAAGCATGTGTGGAAAAGCATTTGTCGAGGTTCATCCCAAGCAGCTCTGTAACACGGGAGTCTGTGCTCTGTGGGCTGATCCCAGGGACACACACTGAGATAAACATCAACTGCTGCTGAAGGACTATCAATTTGGTGAAAGACGCTCTTTGGTCTGTACGAAATTTGCTGGTCTTCCAGCGCAAAGAGTTGTCCACCACCGAGTGTTGCAAACTGGCACATTCCAAGGTCCAGGACTACAGGCTGAGGGATGCACTCAAGCTTGGGGCTGCCGTCACAAAGGCTCAATGGGGAAAGACCACAGTGTAAAGTCCTCCCACCATAGTGAACTGAGGGGCTGGACCCATGGGAAACCCCTCGGGCTGTATACACCAAATGTGGGTTTGCTGTAAAATGTACACGACATGAAAAAAGGAATGGAAGGGTTGTGTGGCAACTCACTCCTGCTTTGAAGAAAACTGATTTCTCTTACACCTTTTTTTTAGAATTAGAATTAGAACATTACAGCACAATACAGGCCCTTCGGCCCTCGATGTTGCGCCGACCTGTGAAACCATCTGACCTACACTATTCCATTTTCATCCATATGTCTATGCAATGACCACTCAAATGCCCTTAAAGTTGGCGAGTCTACTACTGTTGCAGGCAGGGCGTTCCACGCCCCTCCTACTCTCTGAGTAAAGAAACTACCTCTAACATCTGTCCTATATCTATCACCCCTCAACTTAAAGCTATGTCCCCTCGTGTTTGCCATCACCATCATAGGAAAAAGACTCTCACCATCCACCCTATCGAACCCTCTGATTATCTTATCTGTCTCTATTAAGTCACCTCTCCTCCTCCTTCTCTCCAACGAAAACAACCTCAAGTCCCTCAGCCTTTCCTCGTAAGACCTTCCCTCCATACCAGGCAACATCCTAGTAAATCTCCTCTGCACCCTTTCCAAAGCTTCCACATCCTTCCTATAATGCGGTGACCAGAACTGCACGCAATACTCCAGGTGCGGTCTCACCAGAGTTTTGTACAGCTGCAGCATGACCTCGTGGCTCCGAAACCCGATCCCCCGACTAATAAAAGCTAACACACCATATGCCTTCTTAACAGCCCTATTAACCTGGGTAGCAATTTTCAGGGATTTATGTACCTGGACACCAAGATCTCTCTGTTCATCTACACTACCAAGAATCTTCCCATTAGCCCAGTACTCTGCATTCCTGTTACTCCTTCCAAAGTGAATCACCTCACACTTTTCCACATTAAACTCCATTTGCCATCTCTCAGCCCAGCTCTGCAGCCTATCTATGTCCCTCTGTACCCTACAACATCCTTCGGCACTATCCACAACTCCACCAACCTTCGTGTCACTCGCAAATTTACTAACCCACCCTTCTACACCCTCTTCCAGGTCATTTATAAAAATGACAAACAGCAGTGGCCCCAAAACAGATCCTTGCGGTACACCACTAGTAACTGAACTCCAGGATGAACATTTGCCATCAACCACCACCCTCTGTCTTCTTTCAGCTAGCCAATTTCTGATCCAAAGCTCTAAATCACCTTCAACCCCATACTTCCGTATTTTCTGCAATAGCCTACCGTGGGGAACCTTATCAAACGCCTGACTGAAATCCATATACACCACATCCACTGCTTTACCCTCATCCACCTGTTTGGTCACCTTCTCGAAAAACTCAATAAGGTTTGTGAGGCACGACCTAACCTTCACAAAACCGTGCTGACAATCGCTAATGAACTTATTCTTTTCAAGATGATTCTAAATCCTGTCTCTTATAACCTTTTCCAACATTTTACCCACAACCGAAGTAAGGCTCACAGGTCTATAATTACCAGGGCTGTCTCTACTCCCCTTCTTGAACAAGGGGACAACATTTGCTATCCTCCAGTCTTCCAGCACTATTCCTGTCGACAATGACGACATAAAGATCAAGGACAAAGGCTCGGCAATCTCCTCCCAAGCTTCCCAGAGAATCCTCGGATAAATCCCATCTGGCCCAGGGGACTTATCTATTTTCACACTTTCCAAAATTCCAAAATAACACCTCCTCCTTGTGAACCTCAATCCCATCTAGCCTAGTCGACTGAATCTCAGTATTCTCCTCGACAACATTTTCTTTCTCTACTGTAAATACTGACGAAAAATATTCATTTAACGCTTCCCCAATCTCCTCTGATTCCACACACAACTTCCCACTACTATCCTTGATTGTCCCTAATCTGGGGCGGAACAGTGGCGCAGTGGTTAGCACCGCAATCTCACAGCTCCAGCGACCCGCGTTCAATTCCGGTTACTGCCTGTGTGGAGTTTGCAAGTTCTCCCTGTGTCTGTGTGGGTTTTCTCCGGGTGCTCTGGTTTCCTCCCACATGCCAAATACTTGCAGGTTGACAGGTAAATTGGCCATTCGAAGTTGCCCTTAGTATTGGTAGGTGGTAGGGAAAATATAGGGACAGGTGGGGATGTGGTAGGAATATGGGATTAGTGTAGGATTAGTATAAATGGGCGGTTGATGGTCGGCACAGACTCGGTGGGCTGAAGGGCCTGTTTCAGTGCTGTATTTCTAAACTAACTCTAGTCATTCTTTTATTCCTGATATACCTATAGAAAGCCTTAGGGTTTTCCTTGATCCTATCCACCAATGACTTCTCGTGTCCTCTCCTTGCTCTTCTTAGCTCTCCCTTTAGATCCTTCCTGGCTAGCTTGTAACTCTCAAGCGCCCTAACTGAGCCTTCACGTCTCATCCTAACATCAGCCTTCTTCCTTTTGACAAGCGCTTCAACTTCTTTAGTAAACCACGGCTCCCTCGCTCGACAACTTCCTCCTTCCCTGACAGGTACATACTTATCAAGGACACGCAGTAGCTGCTCCTTGAATAAGCTCCACATTTCGATTGTTCCCATCCCCTGCAGTTTCCTTCCCCATCCTACGCATCCTAAATCTTGCCTAATCGCATCATAATTTCCTTTCCCCCAGCTATAATTCTTGCCCTGCGGTATATACCTGTCCCTGCCCATCGCCAAGGTAAACCTAACCGAATTGTGATCACTATCACCAAAGTGCTCACCTACATCTAAATCTAGCATCTGGCCCGGTTCATTACCCAGTACCAAATCCAATGTGGCATCGCCCCTGGTTGGCCTGTCTACATACTGTGTCAGAAAACCCTCCTGCACACACTGGACAAAAACTGACCCATCTAAAGTACTCGAACTATAGTATTTCCAGTCAATATTTGGAAAGTTAAAGTCCCCCATAACAACTACTCTGTTACTCTCGCCCTTGTCGAGAATCATCTTTGCTATCCTTTCCTCTACATCTCTGGAATGTCAACTTGGTGCTGTTTTGAACTGTTTTGTCATGCATTTCTTTTTAACAGATTTTTATGAATAAAGCATATTTTTGGGGGGAGAAAAAGTTCAGAAAAGGTTCACTAGGCTGATTCCTCGGATGAGGGGTTTGTCTTATGAGGAAAGGTTGAGCAGGTTGGGCCTGTACTCATTGGAGTTTAGAAGAATGAGAGGTGATCTTATTGAAACATATCAGATCCTGAGGGGGCTCGACAGGCTCGATGCTGAGAGGATGTTTCCTCTCATGGGGGAATGTAGAAATAGGGCACACAGTTTCAAATTAAGGTGATTCCAATTGAAGATGGTGATGAGGAGGAATTTCTTCTCTCAGAAGGTCATTAGCGTTTGGAATTCTCTTTCCCAGCGAGCAGTGGAGGCTGGGTCAATAAATATATTCAAGGCTGAGTTAGACAGATGTTTGATTGACAAGGGAGCCATGGGTTATGAGGGGGCAGGAAAGTGAAGTTAAGACCACGATCAGATCAGCCATGATTTTATTGAATGGCGGAGTAGGATCAAGGGGCTGAATGGCCTACTGCTGTTCCTACTTCTTATGTTCTTATACCTACACAGACAGTCCTTTTTCACAGCTACTCTAAAACGAATGATATTTTAATGACTGTTGCACACAATCCTCTCCGACTGAAACATACTTCATTCACCTGACTTCATTCTCCAAATCTAGATCCAGTACCATCTCCTTCCCCATTGGATGGAAATATACTGATTCGGAAAGTTCTCTTACACACATTCCAGGAATTCTTCTCCCTCTTTGCCCTTCACACAGTTATTTTCCCAGCCTGTATTCGGATAATTGAAATCCCCATTAGCATTACTCAGAGGTTCTTGCATCTTTCGACAATTTGCCTGCAAATTTGCTCCTCTCTCCACTTCCTACTATTTAGTGGCCTGGATATACACTGAGCAGTGGAATAACTCCTCTGTTGATGCATTATTCTAAACAAATAGATTCTACCTTTCAACCCTCAAGTACATTTTCTCTTCCTAGTGCTGTAACAGTATCTTTGATCAATACAGCTGCACCCACACAATCCTCTGCCTATTTTTCTTCTCTATCTTTCTTGAATACATCGCAGTGAGGAATATTAAGTTCCCATTCCTCCCCTTGTTTGATCCATGTCTCCGTTATTGCCACTGGATCACAATCCCATGTGGCTACTTGTGCCTGCAGCTCACCAATCCTATTTACCATGCTGCAAGTATTTACAAACATGCACTCTAAACCTATCTCAGTCTGGCTTGCATTTGTCTCTTGTTTGAGGCTTGTGTTTCTGAACTATTCTTTATTCTAATGCTGTTTGTTTCTCTCAGTCCTCGGTGCACCTTGTATCTATTCTCTAATGCTTCATCCTTGTGCCCCTCCCCCAGCCAAATTAGTATAAATCCTTTCACAAAGCATTAGTTAAAGTGACAGCGAGGTCATTTGTCCTGTCCATCTTGTGCAGGTCACATCAACACCAGAAGTGGTGACAATGTTCCTGGAAGCTGTAGCCCTGCCTCATCCACCATTTCTCCAGCCATGCATTAACCTGTATTATCCTACTATTCCTATACTCACCAATACACATGGGAGTAATCCAAATATTATAACCTTTGTGGTCTTGCTCTTTAACTTCCTTCCCAGCTCCTAAAACTCTGGTTGTAGGATCTCAACCCTTTTCATACCCATGTCATTGGTTCCAAAATAGACCACGACTTCTGACTGTTCTTCTTCCCCATTGAACATATTTTGAAGACTGAAAACTGGTTTCAGAATCTCACACTTGGTCCCACTGCCAAGCGGTCGGTGGGGGCGGTGGGGAGGTGAGGGTGAGGGGTGGGGGAGCGGCGGGCCTTTCCCGAAGTCGGGGGTCGCGGCGGGTCTCTTCCCGCGGAATTTTATGGCCCCCCTCCTGCCGTGACCCATGACATCGAGAGGCTGGTCAAATTCAGCCCGATATGTTCAGCTGCAATGGCGGTTCATGCTGCCCTCTCCTGGTCATTGGCTGACATACATGCAAAGTTTCTGTAAAATGAATGTAACGTGGATATATTGCCAGAACAGAGGAGGATCACCTTGATATGTTTTTCGGAAGAAGCAGAGCAGTTGGACTAATTGGAGAACACAGCCAAAGATACAGCACTGGCATGATGGGCCAAATGGTCTTTGTTCACTATTCTATGACTCGATGAACATTTCCCATCCTAATTTCACATTTTCTACAACTGCAGCATTTGGCTTTGTAAAGGTCTGGTGTGTAGACTTTTCCCAGAGCTGCAAATAGTACCTTGTGACAATATAAACTGTCAGTGTGTGAATGTGGGTGTCACATTTATATACAAAATGAGTGCTGAAGTTATGATGGTATCAGTTGTAAATGTATTTTCATTATGTTTCTAATCTGTAATATGTTATACATATCTATGATTGAAACTGTGCTCCTGTAAATGGTGAGTTTTATTAATCATTCATTGGATGTGGACATCGTTTACAAGGCCAACATTTACTGCCCATCCTGACTTGCCCTTGAGATGCTGGTGCTGAACCGGCTTCCTGAACAGCTGCAGCCCGTGTGGATTTGCAGTTTTTCTTGTAGTTATTCATTTGAAACAGATGAACGGTATGCTCGGGCATTTCAGAGAGCAGTAAAGAGTTAACTACATTGCTGTGAGTTTGAAGTCACACATGGGCCAGACCAGGTGAGGAGAACAGATTTCCTGTCCTAAGAACATTAGTGAACCAATACTCCAGTTGTTTCATTGTCATCATTACTGATACAAGCTATTTATTGTTGATTTATTTCATTAACTGAACTTAAATTCTGAAACTGTGGTGATGGGATTTGAAATCACTGTCACCAGATTATTGATGGGATTTGAAATCACTGTCACCAGATTACTGATGGGATTTGAAATCACTGTCACCAGATTATTGATGGGATTTGAAATCACTGTCACCAGATTACTGATGGGATTTGAAATCACTGTCACCAGATTATTGCTGGGATTTGAAATCACTGTCACCAGAGTACTGATGGGATTTGAAATCACTGTCAACAGATTATTGCTGGGATTTGAAATCACTGTCACCAGATTACTGATGGGATTTGAAATCACTGTCACCATTTTATTGCTGGGATTTGAAATCACTGTCACCAGATTACTGATGGGATTTGAAATCACTGTCACCAGATTATTGCTGGGATTTGAAATCGCTGTCACCAGATTACTGATGGGATTTGAAATCACTGTCACCAGATTACTGATGGGATTTGAAATCACTGTCAGCAGATTATTGCTGGGATTTGAAATCACTGTCACCAGATTATTGCTGGGATTTGAAATCACTGTCACCAGAGTACTGATGGGATTTGAAATCACTGTCAACAGATTATTGCTGGGATTTGAAATCACTGTCACCAGGTTACTGATGGGATTTGAAATCACTGTCACCAGGTTATTGCTGGGATTTGAAATCACTGTCATCAGATTATTGCTGGGATTTGAAATCACTGTCACCAGATTATTAGTCCAGGCCTCTGGATTACTAGTGCAGTAAATACTACCACTATTTTACTGTAGCCGGGAGTGCATCAATGGGCTCATTATGAATAAATGTGTATGTCTGTGTGTGTGGTTTTGGAATATATTTGTGTGTATCTTTGTGTATAAATGTACTTAGGCGTTATTAATAAATAAAACAGAAATAAATAAACAGATATTTTTTTTGAATAAGACAGTTCAACCTGAATAAATAATAGATTTGTGCAAATAAGCATGTAAGCAGTATTTAACACAAGAAATCAAAAATGTTCGAGTTTAACATGGATGAAAGGAAGAGCAAATGTAACAGGGCTTTAAGGTGATAAACTCATAGAATCAGTGACTGGTTACAGCACAGAAGGAGGCCATTCAGCCTATCGTGTCAATGCTAGCTCTCTGCAACAGCAACTCACCCAGTCCCACTCCCCTGCCTTTTCTCCATTGCCCTGCAAGTTTTTCTCCTCAGATAATTATCCAATTCTCTTTTGAAGGCCTCGATTGAACCTGCCTCCGCCGCACTCTCAGGCAGTGCATTCCAGATCCTAACCACTCGCTGCTTAAAATAGTTTTTCCTCATGTTGCCATTGATTCTTTAGCCAATCATCTTAAATTGGTGTCCTCTGGTTGTAGATCCTTCCAGCAATGGGAACAGTTTCTCCCTATCTACTCTGTCCAGACACAAGAACACAAGAACATCAGTAGTATGAGAAATGGTCCATTTTCCTGCTGATTTTTCTATTGCTTCACCTCAATAACCACAATAACAATCATCTCCTTGGGTTTCTTGGTTTATTGAATGAATTTGCAGTCCTGACACAGTGTGAATCCACAGAAGTCATCGATAAGGTCTATCTACTGCCCCGTGACATGGTGTAGCTAGCTCTATTCTTTCAATGAAAGTAATTCGCATTGGCATTACATACTATATTGCTTGCTTGCTAGCTAATGCATTTTGCTGCTCTCCATTGATGTTTGTATGCTACTTTATTTATAGGGAGAAAATATGTTTTAAATCAGACTGTGTTTTGAAGGCATCAGATTGGCTATACAATTTATATACAGATTAATTGCCCCCATGTCCATGGCTGAGTCAATAATTTTGTCAAATGTCCATGGTGCAACATCAACATGTCAGTGCCTATCCCTGCACAGATAAGAGGGGCTCCCTCTTCATTTAGGGCAGGGGGAGGAGGAATGGCTTTCCCAGAAGACATAAATCTCAAAGAACACATCCATTCAGAGTTTTGACTGAACTGAACTGCACAGAATGTTGTGAGATAACAATCCAGTTCCTTTTCCCACTCTCTTGGGGCTTGAGGAAAAAATGTTCTTTAAAACAAAGAAAGAAATGCACTGGACACATTCAACTGGAGAAACGGGATAAAAATTCTTTGCCGCTGTTTGTTGTTCCACCTCCCCTAAAGGTTTAATGGGTGTATGTGGCGTGGCAATGGAATGATGGAAACTCGGAAACCCCAAGGTAGATTTGCCCAGATTTGTGCTGAGCTGACGTACCACATTTAGTCTCAGTGTCCTTAGTTTAAGAATGGGAAAACGTAGCCAGGATTCCTCCTCCTAATAGCAATTCAGTGACTTGATGTCAATTACACAGGTATGGACCTGAGGCAAGGGAGAGATTAAGCTCAACTTGTGATGTGCTCCACAGTCAAGTAGCCTGTCAACAATGGCTCTCTCAGCTCACACATGAAGAATGTTCTGGAAGGCTGACCGAACCCATGGATCATAATCCCGGTGAGGACTCAACAACCAGAGGAGGAGAAAAAGTAGAAAAAAAACAATGATTGGATAAAATAATTGAAATGCTATTTGTAAAGTTATATATAATGCAATAGTTCATGCTGCAACAAAACAACATGATGTGGGTTTGAACCCGTAAGTGCCCAGCAGTAATATTCTCCATCTACAGACTAGGAGGCTCCTCAGTGAAAGTGAAATTGGAGTGTCAGCCTAGGACATGAAAGCTAGTGCCAGTTATTTTAGCAAACTAAGACACACAGGTTCAACTGGTAGAAAGCAAAATTAGGACTGATGTCAGGAAGTTCCGTCCACAAATAGTGATCGCCATGTGGAAAAGACTTCCAGATAGGGCAGTGAAGATAAAAAAGCTTGTCAACACTGAAGAAACAGTTGGAGAGTGTGGGAGTGAGGGATGCAGTTCTTTCTGCATCAATGAGCTTGAATAGGCCAGATGGCATTCCTCAGAATCCCAATGTTTATAACCTGTAAGGCTAAATTGCTATATGTCTGGGGATAGGTTATCTGTTTGCTTCGTAGTCTGAGTGAAGTGTCTCGCATGGGCAAAACAACCAATGGAAAAGAGATAACTCACCTACATGAGACTCCCTCTCATGCAGTGACAGGGTTATGATAAACATGGTGAGGACACAGAACTGCGAGCTCAAGGTACAGCTAACAGATCTTCAAAATAGATTTGTCAAACCTGTATGTATTTTACATCACCTCTTTGTAAAACCCTAGATCTTATTCACAAATGTGTTTCTGAATCTATTTCACTAATCCTCACATCAACTGGATCCATTATTAAGTCTTTGTGGTCAAAATCCTGAAGTTCCCTCTTGCATTTTGGGTGTATTTAAACTGCATTTTCGATCAGTGTGAAGGGGTTTCAACTTTGCACTGACACTTTTATTATGTTCATTCAGAGGTAATGTAATATCCATCTTCGAAAAGGGTGACAGAACTAAGCCGAATAATTGCAGCCCAGTTAATTTAACATCGATGTTAGTTGAGTGAGTATGTTCAAGACTGAGATTGGTAGAGTTTTGGACACCAATGGAAACAAGGGAAATGGGGATAGGGTGGGAAATGGATTGAGGTAGAAGATCAACCATGATCTTATTGGATGGTGGAGAGGCTCGAGGGGCCGTACAATCTCCACCCGCTCCTATTTCTTATTTTCTAGGTCAATGTTTAGAATCTTTAAAGATAAAATTACTAAATATCCAAGTGAGAAAATTATTAGAAGTAGAAACACTGGTTTCATAAAGGAAAATCGTGCTCGACAAAACCCAATAGAGTTCTTTTGAAGTGACAGATAATGGTGGCCGTGTGTACAGGGACATTCGGAATGCCTTGGAAAAGTTAGTAGAGAGGAGACCATTGGAGAAGATTAACACTTTTGGAATTAGGGGAATGGGATGAAATGGGATTAAAAACTGGTTCTGAGGGAGGGGAGAGTAGGAGTTAAGGGCAGTTTCTCCGAGGGGATGAAAGTGGGTAACAGTGCCCCACACGGTTCTGTTCTAGTGCTGCTAATTTGTAGTGTGTAAGGTCACTTGTGCACTTGGCGAGGAGTGAATTATGGTGCAGGGCATGGGGAAGATGCAAAAATACCATCTTTAAGAAAAGGAGTCTGGCCTCAATGGTCCGGGTGGAAACACTTGTGACACCATGCAGTCACACTGACTCCCTCGTATGCATGGGTTTGGCCTGTGTTGACAGCCCGAGCAATAAGGGAATAATTTTTTTCAACAGAATGTAACATTTGTTTCGCTTTCGGTTGAGTTGAAGAATGACGGTTTTTATACAATTGAGAAACCGGTTCTTGCAAACTGCTTGTTTCTCTTATGGAGTTTGTTGAACCCAGACTGAGCCACAACACTTCGATAACCTGAAACATTCTCAGCACAGTAACTTTTTATTCATGTGATTGTGTTTTTTACTCCCCAGATCTAGAAGACAGCAGCTTGACAGATGATATTGAGTCTTCAAGCACTTCACTGAGCTGCTGTGCTTCCAGCAGAGGCTCTGCAGCAAAAGCAGGCTTGTCTTCCGAAGACTGCACTACTAAACAGACCATACAACTTACCGAAGAAATCCAGAACCCACAGGTCAAACAAAACTCATCCCTGACCTTTTGTAAATGTGTTCCCTTTCTCTACAAGCATGAAAAAACATGAGATAATCAAGATTAGAGCCGTCTGACAATCTGATCCATTCAAGCACAGGGAATATAATTTTTTGGAGGTGTGGGAGATGGTTGTAAATAGTTAAGGATCTAAAGGGTAAGTGTGTTGATGAGCAACATTGTGGAAGAACGCGAGGAATTTTGAGGCCAGAGAAACCGTGGTTCTACAAAACACCAGCGTTAATCTTGCATGACCTCTAATAATGCCTAATCAAAAAGATGACTATAATTCATAACCGAGTTCCTTTAACTTCTGTAAACAGCTGCTTTGAAACCGTTTACAAACATAATCACATATATTGTAGATTTTTTAAAACCCAGTGTAATAAGTTCCTCTCCTTCCCAGAGATTTAAGTTATTATAATTCTCAAATGACATTAATAGGATTGTCCCTATCAGGAGCCATTTGACCTGTCTGCTTTTGTAGACTAATTACACTCTATCCTCAAGGCTCAATGGGAACTCAGTGCATTTGTGTAAAAACCAGACAGGGAATTGTGAAAATATACTAAATCTGTGTTTTTTAAGCTGCTGAAAACAAATTGCTCGTTTTAATTTCGAAACACAGTTTCTCGAGTTCCCCAATGGTCTAGTGGTAAAGGCACTGCCGTTCACCTGACATTCAACCATATGAACCAGAGGATCTCAGGTTTGATTCCCACTCTTGGCTGAGTTAGCTAATTTCAACTAGAGACACTGTCGGGGCTGCTGCAGTTACCTCAGTCACCACTTGAACCATGTAGGTTTGGTGCTCCGAAGTCGGAGATGATAAAGGGGGTGAGAAAGGGAACGGTGGCCTCATTCCCTGTCTCTGTTCAAGTTTTGGAGCTGGGGGATCCTCCAAACACCACCAGGTTTCATCAATTTCTGTCTCCGCTGGGCAAGCTAATATTGTCACTTGCTGTCCTTCCATCCTCTTCGCAACCACTCACAATCACTCTGGTGAGCAGATTGTTGAGGTATTTACTGTTTGCTTCTCTCATTGCAGTGTGTCAGGGGCCTGGAGAACATGACCTTTGGAGATGCTGGATGGTTTTGGAGGGTGCTGGACTCAATCATTATCCTGTTGAGGAATAAGCAGAACAAAGAGATGCTAACGCTTGAGGTGCTGTCATACCTGTCGAAGAACATGATTCAGTTGAGAGCAAACACTAATCCACCCTTTGTCGATACAATCCTCAGCAGAATTCAGTCACTCTTTGAGGGAAGGTGTGAGAAAGTACTGGTGGAAATGTTCCAATGTGTTGGGAAACTTGACCAAGTGGAATCTGAGGGTGAAGATCTTTCTTCTACCAACAGGTCCATTCCAAACTGGTTCACTTATTGTTGCACTTGGATGGAAAGAGTGAGGAGATCATCAGATCTTGTAGGTCAACACTGTGGATGATCTTGCCACTTACTGGATCTGCCGAGGCTTCCTCATAGATATCTAGAGGAGCCCAATGGGAGTTACATGGACTTCCTCAGATACCTATCACAGCAGTTAGTTTAAGATGCTTCGAAACCTGTGGAGCTTTTATCAGTTCTCCAAGGAAGACAGTCACAGTGACTGCCTGACAGTGTTGGATCTTAAGGATGTGAGAAGCCAACTGCTCCACAATACCAGGCAGACTGGGACCAGCATATTCCACCATTGCTCTGGCAGCAGAACAACCTCCTTGTTGAATTTGCAGAGGTTCATCATCTGTTCCCATCCTCCATTTCTTTCCATGTATTCAGCTCCGTCTCTATAATTGTCTGATTCAAAGGGATCTTTAGTGTCTCCACACTATTGACACACAAATCCCTACTTATAGATGTTTGAAATTTAGCTGTGAATTCTCTCTGCTGTGATTCACTCTCAGAAACAAAACCATTGATCAGAGAAAGATCAATTCCTATACCATGGATTGTGAGTTATTCTTCAATAATGAGCAGGAGCAGCTCCGAGAACACGCAGTGACCTTTTCAACTTTACTCCTGCAGCAGCTGGAACGTGTCTGACCCGCCCGGTGGGTTACCTGGTGGACGAGCTGTGTAATGAACTGCTGTTGTCCCCCACCAGAATGAAACCTAAAGACACAGACCCCGATCCTCCTCCACCTCCTCCTCTTCAGAACAACAAACTGATCATTCTTTCAACATGACCTACACATTTGTAAATGTATGTATTGTAATTAAATAAATATTCTGTTGTGTTATTGTAACTATTGGTGAATCTTCAAACCCATTCAGGGAGGCAGTATTCCTGACACAGAGCAGCAGTGAGCAGGAGGAACTGGGGATAACATTGAGGAGAAATTTGTCTCTCCCCCGGGGGTGATAGAAGCAGGAGGTCTCAGCTGAGGATTCCAAGAGCAAGATCTCCGAGGCCTCGGCTGGTAAAGATCAATGATTGATGAGCATTGGTCTCACACACAGGCTGTGGAGACAGTCTCTTCTCTCCTGGTGCAGATGACGGGACAATTGGAGGAGTCCAGAACTCACACCGACAACACAATGAGGGAGGCAACACATAAGGTGAGGAAGACCCTGGGCACTGGCCGTCCGGGAGATCAATGTAGCTGCCAACCAGACATTAGGAGGAGGGTAGAAGAGCTCTGGTCACTTATACAGTGACAACAGTTACTGCTTCCATAGCTGGCATTCTGACAACGTAGCCTTCACTGCTCAGAAACTGCAGTTTTATCATCATTGCCATAACTCCTGGAAAATCCGTGATCCAGAAACAGCCCACTGTGTGTTCACATTTCGCCATTTCTCCCCCGTCGCCCCAGTCATTTGATTCTGGTGGGTGCACTGTCACAAAATGATCAGAGTTACAGAGGCTCAGAGAGGGAAATCATGGCAGAAATCCCAGTGGTCACTTCTGGTGTGGAGTTTTGCTGAGGGGCCGTGTCCCACTTCACTTGCCAGACCAGCTCCCAGAAGTGGGTGGTTTTCAGAAGGAAATTCCAGCTGGTGTTTTTGGGATACGGGTGCTGTGATAATAAGACTCGCCTGTTTGAAATCTGGTTTTCACACAACATTCTGATGACCATAATTTGAAATTGCCTGGAGGCATGAAAACAGAAAGCTGCAGTTCATCACTCGAGTGCTGATTCGAAGCAATGTTCTGGGTGCAGTATAAGTGGGTTCCACACACACATTTCCACTGAAGGTGTGAAGTGTACTGTCTGACACACAGCAGCATGTTTCAGGATCACTCAGGGACTGAGGGAACGAAGGCACAGGTTCACAGATACAGTACTGGAGGTCTTGATGGAGGAGGTCCAAAGGAGGAGGAATGTCCTGTACTTACAGAGGAGAAGGAGTCCACCTCCCTCTCCTGTCTCTCCTGTCCTTCTCTGCTGCCGCAGCTGGTGCTGCTCAGCCTGGCCTCGTGTCCTCCTCCCATTCCTCCCGCAGACCGAGCAAGATGTCAATGACCAAACGCTCCCTTTCTCCTGCTGATTCCTATAAAGTTTCCAATAAGGTGGAGTAACACAGCACTTACTCTTTATAGGTGAAATCCTCAGAGTATTTCCAGAGTAAATGCTGACAGAGTGTTGGTGAAGTCTTGACAAAGTTTCCCAGAAAGTCTCCCAACGTGTTTCAAATGTCCTCTTCAAACCTCCAGCAGTAGGTGAACAGTAAAAGGTGATTAATCTTTAAATAGCACTTGAAATCCTCAGCGATGACATGTTTACTCCTGTCACTGTCAGGAGACAGTGTGAGTTCAAGAGCCAGCCACCAAAATGCTGAACTGAGCAAGATGTCGATGACTAAACACTCCCTTTGTCCTGGTGACTCTGATCGGGAGGGGTCGACCCAACTCACAATCTCACTGATTTCACACAAATCATAAACTGCAGGACTGTCTGTGAAATTAACCTCCAATGTAGCATTCAAAATAAAATATGAATTCATAATTTAATAGTTTGTTTTAAAACTCCTCTGTGGTCACTGTGATACAAAAACACTTCACTTCCTTCATGTGATGATGTGATCTTCCAAAAGGAAATTGAAACAGTCCTCGTTCAGGAGTGAGAATTCTTCTGGTCACTGGCTGCAGAGTTAAAGATGCCAACAATAGCTTCCTCTCTTGCGGATTTCCACTGTAATCACAGTTCCATACAACAAGGAAAGTGTTTACCAGCATATATCAGCAGTATGGAATTCTGTTGTGTATACAGGAAAGGGAGGTGGGAACAGGACAGGTACATGGGATTAGGACGACTGCTCATGTGGAGGATGATCACCAGTAATCTATCAGAGATCAGATTACACCAGAGAGACTCCAAAAGAGAAACTGGTGTTGAATTTGTGAGGCTTGCTTTGTGGAATGCTTTAGTATTTGATGAGAATGTTGAACCAGTGAAATTTTGCAGCTGTGGGATGACAGTTACCTGAATAGATATTATAATATTTATTGCAACATTAAGGCACCATGTGTACTGAGTGTAACAACGTTAGCAGCATCCAATCATACAGCTGTGAAATATCTGCAAATGTTGCTATTTATGTCCTGAGACAAATTGAAAAGTGTTTAATTTCTCTGCGATTTAAGTAGACATCTAGTCACAGGACCCAGAACCCTGAAGTGGAAGAAAATCATTCTCGTTCTCGAGGGACTGCCTAAGAAGAAGAAGAAGAAGAAGAAGAAGAATGGAATAAAGTAACACCCTGACAATTCATTAATTGTCTGTATGGAACCTTGCAGAATTTGGAAGACAGGCAGAAAAGTCAAAGTCACTGTCCTGGTCCCAAGTCCTCCACTCTTCCAATATTACATATTTACATCTCTATAAAGGAGATGGCTTTTTGGTAAAGGAGCAGAATTCCTGCTGTGTATTTGTGTGAGGTCCTGGGTTCAAATCATACATAAGCCCTCATTTCGCCAGTAACATTAGAACTTGTAAGTGAAGTATTTAATACTTTTTCCCATGCGAATTGTGAAATTTACAATAGTCTGCTACAAAAGAGGGTGAACCTCTGTTGAAAAAGGGAGCGAAGGAAAGACCGAGTAATTACAGGCCAGTCAGACTAACCTCAGTCATGGCCCAATAACTGGAACCTATTCTGAGAGACAGAATAAACTGTCAGTTCGAAAAGCACAGGTTAATCAAGGATAGTCAGCATGGATTTTTAAGCGAAGATCTTGTTTGACCAACTTGATGGAATTTTTTGAAGAAGTAACAAGGAAGATAAATGAGGGTAGTGCAGCTGACGTGTCCTACATGGATGTTAGCAAGGCATTTGGCAAGGTCCCACATGGCAGACTGGTTAAAAAAAATAAAAACCCATGGGATCCAGGGAAATGCAGTAAGGTGGATACAAAATTAGCTCAGTGGCAGGAAACAAAGGGTGATTGTTGATGGGTGTTTTAGCGACTGGAGGGCTGTTTCCAGTGGTGTTCTGCAGGGCTCAGTACCAGGTCTCCTGCTTTTTGTGGTACATATTAGCGATTTGGAAGTCAATGTAGGGGGCATGATCAAGACCTTTGCAGACGACACAAAGATTGGCCATGAGGTAGATAATGAGGAGGATAGCTGTAGGCTGCAGGAAGATATTGATGGTTTGGTCAGGTGGGCAGAAAAGTGGCAAATGGAATTCAACCTGGAGAAGTGTGAAGTGATGCATTTGGGGAGGTCAAACAAGGCAACAGAATACACGATACTGAGAAGTATAGAGGAAGTGAGAGACCTTGGATTGAATGTCCACAGATCCCTGAAGATGGCAGGACAGGTCGATAAGGTGGTTAAGAAGGCAGATGGAATCCTTTCCTTTGTTAGCCGAGGTATAGAATACCAGAGCAGCGAGCTTATGCTGCAACTGTATAACTCATTGGTTAGGCTACAACTTGAGTTCTGTGTGCAATTCTGGAAACCTCAAGACAGAAAGGATGCAATTGCACGAGAGAAGGTACAGAGGAGATTTACAAGGATGTTGCCAGGACTGGAAAAATGCAGCTATGAGGAAAGACTGGATAGGCTGGGGCTGTTCTCCTTGAAACAGAGAAGGCTGAGAGGAGATCTGATAGAAATGTACAAAATTTTGAGCGGTCTAAATAGAGTGGAAGTGCAAGGTCTATTCACCTTAGCAGAGAGGTTAGTGACGAGGGGGCATAGATTTAAAGTGATTGGTAGAAAAATTAGAGGGGAGACGAGGAAAAACCTTTTCACCCAGAGGATGGTGTGGGTGTGGAACTCACTGCCTGAAAGGGTGGTTGAGACAGAAACCCTCAATTCATCCAAAAGGAGTCTGGATAATCACCTCAAGTGCCGTAATCTGCAGGGCTACGGACCAAATGCTGGAAGGTGGGATTAGAACAGGTGGATCGTTTTTCAGCCGCCACAGACATGATGGGCCAAGTGGCCTCTTTCTGTGCGCTCAACTTTCTATGATTCTGTGATTCTTAACTCTCTCCAGCATCTTGCTTTTTGATTTTCTTGTTTTTCTTGTTTTTCACTTTGTCGATGCCTTTGAATAATTGTGGATCCTTCTTCAGGGTGTCTTCTTTCACCAGGTAGTTCTGACCTCTGATGATGTTGATCGTAATCAGCTTCAATTCGCTGATAGTTCTGGAACTGAGCAGATTTCCTTTGCTTGAGTCTACAACATGGAACTCAGTCTGACATGCGGACCCATGGGAGGATTTGAATGCCATCCCTGCGTTGGAGTTGCATCCATCCAATAAGAGACCGAGTAGAAGTGACAGTTCTGTCAGTCGAACATGAGACTTTTAATGGCAGGGTTGTGAGTTTGAGTGCCATTCTGTTTTTCCCTTTTTTAAGGCTTCATGAGCACAGAGTACAGGGAGTGTTTGAAATGAGCAAGTCTCGCTTTGATTCAGGACTCTTACCTCTCAGCAGCATCTCACCATGAAAGATTGATTTTGATCTCATTTCATTCTCAGCTCGGGGTCTGTGTGGATCACTGGCACTTCTGGCTGTCGCCCGCTTCACAATCCATCAGTACTGAGAAAGAAATGGGGAATATTACTCACATGTTGTGTTCTTTAATCTTTTGGAAAACTTGAATGTATGTATTTTCTTCCAAAACAAGGACACCAAGCCACTGTCAATGTAGGGCTGAAATAACTCAGTTGGGAGAGCGTTAGACTGAAGATCTAAAAGTCCGTGGTTCAATCCCGGGTTTCAGCAATTTCACTTCCTTATGCGTCCCTTGCCTTGGTTCTGATTTTCCAGTTGCACAATTTACTTTGAAATTATTTACCAAGCACCAGTGGATTGAATTTGAGAAACAACACAGAGTCATTTCCAGCAAAGAAGGTGGTCGTTTGGCCTATCACGTCCATGCTGGCTCTCCCCGGATCAATCTAGTCAGTTCCACTCACCAGCTCGATCCCTTTCCTCCTGCAAGTTTCTTTCCTTCAAGTATCCATCCAATTTCCTTTTCAAATCATTGATTGTCTCTGCTTCCACCACACTCGTGGGCCAAGTCATTACCACCCACAACATAAAAAATTCCACCTCATCAAGGATGGGAAATACTTACATCTTCTATATTTGCTTATTCTCTATTTCTATGAGAATAGACTGGCAGTCAACATGAAAGGAAACCCAAATATCTTCGAGCAGCATGTAAATGATAAGTGGGTAGTAAGAGGTTGAGTCGGGCATATTAGGGACAAAAAGGATAATATAAGCTTAGAGGTGCAGGGCAATGTTAATCTACCTAATGAGTACTTTGCATCAGTGATCACTGAGGAAGTGGAATTTGACAAAATAACAGTCGAAGTGAAGAAAGTAGAGGCAATGGAGAGAGTACAAATTAGGAGAGGGAGGTACTAAAAAGGCTGGCTGTGCTGAGGGAAGATAAATCACCTGGTCCGGATGGCTCACATCCCAGGTTGCGAAAGGAAATGCGGATGCAGATAACGGAAGGGCTTGCTATAATCTTCCAATCTTCCCTGGATACGGGGGAGGTGACAGAGGATTAAACAGTGGCAAATGCGACACCCTTATTCAAGAAAGGGTGTAAGGACATCCAGGTAACTACAGGCTAGTTAGATTAACAGCATCGGTGGGTAAGGTTTTAGAAAGAATAATCAGGGTAAAAAATCAACAGTCACTTGGAGAGGTTCGAGTTAATTAAGGAGAGTGAGCATGGATTTATAAATGGGAGTTCATGCTTGACTAATCTAACTGCATTTTTTGATGAACTAACAGAGCAGGTTGATGAAGGGAATGCAGTGGATGTTGTTTATATGGATTTTAAGGAAGCGTTTGACAAGGTACCACATAAAAGGGCGGTTAACAAAATTGAGGTTCGTGGTATAGGAGGGTCAGTGTCCAATTGGATAGAAAATTGGTTTAAGGACAGAAAACAGCGAGTCTTATTAAATGGTCCTTTGTCAGACTGGAGGATAGTCGACAGTGGTGTTCCCCAAGGGTCAGTGCTAGAACCACTGCTTTTTTTGCTCAAGGTAATTGACTTGGATCTTGGAATACAGAGAAGAATCTCAAAATATGCCGATGACACCAAACTTGGAGGAGCGGCAAACAGTGAGGATGATATGAACTGCCTGCAACAGGACAGTGATGGGCTAGCAGAATGGGCAGACAGGTGGCAGATGGAATTTAATAGTGACGAGGGTGAGGTGATGTATTTTGGCAGAAGGAATAGGGAGAGGCAATATATGCTTAATGGCACAGTTCTAAAGAGTGTACTGGAATAGAGGGACTTGGGGTTCATGTGCATCACTCTTTGAAGGTGGCAAGACCTATTGCGAGAGTGGTTCGCAAAGCATATGGGATCTTGGGCTTTATAAATAGAGGCATTGAATACAAAGGCAGGGAAGTTATGCTGAACCATTATAAAACTCTGGTTAGGCCCCAATTGGAGTGTTGCTTCCAGTTCTGCTCAGCAGACTTTAGAAAGAATTTGGGGGTCCTTGAGAGGACGCAGAGGCGAGTTACCAGAATGGATCAAGGGATGGGGGATTTTAGTTACAAGGTTAGGTTGGAAAAGCTAGGATTATTCTGCCTTTCTCAAAGGAGATTGAGTGGAGAATTGATGGAGGTGTATAACACCTCCAGAGAACAGGCCATCCTGGACTGGGTATTGTGTAATGAGAAAGGATTAGTTAACAATCTTGTTGTGTGGGGTCCCTTGGGGAAGTGCGCCCATAATATGATAAAATTCTTCATTAAGATGGAGAGTGAGAGAGTTGATTCCGAGACTCGGGTCCCGAATCTAAACAAAGGAAACTATGAAGGTATGAGGCGGGAGTTGGCTATGATAGATTGGGGAACGTTACTTAAAGGGTTGACAGTGGATAGGCAATGGCTAGCATTTAAAGAGCGCATGGATGAATTTCAACAATTGTTCATTCCTGTCTGTGCAAAAGTAAAACAGGAAGGGTGGCTCAACTGTGGCTTACAAAAGAAATTAAGGGAAGTATTAGATCCAAGGAGGAGAAATATAAAATGGCCAGAACAAGCAGCAAACCTGAAGATTGTGAGCAGTTTGGAATTTAGCAGAGGAGGACAAAAGGATTGATTAAGAAGGGGGAAATAGAGTATGAGAGTAAGCTAGCAGAGAACATAAAAACTGACTGTAAAAGCTTCTATAGATATGTGTAGAGAAAAAGATTAGTGAAGACAAATGTGGGCCCCTTACAGTCAGAAACGGGGGAATTTATAATGGGGAACAAAGAAATGGCAGACCAATTAAATACATACTTTGGATCTGTCTTCACAAAGGAGGATACTAATTTCCTCTCAGAAATGTTGGGGAACATAGGGTCTAGTGAGAAGGAGGAACTGTATGAAATCAGTATTAGTAGGGAATGTTTGGGAAATTGATGGGATTGAAGGCCGATAAATCCCCAGGGACTGATACTCTACATCCCAGAGTACTTAAGGAAGTGGCCCTTGAAATAGCATATGCATTTCTGGTCTTTTTTCAAAATTCTATCGACTCTGGAACAGTTCCAATGGATTGGACGGTAGTTAATGTAACTCCATTATTTAAAAAAAGAGGTAGAAAGAAAACAGCGAATTTTTTACCGGTTAGCCTGACATCAGTCGTGGGGAAAATGCTGGAGTCCATTATAAAAGATGTAATAGCAGAGTGCAATAATAACTCGTCTCCACTCCTAGTATTTCTAAATCCCACACATTCACTAGAATGTGAACAATTATTTCCTGTTGTGTCTCTCTCAGATTTGTAAACTTCACTGTATTGGAGTGAGGTGACATCTACTGGCGGGAAGCAAGAACTGCAATCAAGCAGCAGAAACTCCACGGTCTGTCAGGGTTCAAGAAACATTGCAATGTGAGGATGCAGCGAAGTGGTTTGATTGGGTAGATGGAGACATGATTCCACTTGTAGTGGTGTCTGAAGCAAAGGCCAGAAATACAAAATTGTCATTAATAAAAGAAATGAGGAATTCATGAAAAATGTAGTAACGTAGTGAATGGTTCGAATGTGGATAGAATAGAAAGTGAGATTGGATGGACAGAAGCAGTCTGAAAGGATGGCTGAAACAAAAGGTGAGTGCCCTGAAACGTTAACTGTGTTTCTCTCAGCACAGATGCTGCCAGAGCTGCTGAACATTTCCAGCACTTTCTGTTTTTATTTCAGCATTTGCAGGATGTTGCTTTGATCTGAAAAAAATGGATGATTGACTGGGGGATTCCAGTGAAATTCCACAGCAGCTAATAAAAACTGATCTGTCAGTGGCTCGTTGGTCTAGGGGTATGATTCTCGCTTCGGGAGTATGGTTAATTAACATGTGTGAGATCCTGGGTTCAAGTCCTGGACGAGCCCTGGTCTGCTGGCATTTTTAGATTAAGGTTATCTGTTGGTTTCAGCCTTGCAGAAAGTGGAATTGACTTCCATGCAGAGCTGGCTTGAGGACCAGCCAACTGGATTCTAAGAGCTTGTCGACAAAATTGTAATTAACTAAATGTGCAGAAAACCAACTGGGAATAGAAAGTTGTTGCAGTAATTGAGAGCTGACTCCAAAAACAACAGGACTGGGTGCTGGAATGGAATTCTTCAGTGTTTCTGTTGTTTGGCTTGCATTGACTCATCGATTTTCTTGTTTTTCACTTTGTCGATGCCTTTGAATAATTGCGGATCCTTCTTCAGGGTGTCTTCTTTCACCAGGTCGTCCTGACCTCTGATGATGTTGATTGTAATCAGCTTCAATTCGGTGATAGTTTTGGAAGTGAGCAGATTTCCTTTGCTTGAGTCTACAACATGGAACTCAGTCTGACATGTGGACCCATGGGAGGATTTGAATGCCATCCCTGCGTTGGAGTTGCATCCATCCAATAAGAGACCGAGTAGAAGTGACAGTTCTGTCAGTCGAACATGAGACTTTTAATGGCAGGGTTGTGAGTTTGAGTGCCATTCTGTTTTTCCCTTTTTTAAGGCTTCATGAGCAGAGAGTACAGGGAGTGTTTGAAATGAGCAAGTCTCGCTTTGATTCAGGACTCTTACCTCTCAGCAGCATCTCACTATGAAAGATTGATTTTGATCTCATTTCATTCTCAGCTCGGGGTCTGTGCGGCTCAGTGGCACTTCTGGCTGTCTCCCGCTTCACAATCCATCAGTACTGAGAAAGCAATGGGGAATATTACTCATATGTTGTGTTCTTTAATTTTTTGGAAAACTTGAATGTATGTATTTTCTTCCAAAACAAGGACACCAAGCCTCTGTTAATGTCGGGCTGAAATAGCTCAGTTGGGAGAGTGTGAGACTAAAAATCTGAAAGTCCCTGGTAAAATCCCGGGTTTCAGCAATTTTGCTTCCTTATGCGTCCCTTGCCTTGGTTCTTATTTTCCAGTTGCACAATTTACTTTGAGATTATTTCCCAAGCACCAGTGGATTGAATTTGAGAAACAACACAGAGTCATTTACAGCATAGAAGATGGTCATTTGGCCTATCACGTCCATGCTGGCTCTCCCCGGAGCAATCTAGTCAGTTCCACTCACCAGTTCGATCCCTTTCCTCCTGCAAGTTTCTTTCCTTCAAGTATCCATCCAATTTCCTTTTCAAATCATTGATTGTCTCTGCTTCCACCACACTCGTATGCCAAGACATTACCACCCACAACAGAAAAAATTCCACCTCATCAAGGATGGGAAATACTTACATCTTCTATATTTGCTTATTCTCTATTTCTATGAGAATAGACTGGCAGTCAACATGAAAGGAAACCCAAAAATCTTCGAGCAGCATGTAAATGATAAGTGGGTAGTAAGAGGTTGAGTCGGGCCTATTCGGGACAAAGAGGATAATATATGCTTAGAGGTGCAGGGCAATGTTAATCTACTTAATGAGTACTTTGTATCAGTGATCACTAAGGAAGTGGAATTTGACAAAATATCAGTCGAAGTGAAGAGAGTAGAGGCAATGGAGAGGGTACAACTTGAAAGAGGGAGGTACTAAAAAGGCAGGCTGTGCTTAGGGTAGATAAATCACCTGGTCTGGATGGCTTGCATCCCAGGTTGCAAAAGGAAATGCAGATGCAGATAATGGAAGAGTTTGCTATAATCTTCCAATCTTCCCTGGATACGGGGGAGGTGCTAGGAGTAAACAGTGGCAAATGCGACGCCCTTATTCAAGAAAGGGTTTAAGGACAGTCCGGCTAACTACAGGCCAGTTAGATTAACAGCAGTGGTGGGTAAGGTTTTAGAAAGAATAATCAGGGTAAAAAATCAACAGTCACTTGGAGAGGTTTGAGTTAATTAAGGAGAGTGAGCATGGATTTATAAATGGGAGTTCATGCTTGACTAATCTGACTGCATTTTTTGATGAACGAACAGAGCAGCTTGATGAAGGGAATGCAGTGGATGTTGTTTATATGGATTTTAAGGAAGCGTTTGACAAGGTACCACATAAAAGGGTGGTTTACAAAATTGAGGTTCGTGGTATAGGAGGGTCAGTGTCCAATTGGATAGAAAATTGGTTGAAGGACAGAAAACAGCGAGTCTTATGAAATGATTCATTGTCAGCCTGGAGGATAGTCGACAGTGGTGTTCCCCAAGGGTCAGTGCTAGAACCACTGCTTTTTTTGCGAAAGATAAATGACTTGGATCTTGGAATATTGAGTAGAATCTCAAAATATCCCGATGACAACAAACTTGGAGGAGTGGCAAACAGTGAGGATGATATGAACTGCCTGCAACAGGACAATGATAGGCTAGCAGAATGGGCAGACAGGTGGCAGATGGAATTTAATAGTGACAAGTGTGAGGTGATGTATTTTGGCATAAGGAATAGGGAGAGGCAATATTTACTTAATGGCACAGTTCTAAAGTGTGTGTTGGAATAGAGGGACTTGGGGTTCATGTGCATCAATCTTTGAAGGTGGCAAGACATATTGCGAGAGTGGTTAGCAAAGCATATGGGATCTTGGGCTTTATAAATAGAGGCATTGAGTACAAAGCAGGGAAGTTATGCTGAACCATTATAAAACTCTGGTTAGGCCCCAGTTGGCGTGTTGCTTCCAGTTTTGCTTACCACACTTAAGAAAGAATGTGAGGGTCCTTAAGAGGATGCAGAGGAAATTCACCAGAATGGAACCAGGGATGGAGCATTTTAGTTACAAGTTTAGGTTGGAAAAGCTAGGGCTTTTCTACCTGTATCAAAGGAGAGTGAGGGGAGAATTGATAGATGTGTTTTCGGCTGTAACAGTTTTAAATAAGTTGGCAAGGAAACATTGTTCCCGTTAACTATTGGTACAAGGACTAGGGGACACAGATTGAAGGTTTTGGACAGGAGGTACAGGGGGAATGTGTGCAAGAACTTTTTTACACAGTGACTGGTGATAATCTGCAACTCGCTGCCCACGAGGGCGGTGGAATTGGAGACAATCGAGGATTACAAAAGGAATTTGGATGGGCACTTGAAGGAAATAATTTTACAGGGCTATGGAGATCGAGCAGACAAGTAATAACTCGTCTCCACTCCTAGTATTTCTAAATCCCACACATTCACTATAATGTGAACAATTATTTCCTGTTGTGTCTCTCTCCGATTTGTAAACTTCACTGTCTTGGAGTGAAGTGACATCTACTGGCAAGAACCAAGAACTGCCATGATGAGATCAGCCATGATTGTATTGAATGGCAGAGCAGGCTCGAGTGGCTGAATTGCCGACTCCTGCTCCTAGTTCTTATGTTCATAGAATCATACAGCACAGAAGGAGGCCATTCAGCCCCATTGTGCCTCTGCTGACTCTCTCACAAAAAGATGCAATTAGTCCAACCCCCTGCCTATTTCCCCATAATCCTGGAGAATTTCACTTTGAAATATTTGTCCAATTCCTTTATGAAAGTTATAATTGAATCTGTTTCCACCACCCTGTCAGACAATTCATTCCAAATCCAAATCAGTTACTGGGTAAAAAGATCTCTCCACACCTCCCCTTGACATTTTTGGCAAATTATTTTAAATCTGTGTCCTCTGGTTACTGACCCCCAGGAAACTGGAAACAGTTTCTCCCTCTCTACCCTATGAAAATCCTTCATGATTCTGAACACCTCCATTGAATCTTCCCTTCACCTTCTCTGCTCTGAAGAGAACAATCCCAGCTTCACCAGCCTGTTCAGAGAACTGACACCCCGCATCTCTGGGATCATTCTAGTAAATCTCCTCTGAATTGTCTCAGAAGCTTTGATGTCCTTTCTAAAGCCTGGTGCCCAGAACTGGACACATTACTCGAGCTGAGATCGAGCCAGCGACGCCCACATCCCACGAAAGAATAAAAAAACGCTCCCTAACCAGTCCCCAATTCTTATCCATTTACAGACCCTCCCTGACCAGTACCCAAATCTTATTCATTTAGAGACGCTCCCTGCCCAGTCCCCAATTCTTATCCATTTATAGACGCTGTTTCGGGAAGCCTCACCGGGAAAAGCTTCACCGCCACCATCCGCAGGGATACAGATGGGATTGTTCCATCTTATTCTGGCTCTGAGGCCCTGCTCCAGCTGTGTGAGCCCGCAAAGGGCGCGGTCTTCTCGCACTTTGTGAATATCCCGCTCCAACTCCGAACCCGCAGCTCCAGATGCTGACAGAGCTGTCTCTACTGCGCCTGCGCTCCCCGCTCCTGTCACAGATCGGGCGGATTCTAGGCCGCTGAACATTCTGGGTACCACACCTGTCATTAATGCTATTCTTTCAGCTGATCGGTTTTATTCCGTACATTTCATGACCTGGAATCGTCGTGAGTGTTTTCGTTTGTACCTGTCAATGCCTGGGAGGATAGAGTCAGCTTCACTTTGTAGCCATGAGTTTCTGGTGTGAGAAAGTGGTGTTTAACTCAGTGTATTTCAATTTTTGGTCTGTGACTGTGGGTATTATTCAGTACTTGTTTGTTTCTGCTATTGCTCTGTGAGTTTCACCACATATCTTTCAACAACTTGTATGTGAGCATCAGCTTTTGTCTATATCTATCAGTTTCTGAGAAGTGAGAAAGGGTTTGATTCTATCCCTATCAGTTTCTGTTACATGCATGTGTCTTTAATCTGCACCTCCTCTGAGTGTGTCTTCTTCTCTGTACTTGTAGGTGAGTATGTGTTTTGCTTTGTATCTCTCAGTCTTTGAAGTGTGAGCCTGGGTTTGCACCTAATTTTCTTTGTACCTTGCAGCTGGGATATGAAAGAAAGATTTTTACACGTTACCTGCCAACTGCTGCAACGTGACTGTGGGTTTCACACTGCATCTGTCAATTTCTTGTCTGGTAATGCGAAGTTTACTGTGCACCTGTCAGTTTCTAGTCCAGGACTGATTGATTTTACTCTGTCCCTAGCATTCGCTGGTCTGTTAGTGTGGGGTTTACATTGTACCTGTCAGTTTCTTGTATGTGAGTGTTGATTTCACTCTGAAAAGAATCATAGATCATAGAATAGTTACAGAACAAAAGGAAGCCATTCAGCTCTTTGTGCTTGTGCTGCTTCTCTGCACGAGCAACTCAGCTCATGCCACAGACTCATGTATTCCATGAAAACATGCAATTTTTTTCACTTCAGATAATTATCTTATACCATTTTGAAAGCCATGGTTGAATCAGCCTTCATCACACTCTCAAGCAGTGCATATCAGATCTTATCCACTCGCTGTGCAAAAGAAGTTTTTCCTCATGTTGCCTTTGGTTCCTTTGCCATTCACCTTAAATCGGTGTCCTCTGGTTACAGAGCCGTGAATAATATTCCCCATTGCTTTCTCAGCACTGATGGATTGTGAAGCAGGAGACAGCCAGAAGTCCCACTGAGCCGCACTGACCCCGAGCTGGGAATGAAATGAGATGAAGTTCAATCTTTCACAGCGAGATGCTGCAGAGAGATAAGAGTCCCGAATCAACGTGAGACTTTCTCATACTTTTGCTGAATTTCATTTCAAACACTCCTTGTACTCTCTGCTCATGATGCCGTAAAAAAGGGGAAAACAAAATGGCACTCCAACTCACCACCCTGAAATTAAAAGTTTCATGTTCGACTGACTGAACTGTCACTTCTACTCGGTCTCTTATTGGATGGATGCAACTGTATTCTTCAACGCAGGGGTGGCATTCAAAACCTCCCATGAGTCCACATGTCAGACTGAGTTCCATGTTGTAGACTCAAGCAAAGGAAATCTGCTCAGTTCCAAAACTATCAGTGAGTTGAAGCTCATTACGATCATCATCATCAGAGGTCAGAACTACCTGGTGAAAGAAAACACCCTGAAGAAGTATCCGCAATTATTCAAAGGCATCAACAAAGTGAAAAACAAGAAAATCGATGAGTCAATGCAAGCCAAACAACAGAAATGGGAAAGGTTTCCTTTCCATACCAGAACCCAGTTCTGTTGTTTTTTGGAGCCAGGCTTCAGTTAAAGTTACAACTTTATATTCCCACTTGGCTCTCTGTACATTTCATTCATTCCAATGTTGTCGACAAGCTCTTTGAATCCAGCCCTCTGGTCCTCAAGCAGGCTCCATATGGAAATCAATTCCGCCTTCTGCAAGGCTGAAACCAATCAATGACCTTAAACTAAAAATGCCAAAGAAGAAGGGCCTGTCCAGGATTTAAACCCAGGATCTCTCACACATTAATTAATCACTCACCCTAAGCAAGAATCATGCCCCTAGATCAACATGCCACTGATATCAGAACTTCCTTTTAGCTCCTGTGGAATTTCACTGGCAGCCAAAGCCGATCATCCATTTTTTTTCAGAGCAAAGCAACATCTTGCAAATTCTGAAATTAAAACAGAAAGTGTTGGAAATGTTCAGAAACTCTGGCAGCATCTGTGCTGAGAGAAACACAGTTAACATTTCAGGGCACTCACCTTTTGTTTCAGCCATCCGTTCAGACTGCTTCTGTCCATCCAATCTCACTTTCTATTCTATCCACATTCTAACCATTCACTCCGTTACTACATTTTTCATGAATTCCTCATTTCTTTTATTAATGACAATTTTATATTTCTGGCCTTTGCTTTGGACTCCACCACAAGTGGAATCATGTCTCCACCAACCCAATCAAACCCATTCACTATTTCCTCACATTGCAATGTTTCTTTCACCCTGACAGACGATGGAATTTCTGCTGCTTGATTGCAGTTCGTGCTTCCTGCCAGTAGATGTCACCTCACTCCAGTACAGTGAAGGTGACAAATCTGAGAGCACACAACAAGAAGTAATTGTTCACGTTGTTCATTGTTCAGTGAACAGGTCCCTCTATTCCTGCACACTCTTTAGAACTGTGCCATTAAGTATATATTGCCTCTCCCTATTCCTTCTGCTAAAATGCATCACCTCACACTAGTCACTACTAAAATCCATCTGCACCTGTCTGCCCATTCTGCTAGCCTATCACTGTCTTGCTGCAGGTGGTTCATTTCATCCTCACTGTTTGCCACTTCTCCAAGTTTAGTGTTATCGGCATATTTTGAGATTCTACTCTATATTCCAAGATCCAAGTCATTTATCTGTAGCAAATAAAAAGCAGTGGTTCCAGCAGTGACCCTTGGGGAACAGCACTGTCGACAACCTTCCAGTCTGAGAATGAACCATTTATTACGACTTGCTGTTTTCTGTCCTTAAGCCAATTTTCTGTCCAATTGGACACTGACCCTCCTATTCCATGAACCTCAATGTTGTTATTCACCCTTTTATGTGTCGTTTCTTAAAATCCATATAAACAACATCCACTGCATGCCCTTCATAAACCTTCTCTGTTAGTTCATCAAAAAATGCAGTTAGATTTCTTTTCTTTCTTTATTTTGGGCCTCCTTATCTCGAGAGACAATGGATACGCGCCTGGAGGTGGTCAGAGGTTTGTGAAGCAGCGCCTGGAGTGGCTATAAAGGCCAATTCTGGAGTGACAGGCTCTTCCACAGGTGCTGCAGAGAAATTTGTTTGTTGGGGCTGTTGCACAGTTGGCTCTCCCCTTGCGCCTCTGTCTTTTTTCCTGCCAACTACTAAGTCTCTTCGACTCGCCACAATTTAGCCCTGTCTTTATGGCTGCCCGCCAGCTCTGGCGAATGCTGGCAACTGACTCCCACCACTTGTGATCAATGTCACACGATTTCATGTCGCGTTTGCAGACGTCTTTATAACGGAGACATGGACGGCCGGTGGGTCTGATACCAGTGGCGAGCTCGCTGTACAATGTGTCTTTGGGGATCCTGCCATCTTCCATGCGGCTCACATGGCCAAGCCATCTCAAGCGCCGCTGACTCAGTAGTGTGTATCAGCTGGGGGTGTTGGCCGCTTCAAGGACTTCTGTGTTGGAGATATAGTCCTGCCACCTGATGCCAAGTATTCTCCGAAGGCAGCGAAGATGGAATGAATTGAGACGTCGCTCTTGGCTGGCATACGTTGTCCAGGCCTCGCTGCCGTAGAGCAAGGTACTGAGGACACAGGCCTGATACACTCGGACTTTTGTGTTCCGTGTCAGTGCGCCATTTTCCCACACTCTCTTGGCCAGTCTGGACATAGCAGTGGAAGCCTTACCCATGCGCTTGTTGATTTCTGCATCTAGAGACAGGTTACTGGTGATAGTTGAGCCTAGGTAGGTGAACTCTTGAACCACTTCCAGAGCGTGGTCGCCAATATTGATGGATGGAGCATTTCTGACATCCTGCCCCATGATGTTCGTTTTCTTGAGGCTGATGGTTAGGCCAAATTCATTGCAGGCAGACGCAAACCTGTCGATGAGACTCTGCAGGCATTCTTCAGTGTGAGATGTTAAAGCAGCATCGTCAGCAAAGAGGAGTTCTCTGATGAGGACTTTCCGTACTTTGGACTTCGCTCTTAGACGGGCAAGGTTGAACAACCTGCCCCCTGATCTTGTGTGGAGGAAAATTCCTTCTTCAGAGGATTTGAACGCATGTGAAAGCAGCAGGGAGAAGAAAATCCCAAAAAGTGTGGGTGCGAGAACACAGCCCTGTTTCACACCACTCAGGATAGGAAAGGGCTCTGATGAGAAGCCACCATGTTGAATTAGTTAGATTAGTCAAGCATGAACTCCCATGTATAAATCCATGCTCACTCTCCTTAATTAACTCAAACCTCTCCAAGTGACTGTTGATTTTTTCCCTGATTGTTCTTTCTAAAACCTTACCCACCACTGCTGTTAATCTAACTGGCCTGCAGTTATCCGGACTGTCCTTACACCCTTTCTTGAATAAGGGTGTCACATTTGCAACTGTTTAATCCTCTGACACCTCCCCCGTATCCAGGGAAGATTGGAAGATGATAGCAAGCCTTTCTGTTATCTGCATCCACATTTCCTTTCGCAATCTGGGATGAAAGCCATCCGGACCAGGTAATTTATCTTCCTGAAGCATAACCAGCCTTTTCAGTACCTCCCTCTCTCAATTTGTACCCTCTCCATTGCCTCTACACTCTCCACTTCTGCTGATATTTTGTCAAATTCCACTTCCTTAGTGATCATTGATACAAGGTACTTATTAACTAGATTAACATTGCCCTGCAGCTCTAAGTATATATTACCCTCTTGGTCCCGAATGGGGCCCACTTCACCGCTTACTACCTGCTTATTATTTATATACTGCTCGAAGATTTTTGGGTTCCCTTTCATGTTGACTGCCATTCTATTCTCGTAGAGATAGGGAATAAGCTAAATATAGAAGATATAAATATTTCCCATCCTTGGGTGAAGTGGAATTTTTTTATGCGGTGAGTGGTAATGTCCTGACCCACGAGTGTGGTTGAAGTAGAGACAATCAATGATTTGAAAAGGAAATTGGATGGATACTTGAAGCAAAGGAACTTGCAGGAGGAATGGGATCGAGCAGGTGAGTGGAACTGAGTAGCTGGCTCTGATAATTGCTGCAGTCACTGCGATCCCCCTTAATTTTGTACAAGGTGACAATGTTTGTATCACGCATGTTTTGAGCCCTTGTTGAGCTCGACTATGGTGGGCTCACTGTCCAGTTCCTCCATGACAGGGAAGTCTGGAATGGCACTGAGAGCTACTTCAATCACAATGTTCTCCGTTATGTAGAGTTCAAGGTAATGCTCCACTCACCTTTCCATCTGCTTGTTAGGTTCAGTGATGATCACCCCTCTCTTTGTCTTCAAAAGGTGCTGATTTAGTTACTACTGGGCCCATTGCTTTCTTAATTCCTTCATACATCCCTCCAGGATCCCCGGATTCAGCAGCAGAGTTTTAACCAGTATTGATTGGTGCAGTGCCGAGCAGTCTGCAGAGACTTGTTTCTGGCAGCTCTGAGGGCATCTAGATGTTGTTTGCTGGAGACTTGTTTGTAGTTCATGAGAGCTCTCCTCTTAGTTGCAGTAACTGACTCCATTTCAGTCCGATAAGCCTCAAACCAGTCAGCATTCCTCCCATCTCTTTTCCCATACACAGTGGGTGCAGAGTTATAGATGGTGGTGTGCAGATGATTCCACTTTGACACTGCACTGAAGCCTTGAGCATTGTTGTCTGAAAGAGCCTGATCGAGGATGTTGAGGAACTCCTGGGTCCTTTCTGGGTCAGTGGTTCGGCAAGTGTTGATCAGAAGACGACCTTACTTCTTGGATGGATGAAGCTTCCTTGGCTGAAGCCTGACCTTGTTACACACCAGGGAGTGGTCAGTGTCACAGTCAGCGCTGTGATAGCTGTGAGTGATGAGGACACTGCTGAGGGTGGTATGTCTGGTGATGATAAGGTCTAGCTGGTGCCAATGGCATGATCTCGGATGTCTCCAGGACACCTTGTAGCACAGCTTGACCTGGAAGTAGCTGTTCATCACACAGAATCCATGGTGACAGCATAGCTCCAGCAATCTCTGTCCATTTACGTTCATCTTGCCAATCCCCTGGTGCCCTATGCACATTGGCAAAGCTCTGTAGTCAGTATCCAAGCTTGTATTGAAGTCTCCTAGAAGGTACAGTCCCTCAGTGCTGGGAATTCTACTGATGGCAGTGTCAAGTGTCACATAGAATTGATCCTTGACATCTGGGGTGGAGGTGAGTGTCGGGACATAGATGCACATGAGATTAACTGGGCCCACACGTGTTGACAAGTGAAGAGTAAGAAGTCTCTTTGAGCCCACTGTGGGTGGTTCACTCATCTCAAGTAGCGTGTATTTTACTGTGAAACCCACTCCATGCTCACGACTTGCCTCTTGGGCTTTCCCCTGCTAGAAGAAGGTGTAGCGTTTCTCTTTGAGGGATCCACTTTGAACGAGTCTAGTTTCTTGCAGCACAGCAACGTCCACATTGAGCCTTGTGAGTTCCTTGTCGATCACAGCTGTCTTGTGTGTGTCATCAACCTGCAGAAGGTTGTCGGTAAGGCCAGGACACATGGTCCTTACATTCCAGCTTGTGATGCGAAGGACTGGTGTCTTCTTTGTTGAGTTTGTTTTTCTTGGTGCATAGATTATCAATCCGTCTGTTCAGAGATGGCTCTCTAAGCTCCAAGCACCCATTGAAGTAAGCAGGTCGTGGCAGGACAGCACCTAACTGACTGGGGGCTGCCCAGCTTGGAGTGAATGGTAGCTATCCAATGAGACACTAAGAGCTCTCCCACTGTCCGAAGTAACCCCTGGCGCTCATACTCTGCACCAATTGAATGAGAGCTCACAATCAGTAACTGTTTATTCCCGGGTTGTGCTAATGTTTAACTATGAAGCTGGAGTGTCCTCTCCAGTGCACAGGCCTGGGCAAATAGTATGGAGACCCTGAGAATCAGGAACCCCTGTCAGCATTGCTGGTATTGTCCAGAGGAAAGGAAAATACGAGTACTGTTTGTTACCAGCTCTGCTGTCGGAGTTGCTGCAAAACTGCCTGATAAGTCACAGGTATCCGCCTCCAGGACTCCACTCCGAATTTACTGTCCAGGTTTACTCCCTCAGCCTTCTTATTTATTTATTTAGAGATACAGTACTGAAACAGGCCCTTCCAGCCCACCGAGTCTGTGCCAACCATCAACCACCCATTTATACTAATCCTACATTAATCCTATATTCCTACCACATCCCCTCAATTCCCCAACCACCTACATACACTAGGGGCAATTTACAATGGCTAATTTACCTATCAATCTGCAAGTCTTTGGCTGTGGGAGAAAACCGGAGCACCCGACAGAAACAAACGCAGTCACAGGGAGAACTTGCAAACTCTGCACAGGCAGTACCCGGAATCGAACGCAGGTCACTGGAGGTGTGAGGCTGCGGTGCTCACCACTGCGCCACTGTGTCTTCTCAAGATACCAATAGAGAAGTGAGACTTTTTGCCATATCTGGGGCTCTGTTTCTTGGCTTCAGGATGGAACCACACGCCAGTTGGCCTGTATGACATGCACAAGGATATCACACACTGCCCCATCCCTGGGACAGCTCAGAGAGAGACCCTGATGATAATGCACCCCACAGGAACATCACAAACAGCCCCCTCCCTAGGACAGCTCAGGGTCAGACACTGCACACACTGCAACAACAGTGACATTACTGTATTAGTCCCTCCATTCTGAAAAACAAGCATTCACCCTACTTTATGCTTTCTGCCCCTTATCCACGCTGCCACTGCCCCTTTAATCCCATCTGCTCCAATTTTGTTAACAAGTCTATTTTATGGTACATTTTCAAACACATTTTTGAAGTCCAGACACACACCATCAACCCCATTACCCTGGTCAACTCTCTCTGAAACTTCATCAAAGAAATTAATTCATTAATTCAGACACAATCTTCTGTTAACCAATCTGTACTGGCTGTCATTTATTAGCCCATGTTCTACCATGTGACAGTTAGTTTTCTCCTGGATAATTGTCTCGAAAATTTTCCCCACCACCGACTTTAGACTAACTGGTCTGTAGTTCCTGGGTTTATCTCTCTTTTTAATCAGGGCTGTAAAATTAGCAACCCTTGCAGACTTATCTTTTAATTCTGGAAAGTCGATTGTGGACAATCTCTTTGGGCATGACTTTAACCAATTAAGGCAACAGGATACTTGATTAATAAGTCCAGAACTTTTATTGAGAGTAAAATAGTACTTAATAATTGAAAGTAAAATTATACTTAACAAACTTGGGGAATATAACTTTACAGCTCCAGCAGGTGTGCGGAATGGTCGAGCTTGGTCTCAGAGTGTCACGGTCCTCTTTGTCCAGCCTAGATCCCTCATAAGGTGGAGAACTTGGTTGATGATCTGAGCCTTTACCCTTCAGCTCTTCTAGTGTTCCTGCACATTGAAAACTTTCAAGATCCCTACTTTTAACCACTGGATTGCCATCACACCACCTTGTAAAATAATAACTGGTCCGAGCATTTGCTAGGTACATTTAATTCGTTCTTAATGATGTCTTCCACTAACAGCCAACTGTCCTCAGAATCTCAGACATGAGTACAATGGAGTGGTTTCACACTGTCTCCCAATCTGATCTGAAACAAGTTTCCTCTTCATTGAATCTAGACTTTTGAAGGTCACGATGGAACATAACATGGGTTTTATCAGGGGTCCGAGAAAGGTCCATTGTTTGAATACATTTAGCTGAAACTGCCCTTTCCCACAAAGACACAGAAACTCACAGTAATTAGATTGAACTAACTTTAAATGAAAACCCATTCTCTCTAAAATGATTATTAATTCATTAATTATAACTCAATCAAGGTTCATTACTTTTAGAATTAGAATTAGAATTAGAACATTACAGCGCAGTACAGGCCCTTCGGCCCTCGATGTTGCGCCGACCTGTGAAACCATCTGACCTACACTATTCCATTTCCATCCATATGTCTATCCAATGACCACTTAAATGCCCTTAAAGTTGGCGAGTCTACTACTGTTGCAGGCAGGGCGTTCCACGCCCCTACTACTCTCTGAGTAAAGAAACTACCTCTGACATCTGTCCTATATCTATTACCCCTCAACTTAAAGCTATGTCCCCTCGTGTTTGCCATCACCATCCGAGGAAAAAGACTCTCACTATCCACCCTATCTAACCCTCTGATTATCTTATATGTCTCTATTAAGTCACCTCTCCTCCTCCTTCTCTCCAAAAAAAATAACCTCAGGTCCCTCAGCCTTTCCTCGTAAGACCTTCCCTCCATACCAGGCAACATCCTAGTAAATCTCCTCTGCACCCTTTCCATAGCTTCCACATCCTTCCGATAATGCGGTGACCAGAACTGCACGCAATACTCCAGGTGCAGTCTCACCAGAGTTTTGTACAGCTGCAGCATGACCTCGTGGCTCCGAAACTCGTTCCCCCTACTAATAAAAGCTAACACACCATATGCCTTCTTAACAGTCCTATTAACCTGGGTAGCAACCTTCAGGGATTTATGCACCTGGACACCAAGATCTCTCTGTTCATCTACACTACCAAGAATCCTCCCATTAGCCCAGCACTGTGCATTCCTGTTACTCCTTGCAAAGTGAATCACCTCGCACTTTTCCACATTAAACTCCATTTGCCATCTCTCAGCCCAGCTCTGCAGCCTATCTATGTCCCTCTGTACCCTACAACATCCTTCGGCACTATCCACAACTCCACCGACCTTAGTGTCATCCGCAAATTTACTAACCCACCCTTCTACACCCTCTTCCAGGTCATTTATAATAATGACAAACAGCAGTGGCCCCAAAACAGATCCTTGCGGTACACCACTAGTAACTAAACTCCAGGTTGAACATTTGCCATCAACCACCACCCTCTGTCTTCTTTCAGCTAGCCAATTTATGATTCAAAGCTCTAAATCACCTTCAACCCCATACTTCTGTATTTTCTGCAATAGCCTACCGTGGGGAACCTTATCAAACGCCTTACTGAAATCCATATACACAACATCCACTGCTTTACCCTCATCCACCTGTTTGGTCACCTTCTCGAAAAACTAAATAAGGTTTGTGAGGCACGACCTTCCCGTCACAAAACCGTGCTGACTATTGCAAATGAACTTATTCTTTTCAAGATGATTATAAATCCTGTCTCTTATAACATTTTCCAATATTTTACCCACAACCGAAGTAAGGCTCACAGGTCTATAATTACCAGGGCTGTCTCTACTCCCCTTCTTGAACAAGGGGACAACATTTGCTATCCTCCAGTCTTCCGGCACTATTCCTGTCGACAATGATGACATAAGGATCAAGGGCAAAGGCTCTGCAATCTCCTCCCTAGCTTCCCAGAGAATCCCAGGATAAATCCCATCTGGCCCAGGGGACTTATCTATTTTCACACTTTCCAAAATTGATAACACCTCCTCCTTGTGAACTTCAATCCCATCTAGCCTAGTAGCCTGAATCTCAGTATTCTCCTCGACAACATTTTCTTTCTCTACTGTAAATACTGACCCAAAATATTCATTTAACACTTCCCCTACCTCCTCTGATTCCACACACAACTTCCCACTACTATCCTTGATTGGCCCTAATCTAACTCTAGTCATTCTTTTATTCCTGATATACCTATAGAAAGCCTTAGGGTTTTCCCTGATCCTATCCGCCAATGACTTCTCGTGTCCTCTCCTTGCTCTTCTTAGCTCTCCCTTTAGATCCTTCCTGGCTAGCTTGTAACTCTCAAGCGCCCTAACTGAGCCTTCACGTCTCATCCTAACATAAGCCTTCTTCTTCCTCTTGACAAGCGCTTCAACTTCTTTAGTAAACCACGGCTCCCTCGCTCGACAACTTCCTCCCTGCCTGACAGGTACATACTTGTCAAGGACACGCAGTGGCTGCACCTTGAATAAGCTCCACATTTCGATTGTTCCCATCCCCTGCAGTTTCCTTCCCCATCCTACGCATCCTAAATCTTGCCTAATCGCATCATAATTTCCTTTCCCCCAGCTATAATTTTTGCCCTGCGGTATATACCTGTCCCTGCCCATCGCTAAGATAAACCTAACCGAATTGTGATCAATATCACCAAAGTGCTCACCTACATCTAAATCTAACACCTGGCCAGGTTCATTACCCAGTACCAAATCCAATCTGGCATCGCCGCTGGTTTTACAATCATCTGTTTCATGATGGGTCGCTACTCATTAATTATACAGGATATAAACGTTAGTACTGAACACAAAATGGTTCCTTTGGTCATGTGTTCATTATAAAATGGCTTTCTTAACGTTGTTAGTTATTACAATGGATACATTATAAAAATGGTCAAGTTAAACTGATATCGAACTACCCAAGCTTACCTGCATCCTCCAGTCCTCTGGCAACATTCCCATATTCAAGAAGGATTGAAAGATTGTGGTTCGAGTCTCTGATATTTCCACCCTTACTTCCCTCAGCAACCCAGGATGCAGCCCATCCAGACCGGGTGACTTTTCTACTGTGAGTGCTGCCAACCTTGTAATTGTCTCCTCTTTATCTATTTTTATCCCGTCCAAATTCTCCACTTCCTCCTCCTTCACTGTGACATTTGCAGCATCCGTTTGTTTTGTGATGACAGATGAAATGTACTTAATTAGTGCCTCAGCCACACCCTCTGCCTCCACAGGATCTCCTAATTGACCCACCCTTTCATTGACTGTCCATATGTTGGTAAAAGACTTCAGTGTTCCCAGTTATGTGACCTGCTAATCTTTTCTCATACACTCTCTTGCTGATCTCTTTTCCTTTTTCAGCTCTCCTCTGTACTTTCTGTATTTTGCTTGTTTCTCTACTGCATATGAATCCTCACATGATTTCGATATTAATGGTTTATGAACTATTTTGTTGAAGGATTTAGTTTTGTAAATTTCTCCCTAGCTCCCCTCATGGTCAGGCAGAAAGTTTAACTGCAGTGTTTTCAAACAGCAACAGCTTTATTTGAAAAGCCATTGTGACAGGATTCCGGGTTTTAATCCAGTCACAAATCTGGTTCTGATGTCTTGTGGCTCCAGCTGTCATATGACCTGTCAGAGGATGACCCCATAATTGACCAAGTCATGGAGCTGTGGGTTGATGTTTAAATTGTTGCAAAATAATTTTCCAGAAGGACAATCAAAATGAATCAATATATAAAAGGTAGATTTTGTGAATTTGTGCTCCCAGTGGAAATTCCTGCAGAGTCTGCTGGTTTTCATATCCCCAATTCCCCACAGGAAGCTCAGTGCTCGGAATCTGTATTCATTACATTAACATTACACAGAATCATTTCATGGGAGACGCAAGTGTGAATTGTAGACAGGTGGGTCAGTTTTAACTTTCAAAGTAACACAGAAGTAAAATACTGCAGATACTGGAAATCTGAAATAAAAACAGAAAATGCTGGAAATACTCAGCAGGTCTGGCTGCATCTGTGGAGAGAGAAACAGAGTTAACGTTTCAGATCTGTGACCTTTCATCAGAACTGGGCTGAAATTGTCTGAGGGACTGAGATTGTGGAATCAATTTCAGGGTCAAAGACATTGTACTCTGTAAGGATAGGAAGATGGTGATTATTAAGTATAGTGCAATAATATAGATGCTCTTACATTACTTGAATCAACATTGATTTAAACTTTGTGCTCACGAATCCTATCTTTTGATCAAAATGACATTGAAAACAATGGAAAAAGCAACACATGCATTTCACGACCACAGGACTTTGCAAAGCCTTTTACAGCCAATGAAGGACTTTCCAAGTGTTGTCACTGTACAGTACAATACAATACCCTACAATAAGTATACTTCACATTCGAGTCACACAAGTGCCAGGCAATGACCATCTCAAACAAGAGAGAATCTAACCATCTCCCCTTGACATTCAACGGTGTTACGATTGCTGAATCCCTCCACTATCAACATCCTGGGGGTTACCATTGACCAGAAACTGAATTGCAATAAGCATATAAATATCATGGCGACAAGAGCAGGTCAGACACTAGGATACCTGCGGCGAGTAACTCACCTCCTGACTCCCCAAAGCCTGTCCCCTATCTACAAGGCACAAGTCAGGAGTGTGATGGAATATTCTCCACTTGCCTGGATAGTTGCAGCTCCAACAACACTCAAGAAGCTCGACGCCATCCAGGACAAAGCAGCCCACTTGATTGGCACCTCATTCACAAAATTCACTCTCTCCATAACTGACGCACAGTGGTAGCAGTGTGTACCATCCACAAGATGCACTGCAGCAACGCAGCAAGCCTCCTTACACAGCACCTTCCAAACCCGTGACTTCTACCACCTTGAAGGACAAGGGCAGCAGATGCATGGGAACACCACCACCTGCAAGTTCCCATCTGAGCCACACGCCACCCTGGAATTGGAACTATATCACCATTCCTTCACTGTGGCTGGGTCAAAATCCTGGAACTCCCTTCCTAACAGCACCACATCGACTGCAGTGGTTCAAGAAGGCAGCTCACCACTACCTTCTCGAGGGAATTAGGGATGGGCAATAAATGCAATAAAATCAATAAAAAGGCAATATCCTGTAATCCCCAAAAGTAGAAAATACATATGAAAATGAAAATATAATAAAGCACAGTCAGCATGGATTTCACAAAGAAAGTCTTGATTAACCTTATCTTTGAAGAACCAACAGCAAGAGTAATACAGCAGATGTAGAAGAGTTTAAGTTAATAAAGCCTCATCCTTTTAAGTGCTTGAACCAACAAATTGTGGGTTAACAAACAAGCACACTAACTGACAGAGCTGCATGTTGTGCTTTCCAGATTACCCGAAAGCAGGGTGTCAGTTAAATCTTCAGGTTGCTGCAACCAGAATAGCCATTGTCCACTATCAGCTTTACTGTTACAAATAAAGGGTGGAACATTCATTGTGAATCTACAGAAACAGTCTGGTCCTGCACACTGCAGACACATCCAGGTCATCACTAACCAGCTCTCCTATAATTGATGCAGTTATTTGATTTTTCCCCATTAGCTCCATGGAATTATTTTTGAAAGATTTTAAATTCCAAGAAGTTTTGTTAATATTCAGCCCTTGAGAAGAAATCATTCCCTGACCACAGTTGAGAAAGCTTTGAATATAAAACTGTAGACTACCAGGTCACACAGAGAAAGCTGATCAGCTAATCTATAATTACTTACTTTTCTTACTTTTGCTCTTGCTATTCGGTTTTTCATCCTTTTCAGTTCCTGACTGTGGATATTATTGTGATTAAATGTGAAAAGATGCACTGTGTCTCTGCCCCGGTATATTGGCTCTTTCTCTGTACAGTGCTGTATACACTCAGATACTGACAGTGTCTCTCCCTCCCTCAACTTTCCAGCCCTGACGGTGCAGAAAGCGCTGCTCAAAGTTACACATTCTGACTGTTTGCAGTTGATTAGTGAGAGATTATTAACAGATCCTTCTGCAGCGCTGCCTCGGTTCATAACAGCAGATCTAAGCCACATTTCAGATACGGAAACAGATGCATCAATTATTCACTCTTTCCCAGAGTGTGTGAGGCCGGGACAAGCAGCAACATTCCGGCCCCATGCTCTGCAATTACCCAGCACCAGCGGAAAGCAGTGAATACAGATTCAATCAGTGGGTTAATGTCCATTACAGGGATGCAAGATTCCACGGTCCAGGACAAACATCCCCATACACCGAGAACAAGCTCAGGAAAACCCGGGGGAGTTAATATCCCAGTCACTGAGCATTCCAGCAACATTGAACAAGTTCCTGAACTGAGTGAACCTTTCAAAGTACAGAAGTGATGACGAGGTCAAAAAGGTCTGAACAGTTGAGGTGACTGAGTGGTTTCAGCTTCTCTGTTCAGGTTGCAGCTTTCACTGGAGGCATGTGTTTAAATCCCACTTCTGACAACTAGATTTTCAGTTACTTTGCAGAGCTTCCTTGAAGGTTTGGGGTCAAGTAAATACTGAGGAACTGTTTCTAACTGCTGAATGGTCAATAACCAAAGGTTACAGATTTAAGGTGACTGACAAAACCAGAAGGAACTTGAGGAAAAATTCCTTTCTGCAACGTGTGGTTAGGATTTCAGTTATGTGGATAGATTGGAGAAGCTGGGGTTGTTCTCCTTCGAGAGGAGATTTGATAGAGGTGTTCACAATCATGAGGGGCCGTGACAGACCCGATAGAGAGAAATTGTTGGTAGAAGGATTGAGACTCAGGTAAAAGCTGTGGCTCAGTTGGTCACACTCACCTCGAAATCACAAGCTTCTGGGTTCAGATTTCACAGCTGACACTCCAATGCAGCACTGAGGGTGTTGAAGGTACTGCCTTTCAGGTGTGATGTTAAACCAAGACCTGGTCTGCATGTTTGGGTGAATGTAAAAGATCCCATGCTGCAATTTCAAACAAGTGAAGAGCAATTCTCCCTGGTGTTGTGATCAATATTTGCCCCTCAGATCAGTTGGTCATTATCACATTGCTGTTTGTGGGTATTAACTGCTGCATTTCTGACATTACAACAGTGATTACACTTCAAAAGTATTTCATTGTTTACAAAGTGCTTTGATATATCCAGTGGTCTTGAAAGGTGCTATATAAATGCAAGTCTTTTCTTTCTTTATCACAACACATTGCTGTGTAAAAAATGGTTCCTCATGTCATCTCTGGTTCTTCTGCCAATCACCTGATATCTGTGTCCTCTGCTTACTGACCCTTTTACCACTGGAAACAGTTTCTCCTTATTTAAACTATTGAAAACCTCCATGATTTTGAACAAATGTGTCAAATCTCTTCTGAACTTTCTCTGCTGCAAGGAGAACAACCCCAGCTTCTCCAATCTCTTCACATAACTGAAATCCCTCACCCTGCTACCATTGTGGTAAATCTCTTTTTTATTCTTTCATGAGATGTGGGCACTGCTGACACAATGTGATTCCTGTCAATGGAGCGGCCCGCTGACATCATCGGAGAGCGCCAAGCTGCTCATCGGCACAGCTACATCTTGCCAGGATTAAGTTGCACATGCGCAGGATGATGTCATGGCTCAGCGCCAACGTCATCGCATATCCGCGCCTGGTCCATCTTCGCACATGCACGCTGCAGCATCATCAGATATCCAGCCTCTCACTCAGCTGGAGGAAGCAGCTGAATAGGAGACTTTGAGGCTGGAGCTCTCCCCCCTCGGCAACTCGCTCCAGGCCTCGATGCTTCCTCCCCTCAGCCGCTCGCTCTGCACCGCACTGCTCCCCTGGCCGATTGTTCCCCGCTCGCGACACCCAGCTCTCTTGCCACTCGCTCCCAGCCCCCCAACCCCCGCTCCAGCCATTAGCTCTAGGCCGTACCACTTCCTTCCTCTCGGCCACTCACTACTCGCTCCTACGTCACACTTTACAGCCCGCCTTGCTTCTTCGGGCGGCGCGTGGAGACTGGACAAACGTGGGAGCAAGAGGCCGAGAGAAAGGAAGCAGCACGACCTAGAGCTTGCAGCTGGAGGGGAGGGGGTGGGGTGGGGAACGAGTGACCAGAGAATGGGGTGGCGCGTTCAGAGGACAATCGGCCAGGGAAGTGGGGGAGAGCAGTGAGGTCTGGAGTGAGCGGCTGTGGAGGGTGGAAGCGGCCAGTGCGAAGGAGGGGGAGAAAGCGAGTTGTGCCACTTTGTGGTTGCGTTGTCAGCAAACGCAGCCTTTATTGTCCATCCTTAATTGCCCTTGAGAAGGTGGTGGTGAGCTGCCTTTTTGGAGCTGCTGCAGTCCATGTGTTGTACGTAAACCCACAGTGCTGTTAGGAAGTGAGTTCCAAGTTTTTGATCCAGTGACAGTGAAGGAATGGTGATATCGTTCCCAGTCAGGACAGTGTGTAACTTGGAGGGGAGCTTGCAGATGGTGGTATTCCCATTCATCCAATGTCCTTCTAGGTGGTCGAGATCGGGGGTTTGGAAGGTGCTGCAGAAGGAGGTTTGGTGAGTTGCTGCAGTGCATCTTGTAGATGGTACACACTGCTGCCACTGTTCACTCGTGGTGGAGCGAGTGAATATTTAAAGTAGTGGATGGAGTGCTGATCAAGTGAGCTGCTTTGTCCTGGATGGTGTTGAGTTTCTTTGGTGTTGTTGGAGCTGCACTCATCCAGGCAAGTGGTGAGTATTGCATCATACTCCTGACTTGTGCCTTGTAGATGGTGGACAGGAGGTGAGTTACTTCCAGCAGAATTACCATCCTCTGACCTGCTCTTGCAGCTACGGTATTTATATGGCTGATCCAATTCAGTTTCTTCTCAATGGTAATCCCCAGGGTGTTGATAGTGAAGGATTCAGAAATGGTAATGTCATTGAATGTCAAGAGGAGATGGTTAGATTCTCTCTTGTTGGAGATGGTCATTGCCTGGCATTTTTGTGGCGTGCATGTTACTTGCCACTTATCAGCCCAAGCCCAATGTTGTCCAGGTCTCTCTACATATGGACACGGACTGCTTCAGTATCTGAGGAGTTGCTAATGTGACTGAACATTTTGCAATAATCAGCAAACATCCCCACTTCTGACCTTATGATGGAGGGAAGGTCATTGATGAAGCAGATGAAGTTGATTGGGGCCTCGGACGTGACCCTGAGCAACTCCTGAACGATGTTCTGGGACTGAGATGATTGGCCATCCACAACCATCACCATATTCCTTTGCGCTAGGTATGACTCCAACTAGTGGAGAGTTTCCCCCTGATTGCCATTGTCTTCAATTTTGCAAGGGCTCCATGATGCCTTTGGCAGGAGCAGTCACTGTTACCTCATCTCACCTCCTGAATTCAGCTCTTTTGTCCAGATTTGAGCCAAGGCCATAATGAGGTCAGGAACCGAGTGGCCTTGGCAGAAACCAAAAAGAGCATCGGTGAGTAGGTTATTGCTGTGTCAATGCTGCTTGATCGCACTGTCAACGACACCTTCCATCACTTTACTGATGATCAAGAGGAGGCTGACGGGGCAGGAATTGACCGGGTTGGATTTGTCCTGCTTTTTGTGTACAGGACATACCTGGGCAATTTTCCACATTGCCGGGTAGATGCCAGTGTTGTAACTGTACTGGAACAGCTTGGCTAGCGGTGCGGCTAGTTCTGGAGCACAAATCTTCAGCACTACAGCCACAATGTTGTCAGTATCCAGTGCCTTCAGCCATTTCTTGATATCATGTGGAGTGAATTGGATGAGCTGAAGATTGTCACCTGTGATGCTGGGGACCTCAGGAGGAGGCCGGGATGGATCATCTACTTGGCACTTCTGGCTGAAGAAGTTTGCAAATGATTCAACCTTGTATTATGCACTGATATGGTGTTCTCCCCTATCATTAAGGATGGGGGCATTTGTGGAGCCTTGTCCTCCTTACCTTCCAGGACCAGAGAGCAGTTGAACCTCTTCCAGCGCGCCGGAGTTTTGGAAAAAAAGGCAAACAGTGATGTCAGAGGAGAGCTGCATGCTGATTGGTTGGTGAATAGCAGCTCTTAAAAAAAGGGGAAAGTTGTTTTTTTCTGTTGGAAAAAAAACTCTGGTGTTAAGGTGAGTACTACTAAAGTTTTTTTTTAAGGACTTTGGGTTGAAGTGGTGGAACAAGGCCTCTAGTATAATTAGTATTTTTTAATTAAGGGAGTAACTCATTAACCTAAGGGTAAGTCATGGCAGGAGAGCTCAGCCCCGTGATATGCATCTCCTGCGCTATGTGGGAAATCAGGAACGCTTCCAGTGTCCCTGATGACCACGTGTGCGGGAAGTGTATCTATCTGCAGCTACTGGCTACCCGCATTAGGGAGCTGGAGCTGCGGGTGGATTCACTGTGGAGCATCCGCGATGCTGAGGAAGTCGTGGACAGCACGTTTAGTGAGGTGGTCGCACCACAGGTAATGTCTGCACTGGCAGAAAAGAGATGGGTGACCACCAGATGGAGTAGTAGGCGCAGGTAGGTAGTGCAGGGGTTCCCTGTGGCCATCCCACTCTCAAACAGATATACCGCTTTGGATACTGTTGGGGGGATGACCTCCCAGGGGAAAGCAGCAACAGCCGAGTTTGTGGCATCACAGAGGGCTCTGCAGCACTGCAGGGGAGGAAAAGGTTTGGAAGAGCTTTAGTGATAGGGGATTCATTATAAGGGGTGCAGATAGGCATTTCTGCGGCCGCAAACGAGACTCCAGGATGGTATCTTGTCTCCCTGGTGCTCGGGTCAAGGATGTCTCGGAGTGGCTGCAGGACATTCTGAAAAGGGACGGTGAGCAGCTCGAGGTCGTGGTCCATATTGGTACTAACGACATAGGCAGGAAGAGAGTTGAGGTCCTGCAAAGTGAATATAGGGAGTTAGGCAGAAGGTTAAAAAGCAGGACCTCTAGGGTTGTAATCTCAGGATTACTTTCTGTGCCACGTGCTAGTGATGGTAGGAATAGGAGGATTAGGCAAATGAATGCGTGGCTGAAGAGCTGGTGTAGCCGGGTGGGCTTCAGGTACTTGGATCTTCTGGTGCAGAGGTGACCTGTACAAGAGGGACGGGTTGCATCTAAACTGGAGGGGGACCAATATCCTTGCAGGGAGGTTTGCTAGTACTACTCGGGAGGGTTTAAACTAGTCTGGCAGGGGGGTGGGACCCAAAGTAGTGGTCTCTCTGATGAGATTTTTGAGGCAAATATAGAGGTCAAAGCAAGCAAGTCCAGTAGGCAGGCTGGGCAGATGCAGGACGGGGAGCGTGGAAGGTCTGGTAGACTAAACTGCATTTCCTTCAATGCAAGATGCCTTACAGTAAGGCAGATGAACTCATGGATCGGTACATGGGATTGTGATATTATAGCTATTACGGAAACGTGGTTGAGGGATGAGCAGGACTGGCAGCTCAATGTTCCGGGGTACCGATCCTTCCAGCGTGACAGAGATGGAGGTAAGAGAGGAGGTTGCACTATTGATTAGGGAGGACATCACGGCAGTACTTAGAAAGGATATCCCGGGGGGAATGACAAGCGAGGCCATATGGGTAGAACTTAGAAATAAGAAAGGTGTGATCACTTTGATGGGATTATACTATAGGTCCCCCAATAGTCAGGGGGAATTGAAGGAGCATATTTGTAGGGAAATCACAGATAGGTGTAGGAATTATAGGGTTGTAATAGTAGGTGATTTTAACTTCCCTAATATTGACTGGACTGCCTTAGTACTAAGGGGTCAGATGGGGAAAAATTTGTTAAGTGTGTCCAGGATAGTTTTCTGAAGCAGTATGTGGATGGCCCTGCTAGAGAAGGGGCTACACTTGACCGCCTCTTAGGAAATGAGGATGGGCAGGTGGTTGATGTGTCAGTGGGAGAGCACTTTGGGACCAGTGACCATAACTCTATTAGCTTCAAGATCTTTACGGAACAAGATAGGACTGGTCCTCAGGTTGAAGTCCTAAATTGGGGGAAGGCTAATTTTGATAGCATCAGACAGGAACTGTCAAAAGTTGAATGGGAGAGGCTGTTTACAGGTAAAGGGACATCTGGCAAGTGGGAGGCTTTTAAAAGTGAGATCGGAAGAATTCAGGGCTGGCAATTTCCTGTCAGATGGAAGGGCAAGGCTGGCAAGTTTAGGGAACCTTGATTGACTAGGGGTATTGAGGGCCTGGTCAGGATAAAGAAGGAGGCATATGTCAGGTATAGGCAGCTGGGATCGAGCGAGACCCTCGAGGAGTATAGGGGATGTTGGACTACACTGAAGAAGGAAATTAGGAGGGCGAAAAGGGGCCATGAGATCTCCCTGGCAGACAAGATAAAGGAGAATCCTAAAAGATTCGATAAGTATATAAAGAGTAAAAGGGTAGCCAGGGAGACAGTAGGTCCCCTTAAGGATCAGTGTGGTAATCTATGTGTGGAGCCACGGGAAATGGGCGAGTTCTTAAATGAATATTCCTCGTCCATATTTACCGTGGAGAAGGTCATGGAAGCCAGTGAGTTCAAGGGAGGGAACAGCAATATCCTGAAGCATATCAACATTACAAAGGAAGTGGTGTTGGAGGTATTGAAGCGCATTAAGGTGGATAAATCCCCAGGGTCTGACCAGGTGTATCCTAGGATGCTATGGGAAGCAAGTTAGGAGATTGCTGGGGCCCTGGCCGAGATTTTTGTATCGTTAGCCACAGGTGAGGTACCGGAAGACTGGAGGATAGCTAATGCTATGCTTTTATTTAAGAAGGGCAGCAGGGATAAGCCAGGGAACTACAGGCCGGTGAGCCTTACATCAGTGGTGGGAAAGTTCTTGGAAGGGATTCTGAGAGACAGGATTTATATGCATTTGGAAAGGCAAGGTCAGATTAGGGATAGTCAGCATGGCTTTGTGCGTGGGAAATCATGACTCATGATTTTGATTGAGTTTTCCGAGGAGGTGACCAAGAGGATTGACAAGGGCAGGCCGATGAATGCTGTCTACATGGACTTTAGCAAGGCCTTTGACAAGGTCCTGCATGGTAGGCTGGTCCAGAAGGTTCAAACACATGGAATCCAGGGTGAGCTAGCCAATTGGATACAAAATTGGCTTGGTGATAGGAGGCAGAGGGTGGTAGTGGAGGGTTGTTTTTCAGATTGGAGGCCAGTGACCAGTGGTGTGTCGCAGGGATCGGTGCTGGGCCCTCTGTTGTTTGTCGTATATATTAATGGCTTGGATGTGAATGTAAGGGGCATGATTAGTAAGTTTGCAGATGACACCAAAATTGGTGGTATAGTGGACAGTGAAGAAGGTTGTCTAAGTTTACAACAGGATATAGATCAACTGGAAAAGTGGGCAAGGGATTGGCAAATGGAATTTAACGCGGACAAGTGTGAAGTCATGCATTTTGGGAAGTTAAAACAGGGCAGGACATTTTCACTGAATGGCAGGGCCTGGGGAGTATTGTTGAGCAGAGAGACCTTGGGGTGCAAGTACATAGTTCCCTGAAAGTGGCAACACAGGTAGACAGGGTGGTGAAGAAGGCGCCTGGCATGCTTGACTTCATCGGCTGTGGCATTGAGTACAAGAGTTGGGACGTCATGTTACAGTTGTACATAACGTTGGTTAGGCCGCATTTGGAGTACTGTGTGCAGTTCTGGTGGCTGCACTACAGGAAAGATGTGATTAAGCTAGAGAGGGTGCAGAAAAGATTCACAAGGATGCTGCCTGGTTTGGAGGGCCTGAGTTATAAAGAGAGATTGGATAAGCTGGGTCTGTTTTTCCTGGAGTGAAGGTGGCTGAGAGGGGACATGATAGAGGTATATAAAATTATGAGAGGCATAGATAGTGTAGATAGCCAGAGTCTGTTACCCATGTAGGGGTGACTAAAACTAGAGGGCATAGATTTAAGGTAAGAGGGAGGAGGTTTAAAGGGGATCAAAGGGGTAAATTTTTCACAGAAAGAATCGTGGGTATCTGGAATGAGCTGCCTGGTGGAGGCATGAACAGCAGTGACATTTATGAGGCATCTGGACAGGTACTTGAATGAGCAAGGCATGGAGGGATATGGAATTAATGCAGGCAGGAAGGATTAGTACAGATGGGCATTATGGTCGGCATGGACGTGGTGGGCCGAAGGGCCTGGTTCAATGCTGTACGACTCTATGACTCTCTGTGACTCCTGTTAATTGTTTAATTATCCACCACCATTCAGGACTGGATGTGGCAGGACTGCAGAGCTTTGATCTGATCTGTTGGTTGTGAGATCGCTTAGCTCTGTCTATTGCATGCTGCTTCCACTGTTTGACATGCAAGTAATCCTGTGTTGTAGCTTCACCAGGTTGACACCTCATTTTTAGGTCTGCTTGGTGCTGCTCCTGACATGCCCTCCTGCACACTTCATTGAACCACTATTGCTCCCTTGGCTTGATGGTAATGGTAGAGTGAGGGATATGCCAGGCCAGGAGGTAACATATTGTGTTTAAATACAATTCTGCTGCTGATGATGACCCGCAGTGTCTCATGGATGCCCAGTTTTGAGCTGCCAGATCTGTTCATTTCTTCCCTCAGAAATAATTGGGAAAAAATTCCTAAGGAATGCAGGAATTAAATAAAATGGAGAGAGAAATAAATATTGACAAAATAGATGGCAGCATTTGGAAGATGAAAAGAAAGTTTTATTATTGATGAGTGAGAGGAATATATCACACTTTGGGGCTTCTGTCAGTAGATTTACTGATAATCTGGGGAATTGATAGGAAACTGCTTCATGTTTGGTGGGAACAAATTCTCACCCTTGGGGTGGAGCCAACAGCTGCATCCGTCCAATAACAGACAGAGTAGTAGTACTGTATCAGGCCTTGTTAGCTCAGTTGGTAGAGCATGAGACCTTTAATCTCAGGGTCTTGGATTTGAGACCCTTGTTGTGTGGTTGTTCTTCCCTTTTTCAGACTTCATCGGCAGAGAGTTCAAGGAGTGTTTGAAATTATATTCAACAACATCACTAGATTTCAACCCAGACGCCCCACCCCCCTCCCAGTGTAGTTGACAGGTCCCTCAACCTCTGCCCTCCCCATTCCGTTCCCTCCCAGAACTGCGACTCACTTTCCACCCCACCTGCCTCCACATCCAAAGGATCATCCTCCACCATTTCCGCCACCTCCAGCGTGATGCCACCACCTACCTCATCTTCCCCTCCCCTGTCAACATTCCGAAGGGATCGTTCCCTCCACAACACCCTGGTCCACTCCACCATTATCCCTGACACCTCGTCCCCTTCCCAAGGCACCTTCTCATGCAATCGCAGGAGATATAATACCTGCCCTTTTCCCTCCTCTCTTCTCATTATCTAAATCCCAAACACTCCTTTCAGGTGAAGCAGCGATTTACTTGTACTTCTTTCAATTATGTATACTGTATTCACTGCTCACAATGTGGTCTCCTCTAAACTGGGGAGACCAAACGCAGATTAGGTGGAACACCTCGGCTCAGTCCGAAAGCATGACCCCGAGCTTCTGGTTCCTTGCCATTTCAACACTCCCCCCTGCTCTCATGTCAACATTTCTGTCTTGGGCCTGTTCCAGTGTTCCAGTGAACATCTCCATGGAAAGATCAATCTTACATGCCAGCTCAAATGTTGGATTTTGTATGTTTAGTATCTTTTCTCATCCAAAGATTACACTGTCAATCATTCACCACTCTGTCTTCTCCTGAACTTCGAGTTCAAATTTGTTTGTGAAGTTGAGTGACACGTTCAGACAGCACAGTCTTTGTCTTTGTGAAGGAAGTGATTTCGGAATGGCTGTTTGAAACTGTCCCTCCTTGCACAGAAATTCAGTGCAAATACTCAAATCACCCACAATTTCTTCGTGAGAAATTTGTTCACAATTGCATTCAACATGGAAGCCGCCTCAACATTAATCTCACTGAAGGAAAGTGTGACTGTGTTGTTTGTTTCAGAGTGTTGGTGCCGTTATGTGTCGCTCTTAACCAAGACTGGGACACAACGCAAGGTTGATCCAAGGTTGGCATATATTATCATTCAGGAGCAAGAAAAATCAAAAGGAACCAAACAAGAAAACCGAGTCTCCAGATGTGAGAATCTGTAGATCCGCTTTGGGAAAGTGAATCAGAGCAGAATGAAGGGTGAACTGTCCGACTGCCCAGAAGAGATGAAGACACAGCTCAGTCAGCACGTTCCCCTGGTTTATGATGCTGAAACATTCCTCACACAGAAATTATTCAACCCGATGACAAACGTGCTTCCAGCCGATAATTTATTCAGATAATTTTTTTTGAGCTACAACACAAACAGCTACTCGACAATGTGGAAAATTGCCCAGGTGTGTCCTGTCCATAAAAAAAAAGCAGGACAAATCCAATCTGACCAATTACCGCCCCATCAGTCTACTATCAAACATCAGCAAAGTGTTGGAAGATGTCATTAACAGTGCTATCAATCACCACGCATTTAGCAATAATCTGCTCATCGATGCTCAGTTTAGATTCCTCCAGGGCCTCTCGGATCCAGGCAAACATTTGGAAGCTGGAGTATAATGTGGGAAAATGTGAGGTTATTCACTTTGGTAGTAAGAACAGATAAATTAAATATTATTTAAATTGCGAGAGACTACAGAATGCTGCGGTATAGAAGGATCTGGGTGTCCTCGTACATGAATCACAAAAAGTTAGCATGCAGGTAGAGCAAATAATTAGGAAGGCAAATGGAATGTTACCCTTTATTACAAGGGGAATGGAGTATAAAAGGAGAGAAGTCTTGCGACAAATGTACAGGGTGTTGGTGAAACCACACCTGGAGTACTGTGTACAGTTTTGGTCTCCTTATTTCAGGAGGGATATACTTGCACTGGAGGCAATTCAGAGAAAGAGGTGGGCAACTGTCTCTTCCCCACCACAGCCACCTCGAGGGCATTGTGCGGAGGGGGTGAGACTTCGGGCGTGCAGGAAGGATCTGATGGGGAGGGCTCTTCTCACCACCAGCCAAGTTTCATCTTGGTGCTTGTGTGAAAGTTCTGGTGATGAGGCATTCCGCAAAATGACTTTGGCAGTTTGCTCGGGGAACCATCCGACTGGATCCACCACCTCCTTTTCCTGTAGGGCCTTGAGGACATTCCGTGCAGACCACTACCTGAAGGATTGGTGGTCAAAAATGTTTTTCCACAGAAACTTTCCCACGAAGGATAGGTGGTACGGCACGGTCCAACTGGATGGAGCATTCCGCGGCAATGTGACCAGGCCCATCCTTCACAACGCTGGGGACAGATAGAACCTCAGCACGTAGTGACACTTGGAGATTGTGTACTGGGGATCTGCGCACAGCTTGATGCAGCCGCACACGAAGGTAGTCATCAGGATGAGGGCGACGTTGGGTACATTTTTCCCGCCCTTATCCAGGGGTTTGAACATCGTGTTCCTCCAGACCTGGTCCATTTTGGAACCCCATATGAAGCGGAAAATGGCTCGGGTGATCGCCACAGCGCAGGAGTGGCGGATGGGCCAGACCTGCACCACGTACAGCAACGTGAGTGCCTCGCACCTGATGACCAGGTTCTTACCCACAATGGAGAGAGATCGTTGCTCCCACATGCTCAGCTTATGGTGTATCCTGGCTACTCGCTACTTCCAGGTTTTGGTGCACGTCCCAGCCCTTCCAAACCATATCCACAGCACCTTCCGGTAGTGTGACCTGACGGTGAAGGGGACAAAGGATCGGTCAGCCCAGTTCCCAAAGAACATGGACTGGCACTTGCCGTGGTTAACTTTGGCTACCGAGGCGAGTTCGAACTGGTCGCAGATGCTGATCAGTCTGCGAACGGACAGCGGATCCGAGCAAAAGACGGCGACGTCATCCAGGTACAGGGAAGTTTTAACCTGAATGACTCCACTGCCTCGGATTGTAACACCCCCTTATGCTTGCATCCTTCCTAATAGACTCAGCAAAGGGTTCAATACAGCAAACAAACAAGACAGAGGAGAGAGGACTGCCCTGTCTGTCTTTGCAAAGCAGGTGTAGAAAAAGATGCAGTGGTTTTTATCGCGGTTCATCCCAAGCAGCTGTGTAACACAGGAGTCTGTGCTCCACAGGCTGTTCTCAGGGATGCACACCGAGATAAACATCAACTGCTGCAGGAGGACTATCAATTGGGTGAAAGACGCCCTTTGGTCTTCCCGAAACTTGCTGGTCTTCCAGCGCAAAGAGTTGTCCACGACCTAATGTTGCAGACTGGCACATTCCAAGGTCCAAGACAACGTGCTGAGGGACGCACTACAGCTTGGGGCAGCCGCTGCAAAGGTTCACTGGGGAAGACCACTGTGTAAGGCACCCCCACCAAGGTGAACTGAGGGACTGGATCCATGGAAATCCCCTCGGGCTGTATCCAGAAAATATTTCTCCGCCTCCAGGCTCACTTCTTTGACCAGGAGTCCTCCTCCCGACCAGCAGACCCATTCACCCACCTCCAGCATTCTCCCTCTACCTGGACCCCTCCCCCTGGCCACTGACCCACTCTTGATCTCTTCATTGAAAACTGTCGGCGAGACATTTGTCATCTCAATTTCTCTGCCCCCCTCACTCACTCCAACCTGTCCCCCTCTGAACTTGAGGCATTCTGTTCTCTCAGGTCTAACCCCGACATGGTCACCAAACCATGGGCGGCACAGTGGTGCAGTGGTTAGCACCGCAGCCTCACAGCTCCAGGGACCCGGGTTCGATTCTGGGTACTGCCTGTGCGGAATTTGCAAGTTCTCCCTGTGTCTGCGTGGGTTTCCTCCGGCTGCTCCGGTTTCCTCCCACATGCCAAAGACTTGCAGGTTGATAGGTTAATTGGCCATTATAAATTGCCCCGAGTATAGGTAGGTGGCAGGGAAATATCTCGGGACAGGTGGGGATGTGGTAGGAATAAGGGATTAGTGTAGGATTAGTATAAATGGGTGGCTGATGGTCGGCACAGACTCGTTGGGCCGAGTAAACTAAACTAAACCTGCAGACAAGGGTGGTTCTGTTGTTGCATGGCATACTGACCTCTACCTTGCAGAGGCTCAGCGCCAACTCACAGACACGTCTTCCTTCCTCCCACTGGACCATGACCCCATCGCCGATAATCAAGCCACCATGCAAAGGACTGTCACTGACCTCATCTCCTCTGGAGATCTTCCCTCTACAGCTTCCAACCTCAGAGTCCCGCAACCCTGGACAGCCCGCATCTACCTCCTTCCCAAAATCCACAAACGGGAATGTCCCGGCAGACCCATTGTGTCAGCCTGCTCCTGCCCCATTGAACTTATTTCTTCCTATCTTGACTCTATCTTTTCTCCGCTGGTCCAGTCTCTTCCCACCTACATCCGTGACTCTTCTGACGCCTGACGTCATTTTGACAATTTCCAGTTTCCTGGTCCCAACCGCCTCCTCTTTACTATGGACGTCCAATCGCTCTGCACCTCCGTCCCCCACCAGGATGGTTTGAGGGCTCTCCGCTTCTTCCTGGAACAGAGGCCCAACTAGTCCCCATCCACCACCACCCTCCTCCGCCTGGCTGAACTTGTTCTCAGACTGAACAACTTCTCCTTCAACTCCACGCACTTCCTTCAAGTCAAAGGTGTCGCTATGGGTACCCGCATGGGTCCTAGTTATGCCTGTCTTTTTGTGGGATATGTCGAGCATTCTTTGTTCCAGTCCTACTCAGGCCCCCTCCCCCAACTCTTTTTCCGGTACATTGATGACTGTATCGGTGCCGTTTCCTGCTCCCGCCCCGAACTAGAAAACTTTATCAACTTTGCTTCCAATTTCCACTCTTCTCTCACCCTTACATGGTCCATCTCTGACACTTCCCTTCCCTTCCTCGACTTGTTTGTCTCCATCTCTGGGGATAGGTTGTCTACTAATATCCATTATAAGCCCACCGACTCGCACAGCTACCTCGACTACACTTCTTCACACCCTACCTCCTGTAAGGACTCCATTCCATTCTCCCAGTTTCTCCGTCTTCGACGCATCTGCTCTGATGATGCTACCTTCCATGACGGTGCTTCTGGTATGACCTCCTTTTTCCTCAACCGAGGTATCCCCCCCACTGTTGTTGACAGGGCCCTCAACCCTGTCCGGCCCATTTCCCGTACTTCTGCCCTCAACCCTTCCCCTCCCTCCCAGAACGGTGACAGGGTTCCCCTTGTCCTCACTTTCCACCCCATCAGCCTCCATATCCAAAGGTTCATCCTCTGCCATTTCCGCCACCTCCAGCGTGATGCCACTACCAAACACATCTTCCCCTCCCTTCCCCTGTCAGCATTCCGAAGTGATCATTCCCTCTGCGACAGCCTGGTCCACTCCTCCATTACCCCCACCACCTCGTCCCCGTCCCATGGCACCTTCCCCTGCAATCGCAGGAGGTGTAATACCTGCCCATTTACCTCCTCTCTCCTCACTATCCCAGGCCCCAAATACTCCTTTCAGGTGAAGCAGCGATTTACTTGTACTTCTTTCGATGTAGTATACTGTATTCGCTGCTCACAATGTGGTCTCCTCTATATTGGGGAGACCAAGCGCAGACTGGGTGACCGTTTTGCGGAACACCTCGGTTCGGTCCGCAAGCAGGACCCTGAGCTTCCGGTTTCTTGCCATTTCAAGACTCCCCCCTGCTCTCATGCTCACATCTCTGTCCTGGGATTGCTGCAGTGTTCCAGTGAACGTCAACGCAAGCTCGAGGAACAGTATCTCATTTACCGATTAGGCACACGACGGCCTGCCGGACTGAACATTGAGTTCAATAATTTCAGAGCATGACAGCCCCCGATTTTACTTTCATTTTTAGTTGTTTTTTCTTTTTTCTTCTTTTTTGCTTTTTTACATTTTTTACAACCTTTTATATTGCATTTATTTCATTTCATCTTAGTTTATTCAGTTTGCTTACCCACTGTTTTTTTCAGGTTTGCACTTGCTGCTGTTCAATATTCAGTCCTTTAACACCTATTCTGTACTAATGCTTTGTCTTTCAACACACCATTAACATATTGTTTGCCTTTGATCCATGACCTTTTGGTCAGCTATGTGGCCTTGTCCAACCTGCACCTTCTCCTTTGTTATCTCTTGCCCCACCCACACCTCACTTGCTTATAACCTGTGACATTTTTAATATTTGTCAGTTCCGAAGAAGGGTCAGTGACCCGAAACGTTTACTCTGCTTCTCTTTCCACAGATGCTGCCAGACCTGCTGAGTGGTTCCAGTATTTCTTGTTTTTATTCCAAAAAATATTTGTTTGCTGCAAAAAGTACATGGCAGGTAAAATGAAATGGAAGGGTTGTGAGGCAATTCACTCCTGAACTGAAGGAAACTGATATCCTTTGCAATCTTTGTATTTTTGACTTGGTGCTGTTTTTGAACTGTTTTGTAATGTATCTTTTTATAGTTTTTTTGACGGATAAAGTATATTTTGGAAATAAAAAAAAGGTTCAGAGAAGGTTCACTGGATTTATTCCTGTGATGAAGGGGTTGTCTTTTGAGGAGGATTGGGCAGGTTGGATCTATACTGATTGGAGTTTAGAAACATGAGAGGTGATCGTATTGAGACATCTAAGATTCTGAAGGGTCTTGACAGGGTAGATGCTGAGAGGATGTTTCCCCTCGTGGTGGAATCTAGAACTTGGGGACACAGTTTCAGAATTACGGATTTTCCATTTAAGAAAGAAATGAGGAGGAATTTCTTCACTCGGACAATTGTTCATCTTTGTATTTTTATCTACAAGGATGTCAAGGGTTATGGGGGGCAGGCAAGAAAGTGGGGTTGATGCCATGATCAGATCAGCCATGATCCTATTGAATGGCAGAGAAGGCTCGAGGGGCCAAATGGTCTACTCCTGCTACTATTTCTGTTCTTATGATCTCATTGCAGCTTGTTCCAAATAGAGACAAAAGAGTGGAATTCCAGAGGAGAGGTGAGAGTAATTACCCTTGAGTGAGTGTGGCATCAAAGATCCCTAGCAAAATTGAAATCAATGGGAATCAGGGGAAAACTGTCCACTTGTTGGAGTCCTACCTAGCACAAAGCAAGATGATTATGGTTGGTGGAGGCCGATCATCTCAGCCCAGGTCATTGCCTCAGGAGTTTCTCAGGGTAGTGTCCTAGGCTCAACCATCCTCAGCTGTTTTATTAATGAGTTTCCCCTCAACTTAAGTCAGAAGTTTGAATGTTAGGTGATGATTCACAACTCCTCAGATACTGAAGGAGTCCATGTCTGCAAGCAGCGAGACCTGAACAACATTCAGGCTTGAGCTGATCCGTGACAAGCGACTTGATTGCCACAAAAGTGCCATGCAGTGAACATCTCCAATGAGAGAGAATCAAACCATCTACCTTTTAATACTCAGCAGCATTATCATCACTGAATCCCTCACCAGCAACATCTTGGGGGTTACCATTGATTATAAACTAAACTGGACCAGTCACATCTATGCTGCGGCTTTTAGCGTAGGTCAGAAATTGGGAATTCTGCAGCAAGTATCTCACCTCCTGACATGCCAAAGCCTGTCCATTGTCTACAAGGCACAGGTCAGGAGTGTGATGGAATACTCTCCACTTTTCTGGATAGCTGCAGCTCCAACAACACATAAAAAGCTCAATACCACCCAGGACAAAGCAGTCCTCTTCATCGGTACCTCACCCACCACTTTAAACATTCACTCCCTCCACCACCAGAGCACAGTGGCAGCAGTGTGTACCACCTACAAGATGCACTGCAGTAACTCGCTAAGTAACGTTCGACAGCACCATCCAAACCCGTGATCACAACCACCTCGAAGGACAAGGGCAGCAGATGCATGGGAACACCACCACCTGCAGGTTCACCTCCAAGTCACTCACCATCATGACTTGGAACTATATCACCATTTCTTCACGTTGTTGGGTCAAAATCCTGGAACTCTCTCCGCAATAGCACTGTGGGTGTTCCTACACCACATTGACTGCAGCAGTTCAAGAAGGCAGCTCCCCACCACATTCTCAAGGGCAATTAGGGATGGGCAATAAATGCCAGCCTTGCCAGCGATACTCACACCCAAGAATGAATAAAAAACAAATTATTCTCCACAGATTCCCCACAATCCGGGCTTGGACATTTACTTCAGGAGCACAGAGCTTTATATAACTACAACATGAGTTCCAATCTTCAGATTCCATTAGCCTTTCACATTATTTTCTCCCAGTCCACTAGCTTTTAGTGATTCAGCACTCGGGTCTCTGCTTCTCCAGTTTCTAACATCTCACCAATTGTAAAAAACACTCTGATCTATCTTTCGTAGGTCCTAGATGACCCCTCATTTTAAACTCCATCTGCCAAAGCATTGCTCACTCACTTAATCTATCAAGAAGATTTGAAAATAAATTTCTTGCCAAAGGATAATGTTCTGCTTCTGCTCCCTCGCCATTTGCTTTTCCCGTTAGTCTTTCATTTGGTGTAAATCCAGAGAAAGTAAAGATGGAAGGAAGGAGGGAGGGAAAAATCTTCCTCCTTTTCGTGATCCCTATTTGATCTTCATTCCAGTCCAATTTGGGTGAAGAATTCCGATTGTCTGTCTCAATTTAAATAAAGTATAAACAATTCTGGAATCACCAGCGAGATATTGACAAGAACATGTTTCCAGGCCAACTTTCCACAAAAGCTCCCCCACAACAATGTACTAGACACTTCATAAACTAATGACAAAATTGGGATCCGAACCCACACATGCAAAGCAAAATGCATTAGCACGCCACCGTCTTAACCTCTCGACCACCTTGTCAGCTGTTTGGACAGTACAGATCCTGGCTGTGCAGCCAGATGTGCAATGATGGAAATGCAGCTTCTGTAAGTAAATGCAATTTCCATCACATCAGGTCATGGCCTGTTGGGAATGGAGCGGTGTGAAACATTTCCAGACCATGTCCAACACGGTTCGACTTAATGTGAAAATCCACCATGGAAAGACTGGAACATACAATCATTTCATCACATCATGATTAACATCACTCAGACACCTGAACCATGAGGTCACTGACGAAGTCATGATGACCGAATTTCTCATGAAATGACAACTGAACTAACTGACTGGAAGAATTGCTTTAATTCCACATGATCAGAGAGGCACAGCCTCAGACCGACTTGGCAGATGAGTATTGATTGAATAATTTCTGTGTGAGGAATGTTCCAGCATCATAAACCAGGGGAACATGCTGACTGAGCTGTGTCTTCATCTCTTCTGGGCAGTCGGACAGTTCACCCTTCATTCTGCTCTGATTCACTTTCCCAAAGCGGATCTACAGATTCTCAAATCTGTGGACTGGGTTTTCTTATTTTGTTCCTTTTGATTTTTCTTGCTCCTGACTGAATAATATATTCTAAACCTCGGATCAACCCTCCCCTTTGCGTCGTGTCATAGTCTTGGTTAAAAAAGACACAAAACGGCACGAACAGTCTGAAACATACAACACGGTCACACTTTCCTTCAGTGAGATTAATGTTGAGCTGTTTTCCAGGTTCAATGCAACTGCAAACACATTGCTCTCAAAGAAATTGTAGGGGATTGAGTTGCCGTTGAAATATTAGCATTGAACATTTGTACAAGGAGGAACAGCCATTCCAAACTGACATCCTTCACAAAGGCAACCACTGAGCTGTTTTCTTGTGTGAATAAATTTCATAAGAAAAGTTAAAGTTCACAAGAAAACAGATGTAAACGATTGATAGCTAAACTTTTGAAGCAAGGATATGAATCCACGATTTTCTGATTATTGGACAAACACTCGAGCCAACGAAGCTACTGAGCCAGATCACAAATGCTGTGACAACTAAGGGAAGAGGAGGGCACTCTTTATTCTCATCCCACTTCTCCACAGGTCACAACATCTATTTCAACTTTTCCCACTTACTGAAACAGTCAATCATATACTCTATTTTTCCCAGAATAGAAGACACTGACCAGATTTCTTTAATGAACAACAAAATGATTCATTTATTGTAGAACAAGTTTTAACTAGTCATGAAGTAAAGCATAAACACACAGGTGGAAATTTTAAAAGTTCCCTTTTCACCTTTGCTTTTAAAGTCTTTTTAAAAAATCTTCGAGCCACATGCGCACACACACACATACACCGGTTAACATAAAAAGATAAAAGGGATGTTTTTTTTTAAATTTTAAATTTTGTTACAAACACAAAAAAAAACTCTTGGGCTGGTTACTTGCTCATTTTTGAAGAAAACATCAGATGAGATACGTTGCTCCAAAATTGGAATACAGTCTAACTTCTGAGTATACGTAGACAGGTCACTGGGGTATTTTAGAACAGTTCTTTTCAGAAGGCACTGAGAATTAATTTTAGAAGGCCTTCTTCAAAGACATGCGATAAGATGAATTAACACACTGGACTTCTCAGGATCTTTTAAAGATTTTCTGGAAAACAAGCTGGGTTGTGGTCTTCTCTCCTTCCTTGACACTTCTTCAGGCTAACTTTATCAGCTGCTCACTCCAGCAGGTAAAACACACTGACTCTACAACCTAAAGCTTGTGAGTTTTCTGCTGTCTTAGGTGTACGTTGCTGCTGCGAGCTTGTCCAATCAAGGGGCGCAAATGACTTCACTAACCACATCTCCCTGTTACCATGGTTTCTGTTCTATTTTTAACTTGAATTATGTGAAAAACAGTAAACATAGTTGCCAAATTGGCTCTTTTGGTGCTCTCTTGAAAAAGAACTGATCCTACATTTATTCAGTTTGATTATGACTTCTTCAAAAAATATTTTAACAGAAGAAACAGAATCACTTCCATAACATCATGTACTTTCCCTGAGCTACAGGTTATTGAAAGACTCTCTGGCTGTGTTTATTTTAGGTGATTTTGTACTCAGGTTCTTTTGGAATCCATGTGTTTGCAGATCTTTGTGAGTGAGAGATGTGGAGATACGCTTAAAAAATTTCCCTATAAATTATTCATATCTCAGTCTTTCCCCGAACTTTGTGCAAACACATTAATGAGGGAATCACACACATCAAGCCGTCAAACCTGTCTGCTGAACATTGAAAGGTGACAGTGTTTATAGTAACGGGGTTCCATGGATTCAGACACATCTTGATGATTCACACATGTAATGTATTTGTATATTATATTCATGACATTATGATGCAAATAAACACTTCCTTGCACTTGCCACGCTTGGTGAACATTTTCTCTGCTGATGCCCCCTGAATATTTTAGAGAACATGGTGACGAGGTTGAGATAAAAGTCTGTAAATATAGGCAGCAAACAGCAGCAGGGACTGCAGTGAACAAGATTTACGTGACATATTTGTGCTTCTATTGGTGGGTGAAATAAGATACTAAACACACAAAATCCTACATTTGAGCTCACGGAAGATTGCTCTGTCTATGGAGATAGCATCAAAGAATGCTCAGGAATTTTGTCCGATGCCAGTGATAGTAACACACTTCAGGGGAACTTAAAAAAAACTGGTAAAATCGGCTTTCACATAACAGATGAAATTTTGCACAGAGAAGTGTGAAGTGATACAATTTGGAAGGAAGTATGAGGAGAGGCCATATAAATGAAACATGACAATTCTAAAGTGGGTGCAGGAGCAGAGAGACAATGTACACCAATGTTAGAAGGACTGAAAAGGTAACTAAGAGCAAACAGGACACTTGGATTTATTAATATAGGCATAGAGTAAAAGCATATAAGTTATGCTAAACCTTTACAAAATGCTAGGAATGAATGGCCTCTTCCTGTACCTCCACAAAAAGCTTCCATTCCAGGTTTACACACACTCATCAGGATCACTCTCCACAGATCCTGCCACTCCAGGCTCGGACACCAACTTCAGGATCACTCTCCACAGATCCCGGCATTCCAGGTTCGGACACCCACTTCAGGATCACTCTCCATACATCCCAGCACTACAGGCTCGGAGACCCTCTTCGGAGATCCTAAATCTCCAGACACGGATATCCTTTGAGGACCACTCTCCACAGATCCTGCCACTCCAGGCTCGGACACCCACTTCCGGATCACTCTCCACAGATCCCGCCATTCCAGGTTCGGACACCCACTTCAGGATCATTCTCCATACATCCCAGCACTCTGGGCTCGGAGACCCTCTTCAGAGATCCTAAATCTCCAGACACGGACATCCTTTGAGGACCACTCTCCACAGATTCTTCCCTCCAGGCTCAGACATCCTCTTCAGAGACACTCTCCATCCATCCCGCCGCTCCACGCACGGTTATCTCCCTCAGGATCAGATCAAAGAATGTTGCTTGTCACTTATCAGCTCAAGCCTGAATGTTGTTCAGGTCTTGCTGCTTGCAGGCACAGACTGCTTCAGTATCTGAGGAGTTGTGAATCATCAGCGAACATGCCCACTTCTGACTTATGTTGAAGAGAAAGCCATCAATGAAACAGCTGAGGATGGTTGGGCCTAGGGCACTGCCCTGAGAAACTAGGGATCCAGTCATGAAAGGTGGAGGACAATTAAATAACGAACCAGATGAGGAGGCTCCAAAAACTTCCCTATCCTCAATGTTGGTGGAGCCGAGCACGTCAGTGCAAAAGATGAAGCTGAAGCATTTGAAACCATCTTCAGTCAGAAATTGCTCAGTGGATGATTCATCTCGGCCTCTTGAGGTCCCCAGCATCACAGCTTCCAGTTTTCAGCCAATTCGCTTCACTCCACATGATAGCAAGAAACAGCTGAAGGCACTCAGTACATCAAAGACTATGGGCCCTAAAAACATCCCGGCTCTAGTACTGAAGACTCGTGCTCCAGAACTAGCTGCGCCCTCAGCCAAGCTGTTCCAGTAGAGCGACAACACAGGCATCTACTGAACAATGTGGAAAATTGCCCAGGTGTGCCCTGTCCGTAAAAAAGCAGGACAAATCCAATCTGACCAATTGCCGCCCCATCAGTCTACTATCAATCATCAACAAAGTGATGGAAGATGTCACCAACAGTGCTATCAAGCACCACACACTTAACAATAATCTGCTCATCGATGCTCAGTTTAGGTTCTGCCAGGGTCTCTCAGCTCCAGGAAATAATTTGGCAGATAGAGTAGAATGTGGGAAAATGTGAGGTTATCCACTTTGGTAGGAAGAATAGAAAAGGAAAATATTATTTAAATTGTGAGAGATTACAGAATGCTGCGGTGTAGAAGGATCTGGGTGTCTTCGTACATGAATCACAAAAAGTTACCATGCAGGTACAGCAAATAATTAGGAAGGCAAATGGAATGTTACCCTTTATTGCAAGGGGAATGGAGTATAAAAGTAGAGAAGTGTTGCTACAAATGTACAGGGTGCTGGTGAAACCACACCTAGAGTACTGTGTACAGTTTTGGTTTCCTTATTTAAGGAGGGATATACTTGCATTGGAGGCAGTTCAGAGAAGGTTCACTAGATTTATTCCAGTGATGAAGGGGTTGTTGTATGAGGAAAGTTGAGCACGTTGGACCGATACTCATTGGAGTTGAGAAAAATGAAAGGTGAACGTATTGAGACATATAAGATTCTGAGGGGACTTGGCAGGGTAGATGCTGAGAGGAAGTTTCCCCTCGTGGTGGAATCTAGAACTAGGGGACACAGTTTCAGATTTAGGGGTTTTTCATTTAAGAAGTAATTTCTTCTCTCAGAGCGTCATTAATCTTTGGAATTCTCTACCGCAGAGAGCAGTGGAGGCTGGGTCATTGAATGTCTTCAAGATTTTTATCTACAAGAGAGCCAAGGGTTATGTGGGCAGGCAGGAAAGTGGGGTTGAGGTCATGATCAGGTCAGCCATGATCCTATTGAATGGCGGAGCAAGCTCGAGGGGCCAAATGGCCTACTCCTGCTACTAGTTGTTCTGATCTTATGTTGTTATGATCTCATTGCAGCTTGGTCCAAACAGAGATGAAAGAGTGGAATTCCAGAGGAGAGGGGAGAGTGATTGCCCTTGAGTGAGTGTGGCATCAAGGATCCCTAGCAAAATTGAAGTCAATGGGAATCAGGGGGAAAACTCTCCACTTGCTGGAGTTGTACCTCACACAAAACAAGATGGTTGTGGTTCGTGGAGGCTAATCATCTCAGCCCTGGACATTGCTTCAGTAGTTTCTCAGGGTAGTGTCGTGGACCCAAACATCCTCAGCTGTTTCATTGACGACTTTCCCTTCAAAATAAGTCAGAAGTGGGAATGTTAGGTGATGATTCACAACTCCTCAGTTGAAGCAGTCTGTGCATACAAGCAGCAAGACCTGAACAATATTCAGGCTTGAGCTGATAAGTGACAAGCAACCTTCTGGCCACACAAGTGCCAAGCAGTGAACATCTCCAATGAGAGAGAGAAAAAAATCTACCTTTTGATATTCAGAGCATTATCATCGCTGAATCCCCCACCATCAATATGTTGGGGGTTACCATTGACCAGAAACTAAACGGGACCAGTCAGATCTATGCTGCAGCTATAAGCGCAGGTCAGAGATTAGGAATTCTGCAGCAAGTGGGAAAGATTAGGAATTCTGAGGGCGTCACAGTGGCGCAGTGGTTAGCACCGCAGCCTCACAGCTCCAGCAACCCGGGTTCAATTCTGGGTACTGTCTGTGTGGAGTTTGCAAGTTCTCCCTGTGTCTGTGTGGGTTTTCTCCGGGTGCTCCGGTTTCCTCCCACAAGCCAAAAGACTTGCAGGTTGGTAGGTAAATTGGCCATTATAAATTGTCCTATCGTATCGGTAGGTGGTAGGGAAATATAGAGACAGGTGGGGATGTGGTCGGAATATGGGATTAGTGTAGGATTAATATAAATGGGTGGCTGATGGTCGGCACAGACTCGGTGGGCCGAAGGGCCTGTTTCAGTGCTGTATCTCTAAACTAAACTAAGTATCTCACCTCCTGATACACCAAAACCTGTCCACCATCTACAAGGCACAAGTCAGGAGTGTGATGGAATACATCCCACTCAACAACACTCAAGAAGCTCAATACCATCCAGGACAAAGCAGCCCACTTAATCGCCACCTAACCCACCACCTTAAACATTCACTCTCTCCACCACCAGTACACAGAGTCTGCAGTGTGTACCATCTCTATATGCACTGCAGTAACTCGCCATGTAACCTTCAACAGCACCTTTCAAACCCGTGACCTCTACCACCTCGATGGACAAGGGCAGCAGATGCATGGGAACTCGCCTTCTGCAGGTTCCCCTCCAAGTCACTCACCATCCTGACTTGGAACTATATCGCCATTTCTTCACTGTTGGTGGGTCACAATCCTGGAACTCCCTCCCCAACGGCGGTGTGGGTGTTCCTGCACCACATGGACTGCAGCAGTTCAAGAAGGCAGCTCACCAATACATTCTCAAGGGCAATTAGGGATGGGTAATAAATGCTCACCTTATCAGCGATACTCACATCCAAGAATGAATAAAAAACAAATCACTCTCCACAGATTCCCCACAATCTGGGCTTGGACATTCGCTTCAGGAGCACAGAGCTTTATATAACTGCAACATGAGTTCCAAACTTCATATTCCGTTCGCTTTTCACATTATTTTCTCCCAGTCCACTAGCTTTTAGTAATTCTGTATTCGGGTCTCGGCTCCTCCACAGTTTCTAACATCTCACCTCTTACAAAAAAACACTCTGATCGATCTTTCTTCAGTATTACATGACCCCACATTTTGAACTCCATCTGTCAAAGCATTGCTCACTCACTTAATCTAGCAAGAAGATTTGAAAATAAATTTCTTGCCAAAGGATAATATTCTGCTTCTGCTCCCTCGCCGTTTGCTTTTCCCATTAGTCTTTCACTTGGTGTAAATCCAGAGAATATAAAGATGGAAGGAAGGGAGGGAGGGAAAATCTTGCTCCGTTTTGTGATCCCAATTTGATCTTCATTCCAGTCCAATTTGGGTGAAGAATCCCAATTGTCTGTCTCAATTTTAATAATATATAAACAATTCTGGAAACACCGTCTGGAAATTGACAAGAACAGGTTTCCAGTCTGACTTTATGCCAAAAGTCCCCCATTAGAAATAAAGGAACTACACAGCTCAAAAACTAACAACAAGGATGGGATTCGAACCCATACATGAAGATCACAATGCATTAGCAGTCCATCACCTTAACCTTGCAGCCACCTTGTCAGATGCACGATCATGGCTGTCACCTTCAGCACAGCTCCTGGCTGTGCAGCCAGCTGCAGTGACCCAATGATTCAGGCATCTGAGTGATGTTAATCATGATGTGATCAAATGATTGCATGTTCCACTCTTTCCGTGGTGGGTTTTCACACTGAGTGGAAACGTGTTGGACATGGTCTGGAAATGTTTCACACCGCTCCATTCCCTAGTTCATTTCCTTACAGAAGGTATATTTCCATCATTATACAACCCATAAGATGAACTTTTTTCAAAAGACTTCAGTGTATTTAACTCTGTGTCCAACACTGTGAGGCAGCTTTCTGTGTTTATAAAGAGTGCAATTTAATGACTGGTCTCTTGGATCTTGGATCAAACAGGGTGACAGATAGAGGTCTGTGTGCAGAGGGTTTGGAGGTGAGCTCTGATTCCTAACCCTTTCTGGATTGTGAGGAATAAAGAATGAATGAGAGAGAGAGAATGTGGGAGAAGGGATGATGGAAGAATTTGTTTGTGAACCTGATTAAAAGTGGCTCAAACGCAAGATAATATTCAGATATCAAGAGCAGAACATTAACATAATCTGAGTTCCGCGATCTGGTCGGGTCCCATTCCCCTGAAGTGAGGAATGAACGGGTGGGAAATTCCACCTGGAGTTATATTTGTCTCCAATGAAGATGAGTTCACAGTGAGGCTGGAATAGCTCAGTTGGGAGAACACTAGATTGAAGAACCAGGATACAATCCCTGGTTTCATCAGTTTTAATTTGGTGTCTCCATCAGTTTAAGTAGAGAGAATCAGAGGGGAGATTTTCCACTCTTGGCCCCATGGGCTGAATTTTAAACTAACGGTGCGGCTCTCGGCAGAGGCACCGGAAGCGGGTGTCGTCACCACACGAGTGAAATGTGGCCGACCGACTCCGATCACGGAGCAGCCGACCAATTAATGAAGGGGAGGCGTGGGGCCCGTGTAAACAAGGACCTGAGGCAGGGAACAAGGCACCGATGGCACCGACATCTGACACAACGGCAGGTGCTGACACCATATTTAAAGGGCTGCCAACCCTGCATTCACTGCTGCCTGGTTTAAAGGAGTGTCTTCCTGAGAGCCCTCTGATGCCCCAGGACCCGTTCTGCTGCCTCTGCTGCCCCAGGACCCGTTCTGCTGCCTCTGCTGCCCCAGAATCCGTTCTGCTGTCTCTGCTGCCCCAGGACCCGTTCTGCTGTCACTGCTGCCCCAGAACTCGTTCTGCTGCCTCTGCTGTCCCAGGACACGTCCTGCTGCCTCTGATGCCCCAGGACCCGTTCTGCTGCCTCTGATGCCCCAGGACCCGTTCTGCTGCCTCTGCTGCCTGCTGAGTAAGGAGCTGAATGCGAGCCTGCAGTGACCATGGTCCCACGGTTTAGCGATGCCTCCCTGCAGGTTCTCCTCCAGGTGGCAAGAGAAAGTTGAAAGATCCTCTTCCCCAGGGATGGGAGGTGGAGACCTGCCCACCTGACCAAGCAAAGCTGGCTGAAGATAGTCGGTGAGGTCAGCAGACGTGGGGTCACCCCCAGAACATGGATCCAGTACAGGAAGTGGGTCAATGACCGGATCCAGGCTGCTCAGGCGAAAACTCAAAACACTTTGGACCCTTTGGACATTGCATGTGGCAGAGTGAGAGGGAGTGTTTGGTGGAAAGGGAGTGACCACCCAGTCATGTGTATTGGGGAAGGGCAGCAGGACATGCTGCCTGAGGCTTGGCTGCATCTCGGTGAGAGGTGCACGTCAGTCATTGTATAAACTCACACAGTCCCTCGAGAGGGGCCACATGCAGGAGGAATACGTGTGTCCCCATCATGGACTGCTGGACTATCACCATCAGAGATGTTGGGCTTGACCCCGCTGGGAGACTAACTTTGTTCATCATTGTGTCTGCAGGAGAAGACATCCCACAATTGGAAAGAGCGTGTCAAGACCGGCGGTGGATGCCTTATCTCCATGTCCTCATCCCGATGGAGGAGGAGGCCATGGAACAGGCAGGGCAGCAAAGCAGCTGCTCCATAGCTGATGGAGAGACAGGGACACCTACCCAAGAGAGTGAGTGAACATCTCCTGGGGCACAAGGGAGCATCTGCTGCAAAGGAGCCACACTGCTCATCTGTTCACCACTGCATCAATGGAGCTGCACGTTAGGGGTGGTTGGAATGTCATGATGGGAAGACCCTAACCCTTCAATGTCCCTGTTTTCTCATGAAGGCCCGGATGAACGACAAAAGCAAAGAGCTGGAGAGACTGGGGGCAGCCGGACATGTCTGAGGAGGAGGAGGGAGCCTCAGAGGGTGCACTATCACCTCATTCCCCTGCGCCCTTCACCAGCACAGAAACTCTCACGTTGGTGGGTATCCGTTCGCGGTTAGATTCTGGCATACAAACTGGTGAGCACATCACAGACAGGCCCGGGCAGCTGGCGGAGGCTGTGACAGCCGAGGCCACTGGGAGTTGGTGGTTTGTGGAAGGCCAGGCCCATGCTGTGCCCTAGGCTGATGACGTGCCTCTTGTGTCACCAGCAACACGGGAAATGCTGCAGCTGCAGTGAGAGGTCAGGCAACATCTGGCAGAGTTGCCAGAGGCTATGTGTACCCAAGCACGGACGATGGAGGAGTCCATCCAGGCCTTGGGTGCTGCACTGTCTCTGATGGGGGTGTGTCTGGCTTCCTCCATTGAGAGATTGGTGACTCTCATGGAGAACCAGATCCAGCCGATCAATCAGTGGCTGCCGGAGATGTGCACAGACCTGCACTCCATCACTTTGTCCAGGAGCTCCATCCAGTGGTGACAAGGTGAGAGGGGGGACGAGGCACCTGAACTCTCCACTTGGTCCACGTCCCTCTCAGGTCAGCAGGGAGGTACAAGTGTGTCTTATAAGGGGGAGGAGCAGCTGGCTGCTACATCTGGGGGCCCCTCTCAGGGTGCTCCTGGTGTGGACGGTAATTCCAAAGTCCCTCTGCCAGTGACACCAGTGATGCCAGCACCTCCATCATCCTCGATGACAGAGGGGGTCCCTGTACCTGTGCAGGAGGCCCTCAGTGTGCCAGGGCCCTCCAGGACTCAGGCAGCAGAGGATGGCCGCCAATGTCATCCCAAGCCATGGAGCAGCAAGGTCAGCAGCCTGTCTCCACCTCAGCTGACAGAGCAGGGGGAGTAGCAGGTAGGAACACCCGGAAGAGATTTAAGAAGAGCACCTAGTTTCACTGAGGGGTTCACGGGTGAATGTACATTCCAGATGGATAGGGTTGTGTTTGGTGTCACACAGAATAAAGAAATGATGTTCTCTCACTATGTCTCCTTCCTATTGTTGATGCCCTTTGGGACTTCATTTCAACCCTTCCTCCCAAGGGGCTGGAAGTGAGGGACCAAGCCCTGAGTTCACAAAGCTTCGGCCTTGTCACTGTGCGATGTGTACCTGGGCGCTGTAGTGTAGAAGGAAGGAGGTGACAACAGGGCTGTTTAAAGCTAAGACTTTATTGCTGTGGTTCCGGAAGGTGGTGAGGCTCAAAGGAAACTTGAATGTATAAGGGTGTCTCATGTTCCCTTGTGTGTATCTCATGGAGGCTTTCCTGCTGTGCCTGAGGTCCTTCATCTGGCACTGCTTGGGCAGCATCCTCCTCCACATCCTCATCATCAGAGGAGACATCACATTCCATGATATCCACACGAGTCAACACCTCACCCCTCTGTCATGCCAGATTGTGCAGAGCACAGCAAGCCACCATGATACGGGAGACTCTCGCTGGGACATACTGAAGGGCTCCACAGGAACAATCTAAGTGCCTGAATCTCATCTTCAGGAGACCAATGGCCTCTTTGATGGTCGCTCGGGTTGACCCGCAGCAGGTGTTGTACCTCTCCTCTGAATCGTTGTGTGGGTTCCTCACAGGCGTCAGTACTCATGTTCTCACTGGGTTGCCCTTGTCTCCAAGGATCCATCTCAGAAAGCGCATGGGGCCACGGAAAGGTTCTGGCACCTGGGAGTGCCTTGGTATGCAGGCGTTGTGGCTGCTTCCCGGGATTTGTGCACACACCTGTAGGATCCATTTGTGATGGTCACAGACCAGTTACACACAGAGCAAGTGGAAGCCCTTCCTGTTGAAGGCTGCTGGCTGGTCTGCAGGAGCCTTGATGGTCACATGGGTGCAGTCGATGACACCCTACACCTGGGGGAATCCAGCGATGGCCCCGAATCCGATAGCCCTCTCAGCGTGACTGTTTGGATCGATGTGCACATAGTCACCGGCCCTCCTGAACAGGACATTGGTGACCTCCTTGATGCACTGATTCACCACAGACTGTGAGATTCCACACATATCGCCAGTGGATCCCCGCAATGATCTGCTGGTGGAGAAGTTCAGTGGCACGGTGACCTTCAGTGACACTGGCATCAGGTGCCCACCAAGTCCCATGGGGCACAGCTGCATCATGGCAAAGAGATCAGTGACAACCTCCGTGGAGAGGCGCAGTCTGGGGAGACACTGTCACTCGGACATCTGCAGGTAGTTGAACCTCGGCTGACGTGTTCCTCTGCCTCCTTCTCCAGCCTCCTGTTCGAGGCTGGCCCTCCTGTGGGCCCCCAAGCTGCTGTGGTGTCCCTGCTGGTGCCTGCGCCTCCCTCCCTCCCTCTCTACTCCTCCTCCTCTTCAATGGGAGCCTCGAATCCAGGGTGAATGAGGCCCATGACAGGTTGCCCCTCCCTGAGTGCAAGGCCTTCACAGTAAACAACACCAAGCCACATTTACCTCATTTGTCACCCTCAATGAGGTGGCACTGCCCCAATAACACCCTGGTGTGGCTCACCCTGCAGAGCTGGCACATTGGCCCCCACTCCTGACAGTGTTTCCCGATGCCCTTTCCCCCTCCACCCTTGCTGCCAAGTTATGCTGCCTCACCCGACAGCTTCCCAGTGAAGCCAACACTCAGCTCCCACCTCCCAGTCACCTCCTTTAACCAGGCGAGGCTCTGAAGCCCCAGGGTTCCCGTGTGCTATTAATTCAATTGGACCCAGTGAATAAAATTGCTGACAATTGGACTCATAAATACTTTAAATGCCTTCTTGCCGTGTGGATGTGCGAAGTCTGCCCTCCATGTCAGCCGCCGACAGAAATATCCGGTCCGACGTCTTCCATCCCTATTTTATACACCCCCCTCCCCCTCCCCAGCCTCCATTCCCATCTCCAAAGGTCCCTTAAAATTCTGGCCCATGTCTCTAAGACGAAAGGGAGTGAAACTACAGCTGCTCCTTAGACTGAACAGGGAGAGCTGCTCTCTCTGTGTTGAAAGTGAATGAATCTGCTCTTTACCTTGTCTCACTGAAACGTTCACTGTGTGGAAATGTCTGTTTGAAAATGTTTTCCTGTTATATTAATGGAGCAGAGGAGCAGAAGTGGGTACTGTTCAACAGAGAGGTTTGGAAGTGGGTGAAGGGGTGGAGTGACGGTGGGAGTGAGAGGCGCAGTGAGTTGGCCATTCTCAATAGAGTGTCAGGAATGAAGGTCAGAGGAACAGACCAGGCAGGAAACACAGAAAGAGCGAGGAGAAGCTGGTGTGAAAAACAGAGATTAAACAACAGGCTTGTTCAGTCAGTTCCGAAGAAGGGTCACTGACCCGAAACGTTAACTCTGCTTCTCTTTCCACAGATGCTGCCAGACCTGCTGAGTGAATCCAGCATTTCTTGATTTTGTTTCAGTTGGTTTGGGTCTGGTGTTTAGAATACCCGGAATCTGGGTTCACTTCACTTCCAACTCAGCAATTGTACCAACATTATGTTCATAAAACCATAGAATGATACACAAAGAAGGAGACCATTTGGTCCATTGTGTCAATGCTGTCTCTTTGGTTGTGTTATCCAATTAGTTCTGATGCTCAGCTTTTTCCTGTAATCTGTACATTTTCCTTCCAGTATTTATCCCTATTGCTTTTCAAAGTTACGACTGAATCTGCTTTCAAGTCCTGATCAGACAGTGCATTCCAAATCACAACACATCACCGTATAAATCCCGACCTCATTTCGCCTCTGGTTCTTTTCTCAATCACCTGATAAATACATCCTCTGGTTACTGACCCTTTTGCCACTGGAAACAATTTCTCCTTATTTAACTTATTGAAAACCTTCTTGATGATGTCACATACTAGACTGCCAGTAAAACTGAAGCCCATGTAATAAAAGGGACAATGACAGCATGGATATGAAATTAGCAGACTGATAGGAACATAGGAGCAGGAGTGGGCCATTCAGCCCGTCGAGCCAACCCCGCCATTCAATATGATGATGACTGATCATCCACTTCAATGCCTTTTTCCCACACTATGTCCATATCCCCTATGTCATTTGCATTTAGAAATCTGTCAATCTCTGCTTTAAACATACTCAGTGACTGAGCTTCCACAGCCCTCTGGGGTAGAGAATTCCAAAGATTCACAACCCTCTGAGTAAAGAAATTTCTCCTCGTCTCTGTCCTAAGTGGCTTTCCCCTTATGTTGAAATTGTGTCCCCTGGTTCTAGATTCCTCAAATGGAGGAAATAGCTTCATCTACCTGTCTATCCCTTTAAATATATGGGAAGTTTCAATGAGATCACCTCTCATTCTTCGAAACTCTAGAGAATACAGTCCCAGTTTCCCCAAAATCTCTTCATAGGACAGTCCCGCCACCCCGGGAACAAGTCTGGTGAACCTTCATTGTACTCCCTCTATGGCAATGATATCCTTCCTAAGGTAAGGGGACCAAAACTGCACACAGTATTCCAAAGTGCAGTCCAACCAAGGTGATATACAGTTGAAGCAAGACTTCACTACTCCTGTACTCAAATCCTCTTGTGATAGAGGCTAACATGTCATTCGCCTTCCTAATTGCTTGCTGCACCTGCATGTTAGCTTTCAGTCACTTACTGACAAGGACACCCAGGCCCCTTTGTCCATCTACACTTTCTAATCTCTTACCATTTAAGAAATGATCTGCACATCTGTTTCTCCTACCAAAGTGGACAACCTCACATCTTTGCACATTATATTCCATGTGCCACTTTCTTGTCCACTCACTAAGTCTGTCCAAATCCCCTTGAAGCCGCTTTGCATCTTCCTCACAACACACATTCCCACCTAGTTTTGTGTCATCTGCGAACTTGGAAATAGTACATTTGGTCCCCACATCCGAATCATTGATATATATTTTGAACAGCTGGGTCAAAGTGTGGTGGTGAACAGTTGTATTTCTGTCTGGAGGAAGGTTTACAGTGGGTTCCCCATGGTTCCTCATAACTTCAGTTATGTGCAGACACTGGAAAAGCTGGGGTTGTTCTCCTTGGAGCAGAGCAAGTTCAGAACAACTTTGACAGAGTTAGAATCAAGGAATCAAATGGTTACAGTACAGAAGGAGACCATTCAGTCCATCATGTCCATGACAGCTCTTTGCAAGAGCAAATCAGCTAATTCCACTCCTCTGCCCTTTCATTGTAACCCTGCAAATTTTCTCTATTCAGGTGTTTATCCAATTCCCTTTTGAAAACCACGATTGAATCTGCCTCCAGCACTCTCAGGCAGTGTAATCCAGATCTGAACCACTCGCTCTGTCCCACACCCCTGGTACCATTGCAGAAAATCTCTTCTGTTCATTTCATCCCTCATAAATAATTGAAATGAAATGTTTATTAGGAAATGCACAACATAAAAAGGAGAGAGAAATAAATGCTGAGCAAAATAGAAGTCAATGTTTGGAAGGTAAAAAGAGCAAAAGATGTAACTTTTATTCTGGATGAGTGAGAGGAATATATCACACTTTGGGGATTTTGTAAGAGGATTTATTGATAAACCTGGGATTTGAGAGGAAGCTGGTTCATGGTTTACAGAACAAATTCAGCCCCTGGGATGGAGCCAACAGCTGCACTGTCCAATAACAGACAGGACGGGGACACTGTCTCAGGCCTAGTGAGCTCAGTCGATGAAAGCATGAAACTCTGAATCTCAAGTTTTTGAGTTTGAGCCCCACGGTGGGTGTTTTTTATTTCCTTTTTAGGCTGATTTTACAGGCATTCTCCAGTTCTGAATTCCTCGGCAGAGAGTTCAAGGAGTGTTTGAAATGAGATTCAACAGCAGTATGAGAAAGTCTCTCCTTGATTCAGGACTCTTACCTCTCTGCAGCAACTCGCTGCTGAAGATTGAACTTTATCTCATTTCATTCTCAGCTGAGGGTCAGTGTGGATCACTGGGACTTCTGGCTGTCTCCCACTTCACAATCCATCAGTGCTGAGAAAGCAATGGGGAATATTACTCACATGTTACAATGTTTTATAAATACTTGAATGTATTTCACACTGTGCCTAACAGTGTGAATCTCCCCTGGTATATCAGCTCACCAATACTTCAACAGAACATTCACATAATGTGAGCTCTGAGATCTGTTCAGATCCCATTCCCAAGACCTGGAAAGTGGGATTGGGCTGGATCGCTCTTTTTCAGCTGTTTCTACCAAAACAATGACACAAGGGATACTTCACTTTTTTATTCATTCATTCATGCGATGTGGGCGTTGCTGGCCAGGTCAGCATTTACTGCCCATCCTTAATTGCCCTTGAGAAGGTGGTGGGGTGGGCTGCCTTCTTGAACCACCCTTGAGTGAGTGTGGCATCAAGGATCCCTAGCAAAATTGAAGTCACTGGGAATCAGGGGGAAAACTCTCCACTTGCTGGAGTCGTACCTCGCACAAAACAAGATGGTTGTGGTTCGTGGAGGCCAATCATCTCAGCCCAGGACATTGCCTCAGGAGTTTCCCAGGGTAGTGTCGTAGACCCAAACATCCCAGCTGTTTCATTGACGACTTTCTCTTCAACATAAGTCAGAAGTGGGAATGTTAGATGATGACTCACAACTCTTCAGATACTGAAGCAGTCTGTGCCTGCAAGCAGCAAGACCTGAACAACATTCAGGCTTGAGCTGATAAGTGGCAAGCAACCTTCTGGCCACACGAGTGCCAAGCAGTGAACATCTCCAATGAGAGAGAAAAAAATCGACCTTTTGATATTCAGAAGCATTATCATCGTTAAATCCCCCACCATCAATATCTTGACCAGAAACGTAACTGGACCAGTCACATCTATGCTGTGGCTATAAGCGCAGGTCAGAGATTACGAATTCTGCAGCAAGTATCTCACCTCCTGACACCCCAAATCCTGTCCACCATCTACAAGGCACAAGTCAGGAGTGTGATGGAATACATCCCACTCAACAACACTCAAGAAGCTCAACACCATCCAGGACAAAGCAGCGCACTTGATCGGCACCTTACCCGCCACCTTAAACATTCAATCCCTCCACAACCAGTAAACAGTGGCTGCAGTGTGTACCATCTCCATATGCACTGCAGCAACTCGCCAAGTATCCTTCAACAGCACCTTCCTAACTCGTGACCACTACCACCTCGAAGGACAAGGGCAGCAGATGCATGGGAACTCTCAGGTTCCCCTCCAAGTCACTCACCATCCTGACTTGGAACGATATCGCCATTTATTCACTGTTGTTGGGTCTCAATCCTGGAACTCCCTCCCCAACGGCAGTGTGGGTGTTCCTGCACCATATGGACTGCATCAGTTCAAGAAGGCAGCTCTCCACCACCTTCTCAACGGCAATAGGAATGGGTAATAAATGTTCGCCTTATCAGCGATACTCACACCCAAGAATGAATAAAAACCAAATCACTCTCCACAGATTCCCCACAATCTGGGCTTGGACATTTACTTCAGGAGCACAGAGCTTTATATCACTGCAACATGAGTTCCAATCTTCATATTCTGTTCACTTTTCACATTATTTTCTACCAGTCCACGAGCTTTTATTAATTCAGTATTCGGGTCTCTGCTCCTCAACCGTTTCTAACATCTCACCTCTTCCAAAAAAACACTCTGATCTATCGTCGGTAGTCGATGACCCCTCATTTTAAACTCCATCTGCCAAAGCATTGCTCACTCACTTAATCTATCAAGAAGATTTGAAAATAAATTTCTTGCCAAAGGATAATTTTCTGCATCTGCTCCCTCGCCATTTGCTTTTCCCATTTGTCTTTCACTTGGTGCAAATCCAGAGAAAGTAATGATGGAAGGAAGGAGGGGAGGAAAAATCCTGCTCCGTTTCGTGATCCCTATTTGATCTTCATTCCAGTGCAGTTTGGGTGAAGAATTCCAATTGTCTGTCTCAATTTTAATAAAGTATAACAAATTCTGGAATCACTGTCTGGACATTGACAAGAACAGGTTTCGAGGCTGACTTTCCACATCAGCTCACCCAACATAAATAATACATGGAACAGCTCATTAGCTAGCGACAAGAATGGGATTCGTACCCACGTGTGCAAAACACAATGGATTAGCAGTCCATCGCCATAACCTCTCGGCCACCTTGTCAGTTGCAAACACATAGCTGTCACCTTCAGCACAGCTTCTGGCTGTGCAGCCAGCTGTGGAATGATGGAAATATATCTTCTGAAAGTAAATGAAGTTGGGAATGGAGCAGTGTGAAACATTTCCAGACCATGTCCAACACGTTTCTACTCAGTGTGAAAACCCACCACGGAAAGACTGGAACATACAATCATTTCATCACATCATGATTAACATCACTCAGACACCTGAACCATTAGGTCACTGATGAAGTCATGATGACCGAATTTCTCATGAAATGAAAACTGAACTAACTGACTGGAAGAATTGCTTTAACCCCACATGATCAGCGAGGCACAGCATCAGGCCGACTTGTCGGGTGGTGTAAACAGATATCACTGCTTCTGATCTTCACCAGAACAGAGAGTGAGATGTAACATTGATCATCAAACAGACTGTGAGAGAATACAACAGAATAACACACATGGAGAGACACTGTGGAATAACAAATAGATTTGATTGGAATGTTGAAATTTTGATTGGAATGGATAAAACACCAGAAACAGCAGATTAAATTGGGATTCTCATCATTATATTGATCTGGGACAGAAAAGAGAAACTGATGGAAAGAAGAGAAGAAGGAAGAAAAGAAAGGATGGAACTGTTCAATCTTTTCAGTTTTTTCACTCGCCCATCAAAGCTGATAAAAAAAGTTGCAAATAACAGAGAATTTCACCAAAAAGGGAGATTAAATGTTGCTGAAACCTTGGATCGAAGGATGCCCCAAAAGATCACCTGTTTAACTGTCTCCTCACTGGGGGATTTCAATAAGTGAGCAATATTATTCTCTACTTTTTTTGTTAATTGGTCCCAGAACTGTCACTTGGAATTAATATCTGTGTTCCGACTCCTGAATAATAAAATTGTGAGTTTCTCGATATTTTCTGGACACAGTTCCTGCTGAAAGAACTAAGAACTCTTTTCTAATTTGCACAATACTCTATACACACTCATCAAGCCTGCTAAACTAGCATCCTTGGTGCTGCTCTCTCTTCTCCCAAACTTCATCTCATGTGACTGTTCCATCATCACTCTGACAGTGGGAGGGGTTGATCCCACTATCTTCAGCATTAACCCTTTACATCCTTTTACCACACTGTCTGTCCAAAAAAAATGGGTGGAGGGAACTTCCTTCATTTATCAAAACACCAACAGCAGCACAGTGGCGCAATGGTTAGCACTGCAGCCTCACAGCTCCAGCGACCAGGATTCAGTTCTGGGTACTGCCTGTGTGGAGTTTGCAAGTTCTCCCTATGTCTGTGTGGGTTTCCGCCGGGTGCTCTGGTTTCCTCCCACCTCCAAAAGACTTGCAGGTTGATAGGTAAATTGGCCATTGTAAATTGTCCCTAGTGTAGGTACGTGGTAGGAGAATGGTGGGGATGTGGTAGAGAATATGGGATTAATGTAGGATTAGTATAAATGGGTGGTTGCTGGCTGGCACAGACTCGGTGGGCCGAAGGGGCTATATCTCTAAATAAGAAAAGTAAAATAAAAGCTACCAGTCGTAAATCAACTCAAACCCATTCGAGAGATAGAGGGAGACTGTCAGAGAACTTCCTGCATCCAGTCCTGACCCTGTCACACTCAGCAGCTTCTCACCCAGACCCCACTCTCATCAACACTGAACATTGTTACCGAGACCCTTCAAATACTGTTTAGAAAAGGTAGAAAAATTCAAACTTCATCACAGCTAGATTGAATAGAACAAAGTTTAATATCTTCTCGTCGTCACTCGGTAACCACATGCGACAGTCCTTAAATCAGTAGCATAAATTATCAGCTGGAAGAATGTTTGTCATTGGGTTGAATCATTTCTGTGTGAGGAATGTTCCAGCATCATAAACCAGGGGAACGTGTTGACTGAGCTGTGTCTTCATCTCTTCTGGACAGTTCACCCTTCATTCTGCTCTGATTCACTTTCCCAAAGCGGATCTACAGATTCTCAAATCCGGAGACTGGGTTTTCTTATTTTGTTCCTTTTGATTTTTCTTGCTCCTGAATGATAATATATTCCAACCTCGGATCAACCTTGCCCTGTCTCCCAGTCTTGGTTAAAAGCGACAAATAACGGCAACAACATTCTGAAAGAAACAACACGGTCACATTCTGCTTCAGTGAGATTAATGCTGAGGCCGTTTCTGTGTCGAATGCGATTGTGAACAAATTTCTCTCAAGGAAATTGTGAGTGATCAAGTATTTGCACTGAATTTCTGTGCAAGAAGGGACAGTTTCAACCAGCCATTCCTAAATCACTTCCTTCACAAAGACAAAGACTGTGCTGTCTTAACATGTGAATCAACTTCACAAACAAATTTGAACTCGAAGTTCAGGAGAAAACAGAGATGTGAATGATTGACAGTGTAATCTTTAAATCATAATTTTCCGTTTCTTCGTTGAAGTGAGGCTCAACCCTAAGCCACTAGAGATCGCGGAAAGCTAGAAACTTGGATCCAGAAATCAGAAAAGTAGTGAAACAGTTGGTGAGTACATTGTGACACTGAAGAATTTATCACCACATTGCAACATTGGCACATTCTTAGACCGTACATTATGAGACAGATTTGTGCTTATATTGGTGGATGAGGAAAGATACTAAACACACAAAATTCCAATTTGAGCTAGTGTGTAAGATTTCTCTTTCCACGGAGATAGCATCAAAGAATGCTCGTGAATTTCATCCTATGCCAGTGACAGTAACACACTTCAGAGGAACTTAAACACACTGGTAAAATGGGCTTTCACACAACAGATAACATTTTACACAGAGACTTGTGAAGTGATACAGTTTGGGAGGAAGAATGAGACAATGTACACCAATCTTTTTTGATCAAGGTTTGAAAAGGTTGCTAAGAGCAAACAGGACACTTGGCTTTATTAATAGAGGCATAGAGTAAAAGCAAATAAGTTATGCTAAACCTTTATAAAACACTGGGGCTGAATGACCTACTCCTGTACCTCCACGGAAAGCTTCCACTCCAGGCTCGGACACCCTCTTCAGGATCACTCTCCATACATCCCGCCACTCCACACACGGATATCTCCCTCAGGATCAGATCACAGCTCCACAGTCCTGCCACATCCAGTCGTGAATGGTGGTGGATAATTAAATAACTAACAAGATGAGGAGGCTCCAAAAACATTCACATCCTCAATGATGGTGGTGCTGAGCACGTCAGTGCAAAAGATGAAGCTGAAGCATTTGCAACCATCTTCAGTCAGAAATATTAAGTGGATTTGATCTGTGCTAATTTCAGCTCCTCATGCTCGCTGGTGCCTTGGTTCTCTGGTGCTAATTTCAGAGTAAATCATGCAGCTTGACAATTGGAGCCAAAGAAAAAGACACAGGAGAGGTTGAAAGTGCCAAAACCTGGTATTGAACCAAGAACTGTTTAACTGTTAGTACAGCACGAACTCAACAAAGCTATTTCAACAACACACTAAAGCCACCATTCTGTCACTGCTTTGGAAGACAATATATACATTAAAGTGTTTGTAAAAAGTTACAGAACACAACATGTGAGTAATATTCCCCATTGTTTTCTCAGTACTGAGGGATTGTGAAGTGGGACACAGCCAGAAGTCCCACTGTGCCACACTGACCCTGAGCTGTGAGTGAAATGAGATAAAGTTCAATCTTTCGCAGAGAGATTCTGGAGAGAGGTAAGAGTCCTGAATCAAGGAAAGACTTTCTGACACAATAAAAGCAAAATACTGCAGATGCTGGAAATCTGAAATAAAAACAAAAAGTGCTGGAAATACTCAATAGCTCTGGCAGCATCTGTGGTGAGAGAAACAGAGTTAACGTTTCTGGTCTGTGACCTTTCATCAGAACTGACACAGGTTAGAAAATAATTAGGTTTTAAACAAGTGACGGGGAGGGGCATGTGGGAGAGAACAAAGGGGAAGGTGCTTGATAGGGCAGAGGGCAGGAGAGATTAAATAACAAAGCTGTCCTGGGACAAAGGCAAAGAGTGTGTTAATGCTTGTGGTTGCCTGACACCAGTCATGCTCTGATGTTATTGAACACAATGTTCAATCCACAAGGCTGTAGAGTGCCGAATCAAAAGGTCAGGTGCTGCTCCTCGAGCTTGGGTTTATTTTCACTGGAACACTGGAACAGGCCAAAGACAGAAATGTTGACATGAGAGCAGGGGAGAGTGTTGAAATGGCAAGCAACCCGAAGCTCAGGATCATGCTTTCGGCCTGAGCATAGGTGTTCCATCTAATCTGCGTTTGGTCTCCCCAGTTTAGAGGAGACCGCATTGTGAGCAGTGAATACAGTATACATAATTGAAAGAAGTACAAGTAAATCGCTGCTTCACCTGAAAGGAGTGTTTGGGGCTTTAGATAATGAGCAGAGAGGAGGGAAAAGGGCAGGTATTATATCTCCTGCGATTGCATGGGAAGGTGCCTTGGGAAGGGGACGAGATATTGGGGGTAATGGAGGAGTGGACCAGGGTGTCGCGGAGGGAACAATCCGTTCGGAATGCTGACAGGGGAGGGGAGGATGCGTTTGTTGGTGGCATCACGCTGGAGGTGGCGGAAATGGTGGAGGATGATCCTTTAGATGTGGAGGCAGGTAGGGTGGAAAGTGAGGACAAGGGGAACCCTGTCGCAGATCTGGGAGGGAGGGGAAGGGGGAAGGCAGAGGTTGAGAGTCCTGTCAACTACACTGGGAGGGGGCGGGATGGGAGTAGTTGAAATCTGGTGATGTTGTTGAATTTAATTTCAAACACTCCTTGAACTCTCTGCTGATGAAGACTGAAAAAGGGAAGAACAACCACACAACAAGGGTCTCAAATCCAAGACCCTGAGATTAAAAGTCCCATGCTCTACCAACTGAGTTAACAAGGCCTGATACAGTACTTCTACTCTGTCTGTTATTGGACGGATGCAGCTGTTGGCTCCACCCCAAGGGCGGGAATTTGTTCCACCAACTATGAAGCAGTTTCCTATCAATTCCCCAGATTATCAGTAAATGCACTTCCAGAAGCCCCAAAGTGTGATATATTCCTCTCACTCATCAATAATAAAACTGAAATCTTTTTACCTTCCAAATTCTGCCATCCATTTTGTCAGTATTTTTTTCCCTCTCCTTTTTATTTAGTTCATGCATTTCTTCAGAATTTTTTTTTCAATTATTTCTGAGGGAAGAAATGAACAGATCTGGCAGTTCAAAACTGGACATCCATGAGGCACTGTGGGTCATCAGCAGCAGCAGAATTGTATTTAAACACAATATGTTACCTCATGGCCTGGCATATCCCTCACTCTACCATTACCATCAAGCCAAGGGAGCAATAGTGGTTCAATGAAGTGTGCAGGAGGGCATGTCAGGAACAGCACCAAGCAGACCTAAAAATGAGTGAAGCGACAACACAGGATTACTTGCATGTCATATAGCGGAAGCAGCATGCAATAGACAGAGCTGAGTGATCTCACAACCAACAGATCAGATCAAAGCTCTGCAGTCCTGCCACATCCAGACCTGAATGGTGGTGGATAATTAAACAATTAACAGGAGGACGAGGCTCCACAAATATCCCCATCCTTAATGATAAGGGAGACCAGTATATCAGTGCAAATAACAAGGTTGAATCATTTGCAACCATCTTCAGCCAGAAGTGCCAAGTAGATGATCAATCTCGGCCTCCTCCTGAGGTCCCCAGCATCACAGGTGCCAATCTTCAGCTAAATCCACTTCACTCCACATGATATCAAGAAATGGCTGAAGGCTCTGGATACTGACAACATCCTGGCTGCAGTGCTGAAGACTTGTGCTCCAGAACTAGCCACACCGCCCGCCAAGCTACAACACTGGCATCTACCCAGCAATGTGGAAAATTGCCCAGGTATGTTCTGTATACAAAAGGCAGGACAAATCCAACCCGGTCAATTCCAGCCCGATCAGCCTCCGCTTGACCATCAGTAAAGTGATGGAAGGTGTCGTTGACAGTGCTATCAAGCAGCACTTACACAGCCATAACCTACTCACCAATGCTCATTTTGGGTTCCGCCAGGGCCACTTAGTTCCTGACCTCATTATGGCCTTGGCCCAAATATGGACAGAAGAGCTGAATTCAGGAGGTGAGGTGAGGTGACAGTGACTGCTCTTGCCAAGGGCATCAAGGAGCCCTTGCAAAATTGAAGTCAATGGCAATCAAGGAGAAAAATCTCCACTGGTTGGAGTCATACCTTGCGCAAAGGAATATGGTGCTGGTTGTTGGTGGCCAATCATCTCAGTACCAGACATCGCTCAGGAGTTCCTCAGGGTAGTGTCCTCGGCCCCAACCGTCTTCAGTTGCTTCATCAAAGAACAAACAAAGAACAAAGAAAATTACAGCACAGGAACAGGCCCTTCAGCCCTCCAAGCCTGCGCCGATCCGGATCCTCTATCTAAACATGTCGCCTATTTTCTCAGGGTCTGTATCTCTTTTCTTCCTGCCCATTCATGTATCTGTCTAGAATCAATAAACTTCCTTCCATCATAAGGTCAGAAGTGGAAATGTTCACTGATGATTGCAAAATGTTCAGTTGCATTAGTAACTCCTCAGATACTGAAGCAGTCCGTGTCCACATGTAGAGAGACCTGGGCAAGATTGGGCTTGGACTGATAAGTGGCAAGTAACATGCACGCCACAAAAATGCCAGGCAATGACCATTTCCAACAAGAGTGAATCTAACCATCTCCCCTTGACAGTCAATGACATTACCATTGCTGAATCCTTCACAATCAACATCCGGGGGTTACCAATGAGCAGAAACTGAATTGGATCAGTCATATAAATACCGTAGCTACAAGAGCAGGTCAGAAGCTGGGAATTCTGCTGCAAGTAACTCACCTCCTGTCCACCATCTACAAGGCACAAGTCAGGAGTGTGATGTAATACTCCCCACTTGCCTGGATGAGTGGAGCTCCAACAACACCAAAGAAACTCAACACCATCCAGGACAAAGCAGATCACTTGATCAGCACTCCATCCAATACTTTAAATATTCACTTCCTGCACCACCAGTGAACAGTGGCAGCAGTGTGTACCATCTACAAGATGCACTGCAGCAACTCACCAAGCCTCCTTCGACAGCACCTTCCAAACCCCCAACCTCGACCACCTAGAAGGACATTGGCTGAATGGGAACACCACCATCTGCAAGCTCCCCTCCAAGTTACACACTGTCCTGACTGGGAACTATATCACCATTCCTTCACTGTCACTGGATCAAAATCTTGGAACTCCCTTCCTAACAGCACTGTGGGTTTACGTACAACACATGGACTGCAGCAGCTCCAAAAAGGCAGCTCACCACCACCTTCTCAAGGGCAATTAAGGATGGACAATAAAGGCTGCGTTTGCTGACAACGCAACCACTAGGTGGCACAACTTGCTTTCTCCCCCTGCTTTGCACCGGCCGCCTCCACCCTCCATAGTCGCTCGCTCCAGACCTCGCTGCTCCCCCCTCTACTTCCCTGGCCGATTGTCTCCCGATCATGTCACCCCATTCTCCAGTCGTTCGCTCACTCCCCACCCCCCCTCCCCTCCAGCCACTAGCTCTAGGCTGCGCTGCTTCCCTTCTCTCGGCCACTTGCTCCCACGTTTGTCCAGTCTCCACGCGCCGCCCGAAGAAGCAAGGTGGGCTGCAAAGTGTGACGTAGGAGTGAGTAGTGAGTGGCCTAGAGGAGGGAAGTGGCATGGCCTAGAGCTGGCGGCTGGAGCGGGGGTTGGGGGGCAGAGAGCAAGCGGCCATAGAGCTGGATGACGCGAGTGGGGAACAATTGTCCAGGGGTGCATCGAGGTGTACAGCGAGCGGCTGAGGGGAGGAAGACATCGAGGCCTGGAGCGAGTTGCCGAGGGGGGAGAGCTCCAGCCTCAAAGTCTCCTATTCAGCCGCTTCCTCCAGCTGAGTGAGGGGCTGGATACCTGATGACGCTTTAGCGCACATGTGCGAATATGGACCAAGCGCGGATATGCGATGATGTTGGCGCTGCGCAATGACATCATCCTCCACATGTGCCACTTAATCCTGACAAGATGTAGCTGTGCCTATGCACAGCTTGGCACAGTCCGATGATGTCAGCGGGCCGCTCCATTGACAGGAATCACATTGTGTCAGCAGTGCCCACATCCCATGAAAGAATAAAAAAGAGATTTACCACAATGGTAGCAGGGTGAGGGATTTCAGTTATGTGGAGAGATTGGAGAAGCTGGGGTTGTTCTCCTTGCAGCAGAGAAAATTCAGAAAAGATTTGACACATTTGTTCAAAGTCATGAAGTTCTTCAATAGTTTAAATCAGGAGAAACTGTTTCCAGTGGTAAAAGGGTCAGTAAGCAGAGGACACAGATATCAGGTGATTGGCAGAAGAACCAGAGGTGACATGAAGAACCATTGTTTACACAGCAATGTGTTGTGATAAAGAAAGAAAAGACTTGCATTTATATAGCACCTTTCAAGACCACTGGACGTATCAAAGCACTTTGGAGACAATGAAATACTTTTGAAGTGTAATCACTGTTGTAATGTCAGAAATGCAGCAGCTAATACCCACAAACAGCAATGTGATAATGACCAACTGATCTGATTGAGGGGCAAATATTGATCACAACACCAGGGAGAATTGCTCTTCACTTGTTTGACATTGCAGCATGGGATCTTTTACATTCACCCAAACATGCAGACCAGGTCTTGGTTTAACATCACACCTGAAAGGCAGCACCTTCAACACCCTCAGTGCTGCACTGGAGTGTCAGCTGTGAAATCTGAACCCAGAAGCTTGTGATTTCGAGGTGAGTGTGACCAACTGAGCCACAGCTTTTACCTGAGTCTCAATCCTTCTACCAACAGTTTCTCTCTCTCAGGTCTGTCACGACCCCTCATGATTGTGAACACCTCCATCAAATCTCCTCTCTAAAGAGAACAACCCCAGCTTCTCCAATCTGTCCACATAACTGAAATCCGAACCACATGTTGCAGAAATCGATTTTTCCTCAAGTTCCTTCTGGTTTTGTGAGTCACCTAAAATCTATAACCTTCGGTTATTGACCTTTCAGCAGTTAGAAACAGTTCCTCAGTATTTACTCTACCTCAAACCTTCAAGGAAGCTCTGCAAAGTAACTGAAAATCAAGTTGTCAGAAGTGGGATTTGAACACATGCCTCCAGTGAAAGCTGCAACCTGAACAGAGAAGCTGAAACCGCTCAGTCACCTCAACTGTTCAGACCTTTTTGACCTCGTCCTCACTTCTGTATTTTGAAAGGTTCACTCAGTTCAGGAACTTGTTCAATGTTGCTGGAATGCTCAGTGATTGGGATATTAACTCCCCCGGGTTTTCCTGAGCTTGTTCTCGGTGTATGGGGATGTTTGTCCTGGGCTGTGGAATCTTGCATCCCTGTAATGGACATTAACCCACTGATTGAATCTGTATTCACTGCTTTCCACTGGTGCTGGGTAATTGCAGAGTGTGGGGCCGGAATGTTGCTGCTTGTCCCGGCCTCACTCACTCTGGGAAAGAGTGAATAATTGATGCATCTGTTTCTGTATCTGAAATGTGACTTCGATCTGCTGTTATTAACCGAGGCAGCGCTGCAGAAGGATACGTTAATAATCTCTCACTAATCAACTGCAAACAGTCAGAATGTGTAACTTTGAGCAGCGCTTTCTGCACCGTCAGGGCTGGAAAGTTGAGGGAGGGAGAGACAGTGTCAGTATCTGAGTGTACACAGCACTGTACAGAGAAAGAGCCAATATACCGGGGCTGAGACACAGTGCATCTTTTCACATTTAATCACAATAATATCCACAGTCAGGAGCTGAAAATGATGAAAAACCGAATAGCAAGAGCAAAATTAAGAAATGTAAGTAATTATAGATTAGCTGATCAGCTTTCACTGTGTTACCTGGTAGTCTACTGTTTTATATTCAATGCTGTCTCCACTGTGGCCAGGGAATGATTTCTTCTCAAAGGCTGAACATTAACAAAACTGCTTGTAATTTAAAATCTTTTAAAAGTAATTCCATGGAGCGAATGGGGCAAAGTCAAATAACTGCACCAATTATAGGAGAGCTGGTTGGTGATGACGTGGATGTGTCTGCAGTGTGCAGGACCAGACTGTTTCTATAGATTCATATTGAATGTTCCATCTTTATTTATAACAGTGAAACTGATAGTGGACAATGGCTATTCTGGTTGCAGCAACCAGAAGCTTTAACTCACTAACACCCTACTTTAGGGTAATTTAGAAAGCATAACATGCAGCTCTGTCAGTTAGTATGTTTGTTTGTTAACCCACAATTTGATGGTTCAAGCACATAAATGGATGAGGCTTTATTAACGTAAACTCTTCTACATCTGCTATATTACTCTTGCTGTTGATTTTTCAAAGATAAGGTTCATCAAGTCTTTCTTTCTGAAATCCATGCTGACTGTTTTATTATTTTTCATTTCCATCTGTATTTTCTACTTTGGAGGATTACAGGATATTATCATTTTTTTTATTCATTCATGGGAGGTGGGTGTCGCTGGCTAGGCCAGCATTTATTATCCATCCCTAATCGCATTGAGAAGGTGGTGCTGAGCTGCCTTCTTGAACCACTGCAGTCCATGTGCTGCTGTTATGAAGAGAGTTCCAGGATTTTGACCCAGCAACAGTGAAGGAACGGTGATACAGTTACAATTCAGGATGGTGTGTGGCTTGGAGGGGAACTTGCAGGTTGTGGTGTTCCCATGCATCTGCTGCCCTTGTCCTTCTAGGTGATAAAGGTCGCGGGTTTGGAAGGTGCTGTCTCAGGAACCTTGGCACATTGCTGCAGTGCATCTTGTGGATGGTACACACTGCTGCCATTGTGTGCCAGTGATGGAGGGCATGAATGTTGTAAATGGGGTGCCAATCAAGCGGGCTGCTTTGTCCTGTTGAGTTTCTTGAGTATTGTTGGTGCTGCACCCAGCCAGACAAGTGGAGAGTATTCCATCACACCCCTGACTAATGTCCAGGCTTTGGGGAGTCAGGAGGTGAGTTACTTGCCGCAGGATTCCTTGTCTCTGACTTGCTCTTGTAGCCATAATATTTATATGGCTACTGCAGTTCAGTTTCTGCTCAATGGTAACCCCCAGGTTGTTGAGAGTGGGGGATTCAGCGATGGTAATGCCATTGAATGTCAAAGGGAGATGGTTAGATTCTCTCTTGTTTGGAATGGTCATTGTCTGGCAGTTGTGTGGTGAGAATCTTATACATCTTTATTGTAGGGTACTCTATTGTACTGTTGAGTGACTACACTTTAAAAGTCCTTCCTTCATTGGCTGTAAAAGGGTTTGCAATGTCCTGTGGTCGTGAAATGCAAGTCTTGCTTTTTCCATTGTTATCAGTGTCATTGTGATCAAAAGATAGGATTCATGAGCACAAAGTTTAAATCAATTTTGATTAAAATAATGTGAAAGCATCTATATTTTTGCACTGTACTTAATAATCTCCATCTTCCTATCCTTACCAAGTACAATGTCTTTGACCCTGAAATTGATTCCACAATCGCAGTCCCTCAGACAATTTCAGCTCAGTTCTGATGAAAGGTCACAGATCTAAAACGTTAACTCTGTCTCTCTCTCCACAGATGCTGCCAGACCTGCTGAGTATTTCCAGCATTTTCTGTTTTTATTTCAGATTTCCAGTATCAGCAGTATTTTGCTTCTGTGTTACTTTGAAAGTTAAAACTGACCCACCTGTCTACAATTCACACTGGGGTCTCCCATGAAATGATTCTGTATAATGTTGATGTAATGAATACAGACTCCGAGCACAGAGCTTCCTGTGGGGAATTGGGGATATGAAAACCAGCAGACTCTGCAGGAATTTCCACTGGGAGCACAAATTCACAAAATCTACCTTTTATATATCGATTCATTTTGATTGTCCTTCTGGAAAATTATTTTGAAGCAATTTAAACATCAACCCACAGCTCCATGACTGGGTCAATTATGAGGTCATCCTCTGACAGGTCATGTGACAGCTGGAGCCACAAGACATCAGAACCAGATTTGTGACTGGATTAAAACCCGGAATCCTGTCCCAATGGCTTTTCAAATAAAGCTGTTGCTGTTTGAAAACACAGCAGTTAAACTTTCTGCCTGACCATGAGGGGAGCTAGGGAGAAATTTACAAAACTCAATCCGTCAACAAAATAGTTCAAAAACCATTCACTGAAAAATCATGTGAGGATTCATATGCAGTAGAGAAACAAGCAGAATACAGAAAGTACAGAGGAGAGCTGAAAAAGGAAATGAGATCAGCAAGAGAATGTATGAGAAAAGATTAGCAGGTCACATAACTGGGAACACTGAAGTCTTTTACCAACATATGGACAGTCAATGAAAGGGTGGGTCAATTAGGAGATCCTGTGGAGGCAGAGGGTGTGGCTGAGGTACTAATTAAGTACATTTCATCTGTCATCACAAAACAAACGGGTGCTGCAAATGTCACAGTAAAGGAGGAGGAAGTGGAGAATTTGGAGGGGATGAAAATAGATAAAGAGGAGACAATTACAAGGTTAGCAGTGCTCACACCTGTCTACAGGTCACCCGGTCTGGATGGGCTGCATCCTGGGTTGCTGAGGGAAGTCAAGGTGGAAATAGCAGAGACTCAAACCACAATCTTTCAATCCTCCTTGAATATGGGAATGATGCCAGAGGACTGGAGGATGGAGGTAAGCTTGGGTAGTTCGATCTCAGTTCAACTTGACCATTTTTATCATGTATCCATTGTCATAACTAACAACGTTAAGAAAGCCATTTTATAATGAACACATGACCAAAGGAACCATTTTGTGTTCAGTACTAACGTTTATATCCTGTATAATTAATGAGTAGCTACCCATCCTGAAACAGATGATTGTAAAAGTAATGAACCTTGATTGAGTTATAATTAATGAATCAATAAACATTTTAGAGAGAATGGGTTTTCATTTAAAGTTAGTTCAATCTAATTACTGTGAGTTTCTGTGTCTGTGTGGGAAAGGACAGTTTCAGCTAAATGTATTCAAACAATGGACCTTTCTCGGACACCTGATAAAACCCATGGTATGGCACATCGTGACCTTCAAGAGTCTAGCTTTAATGAATAGGAAACTTGTTTCAGATCAGATTGGGAGACAGTGTGAAACCACTCCATTGTACTCATGTCTGAGATTCTGAGGACAGGTGACTGTTAGTGGAAGACATTATTAAGAACTAATTAAATGTACCTAGCAACAGCTAGGACCAATTATTATTTTACATCTTGGTGTGATGGCCATCCAGGGGTTAAAAGTAGGGATCTTGTAAGGTTTCAGTGTGCAGGAACACTAGAAGATCTCAGGGGTAAAGACTCAGATCATCAACCAAGTTCTCCATCTGACGAGGGATCTAGACTGGACAAAGAGGACCGTGACACTCTGAGACCGTGCTCGACCAGTCCCCAGAGCTGTAAAGTTATATTCCCCAAGTTTGTTAAGTATAATTTTACTTTCAATTAAGAAGTACTATTTTACTCTCAATAAAAGTTCTGGACTTATTAATCATGTATCCTGTTGCTTTAATTGGTTAAAGTCATGCCCAAAGTGATTGTCTGCAATAGACTTTCCAGAATTAAAAGATAAGTCTGCAAGGGTTGTGAATATTACAGCCCTGTTTAAAAAGAGAGATAAACCCAGGAACTACAGACCAATTAGTCTAATGTCGGTGGTGGGGAAACTTTTAGAGACAATTATCCAGGAGGAAATTAACTGTCACTTAGTAGAACATGGACTAATAAATGACAGCCAGGACAGATTGGTTAACAGAAGATTGTGTCTGAAATAATTAATGAATTAATTGCTTTGATGAAGTTTCAGAGAGAGTTGACGAGGGTGGTGAGGTTAATGGTACGTGTCTGGACGTCAAAATTGTGTTTGAAAAGGTACAATAAACTAGACTTGGGGCAGCACAATGGCACAGTGGTTGGCACTGCAACCTCACAGCTCTCGCAACCCAGGTTCAGTTCTGGGTACTGCCTGTGCAGAGTTTGCAAGTTCTCCCTGTGACTGTGTGTGTTTCTGCTGGGTTCTCCGGTTTCCTCCCACAAGCAAAGACTGCAGGTTGATAGGTAAATTGGCCATTGTAAATTGCCCCTAGTGTAGGTAGGTGATAGGGGAATTGAGGGGATGTGGTAGGAATATGGGATTAATGTAGGATTAGTATAAATGGGTGGCTGATGGTTGGTACAGACTCGGTGGGCTGGAAGGACCTGTTTCAGTACTGTATCTCTAAATAAATAAATAAGAAGGCTGAGGCAGTAAACCTGGACAGTAAATCCGGAGTGGAGTCCTGGAGGCGGTTACCTGTGACTTATCAGGCAGTTTTCCAGCAACTCCTACAACAGAACTGGTAACAAACAGTACTGGTTTTTCCTTTCCTTTGGACAATACGAGCAATGCTGAGAGGGGGTCCTGATGCTCAGGGTCTCCATACTGTTTGCCCAGGCCTGTGCCCTAGAGAGGACACTCCAGCTTCGTGGTTAAACATGAGCACAACCCGGGAATAAACAGTTAGTGATTATAAGCTCTCATTCAAGGAGACTTCAACACAAGCTTGGATACTGACTACACAGCTTTGCCAATGTGCATAGGGCACCAGGGGATTGGCAAGATGAACAAAAATGGACAGAGGTTGCTGGAGCTATGCTGTCACCATGGATTCTGTGTGATGAACAGCTACTTCCAGGTCAAGCTGTGCTACAAGGTGTCCTGGAGACATCCGAGATCATGCCATTGGCACCAGCTAGACCTTATCTTCACCAGACATAACACCCTCAGCAGTGTCCTCATCACTCGCAGCTATCACAGCGCTGACTGTGACACTGATCACTCCCTGGTATGTAACAAGGTCAAGCTTCAGCCAAGGAAGCTTCATCCATCCATGATAAAAGCTCGTCTTCTGATCAACACTTGCCGAACCTCTGATCCAGAAAGGACCCAGGAGTTCCTCAACATCCTCGATCAGGCTCTTTCAGACAACAATGCTCAAGGCCTCAGTGCAGTGTCAAAGTGGAATCATCTGCACACCACCATCTATAACTCTGCACTCACTGTGTATAGGAAAAGAGATGGGAGGAATGCTGACTGGTTTGAGGCTTATTGGACTGAAATGGAGTCAGTTACTGTAACTAAGAGGAGAGCCCTCATGAACTACAAACAAGTCCCCAGCAAACAACATCTAAATGCTCTCAGAGCTGCCAGAAACAAGTCTCTGCAGACTGCTCGGCACTGCACCAATCAATGCTGGTTAAAACTCTGCTGATGAATCCGGGGATGCTGGAGGGATGTATGAAGGAATTAAGAAAGCAATGGGCCCAGTCGTAACTAAATCAGCACCTTTTGAAGACAAAGAGAGGGGTGATCATCACTGAATGTAACAAGCAGATGGAAAGGTGAGTGGAGCATTATCTTGAACTCTACATAACGGAGAACATTGTCATTGAAGTAGCTCTCAGTGCCATTCCAGACTTCCCTGTCATGGAGGAACTGGACAGTGAGCCCTCCATAGTCGAGCTCAACAAGGGCTCAAAACATGCGTGATGCAAACATTGTCACCTTGTACAAAATTAAGGGGGATCGAAGTGACTGCAGCAATTATCGGAGCCAGCTATTCAGTTCCACTCACCTGCTCGATCCCTTTCCTCCTGCAAGTTCCTTTGCTTCAGGTATCCATCCAATTTCCTTTTCAAATCATTGATTGTCTCTACTTCTACCACACTCGTGGGTCAGGACATTACCACTCACAGCATAAAAAAATTCCACCTCACCCAAGGATGGGAAATATTTATATCTTCTATATTTAGCTTATTCCCTATCTCTACGAGAATAGAATGGCAGTCAACATGAAAGGGAACCCAAAAATCTTCGAGCAGTATATAAATAATAAGCAGGTAGTCAGCGGTGAAGTGGGCCCCATTAGGGACAAAGAGGGTAATATATACTTAGAGCTGCAGGGCAATGTTAATCTAGTTAATAAGTACCTTGTATCAATGATCACTAAGGAAGTGGAATTTGACAAAATATCAGTAGAAGTGGAGAGTGTAGAGGCAATGGAGAGGGTACAAATTGAGAGAGGGAGGTACTGAAAAGGCTGGTTATGCTTCAGGAAGATAAATTACCTGGTCCGGATGGCTTTCATCCCAGATTGCGAAAGGAAATGTGGATGCAGATAACAGAAAGGCTTGCTATAAACTTCCAATCTTCCCTGGATACGGGGGAGGTGTCAGAGGATTAAACAGTTGCAAATGTGACACCCTTATTCAAGAAAGGGTGTAAGGACAGTCCGGCTAACTACAGGCCAGTTAGATTAACAGCAGTGGTGGGTAAGGTTTTAGAAAGAACAATCAGGGAAAAAATCAACAGTCACTTGGAGAGGTTTGAGTTAATTCAGGAGCGTGAGCATGGATTTATAAATGGGAGTTCATGCTTGACTAATCTAACTGCATTTTTTGATGAACTAACAGAGAAGGTTTATGAAGGGAATGCAGTGGATGTTGTTTATATGGATTTTAAGAAACGACACATAAAAGGGTGATTAACAACATTGAGGTTCATGGAATAGGAGGGTCAGTGTCCAATTGGATAGAAAATTGGCTTAAGGACAGAAAACAGCAAGTCGTAATAAATGATTCATTCTCAGACTGGAAGGTTGTCGACAGTGCTGTTCCCCAAGGGTCACTGCTGCAACCACTGCTTTTTACTTGCGACAGATAAATGACTTGGATCTTGGAATATAGAGTAGAATCTCAAAATATGCCGATAACGCCAAACTTGGAGAAGTGGCAAACAGTGAGGATGAAATGAACCACCTGCAACAAGACAGTGATAGACTAGCAGAATGGGCAGACAGGTGCAGATGGATTTTAATAGTGACTAGTGTGAGGTGATGCATTTTAGCAGAAGGAATAGGGAGAGGCAAAATATACTTAATGGCACAGTTCTAAAGAGTGTGCAGGAATAGAGGGACCTGTTCACTGAACAATGAACAACGTGAACAATTACTTCTTGTTGTGTGCTCTCAGATCTGTCACCTTCACTGCACTGGAGTGAGGTGACATCTACTGGCAGGAAGCAAGAACTGCAATCAAGCAGCAGAAATTCCATCGTCTGTCAGGGTGAAAGAAAAATTGCAATGTGAGGAAATAGTGAATGGGTTTGATTGGGTTGGTGGAGACATGTATCCACTTGTGGTGGAGTCCAAAGCAAAGGCATGAAATATAAAATTGTCATTATTAAAAGATATGAGGAATTCATGATAAATGTATTTCGGTAATGAGTGGGTGGAATCTAGATAAAATAGAAAGTGAGATTGGGTGGACAGAAGCAGTGTGAAAGGATGGCTCAAACAAAAGGTAAACGCCCTGAAAGGTGAACTCTGTTTCTCTCTCCACAGATGCTGCCAGAGTTTCTGAACATTTCCAACACTTTCTGTTTTATTTCAGAATTTGCAAGATGTTGCTTTGCTCTGAAAAAAAAATGGATGGTAGGCTTCGGATGCCAGTGAAATTCCACAGGAGCTAAAAGGAAGTTCTGATATCAGTGGCATGTTCATTTAGGGGTATGATCCTTGCTTAGGGTGAGTGAATAATTAATGTGTGAGAGATCCTGGGTTCAAATCCTGGACAAGTCCTTCTTCTTTGGCATTTTTAGTTTAAGGTCATTGATTGGTTTCAGCCTTGCAGAAGGTGGAATTGATTTCCATATGGAGCCTGCTTGAGGACCAGAGAGCTGGATTCAAAGAGCTTGATTAACTAAATGTACAGATAGCCAAGTGGGAATATAAAGTTGTTGCAGTAATTGTGACCTGACTCCAAAAACAACAGGACTGGGTTCTCGACTGGAATGGAATGGAATTCTTCAGTGTTTCTGTTGTTTGGCTTGCATTGACTCATCGATTTTCTTGTTTTTCACTTTGTCGATGCCTTTGAATAATTGTGGATCCTTCTTCAGATTGTCATCTTTCACCAGGTAGTTCTGACCTCTGATGATGATGATCGTAATGAGCTTCAACTCACTGATAGTTTTGGAACTGAACAGATTTCCTTTGCTTGAGTCTACATCATGGAACTCAGTCTGACATGTGGACCCATGGGAGGATTTGAATGCCACCCCTGCGTTGGAGAATACAGTTGCATCCATCCAATAAGAGACCGAGTAGAAGTGACAGTCAAACATTAAACTTTTAATTTCAGGGTGGTGAGTTTGAGTGCCATTTTGTTTTTCCCTTTTTTAAGGCTTCATTAGCAGAGAGTACAAGGAGTGTTTGAAATGAAATTCAGCAAAAGTATGAGAAAGTCTCACTTTGATTCGGGACTCATCTCTCTGCAGCATCTCGCTGTGAAAGATTGAACTTCATCTCATTTCATTCCCAGCTCTGGGTCAGTGCGGCTCAGTGGGACCTCTGGCTGCCTCCTGCTTCACAATCCATCAGTGCTGAGAAAGCAATGGGGAATATTATTCACGGCTCTGTAACCTGAGGACACCGATTTAAGGTGAATGGCAAAAGAACCAAAGGCAACATGAGGAAAAACTTCTTTTGCACAGCGAGTGGTTACGATCTGATATGCACTGCTTGAGAGTGTGATGGAGGCTGATTCAACCATGGCTTTCAAAATGGCATAAGATAATTATCTGAAGTGGAAAAATTGCATGTTTTCATGGAATACATGAGTCTGTGGCATGAGCTGAGTTGCTCGTGCATAGAAGCAGCACAAGCACAATGAGCTGAATTGCTTCCTTTTGTTCTGTAACTATTCTATGATCTATGATTCTTTTCAGAGTGAAATCAACACTCACATGCAAGAAACTAACAGGTACACTGTAAACTTCGCATTACCAGACAAGAAATTGACAGATACAGTGTGAAACCCACAGTCACGTAGCAGCAGTTGGCAGGTAACGTGTAAAAATCTTTCTTTCATATCCCAACTGATACCCAACAAAGAAAATTAGGTACAAACCCAGGCTCACACTTCAAAGACTGAGAGATACAAAGCAAAACACATATTCACCGACAAGTACAGAGACGAAGACACACTCAGAGGAGGTGCAGATTAAAGACACATGCATGTAACAGAAACTAATAGGGATAGAATCAAACCCTTTCTCACTTCTCAGAAACTGATAGATATAGACAAAAGCTGATGCTCACATACAAGTTGTTGAAAGATATGTGGTGAAACTCACAGAGCAATAGCAGAAACAAACAAGTACTGAATAATACCCACAGTCACAGACCAAAAACTGAAATATACTGAGTTAAACACCACTTTCTCACACCAGAAACTCATGGCGACAAAGTGAAGCTGACTCTATCCTCCCAGGCACTGACAGGTGCAATAGAAAACACTCACGACGATTCCAGGTCATGAAATGTACGTAATAAAACCTTTCAGCTGAAAGAATAGCATTAATGACAGGTGTGATACCCAGAATGCTCAGCGGCCTAGAATCCACCCTATCTGTGACAGGAGCGGGGCGCGCAGGCGCGGTAGAGAGCTTTGTCAGCAGCAAGAGCTGCGGGTTCGGAGTTGGAGCGGGATATTCACAAAGTGCGAGAAGACTTTGCGGGCTCACACAGCTGGAGCAGGGCCTCAGGGCCACAATAAGATGGAACAATCCCATCTGTATCCCTGCGGATGGCGGTGGTGAAGCTTTTCCCGGTGAGGCTCCCGAAACGGCGTCTATAAATGGATAAGTATTGGGGACTGGGCAGGGAGCGTCTCGAAATGAATAAAATTTGGGTACTGGTCAGGGAGCATCTGTAAATGGATAAGAATTGGGGACTGGGCAGGGAGCGTCTGCAAATGGATAAGAATTGGGGGACTGGGCAGGGAGTGTCGATAATTGAATAAGAGTTGGAGACTGGGCAGGGAGCGTTTCTAAATGAATAAGATTTGGGGACTGGGCAGGGAGCGTCGATAAATGCTTAAGAATTGGGGACTGGTTCGGGAGCGTTTTTTTATTCGTTCGTGGGATGTGGGCGTCGCTGGCTCGATCTCAGCTCGAGTAATGTGTCCAGTTCTGGGCACCAGGCTTTAGAAAGGACATCAAAGCTTCTGAGACAGTTCAGAGGAGATTTACTAGAATGATACCAGAGATGAGGGGTGTCAGTTCTCTGGACAGGCTGGTGAAGCTGGGATTGTTCTCCTCAGAGTAGAGAAGGTTAAGGTAAGATTTAATAGAGGTGTTCAGAATCATGAAGGATTTTCACAGGGTAGAGAGGGAGAAACTGTTTCCACTGTTCTGGGGGTCAGTAACCAGAGGACACAGATTTAAAATAATTGGCCAAAAATGTCAAGGGGAGGTGAGGAGAGATCTTTTTACCCAGTAACTGATTCGTATTTGGAATGAATTGTCTGACAGGGTGGTGGAAACAGATTCAATTATAACTTTCATAAAGGAATTGGACAAATATTTCAAAGTGAAATTCTCCAGGATTATGGGGAAATAGGCAGGGGGTTGGACTAATTGCATCTTTTTGTCAGAGAGTCAGCAGAGGCACAATGGGGCCGAATGGCCTCCTTCTGTGCTGTATGATTCTATGAACATAAGAACGAGGAGCCGGAGTCGGCAAGTCAGCCACTCGAGCCTGCTCTGCCATTCAATACAATCATGGCTGATCTCATCACGGCAGTTCTTGTTTCTTGCCAGTAGATGTCACTTCACTCCAATACAGTGAAGTTTACAAATCTGAGAGAGACACAACAGGAAAGAATTGTTCACATTATCGTGAATGTGTGGGATTTAGAAATACTAGGAGTGGAGACGAGTTATTACTTGTCTGCTCGATCCCCATAGCCCTGTAAAATTATTTCCTTCAAGTGCCCATTCAAATTCCTTTTGTAATCCTCGATTGTCTCCATTTCCACGCCCTCGTGGGCAGCGAGTTACAGATCATCACCAATCAGTGTAAAAAAGTTCTTGCGCACATTCCCCCTGTATCTCCTGTCCAAAACCTTCAATCTGTGTCCCCTAGTCCTTGTACCAATAGTTAACGGGAACAATGTTTCCTTGCCAATTTATTTAAAACTCTCATAGCCGAAAACACATCTATCAATTCTCCCCTCACTCTCCTTTGATGCAGGGAGAACAGCCCTAGCTTTTCCAACCTAACCTTGTAACTAAAATCCTCCATCCCTGGATCCATTCTGGTGAATTTCCTCTGCATCCTCTCAAGGACGCTCACATTCTTTCTTAAGTGTGGTAAGCAAAACTGGAAGCAACACGCCAACTGGGGCCTAACCAGAGCTTTATAATGGTTCAGCATAACTTCCCTGCTTTGTACTCAATGCCTCTTTTTTTCAAGCCCAAGATCCCATATGCTTTGCTCACCACTCTCGCAATATGTCTTGCCACATTCAAAGATTGATGCACATGAACCCCAAGTCCCTCTATTCCAACACACACTTTAGAACTGTGCCATTAAGTAAATATTGCCTCTCCCTATTCCTTATGCCAAAATACATCACCTCACACTTGTCACTATTAAATTCCATCTGCCACCTGTCTGCCCATTCTGCTAGCCTATCATTGTCCTGTTGCAGGCAGTTCATATCATCCTCACTGTTTGCCACTCCTCCAAGTTTGGTGTCATCGGGATATTTTGAGATTCTACTCAATATTCCAAGATCCAAGTCATTTATCTTTAGCAAAAAAAAGCAGTGGTTCTAGCACTGACCCTTGGGGAACACCTCTGTCGACTATCCTCCAGTCTGACAAAGAATCATTTCATAAAACTCCCTGTTTTCTGTCCTTAAACCAATTTTCTATCCAATTGGACGCTGACCCGGCTATACCACGAACCTCAATTTTGAAAACCCCACTTTTATGTGGTACCTTGTCAAACGCTTCCTTAAAATCCATATAAACAACATCCACTGCATTCCCTTCATCAAGCTGCTCTGTTAGTTCATCAAAAAATGCAGTTAGATTAGTCAAGCATGAACTCCCATTTATAAATCCATGCTCACTCTACTTAATTAACTCAAACCTCTCCAAGTGACTGTTGATTTTTTACCCTGATTATTCTTTCTAAAACCGTACCCACCGCTGCTGTTAATCTAACTAGCCTGTAGTTAGCCGGACTGTCCTTACACCCTTTCTTGAATAAGGGCGTCGCATTTGCCACTGTTTACTCCTGGCACCTCCCCCGTATCCAGGGAAGATTGGAAGATTATGGCAAACTCTTCCATTATCTGCATCCGCATTTCCTTTCGCAACCTGGGATGTGAGCCATCCAGACCAGGTGATTGATCTACCCTAAGCACAGCCAGCCTTTTTAGTACCTCCCTCTCTCAATTTGTACCCTCTCCATTGACTCTACTCTCTTCACTTCGACTGATATTTTGTCAAATTCCACTTCCTTAGTGATCACTGATACAAAGTACTCATTAAGTAGATTAACATTGCCCTGCACCTCTAAGCTTATATTATCCTTTTTGTCCCTAATAGGCCTGACTCAACCTCTTACTACCCACTTATCATTTACATGCTGCTCGAAGATTTTTGGGTTTCCTTTCATGTTGACTGTCAGTCTATTCTCATAGAAATAGAGAATAAGCAAACATAGAAGATGTAAGTATTTCCCATCCTTGATGAGGTGGAACTTTCTTATGTTGTGGGTGGTAATGACTTGGCCCACGAGTGTGGTGGAAGCAGAGACAATCGATGATTTGAAAAGGAAATTAGATGGATACTTGAAGGAATGAAACTTGCAGGAGGAAAGGGATCGAGGTGGTGAGTGGAACTGACTAGATTGCTCCGGGGAGAGCCAGCATGGACGTGATAGGCCAAACGACCACCTTCTATGCTGGAAATGACACTGTGTTGTTTATCAAATTCAATCCACTGGTGCTTGGTAAATAATTTCAAAGTAAATTGTGCAACTGGAAAATCAGAACCAAGGCAAGGGACGCATAAGGAAGCAAAATTGCTGAAACCCGGGATTGAACCAGAAACCTTTAGATTTTCAGTTCAACGCTCTCCCAACTGAGCTATTTCAACCCTACATTAACAGTGGCTTGTTGTCCTTGTTTTGGAAGAAAATACATACATTCAAGTTTTCCAAAAAATTAAAGAACACAACATGTGAGTAATATTCCCCATTGCTTTCTCAGTACTGATGGATTGTGAAGCGGGAGACAGCCAGAAGTGCCACTGAGCCGCACAGACCCCGAGCTGAGAATGAAATGAGATCAAATTCAATCTTTCATAGTGAGATGCTGCTGAGAGGTAAGAGTCCTGAATCAAAGCGAGACTTGCTCATTTCAAACACTCCCTGTACTCTCTGCTCATGAAGCCTTAAAAAAGGGAAAAACAGAATGGCACTCAAACTCACAACCCTGCCATTAAAAGTCTCATATTCGACTGACAGAACTGTCACTTCTACTCGGTCTCTTATTGGATGGATGCAACTCCAACGCAGGGATGGCATTCAAATCCTCCCATGGGTCCACATGTCAGACTGAGTTCCATGTTGTAGACTCAAGCAAAGGAAATCTGCTCACTTCCAAAACTATCAGCGAATTGAAGCTGATTACAATCAACATCATCAGAGGTCAGAACTACCTGGTGAAAGAAGACACCCTGAAGAAGGATCCACAATTATTCAAAGGCATCGACAAAGTGAAAAACAAGAAAATCGATGAGTCAATGCAAGCCAAACAACAGAAACACTGAAGAATTCCATTCCATTCCAGTCCAGAACCCAGTCCTGTTGTTTTTGGAGTCAGGTCACAATGACAGCAACAACTTTATATTCCCACTTGGCTATCTGTACATTTAGTTAATTACAATTTTGTCGACAAGCTCTTTGAATCCAGTTGTCTGGTCCTCAAGCCAGCTCCGCATGGAAGTCAACTCCGCCTTCTGCAAGGCTGAAACCAATGGATAACATTAATCTAAACATGCCAGCAGACCAGGGCTTGTCCTGGACTTGAACCCGGGATCTCTCGCATGTTAATTAACCATATTCTCTAAGCGAGAATCATGCCCCTAGACCAACGAGCCACTGACAGGTCAGGCTTTATTAGCTGCTGTGGAATTTCACTGGAACCCCCCAGCCAATCATCCATTTTTTTTCAGATCAAAGCAACATCCTGCAAATGCTGAAATAAAAACAGAAAGTGCTGGAAATGTTCAGCAGCTCTGGCAGCATCTGTGCTGTGAGAAACACAGTTAATGTTTCAGGGCACTCACCTTTTGTTTCAGCCAACCTTTCAGTCTGCTTCTGTCCATCCAATCTCACTTTCTGTTCTATCCACATTCTAACCATTCACTCCGTTACTACATTTTTCATGAATTCCTCATTTCTTTTATTAATGACAATTTTGTATTTCTGGCCTTTGCTTCAGACACCACTACAAGTGGAATCATGTCTCCATCTACCCAATCAAACCACTTCGCTGTATCCTCACATTGCAATGTTTCTTTCACCCTGACAGACTGTGGAGTTTCTGCTGCTTGATTGCAGTTCTTGCTTCCCGCCAGTAGATGTCACCTCACTCCAATACAGTGAAGTTTACAAATCTGAGAGAGACACAACAGGAAATAATTGTTCACATTATAGTGAATGTGTGGGATTTAGAAATACTAGGAGTGGAGACGAGTTATTATTGCACTCTGCTATAACATCTTTTATAATGGACTCCAGCATTTTCTGCACGACTGATGTCAGGCTTCTTTTGGGCCTCCTTACCTCGAGAGACAGTGGATAGGCGCCTGGAGGTGGTCAGTGGTTTGTGAAGCAGCGCCTGGAGTGGCTATAAAGGCCAATTCTGGAGTGACAGGCTCTTCCACAGGTGCTGCAGAGAAATTTGTTTGTCGGGGCTGTTGCACAGTTGGCTCTCCTCTTGCGCCTCTGTCTTTTTTCCTGCCAACTACTAAGTCTCTACGACTCGCCACAATTTAGCCCTGTCTTTATGGCTGCCCGCCAGCTCTGGCGAATTCTGGCAACTGACTCCCACGACTTGTGATCAATGTCACACGATTTCATGTCGCGTTTGCAGACGTCTTTATAGCGGAGACATGGACGGCCGGTGGGTCTGATACCAGTGGCGAGCTCGCTGTACAATGTGTCTTTGGGGATCCTGCCATCTTCCATGCGGCTCACATGGCCAAGCCATCTCAAGCGCCGCTGACTCAGTAGTGTGTATAAGCTGGGGGTGTTGGCCGCTTCAAGGACTTCTGTGTTGGAGATATAGTCCTGCCACCTGATGCCAAGTATTCTCCGAAGGCAGCGAAGTTGGAATGAATTGAGACGTCGCTCTTGGCTGGCATACCTTGTCCAGGCCTCGCTAACCGGTATATAATTCGCTGTTTTCTTTCTGCCTCTTTTTTTAAATAGTGGAGTTACATTAACTACCGTCCAATCCATTGGAACTGTTCCAGAGTCGATAGAATTTTGAAAAAAGACCAGAAATGCATCTGATATTTCAAGGGCCACTTCCTTAAGTACTCTGGGATGTAGATTATCAGGCCCTGGCGATTTATCGGCCTTCAATCCCATCAATTTCCCAAACATTCCCTACTAATACTGATTTCATACAGTTCTTCCTTCTCACTGGACCCTAAGTTGCCCAACATTTCTGGGAGATAATTTGTATCCTCCTTTGTGAAGACAGATCCAAAGTATGTATTTAATTGGTCTGCCATTTCTTTCTTCACCATTATAAATTCCCCCGTTTCTGACTGTAAGGGGCCCACATTTGTCTTCACTAATCTTTTCATCTACACATATCTATAGAAGCTTTTACAGTCAGTTTTCATGTTCTCTGCTAGCTTACTCTCATACTCTATTTCCCCCTTCTTAATCAATCCTTTTGTCCTCCTCTGCTAAATTCCAAACTGCTCACAATCTTCAGGTTTGCTGCTTGTTCTGGCCATTTTATATTTCTCCTCCTTGGATCTAATACTTTCCTCAATTTCTTTTGTAAGCCACAGTTGAGCCACCCTTCCTGTTTTACTTTTGCACAGACAGGAATGAACAATTGTTGTAATTCATCCATGCGCTCTTTAAATGCTAGCCATTGCCTATCCACTGTCAACCCTTTAAGTAACGTTCCCCAATCTATCATAGCCAACTCCCGCCTCATACCTTCATAGTTTTCTTTGTTTAGATTCAGGACCCGAGTCTCGGAATCAACTCTCTCACTCTCCATCTTAATGAAGAATTTTATCATATTATGGGCGCACTTCCCCAAGGGACCCCACACAACAAGATTGTTAACTAATCCTTTCTCATTACACAATACCCAGTCCAGGATGGCCTGTTCTCCAGAGGTGTTTCACACCTCTATCAATTCTCCACTCAATCTCCTTTGAGAAAGGCAGAATAATCCTAGCTTTTCCAACCTAACCTTGTAACTAAAATTCCCCATCCCTGGATCCATTCTGGTAAATCGCCTCTGCGTCCTCTCAAGGACCCTCACATTCTTTCTAAAGTCTGCTGAGCAGAACTGGAAGCAACACTCCAATTGGGGCCTAACCAGAGTTTTACAATGGTTCAGCATAACTTCCCTGCTTTTGTACTCAATGCCTCTATTTATAAAGCCCAAGATCCCATATGCTTTGCGAACCACTCTCGCAATATGACTTGCCTCCTTCAAAGATTGATGCACATGAACCCCAAGTCCCTCTATTCCAGAACACTCTTTCGAACTGTGCCATTAAGTATATATTGCCTCTCCCTATTCCTTATGCCAAAATACATCACCTCACACTTGTCACTATTAAATTCCATCTGCCACCTGTCTGCCCATTCTGCTAGCCTATCACTGTCCTGTTGCAGGCAGTTCATATCATCCTCACTGTTTGCCGCTCCTCCAAGTTTGGTGTCATCGGCATATTTTGAGATTCTGCTCTGTATTCCAAGATCCAAGTCACTTACCTTTAGCAAAAAAAAGCAGTGGTTCTAGCACTGACCCTTGGGGAACACCACTGTCGACTATCCTCCAGTCTGAAAAAGAACCATTTAATAAGACTCGCTGTTTTCTGTCCTTAAACCAATTTTCTATCCAATTGGACACTGACCCTCCTATACCACGAACCTCAATTTTGTTAACCGCCCTTTTATGTGGTACCTTGTCAAACATTTCCTTAAAATCCATATAAACAACATCCACTGCATTCCCTTCATCAACCTGCTCTGTTAGTTCATCAAAAAATGCAGTTAGATTAGTCAAGCATGAACTCCCATTTATAAATCCATGCTCACTCTCCTTAATTAACTCGAACCTCTCCAAGTGACTGTTGATTTTTTACCCTGATTATTCTTTCTAAAACCTTACCCACCGCTGCTGTTAATCTAACTAGCCTGTAGTTACCCGGACTGTCCTTACACCCTTTCTTGAATAAGGGTGTCGCATTTGCCACTGTTTAATCCTCTGGCACCTCCCCCGTATCCAGGGAAGATTGGAATATTATAGCAAGCTCTTCTGTTATCTGCATCCGCATTTCCTTTCGCAACCTGGGATGTGAGCCATCCAGACCAGGTGATTTATCTACCCTAAGCACAGCCAGCCTTTTTAGTACGTCCCTATCCTAATTTGTACTGTCTCCATTGCCACTACTTTCTTCACTTCAACTGATATTTTGTCAAATTCCACTTCCTTAGTGATCACTGATGCAAAGTACTCATGAAGTAGATTAACATTGCCCTGCACCTCTAAGCTTATATTATCCTTTTTGTCCCTAATAGGCCCGACTCAACCTCTTACTACCCACTTATCATTTACATGCTGCTCGAAGATTTTTGGGTTTCCTTTCATGTTGACTGTCAGTCTATTCTCATAGAAATAGAGAATAAGCAAATATAGAAGATGTAAGTATTTCCCATCCTTGATGAGGTGGAATTTTTTATGTTGTGGGTGGTAATGTCTTGGCCCACGAGTGTGGTGGAAGCAGAGACAATCAATGATTTGAAAAGGCAATTGGATGGATACTTGAAGGAAAGAAACTTGCAGGAGGAAAGGGATCGAGCTGGTGAGTGGAACTGATTAGATTGCTCCGCGGAGAGCCAGCATGGACGTGATAGGCCAAATGACCATCTTCTATGCTGTAAATGACTCTGTCTTGTTTCTCAAATTCAATCCACTGGTGTTTGGTAAATAATTTCAAAGTAAATTGTGCAACCGGAAAATCAGAACCAAGGCAAGGGACGCATAAGGAAGCAAAATTGCTGAAACCCGGGATTGAACCAGGGACCTTTAGATTTTCAGTCTCACACTCTCCCAACTGAGCTATTTCAGCTCTACATTAACAGTGGCTTGGTGTCCTTGTTTTGGAAGAAAATACATACATTCAAGTTTTCCAAAAAATTAAAGAACACAACATGTGAGTAATATTCCCCATTGCTTTCTCAGTCCTGATGGATTGTGAAGCGGGAGACAGCCAGAAGTGCCACTGAGCCGCACAGACCCCGAGCTGAGAATGAAATGAGATCAAATTCAATCTTTCATAGTGAGATGCTGCTGAGAGGTAAGACTCCTGAATCAAAGCGAGACTTGCTCATTTCAAACACTCCCTGTACTCTCTGCTCATGAAGCCTTAAAAAAGGGAAAAACAGAATGGCACTCAAACTCACAACCCTGCCATTAAAAGTCTCATATTCGACTGACAGAACTGTCACTTCTACTCGGTCTCTTATTGGATGGATGCAACTCCAACGCAGGGATGGCATTCAAATCCTCCCATGGGTCCACATGTCAGACTGAGTTCCATGTTGTAGACTCAAGCAAAGGAAATCTGCTCAGTTCCAGAACTATCAGCGAATTGAAGCTGATTACGATCAACATCATCAGAGGTCAGAACTACCTGGTGAAAGAAGACACCCTGAAGAAGGATCCACAATTATTCAAAGGGATCGACAAAGTGAAAAACAAGAAAATCGATGAGTCAATGCAAGCCAAACAACAGAAACACTGAAGAATTCCATTCCATTCCAGTCCAGAACCCAGCCCTGTTGTTTTTGGAGTCAGGTCACAATGACAGCAACAACTTTATATTCCCACTTGGCTATCTGTACATTTAGTTAATTACAATTTTGTCGACAAGCTCTTTGAATCCAGTTGTCTGGTCCACAAGCCAGCTCCGCATGGAAGTCAATTCCACCTTCTGCAAGGCTGAAACCAATAGATAACCTTAATCTGAAAATGTCAGCAGGCCAGGGCTCATCGAGGATTAAAACCCTGGATTTCTTACACGTTAATGAACCACATTCTCTAAGCAAGAATCATACCCCTAGACCAACGAGCCACTGACTAGTCAGTTTGCTTTAGCTGCTGTGGAATTTCAATGGAACCCCCCAGCCAATCATCCATTTTTTTTCAGATCAAAGCAACATCCTGCAAATGCTGAAATAAAAACAGAAAGTGCTGGAAATGTTCAGCAGCTCTGGCAGCATCTGTGCTGAGAGAAACACAGTTAACGTTTTACGGCACCCACCTTTTGTTTCAGCCATCCTTTCAGACTGCTTCTGTCCATCCAATCTCACTTTCTATTCTATTCACATTCTAACCATTCACTACGTTACTACATTTTTCATGAATTCCTCATTTCTTTTATTAATGGCAATTTTGTATTTCTGGCCTTTGCTTCAGACACCACCACAAGTGGAATCATGTCTCCATCTACCCAATCAAACCACTTCGCTGTATCCTCACATTGCAATGTTTCTTGAACCCTGACAGACTGTGGAGTTTCTGCTGCTTGATTGCAGTTCTTGCTTCCCGCCAGTAGATGTCACCTCACTCCAATACAGTGAAGTTTACAAATCTGAGAGAGACACAACAGGAAATAATTGTTCACATTATAGTGAATGTGTGGGATTTAGAAATACTAGGAGTGGAGACGAGTTATTATTGCACTCTGCTATTACATCTTTTAGAATGGACTCCAGCATTTTCCCCACGACTGATGTCAGGCTAACCGGTATATAATTCGCTGTTTTCTTTCTGCCTCTTTTTTTAAATAGTGGAGTTACATTAACTACCGTCCAATCCATTTGAACTGTTCCAGAGTCTACCGAATTTTGAAAAAAGACCAGAAATGCATCTGCTATTTCAAGGGCCACCTCCTTAAGTACTCTGGGATGTAGATTATCAGGCCTTGGGGATTTATCGGACTTCAATCCCATCAATTTCCCAAACATTCCCTACTAATACAGATTTCATACAGTTCCTCCTTCTCATTAGACCCTATGTTCCCCAACATTTCTGGGAGGTAATTTGTATCGTCCTTTGTGAAGACAGACCCAAAGTATGTATTTAATTGGTCTGCCATTTCTTTGTTCCTCATTATAAATTCCCCCGTTTCTGACTGTAAGGGACCCACATTTGTCTTCACTAATCTTTTTCTCTACACCTATCCACAGAAGCTTTTACAGTCAGTTTTTATGTTCTCTGCTAGCTTACTCTCATACTCTATTTCCCCCTTCTTAATCAATCCTTTTGTCATCCTCTGCTAAATTCCAAACTGCTCACAATCTTCAGGTTTGCTGCTTGTTCTGACCATTTTATATTTCTCCTCCTTGGATCTAATACTTTCCTTAATTTCTTTTGAAAGCCACAGTTGAGCCACCCTTCCTGTTTTACTTTTGCACAGACAGGAATGAACAATTGTTGTAATTCATCCATGCGCTCTTTAAATGCTAGCCATTGCCTATCCACTGTCAACCCTTTAAGTAACGTTCCCCAATCTATCATCGCCAACTCCCGCCTCATACCTTCATAGTTTCCTTTGTTTAGATTCAGGACCCGAGTCTCGGAATCAACTCTCTCACTCTCCATCTTAATGAAGAATTCTATCATATTATGGGCGCACTTCCCCAAGGGACCCCACACAACAAGATTGTTAACTAATCCTTTCTCATTACACAATACCCAGTCCAGGATGGCCTGTTCTCTAGAGGTGTTATACACCTCTATCAATTCTCCACTCAATCTCCTTTGATATAGGCAGAATAATCCTAGCTTTTCCAACCTAACCTTGTAACTAAAATCTCCCATCCCTGGAACCATTCTGGTAAATCGCCTCTGCATCCTCTCAAGGACCCTCACATTCTTTCTAAAGTCTGCTGAGCAGAACTGGAAGCAACACTCCAATTGGGGCCTAACCAGAGTTTTATAATGGTTCAGCATAACTTCCCTGCTTTTGTACTCAATGCCTCTATTTATAAAGCCCAAGATACCATATGCTTTGCTAACCACTCTCGCAATATGTCTTGCCACCTTCAAAGATCGGTGCACATGAACCCCAAGTCCATCTATTCCAACACACTCTTTATAACTGTGCCATTAAGTATATATTGCCTCTCCCTATTCCTTATGCCAAAATACATCACCTCACACTTGTCACTATTAAATTCCATCTGCCACCTGTCTGCCCATTCTGCTAGCCTATCACTGTCCTGTTGCAGGCAGTTCATATCATCTTCACTGTTTGCCACTTCTCCAAGTTTGGTGTCATTGGCATATTTTGAGATTCTACTCTGTATTCCAAGATCCAAGTCACTTACGTTTAGCAAAAAAAGCAGTGGTTCTAGCACTGACCCTTGGGGAACAGCACTGTCGACTATCCTCCGGTCTGACCAAGAACCATTTAATATGACTCGCTGTTTTCAGTCTTTAAAACAATTTCCTATCCAAATGGACACTGACCCTCCTAATCCATGAACCCCAATTTTGTTAACCACCCTTTTATGTGGTACTTTATAAAATGCTTTCGTAATATCCATATAAACAACATCCACTGCATTCCCTTCATCAGTATTCTCAGATAGTTTATCAACAAATGCAGTTAGATTCGTCAAGCATGAACTCCCATTGATAAATCCATGCCCACTCTCCTGAATTAACTCAAACCTCTCCAAAGGACTTGATCTTTTCCCCTGACCTGTTGATCTCATGCTGATAACAAGCTCACCAAAGAGCATGTATTTGTCAATGTGACGGTCATCCATTTGGCCCAGTCAACAGAGTCACCGCTGACTCAAGAGGGCAAACATGCTGCGGATCCCTGCACGCTGGTGTACTTCCGCATTCGGCACTCTGTCCTGCCAGGAGATGCCCAGTATCCATCTGAGGCAGTGGAGGTGGAAGCTGTTCAGCCGCTTTTTTTGGCTTGTATAAGTTGTTGATGCTTCTCTACTATAAAGGAGGGTGCTGAGAACACAAGCCTGGTACACGTGGAGCTTTGTATTTTCGGTCAGTTTGCTGTCGGTTCACACTTGTCTTCTCAACTTTGACATGACAGCTGCAGCATTGGCAATCCTGGTGCTGATTTCAGCATCAAGGGCCAGATTGCTGGTGATTGTTGATTGAAGGTATGTGAAGCTGTTGACAACCTCCAAAGTGAGGTTGTCGATGTTGATGGAAAGTGGAGTCTCTACGTCCTGGCCCGGAACTTTCATCTTCCTGATGCTGATTGTCAGTCCAAACACTTTGCAGGCCAGGGAGAACCGACCTACAAGCTGCTGTGACTGAACTTCATTATGGGATGTCAGCACAGCATCATCAGCAAATAGCAACTCACAGACTAGGAATTTACCCACTTTGGTCTTGGCGCACAGTCTTGCCAAGTTGAACAGCTTGTCGTCAGCTCTGATGTGCAGGTGAACACCTATAAGTGAGTAATTGAAAGTGTACAATAGCAGCATGGAGAAGAATATGCCAATTATAAAGGATGTGATAACTAGACAGTTCGAAAATGATGACATGATTGGGCAGAGTCAACATAGATTTATGAAAAGGAAAACAGGTTTGAAAAACCTGTTGAGATTTTTGAGGGTGTTACCTAATGAACAGATAAAGGAGAACCAGTGGATGTGTGGTATTTGTATTTTCCTTTGGTAAGGTCCCACACAGGAGGTGAGTAAACAAAATTAGAGCACATAGGCTTGGGGATAATATACTGATATGGATTGAGAATTGGTTAACAGACCGAAAACAGAGAGCAGGAATAACGGGTCCTTCTCAGGATGGCAGGCTGTTACTATTGGGGTACTGCAAGGATCAGTGTTGGAGCCAGAGCTGTTAACAACCTATATAAATGATTTGGATGTGGGGATTAAATGTAATATTTCCAAGTTTGCAGATGACACAAAGCTTGGTGAAGTGTGAGTTGTGAGGAGGATGCAGAGAGGCTTCCAGGGGACCTGGAGAGGCTAAGTGAATGGGAAAGAACATGGAATATAATGTGAATAAGTGTGAAGTTATTCACTTTGGTAGAATAAACAGAAAGTCAGAGTATTTCTTAAATGGTGAGAGGTTGGGAAGTGTTGATGTCCAAAGGGACCTGGGTGTCCTTGTTCCTGAGACACTAAAAGCTCTTGTGCAGGTGCAACAATCAATTAGGAAGGCAAATGGTATGTTGTACCCACACGAGGGGTCATGAGTACAGGAGTAAAGATGTCTTGCTGCAATTGTGTAGAGCCTTGGTGAATCCGCACTGGAGTATTGTGTACAGTTTAGTCTCCTCATCTTATGAAGGATACACTTGCCATAGAGGGGGTGAAACAGAGGGTCAACAGACTAATCTTTTATTTGCATTTATTTCATTTCATCTCAGTTTGTTCAGTTTGCTTACCTACTGTTTTTTTTCAGGTTTGTACTTCCTGCTGTTCAATATTCAGTCCATTAACACCTAATCTGTACTAATGCTTTGTCTTTCAACACACCATTAACATATTGTTTGCCTTTGCTGCATGACCTTTTGGTCAGCTATGTGGCCTTGTCCAATCTACACCTTCTCCTTTGTTATCTCTTGCCCCACCCCCACCCCACTTGCTTATAACCTGTGACTTTTCTAATATATGTCAGTTCCGAAGATGGGTCACTGACCTGAAACGTTAACTCTGCTTCTCTTTTCACAGATGCTGCCAGACCTGCTGAGTGGTTCCAGCATTTCTTGTTTTTATGTCACCAGACTAATCCCTGGGATGGTGGGATTGTCTTATGAGGAAACTGGGCCTGTATTCCTTAAAGTTTCGAAGAATGAGAGGTGATCTGATTGAAACTGACAACATTCTTACAGGGCGTGACAGTGTGGATGTAGACAGGATGTTTGCCCTGGTTGGTGAGTCTAAAACCAAAGGACATCGTCTCAAAATAAGGAGTAGGCCATTTAAAACTGAGATGGGTGGAATTTCTTCACTCAGACGGTGGTGAATCATTGGAATACTGTGCCCCAGAGGGCTGTGGCAGCTCAATCATTGAGCATGTTCAAGACAGAAATTGATAGAAATCTTGATACTCATGACATCAAGGGATATGGGGATAGCATGGGAAAGGGGCTTTGAGGTAGGTGATCAGCCATTATCGAATTGAATGACAGAGCAGGCTCGACGGGCTGAATAGCTTACTCCGATGTTCCTCTGTTCCTAAGAGAGTTGGCGCCAGCGCGCAGCCCTGCTTTACCCCACTGCTGATCTTGAAAGCGTCTGATGTTGCTCCATTGTAACTGATGGAACTGTGCATGATCTCGTGGAAAGAAGAGATGATGCCCAAGAGGTCAGGAGGGCAGCCGATGTTCCATTGCAGTTTGAAGAGGCCGTCTCTGCTGACAAGATCAAAGGCCTTAGTGATGTTAATAAAAATGTGTGAGGCTCTGTGGCGCAATGGATAGCGTGCTGGATTTCTAAATAATGATTGAGACGATATTCAAAGGTTGTGGGTTCAAGTCCCACCAGAGTCAGATTTTGGACCAGAAACAGAGGAGCACAACGGAACAACAAATGAAGAAATGCGCCAAAAGCACAGACTCGGAGACAGAGCGAGAGAGAGGAGCAGAGCAGGGGAAAAAAAATCGAGGAGTGACGTCACAATGGAGAGTGAGAGCAGGGAAACAGAGAGCTGCTGGGGTGAGGACACAGGATTTGGTTCTTTCTTCGGTGCAGTGGAAGGAGCTGTTTGGTGAGGATCTGGTAAGCTGTGACATCACAGGCAAGCAGGTAGCTGATTGGTTTGGAAGAACCGACCTGCTTGATGTGCATCTGGTAAGTGATTAAGATCCATTTTCGTCCTAACGTTTAAAATAGTAAACAAACTAGTGGTAAGTTTAATAAAACATGCAATGAAATGAATAATTGAATAAAATATTTAAGTAGTTAATTGAAACACGTTAAGGATGACAGGACAAGTGATGTGTCACAGCTGCAGCATGTGGGAGTTCCTGGATGCCAGTGTGATCCAGGGCAAACACGTCTGCAGTAAGTGTTTGCGGCTCAAAGAGGGAGAAAAAAGGAATGTAGTGGTAGTAGGGGACATTATAGTAAGGTGGATTGACTCTGTTCTCTGCAGCAAAAGCAAGAGTCCAGACGGCTGTGTTGCCTGCCGGTGCCAGGATTCAGGACATCTGCTCAGGGCTGGAGCGAAACATACAATGGGAGGGGGAGGATCCAGTCGTCGTGGTCCATGTCGGTACCAAAGACATAGGCAGGACAAGCATAGAGGTTCTGCAAAGTCAGTATGAGGAACTAGGCACCAAATTAAGAAGCAGAACCTCAAAGTTAATCATCTCTGGATTATTACCTGAGCCATGTGCAAATTGGCATAGGACAAATAAGATTAGAGAAAGTAATGTGCGGCTGAAAGACTGGTGTGGTAGTAGTGGGTTCTGGTTCATGGGTCGTTGGCACCAGTGCTGGCGAAAGAGGTGGCTGTACCGTTGGGACGGTCTACACCTGAACCGTGCTGGTGCCGGTGTTCTAGAGAGCCAAATAACTAGAGAAGTAGAGACGGTGTTAAACTGAATAGTGGGGGCAAGGGATCAAATTTGGGAAGATATGGAGAATCAAGGAGAAGAGACAAGGCAAGAGAGAAAGGTATAAATATGGGAAATGATAAAGAGACCGAGACAGGAAGGGACAGAATGTACAAATCTAAGAGTAAAGCGACAGATAAGGCTAGAGGTGACAAAAATAATAAAAGGACAAAACTAAATGCTCTGTATCTGAATGCATGGAGCATTCGAAACAAAACAGATGAACTGAGAGCACAAATAGAATAAATAAGTACGATCTGATAGTCATTACAGAGACATGGCTGCAGGGCGACATAGATTGGGATGTGAATATTGGAGGTGACATGGCATTTTGGAAGGACAGGAAGCTTGGAAAAGGTGGCGGGGTAGCTCTGTTAATTAATGATGGTATTAGCGTAATAGAGAGGGATGACCTAAGTTCAGGAGATCACGATGTAGAAGCAGTTTGGGTACAAATGAGAAATCATAAAGGCAAGAAGTCACTTGTGAGAGTGGTGTACAGGCCACCTAACATTAACCACACTGTCAGATGGGATATAAAGGGAGAAATAATGGCAGCTTGTCAGAAAGGTACTGTGATAATTATGGGGGATTTTAATCTACATATAGATTGGAAAATTCAGATGGGCAGAGGTAGAATAGATGAGGAATACATAGAATGTTTTGGGGATAATTTCTTGGAACAATACATTCTGGAGCCAACCAGAGAACAGGCTATACTAGACCTGGCATTGTGCAACGAGATAGGATTAATTAATGACCTCATAGTTAAGGTGCCCCTAGGTAGTAGCGATTATAATATGATTGAATTTTACATTCAGTTTGAGGGAGAGGAAAGTGGGTCCCAGACTAGTATTTTAAATGTAAATAAGGGCAATTATAAGGTCATGAAAGCAGAGCTAGCTAAAGTGAACTGGCAAATTAGGTTAAGGGATAAGTCAATAGAGATGCAGTGGCAGACATTTAAGGGGATATTTCAGAATACACAGAATAGATACATTTCAACGAGAAAGAAAAGTTCCAAAGGTGGGACTCACCATCCATGGTTCACGAAAACAGTTAAAGATACTATCAAACTTATAGAAAAAGCCTATAATTGTGCAAAGGTGGGAGGCAGGTCAGAAGATTGGACAGAATATTAAAAAAACAGCAAAGAATGACTAAAAGATTGAGAAGGAAGGTAAAATTAGAGTATGAGAGAAAGCTCGCAAGAAATTTCAAGACAACTAGTAAGAGTTTCGATAGATATTTTAAAAAGAAAAGAGTTAACAAAGCGACTGTTGGTCCAATAGAAAGTGTGTCTGGGGAATTAATAATGGATAATTAAGAGATGGCAGATGAATTGAACAGATACTTTGCATCGGTCTTCACTATTGAGGATACAAATAACATCCCAGTATTAGCCGTATATCAGGAAATTGAAGGGATGGAGGAACTCAAGAAAATTACAATCACCAGGGAAGTGGTACTAAACAAATTGTTGGAGCTGCGGGTTGACAAGTCGCCAGGTCCTGAATTGGCTGGTGAGATAGTTGATGCGCTGGTTTTAATATTCCAAATTTCCCTCGCTTCGGGAAGGTTCTGTTAGATTGGAAAGTAGCGAATGTAATTCATTTATTCAAAAAGGGAGGGAGACAGAAAGCAGGAAACGACAGGCCAGTTAGCTTAACATCTGTCTTAGGGAAAATGTTAGGAGCGATTACTGAAGATGTTATAGCAGGGCATTTAGAAAAAATTAAGGTAATCAGGCAGAGTCAACATGTTTTGTGAAAGGGAAATCATGTTTAACCAATTTATTGGAGTTCTTTGAGGGAGTTACATGTGCTGTGGATAAAGGGGAACCAGTGGATGTATTGTATTTCGATTTCCAGAAGGATAAGGTGCCATATCAAAGGTTATTGCAGAAAATAAAAGCTCATGGTGTCGGGGGTAACATATTGGCATGGATAGAAGATTGGCTAGCTGACAGGAAACAGAGAGTCAGCATAAATGGGTCATTTTCTGGTTGGCAAGAAGTAACGAGTGGTGTGCCACAGGGATCTGTGCTGGGGCCTCAACTTTTTACAATTTATATAAATGACTTAGATGAAGGGACCGAAGGTATTGTTGCTAAATTTGCTGATCACAAAGATAGGTAGGAAAGTAGGTTGTGAAGAGGACATAAGGGGGCTACAAAGGGATATAGATAGGTTAAGTGATTGGGCAAAGACCTGGCAAATGGAGTATAATGTGGGAAAGTCGGAAATTGTCCACTATGGCAGGAAGAATAAAAAAGCATATTATCTAAATGGTGAGAGATTGCAGAGCTCTGAGATGCAGAGGGATCTGGGTGTCCGAGGGCATGAATTGCAAAAGGTTAGTATGCAGGTCCAGCACGTAATTAGGAAAGCTAATAGAATGTTATCATTTATCACCATGGGAATTGAATACAATAGTAGGGAGGTTATGCTTCCGCTATGCAGGACATTGGTGAGACCTCTTCTGCAGTACTGAGTACTGTACTGGTCTCCTTATTTGCGGAAGGATGTAAATGCATTGGAGGTAGTACAGAGAAACTTTACGAGACTAATACATGGAATGGGTGGGCTGTCTTACGAGGAAATATTGGACAAGCTGGGCTTGTCTCCGCCAGAGTTTAGAAGAGAAAGAGGTGACATGATTTGTTATTTAATTTATTAATTAACAAATTAGCTATCCTCCAGTCTTCCGGTATCTCACCCGTGGCTAACGATGATACAAAAATCTCTGCCAGCGCCCCAGCAATCTCCTCCCTTGCTTCCCATAGCATCCTAGGATACATCTGATCAGGCCCTGGGGATTTATCCACCTTAATGCGCTTCAAAACCTCCAACACCTCCTCCTTTGTAATGTTGATATGCTGCAGGATATCACTGTTCCCTCCCTTGAACTCACTAGCTTCCATGACCTTCTCCACGGTAAATACAGACAAGAAATATTCATTTAAGACCTCGCCCATTTCGCGTGGCTTCACACACAGATTGCCACACTGATCCTTAAGGGGACCTATTCTCTCCCTAGCTACCCTTTTACTCTTAATACACTTATAGAATCTTTTAGGATTCTCCTTTATCTTATCTGCCAGGGAAATCTCATGGCCCCTTTTCGCCCTCCTAATTTCCTTCTTAAGTATACTCCTATATCCCCTATACTTCTCGAGGGACTCGCTCGATCCCAGCTGCCTATACCTGACGTATGCCTCCTTCTTTGTCCTGACCAGACCCTCAATATCCCTCGTCAACCAAGGTTCCCTAAACTTGCCAGCCTTGCCCTTCCATCTAACAGGAACATGCTGGCCCTGAACTCTTCCTATCTCACTTTGAAAAGCCTCCCACTTGCCAGACGTCCCTTTACCTGTAAACAGCCTCTCCCATTCAACTTTTGAGAGTTCCTGTCTGATGCCATGGAAATTAGCCTTCCCCCAATTTAGGACTTCAACCTGAGGACCAGTCCTATTCTTTTTCATAACTATCTTGAAGCTAATAGAGTTATGGTCACTGGTCCCAAAGTGCTCCCCCACTGCCATATCAACCACCTGCCCATTCTCATTTCCTAAGAGGAGATCGAGTGTAGCCCCTTCTCTAGTCGGGCCATCCACGTACTGCTTCAGAAAACTATCCTGGACTCACTTAACAAATTCTTCCCCATCTGATCCCTTAGCACTAAGGCAGTCCCAGTCAATATTAGGGAAGTTAAAATCACCTACTATTACAACCCTATAATTCCTATACCTATCTGTGATTTCCCTACATATATGCTCCTCCACTTCCCTCTGACTATTGGGGGGCCTATAGTATAATCCCATCAAAGGGATCACCCTTTTATTATTTCTAAGTTCTACCAGTATGGCCTCACTGGACATTCACCCCGGGATATCCTCTCTAAGTACTGCCGTGATGTCCTCCCTAATCAATAGTGCAACTCCCCCTCCTCTCTTACCTCCACCTCTGTCACGCCGGAAGGATCAGTACCGCGGAACATTGAGCTGCCAGTCCTGCCCATCCCTCAACCACGTTTCCGTAATAGCTACAATACCACAATCCCATGTACCGATCCATGCTCTGAGTTCATCTGCCTTACCTGTAAGGATACTTGCATTAAAGTAAATGCAGTTTAGCCCACCAGACCTTCCACGCTCCCTGTCCTGCCCCTGCCTGGCCTGCCTACTGGACTTGCTTGCTTTAACCTCTCCATTTGCCTCAACTATCTCATCGGAGAGACTACTACTTTGGGTCCCACCCCCGCTGCAAGACTAGTTTAAACCCTCCAGTGTATTACTGTAAAATCTCCCTACAAGGATATTGGTCCCCTTCCAGTTCAGATGCAACCCGTCCCTCTTGTACAGGTCACCTCTGCACCAGAAGAGATCCCAATGATCCAAGTACCTGAAGCCCTCCCGCCTTCGCCAGTCTTCAGCAATGCATTCATTTGCCTAATCCTCCTATTCCTACCCGCACTAGCACGTATCACAGGGAGTAATCCTGAGATTACAACCCTAGAGGTCCTGCTCTTTAAACTTCTGCCTAACTCCCTATATTCACTTTGCAGAACCTCATCTCTCTTCCTGCCTATGTCGTTCGTACCAATATGGACCACGATCTCTGGCTGCACACCCTCCCCTTTCAGAATTTCCAGCAGCTGCTCCGAAACATCCTTGACCCTAGTATTAGGGAGGCAACATACCATCCTGGAGTCTCGTTTGCGGCCACAGAAACGCCTATCTGCACCCCTTATGATAGAATCCCCTATCACAATAGCTCTTCCACCCCTTTTCCTCCCCTGCTGTGCAGCAGAGCCCTCCGTGGTGCCACGGACCGCGCTGTTGCTCTTTTCCCCTGGGAGGTCTTCCCCCCAACAGTAACCAAAGCGGTGTATCTGTTTGAGAGGGGGATGGCCACAGGGGGCTCCTGCACTACCTGCCTGCTCCGACTATTCCATCTGGTGGTCACCCATCCCTTTTCTGCCTGTGCATCCATTACCTACGGTGCGACCACCTCACTAAACATGCTATCCATGACGCCCTCAGCTTCGTGGACGCTCCACAGTGAAACCACCCGCAGGTCCAGCTCCATAATGCGAGTAGCCAGTCGCTGCAGCTGGATACACTTCCTGCACACATGGTCGTCATGGAGACTGGGAGGGTTCCTGAATCCCCACATAGCGCAGGAGGAGCATATCACGGGGCTGAGCTCTCCTGCCATGACTTACCCTTAGATTAATTAGTTACTCCCTTAATTAAAAAATACTAATGACACTAGGGGCCTTGTTCTACCCACTACTATCTAAAGTCCTTCATCAGCTACACTGAATAAAATAAACACTTTAGTAGTACTCATCGTATCAGCAGAGGTTTTTTTTTCAAGTAAAAAAACTTTGCCCTTTTCTTTAAGATATTTAAATGCACTAAAAGCAGTGACTCACCAACCAATCACCTTGCAGCTCTCCTCTGACATCACAGTTGGCTTCTTTTTTTTCAAAACTCCAGCACACTGGAAGAGCTCCACTCCACTCCTGGAAGGTAAGAGACTGGGCCTCGATCCTCGGATTGGATTTATAGGCTCCGCTCTCAACGTTCTCCTTATATCGGTCCATATAGGTCTGCTCCGCTCCGCTCCTCTCCGCTCCCGGAAGGTAATTCACCAGCTTTTGCAGAAAAGTAGGTCTTAAGCTGTTGCAGTACCTGTTAGAAAGATAGTCTAAGCTATTCTGAAGTCATCTTCCAATGTCATCTACATGGAAGCAGGATTTTAAAGGATAAGATGTAGTTTTTAAAAGTCACTTCAATCTTGCTCAAGAGTCTTTACAAAGAAGCCAAGTAAATCTTGATAAAAAGTCATATACATTTAGAGATCTTTTAAAAGCACTTCAATCTTGTTAATGAAAAGTCAGATGTAAATTTAAGAACTCTGATCAGGCTATGCTAAAAAGTTACATACAATTAAGAAATAAAATACAACATTTAAAATGTCTGAACTCCCTCTGAAAGTTGACAACTGCTGCTGCCGGTGTCTTCCTGGAATAGTGGAGCTGTTGTGTCAACAGAAAAGTCCTTCCCGAGCGGCCCTGAGCCTGTTGGTACCGGCTTTAATCCAACCCAGGTAAAAATCAGGGTACATTGTGGGCAATGAGCCCAAATTGCTGAACTACAGGTCCCTGTCACTTTAAAGAGTGGGCTGGTGCGATTATGATCAGAGGCTCCTTCCAAGCACATTTCTCACCACCACAACTTCCAGATGCTGGTGTTAGTGTGTGCATGTACCGGCAGTTGCAGTGCTGTTCAGACCCTCAGTAGCAGTGAAAGTCTCAGAGTTCACCGCGATTGGGGCTGTAAAATCCAGGCCAATATCTCACAGTCCTGTTAGATTTGCTCTCCCTCTGTACAAAATCAAACTCCACACATTGTCTTTCACTCACTCCTGTTTCCAGCCCTGATGGTGCAGAAATCCCCTCTCAAAGGTACACAATCCAGTTGATTTCTGATCAAATACCTCCTTCCTCATTCAATAGAGGAAACAGAGACATGAACAGGAGTCAGGTGCAAGAAAGTTTCACCAACAGAGCAAAGAAATGCACCAACAAAAGTCACACCTACTTTCCAAATCATTTCACTGTAATATTCTTTCACTTGTTTTGTAAGTGACTGCAATAAATCTGAAAATGAGCACCATGAGGTTTGTGTTCACTAGTCACTTGTTCTCCTGTGTTTGTCTGTCAGGTTTGCAATACAGTTTGTATTGGATATTGAAGAGAATCTCTTTTCAACATGATTGCACATCGTACTGTGTTTAAAGCAACCAACTTGGAAAATGGCAGAAAATGAATGTTTCAATACCTGTGTGACCAGATTCTTCCAATGCTTTTCAACAGCTAGGTTGATGATGCTTGCAATCTGTATCCTGTGGAGAATGGGAGAGGAGAATAAAAACATGGTGCATGAACAGGACAGACTGTGTAAAATGGGAGCACAGAAATACTGCCACCTCATTGAAAGTTAATGAGATTTATTCGAAGTCAGACACCTGTCCACAATGAACAAGTGAATACATTAATTGTCCACTTTCAATCTAAATGGGACTGAGGTTCCAACAGAGAAGTTTTCTGGAAAATACCTGCTGCAGTTTTAAAATTGCTGAACTGGAACATCTTATACTAACTTTCAAATAACTGTAGTGATTGTATAGTTCTCATAGTGGAGAGAAGGAGTTGTTTATAAATATAAGCAGAAAAACACATTTGTGGATTGGTGAATGAGCTTTATCTTTCTGAAATGTATTTGTCCATTGGTTGCAGGTCACTGGAAATTCTTTTTTACATTTCAATTGTAGCAGCAGCAGTTAGCAGCAAAATGTCTGATTGATCAGAGTAGTGGGTCTGGGAAACACTTAAACAGCCGAGACCCTGTAAAACAGAACTCCAAGTAATAGTTTAAATAAGGCACTGAACTGACAGAGCGGTAAAGGCCTGCTCAGGTCATGAAAAAAAACCCGACCCGAACCTGACAGAACCACATTGGACCCGAGCCTGACCCGACCCGAGCATCTCCATTTATTCCCACGCCCAAACTCACCCGAGCCTTACCCGACCACCGGAATGTTCACTTTATCTACCTCCCGATTCCGAATCTACAGGAAGCTGCAGCATGAGCGCAATGACGTCATAGAGATGCTCACTTGCTCACTGCGCAGACTCAGAGTTTCCCTCCTTAATGACCCGGACTCCCGGCTTTGGTTGGCTTTTCAACTTTTGACACTTATTAAACTCAACTTCCCAGCAAAGTTAAATGTAATACTTACTGTGTGTGTCCGACACGGACTCAGACCAACCTGGACCCAGCCTGACCTGAACCTGACCCAACCTGACCCGAGCCCGAAAGCCAGAACCGGAAGAGCGACCCGACATGACCCGAACCCGACACAGGTCGTCGGGTTCAGGTCGGATTGCAGGCCTTTGCAGAGTGGAGGTCAGATGAGGATTGAATTAATTTCAATCACTGAATCTAAACAAGAAGTAAATCTGTCAGGAATGGAACACTTTGCTTTATCTGTGAGCATGTGGCACAACGGTAGCGCATCTGACTCCAGATCAGAAGGTTGCTTGTTTAAATCACGTCAGGCTCAGTTGTGTTTTGCAGCAGCTCAAGTTCCTGGATTTTATTTCAGAAGAGAGTTCGATCTGTTGGAATGTTCAGTGAATGGTTGAATTTCAAGATCAACTTTAATAGATTAAAGTCCTGATTTCTGGTTCTGTTCCATTTCCATGCTCAGTTCTTATTTCACACTGTTTTATATCAGAACAATGTTTCAGGGATGTGATGTGTCCATTGTTTGTACAATCGCTCTGTCACCCAGTGTGAGAAATAAAACACAAACCGCCCAGCGTGCGGCTCAAACCCATACCTGGCTCTGTCTATAGGCCGCTTAGTTCAGTTGGTTAGGACGCAGTGTTGATAACAACAAGGCTGTGGATTTGATCCCCATGTGCGCTGTCACATGGTCAGTTAATAATTTGACACATTTTTGTTACACTTAAAATCCAACTTTTGGATGCAAACAAGTTTACATAAAATGTCAAAGGGAATTTATTTTGAATAACATCCATTGTATCTTTGTCACTGATCTGGAGTAACACAGAATTCTTTCCAATTATCTTCCGTTTGCTGATAAACGTTGAACTCGTGGCCTGTTCTCGTTAATGGTCACGAGCAACAAAAACAGACAGAGCGAGTCTGACCGCCCAGAGATGTGGAAAAGGCTTCAGTTTGGGACAAATGCAGCAAATCAAATGTTCACCCGGCCCCGAGAGATTCAAAAACTGGGGGAAAGGACACACGGAGATAGAGAATAAGCTAAAGCAGACAATGTAAATATTTCCCATCCTTGATATCTCTCTATTCCAATCCAACCTTCAGAGTTGGGTAAATAATTTCAGTGTAAATTGTGCAGCTCAAGAGTCAAAACCAAAGGGTGATGCAGAATAAATGAGAACTGCCAAAGCCCCAGATTGAACCAGGGATCTTCAGTCGAACACTCTCCCAACTGAGCTATTCCAGTCTCACAGGCTTGGGATGATAAGTGGCAAGTAACATTCGCACCACACAAGTGCCAGGCAATGAATATCTCCAACAAGAGAGAATCTAAACATCTCCCCTTGACATTCAATAGCATTACAATCACTGAATCCCGCACCATCAACATCATGGAGGTTACCATGGGTAGCCATACAAATAACGTGACGACAAGAGCAGGTCAGAGGCTTGGAATCCTGAGGTGAGTAATTACAGTGCAGCTGTTGGCTCCACCCCAGGGGCTGAATTTGTTCTGTAAACCATGAAGCAGCTTCCTCTCAAATCCCAGGTTTATTAATAAATCCTTTTACAAAAGCCCCAAAGTGTGATATATTCCTCTCACTCATCCATGACTCCTGACTCCCCAAAGCCTGTCCACCATCCACAAGACACAAGTCAAGAGTGTGATGGAATATTCTCCACTTGCCTGGATGGGTGCAATTCCAACTCAAGAATCTCAACACCGCCAGGACAAAGCAGCCCGCTTGATTGCCACCCCATCTGCAAACATTCACTCCCTCCACCATCGACGCACAGTTGCAGAGTGTGTACCGTCTACAAAATCCACTGCAGCAATGCACCACAACTCCTTAGACAGCACCTTCCAAACCAGTGACCTTTCCCACCTAGAAGGGCAAGGGCAGCAAATACAGGGGATACCACCACATGCAAGTTCCCCTCCAAGCCACACACCATCCTGACTTGGAACTATATCGCCGTTCCTTCACTGTCGCTGGGTCAAAATCCTGGAACTCCCTTTCTCACAGCACTGTGGGTGTACCTACCCCACATGGACTGCAATGGTTCAAGAAGGCAGCTCACCACCACCTTCTCATGGGCAATAAATGCTGGCCTAGCCAGCGATGCCCACATCGCATGAATGAATGAACAAAAAAGTGAAGTATCCCTTGTGTCATTGTTTTGGTAGAAAATATAACCCTGGTGGAATTGCCCCTCCCAATCACACCTCACTTCATAGAACATAGAAAATGGAGAAAATTTATGGCACAGACTGAGACCATTTAGCAATCGTGTCTGTGCCAGCTGAAAAAGAGCGATCCAGCCCAATCCCACTTTCCAGGTCTTGGGAATGGGATCTGAACAGATCTCAGAGCTCACATTATGTGAATGTTCTGTTGAAGTGTTGGTGAGCTGATATACCAGGGGAGATTCACACTGTTAGACACAGTGTGAAATACATTCAAGTATTTATAAAACATTACAACATGTGAGTAATATTCCCCATTGATTTCTCAGCACTGATGGATTGTGAAGTGGGAGACAGCCAGAAGTCCCATTGGTCCACACTGACCATGAGCTGAGAATGAAATGAGATAAAGTTCAATCTTCAGCAGCAAGTTGCTGCAGAGAGGTAAGAGTCCTGAATCAAGAAGAGACTTTCTCATACTGCTGTTGAATCTCATTTCAAACACTCCTTGAACTCTCTGCCGAGGAATTCAGAGCTGGAGAATGGCTGTAAAATCAGCCTAAAAAGGAAATAAAAGACACCCACCGTGGGGCTCAAACTCAAAAACTTGAGATTCAGAGTTTCATGCTTTCATCGACTGAGCTCACCAGGCCTGAGACAGTGTCCCCATCCTGTCTGTTATTGGAGGGTGCAGCTGTTGGCTCCACCCCAGGGACTGAATTTGTTCTGTAAACCATGAACCAGTTTCCTCTCAAATCCCAGGTTTATCAGTAAATCCTCTTAAAAAGCCCCAGAGTGTGATATATTCCTCTCACTCAACCAGAATAAAAGTTACATATTTTGCTCTTTTTACCTTCCAAACATTGACTTCTATTTTTCTCAGCATTTATTTCTCTCTCTTTTTTATATTGTGCATTTCCTAATAAACATTTCATTTCAATTATTTATGAGGGATGAAATGAACAGAAGAGATTTTCTGCAATGGTACCAGGGGTGTGGGACAGAGTGAGTGGTTTGGATCTGGAATACACTGCCTGAGAGTGTGCTGGAGGCAGATTCAATCGTGGCTTTCAAAAGGGAATTGGATAAACACCTGAATAGAGAAAATTTGCAGGGTTACAATGAAATGGCAGAGGAGTGGAATTAGCTGATTTGCTCTTGCAAAGAGCTGTCATGGACATGATGGACTGAATGGTCTCCTTCTGTACTGTAACCATTTGATTCCTTGATTCTAACTCTGTCAAAGTTGTTCTGATCTTGCTCTGCTCCAAGGAGAACAACCCCAGCTTTTCCAGTGTCTGCACATAACTGAAGTTATGAGGAACCATGGGGAACCCACTGTAAACCTTCCTCCAGACAGAAATACAACTGTTCACCACCACACTGTGACCCAGCTGTTCACAATATATATCAATGATTCGGAGGTGGGAACCAAATGTCGTATTTCCAAGTTCCCAGATGACACAAAACTAGGTTGGAATGTGTGTTGTGAGAAAGATGCAAAGCAGCTTCAAGGGGATTTGGACAGACTTAGTGAGTGGACAAGAAAGTGGCACCTGGAATATAATGTGTAAAAATGTGAGGTTATCCACTTTGGTAGGAGAAACAGATGTGCAGATTATTTCTTAAATGGTAAGAGATTAGAAAGTGTAGATGTACAAAGGGGCCTGGGTGTCCTTGTCAATAAGTGACTGAAAGCTAACATGCAGGTGCAGCAAGCAATTCAGAAGACGAATGATATGTTAGCCTCTCTCACAAGACGATTTGAGTACAGGAGTAGTGAAATCTTGCTTCAATTGTATATAACCTTGGTTGGATTGCACTTTGGAATACTGTGTGCAGTTTTGGTCCCCTTACCTTAGGAAGGATATCATTGCCATCGAGGGAGTGCAATGAAGGTTCACCAGACCTGTTCCCGGGATGGCAGGACTGTCCTATGAAGAGAGATTGGGGAAACTGGGACTGTATTCTCTAGAGTTTCAAAGAATGAGAGGTGATCTCATTGAAACTTACAAAATATTTAAAGGGATAGACAGGGTAGATGAAGTTTTTCCTCCGGTTGAGGAATCTAGAACCAGGGGACACAATTTCAACAGAAGGGGAAAGCCACTTAGGACAGAGACGAGGAGAAATTTCTTTACTCAGAGGGTTGTGAATCTTTGGAATTCTCTACACCAGAGAGCTGTGGAAGCTCAGTCATTGAGTATGTTTAAAGCAGAGATTGACAGATTTCTAAATACAAATGACATAAGGGATATGGAGATAGTGTGGGAAAAAGGCATTGAAGTGGATGATCAGTCATCATCATATTGAATGGTGGGGTGGTCTCGATGGGCTGAATGGCCTACTCCTGCTTCTATGTTCCTATCAGTCTGCAAACTTCATATCCATGCTGTCATTGTCTCTTTTATTCCAAGGGCTTCAGTTTTACTGGCAGTCTAGTATGTGACATCATCAAGAAGGTTTTCAATAAGTTAAATAAGGAGAAATTGTTTCCAGTGGCAAAAGGGTCAGTAACCAGAGGATGTATTTATCAGGTAATTGAGAAAAGAACCAGAGGCGAAATGAGGAATGATTTTTTTATACAGTGATGTGTTGTGATCTGGAATGCACTGTCTGATCAGGACTTGAAAGCAGATTCAGTCGTAACTTTGAAAAGCAATTGGGATAAATACTGGAAGGAAAAATGTACAGATTACAGGAAAAAGCTGAGCAGCAGTTCTAATTGGATAACATAACCAAAGAGACAGCACTGACACAATGGACCAAATGGTCTCCTTCTTTGGGTATCATTCTATGGTTTTATGAACATAATGTTGATATAATTCGCTGAGTTGGAAGGGAAGTGAACCCAGATTCCGGGTATTCTGAACACCAGACCCAAATCAACTGAACAAGCCTGTTGTTTAATCTCTGTTTTTCACACCAGCTTCTCCTCGCTCTTTCTGTGTTTCCTGCCTGGTCTGTTCCTCTGACCTTCATTCCTGACACTCTATTGAGAATGGCCAACTCACTGCACCTCTCACTCACACCATCACTCCACCCCTTCACCCACTTCCAAACCTCTCTGTTGAACAACAACAGTGCAGCAGCTTTTTCGGGAGCAGCGTGTGAGCGAGTGAGCAGCTGGGAAAGTCCGTTTGAAAGTAAATTTAATTTCCTTTTGTTTTTCGGCGGAGACCAGGGGGCTGCTGGGTAAGTAAAACACTATATATTTGGGCGGTTTAAAATAACTTTCCTTTCAGTGCAGCAGCTTTTTCGGGAGCAGCGTGTGAGCGAGTGAGCAGCTGGGAAAGTCCGTTTGAAAGTAAATTTAATTTCCTTTTGTTTTTCGGCGGAGGCCGGGGGCTGCTGGGTAAGTAAAACACTATATATTTGGGCGGTTTCTGAACCCGAGACACCACACTTGTAGTGTCTCCCACCCGCCCTCCTCCTCTAACCAAAAAAAAAGGACTCGGTGGGGTGTTTATAAGGTAAGGCTTTTTCGATTTCTCTGGTTTTATTGTGATTGGTAAAAACTTTTCGTTCCTTTTTCATTTAACTAAGTTTAAACTTAAGATTAAAAATGGCAGGAGATCTCAGACCCGTATCATGCTCCTCTTGCTCAATGTGGGAGCTCAGGGACATGGCTGATGACCCTGACTCCTTCACGTGCAGGAAGTGTGTCCAGCTGCAGCTCTTGTTAGACCGCATGACGGCTCTCGAGCTGCGGATGGACTCACTTTGGAGCATGCGCGATGCTGAGGAGGTCGTGGATAGCACGTTTAGTGAATTGGTCACACCGCAGATTAGGATTGCTGAGGGAGAAAGGGAATGGGTGACCAAAAGGCAGAGAAAGAGCAGGAAGGCAGCGCAGGAGTCCCCTGCGGTCATCTCCCTCCAAAACAAGTATACCGTTTTGGATACTGTTGAGGGAGATGGCTCACCAGGGGAAGGCAGCAGTAGCCAGGTCCATGGCACCGTGGCTGGCTCTGCTGTTCCGAAGGGCGGGAAAAAGAGTGGAAGGGCTATAGTCGTAGGGGATTCGATTGTAAGGGGAGTAGATAGGCTGTTCTGTGGTCGAAAACGAGGCTCCCGAATGGTATGTTGCCTCCCAGGTGCACGGGTCAGGGACGTCTCAGATCGGCTGCAGAACATTCTAAAGGGGGAGGGTGAACAGCCAGTTGTCATTGTGCACATAGGCACTAATGATATAGGTAAAAAACGGGATGAGGTCCTACATGCAGAGTTTAGGGAGTTAGGAGCCAAGTTAAAAAGTAGGACCTCAAAGGTAGTAATCTCAGGATTACTACCAGTGCCACGTGATAGTCAGAGTAAAAATGAAAGAATAGTCAGGATGAATGCGTGGCTTGAGAGATGGTGCAGGAAGGAGGGGTTCAGATTTTTGGGACATTGGGACCGGTTCTGGGGGAGGTGGGACTATTACAAATTGGACGGTCTACACCTGGGCCGGACTGGAACCAATGTCCTTGGAGGTGCTTTTGCTAACGCTGTTGGGGAGGGTTTAAACTAATGTGGCAGGGGGAAGGGAACCAATTGAGGTCAGTTGACAGTAAGGAGGTAGTAACAAAAGCCTGTAAGGAACTAGATAATGAAGTCAGTGTGACTAAGGGGAAGAGCAGGCAAGGAGCAGATGATGAATATAAAGGGACTGGTGGTCTGAGGTGCATTTGTTTTAATGCAAGAAGTGTAGTAGGTAAGGCAGATGAACTTAGGGCTTGGATTAGTACCTGGGAGTATGATGTTATTGCTATTACTGAGACTTGGTTGAGGGAAGGGCATGATTGGCAACTAAATATCCCAGGATATCGATGCTTCAGGCGGGATAGAGAGGGAGGTAAAAGGGGTGGAGGAGTTGCATTACTGGTCAAAGAGGATATCACAGCTGTGCTGAAGGAGGGCACTATGGAGGACTCGAGCAGTGAGGCAATATGGACAGAACTCAGAAATAGGAAGGGTGCGGTAACAATGTTGGGGCTGTACTACAGGCCTCCCAACAGCGAGCGTGAGATAGAGGTACAAATATGTAAACAGATTATAGAAAGATGTAGGAGCAACAGGGTGGTGGTGATAGGAGATTTTAATTTTCCCAACATTGACTGGGATTCGCTTAGTGTTAGAGGTCCAGATGGAGCAGAATTTGTAAGGAGCATCCAGGAGGGTTTTCTAGAGCAGTATGTAAATATTCCAACTCGGGAAGGGGCCATACTGGACCTGGTGTTGGGGAATGAGCCCGGCCAGGTTGTTGAAGTTTCAGTAGGGGACTACTTTGGGAATAGTGATCACAATTCCGTAAGCTTTAAAATACTCATGGACAAAGATGAGAGTGGTCCAAAAGGGAGAGTGCTAAATTGGGGGAAGGCCAACTACACCAAAATTCGGCAGGAGCTGGGAAATGTAGATTGGGAGCAGCTGTTTGAAGGTAAATCCACATGTGATATGTGGGAGGCTTTTAAAGAGAGGTTGATTAGCGTGCAGGAGAGACATGTTCCTGTGAAAATGAGGGATAGAAATGGCAAGATTAGGGAACCATGGATGACAGGTGAAATTGTGAGACTAGCTAAGAGGAAAAAGGAAGCATACATAAGGTCTAGGCGGCTGATGAAAGACGAAGCTTTGAAAGAATATCGGGAATGTAGGACCAATCTGAAACGAGGAATTAAGAGGGCTAAAAGGGGTCATGAAATATCTTTAGCAAACAGGGTTAAGGAAAATCCCAAAGCCTTTTATTCATATATAAGGAGAAAGAGGGTAACTAGAGAAAGGATTGGCCCACTAAAGGACAAAGGAGGAATGTTATGCTTGGACTCAGAGAAAATGGGTGAGATTCTAAACGAGTACTTTGCATCGGTATTCACCGAGGAGAGGGACATGAAAAATGTTGAGGTTAGGAACAGATGTTTGATTACTCTAGGTCAAGTCGGCATAAGGAGGGAGGAAGTGTTGGGTATTCTAAAGGGCATTAAGGTGGACAAGTACCCAGGTCCGGATGGGATCTATCCCAGGTTACTGAGGGAAGCGAGAGAGGAAATAGCTGGGGCCTTAACAGATATCTTTGCAGCATCCTTAAACACGGGTGAGGTCCCGGAGGACTGGAGAATTGCTAATGTTGTCCCCTTGTTTAAGAAGGGTAGCAGGGATAATCCAGGTAATTATAGACCGGTGAGCCTGACGTCAGTGGTAGGGAAGCTGCTGGAGAAGATACTGAGGGATAGGATCTATTCCCATTTGGAAGAAAATGGGCTCATCAGTGATAGGCAACATGGTTTTGTGCAGGGAAGGTCATGTCTTACCAACTTAATAGAATTCTTTGAGGAAGTGACAAAGTTGATTGATGAGGGAAGGGCTGTCGATGTCATATACATGGACTTCAGTAAGGCGTTTGATAAGGTTCCCCATGGCAGGCTGATGGAGAAAGTGAAGGCGCTTGGGGTCCAAGGTGTACTAGCTAGATGGATAAAGAACTGGCTGGGCAACAGGAGACAGAGAGTAGCAGTAGAAGGGAGTTTCTCAGAATGGAGACGTGTGACCAGTGGTGTTCCACAGGGATCCGTGCTGGGACCACTGTTGTTTGTGATATACATTAATGATTTGGAGGAAAGTATAGGTGGACTGATTAGCAAATTTGCAGACGACACTAAGATTGGTGGAGTAGCAGATAGTGAAGGGGACTGTCAGAGAATACAGCAGAATATAGATAGATTGGAGAGTTGGGCAGAGAAATGGCAGATGGAGTTCAATCAGGGCAAATGCGAGGTGATGCATTTTGGAAGATCCAATTCAAGAGTGAACTATACAGTAAATGGAAAAGTCCTGGGGAAAATTGATGTCCAGAGAGATTTGGGTGTTCAGGTCCACTGTTCCCTGAAGGTGGCAACGCAGGTAAATAGAGTGGTCAAGAAGGCATACGGCATGCTTTCCTTCATCGGACGGGGCATTGAGTACAAGAGTTGGCAGGTCATGTTACAGTTGTATAGGACTTTGGTTCGGCCACATTTGGAATACTGCGTACAGTTCTGGTCGCCACATTATCAAAAGGATGTGGATGCTTTGGAGAGGGTGCAGAGGAGGTTCACCAGGATGTTGCCTGGTATGGAGGGCGCTAGCTATGAAGAGAGGTTGAGCAGATTAGGATTATTTTCATTAGAAAGACGGAGGTTGAGGGGGGACCTGATTGAGGTGTACAAAATCATGAGAGGTATAGACAGGGTGGATAGCAAGAGGCTTTTTCCCAGAGTGGGGGTTTCAATTACTAGAGGACACGAGTTCAAAGTGAAAGGGGAAAAGTTTAGGGGGGATATGCGTGGAAAGTTCTTTACGCAGAGGGTGGTGGGCACCTGGAACGCATTGCCAGCGGAGGTGGTAGATGCGGGCACGATGGAGTCTTTTAAGATGTATCTAGACAGATACATGAATGGGCAGGAAGAAAAGAGATACAGAACCTTAGAAAATAGGCGACATGTTTAGAGAGAGGATCTGGATCGGCGCAGGCTTGGAGGGCCGAAGGGCCTGTTCCTGTGCTGTAATTATCTTTGTTCTTTGTTCTTTGTTCTAACTCACATCTGCTCCTCTGCTCCATTAATATAACAGGAAAACATTTTCAAACAGACATTTCCAGACAGTGAACGTTCCAGTAAGACAAGGTAAAGAGCAGATTCATTCACTTTCAACACAGAGAGAGCAGCTCCCCCTGTTCAGGCGAAGGAGCAGATGTAGTTTCACTCCCATTAGTCTTAGAGACATGGGCCAGAACTTTAAGGGACCTTTGGAGACGGGAATGGAGGCTGGGGAGGGGGAGGGGGGGTGTATAAAATAGGGATGGAAGACGTCGGACCGGATTTTTCTGTCGGCGGCTGACATGGAGGGCAGACTTCGCACATCCACTCGGCAAGAAGGCATTTAAAGTATTTATGAGTCCAATTGTCAGCAATTTTATTCACTGGATCCAATTGAACTAATAGTGCACGGGAACCACGGGGCTTCAGAGCCTCGCCTGGTTCAAGGAGGTGACTGGGAGGTGGGAGCTGAGTGTTGGCTTCACTGGGAAGCTATCGGGTGAGGCAGCATAACTTGGCAGTAAGGGTGGAGGGTGAAAGGGCATCGGGAAACACTGTCAGGAGTGGGGGCGAATGTGCCAGCTCTGCAGGGGGAGCCACACCAGGGTACCATTGGGGCAGTGCCACCTCATTGAGGGTGACAAGTGAGGTAAATGTGGCTGGGTGTTGTTTACTGTGAAGGCCTTGCACTCAGGGAGGGGTAACCTGTCATGGGCCTCATTCAAGGCTCACATTGAGGAGGAGGAGGAGTAGGGAGGAAGGGAGGGAGGCGCAGGCACCAGCAGGGGCACCACAGCAGCTTGGGGGCCCACAGGAAGGCCAGCCTCGAACAGGAGGCTGGAGAAGGAGGCAGAGGAACACGTCAGCTGAGGTTCAACTACCTGCAGATATCCGAGGGACAGTGTCTCCACAGACTGCGCCTCTGCACGGAGGTCGTCACTGATCTCTCTGCCATGTTGCAGCTGTGCCCCATGGGACTTGGTGGGCACCTGATACCAGTGTCACTGAAGGTCACTGTGCCACTGAACTTCAGCACCAGCAGATCATTGCAGGGATCCACTGGAGATATGTGTGGAATCTCACAGTCTGTGGTGAATCAGTGCATCAAGGAGGTCACCAATGTCCTGTTCAGGAGGGCCGGTGACTATGTGCACATCGATCCAAACAGTCAAGCTGAGAGGACTATAGGATTCAGGGCCATCACTGGATTCCCCCAGGTGTAGGGTGTCACCCCATGTGACCATCAAGGCTCCTGCAGACCAGCCAGCAGCCTTCAACAGGAAGGGCTTCCACTTGCTCAGTGAGCAATTGGTCTGCAACCACTGCAAATGGATCCCATACGTGTGTGCACAAATCCCGGGAAGCAGCCACAACGCCTGCATACCAAGGCACTCCCAGGTGCCAGAACCTTTCCGCGGCCCCATCCGCTTTCAGAGATGGATCCTTGGAGACAAGGGCTACCCACTGAGGACATGACTACTGACGTCTGTGAGGAACCCACGCACGGATGCAGAGGAGAGGTACAACACCTGCTGCGGGTCAACCCGAGCGACCATCAAGGAGGCCATTGGTCTCCTGAAGATGAAATTCAGGTGCCTAGATCGATCCAGTGGAGCCCTTCAGTATGTCCCGGCGAGGGTCTCACATATCGTGGTGGTTTGCTGTGCACAGCACAATCTGGCATTCCAGAGGAGTGAGGTGTTGACAAGTGAGGATATCGTGGAGTGTGATGTCTCCTCTGATGATGAGGATGTGGAGGAGGATGCTGCCCAAGCAGTGCCAGATGAAGAACCTCAGGCACAGCAGGAAAGGGGTCATGAGATACACACAAGGGAGACATGAGACACCCTTATACATTCAAGTTTCCTTTGAGCCTTACCACCTTCTGGAACCACAGCAATAAAGTCTTAGCTTTAAGCAGCCCTGTTGTCGCCTGCTTCCTTCTGCACTGCAGCGTCCAGGTACACATCGCACAGTGACAAGACCGAAGCTTTGTGAACTCAGGGCTTGGTCCCTCACTTCCAGCCCCTTGGGAGGAAGGGTTTAAATGAAGTCCCAAAGGGCATCAACAATAGGAAGGAGACATAGTGAGAGAACATCATTTCTTTCTTCCGTGTGACATCAAATGCAACCCTATCCATCTGGAATGCACATTCACCATGAACCCAAGTGAATCTAGGTGCTCTTCGGAAATCTTTTCCGCATGCTCCTACGTGGTGCTCCCCTGCTCTGTCAGCTGAGGTGGAGACAGGCTGCTGACCTTGCTGCCCCATGGCTTGGGATGACATTGGTGGCCGTCCTCTTGCTGCCTGAGGCCTGGAGGGCCCCGGCACACTGAGGGCCTCCTGCACAGGTACAGGGACCCCCCCTCTGTCATCGAGGGTGATGGAGGCAGGCACTGGCATCACTTGTGTCACTGGCAGAGGGGCTTTGGAGCTACTGTCCACACCAGGAGCACCCTGAGAGGAGACCCCAGATGTAGCAGCCAGCTGCTCCTCCCCCTTATAAGACACACTTGTACCTCGGTGCTGACCTGAGAGGGACGTGGACCTGGTGAAGAGTTCAGGTGCCTCGTCCCCCCTCTCACCTTGTCACCGCTGGATGGAGCTCATGGACAAAGCGATGGAGTGCAGGTCTGCACACATCTCCGGCAGCCACTGATTGGTCGGCTGGATCTGGCTCTCCATCAGAGTCACCAATCTCTCAAGGAAGGAAGCCAGGCACACCCCCATCAGAGATAGTACAGCATGCAAGGCCTGGATGGACTCCTCCATCATCCGAACTTGGGTACACATAACCTCCGGCAACTCTGCCAGATGTTGCCTGACCTCTTGCTGCAGCTGCAGCATTTCCCGTGTTGCTGCTGACACCAGAGGCACGTCATCAGCCTGGGACTCAGCATGGGCCTGGCCTCCCACAGACTTCCAACTGCCAGTGGCCTCGGCTGTCACAGCCTCCGTCAGCTGCCCGGGCCTGTCTGCGACGTGCTCACCAGCTTGTGTGCCCAAATCTAACAGCGAGTGGATACCCACCGAGTGAGGGTTTCTGTGCTGGTGGAGGGTGCAGGGGAATGATGTGACGGTGCACCCTCTGAGGCTCCCTCCTCCTCCTCAGATTTGTCTGGCTGTCCCCCAGTCTCTCCAGCTCTTCGCTCTTGTCGTTCATCCTGGCCTGCATGTGAAAACAGGGACATTGAAGGGTTAGAGTCTGCCCATCGTGACATTCCAACCACCCCTACTGTGCAGCTCCATTGATGCAGTGGTGAACAGATGAGCAGTATGGCTCCTTTGCAGCGGATGCACCCTTGTGCCCCAGGAGATGTTCACTCACTCTCTTAGGTAGGTGTCCCTGTCTCTCCATCAGCTATGGAGCAGCTGCTTTGCTGCCCGGCCTGTTCCATGGCCTCCTCCTCCATCGGGATGAGGACATGGAGATAAGGCATCCACTGCCAGTCTTGACACGCTCTTTCCGATTGTGGGCTGTCTTCTATTGCAGCCACTATGATCAACAAAGTTCGTCTCCCACCGGGGACAAGCCCAACATCTCTGATGGTGATAATCCAGCAGTCCATGATGTGGACACACATATTCCTCCTGCATGTGGCCCCTCTCGAGGGACTGTGTGAGTTTAGACAATGACTGACGTGCACCTCCCACCGAGATGCAGCCAAGCCTCAGGCAGCGTGTCCTGCTGCCCTTCCCCAATACACATGACTGGGTGGTCACTCCCTTTCCACCAAACACTCCCTCTCACTCTGCCATGCGCAATGTCCAAAGGGTCCAAAGTGTTTTGAGTTTGTGCCTGAGCAGCCTGGATCCGGTCATTGACCCACTTCGTGCACTGGATCCATGTCTTGGGGTTGACCCCATGGCTGCTGACTTCACCTACTATCTCAAAGCAGATTTGCTTGGTCAGGTGGACAGGTCTCCACCTCCCATCCCTGGGGAAGAGGATCTTCCACCTATCTGTTGTCACCTGGAGGCGAACCTGCAGGAAGGCATCGCCAAACCATTGGACCATGGTCAATGCAGGCTCGCATTCAGCTCCTTACCTATCAGGCAGCAGAGACAGCAGAACGGGTCCTGGGGCATCAGTGACAGCAGAACGGGTCCTGGGGCATCAGTGACAGCAGAACAGGTCCTGGGGCAGCAGATGCAGCAGAACAGGTCCTGGGGCAGCAGATGCACCAGAACTGATCCTGGGGCAGCAGAGGCAGCAGAACAGGTCCTGGGGCAGCAGATGCAGCAGAACTGGTCCTGGGGCAGCAGAGGCAACAGAACAGGTTCTGGGGCAGCAGAGGCAGCAGAACGGGTCCTGGGGCAGCAGAGGCAGCAGAATGGGTCCTGGGGCAGCAGAGGCAGCAGAACGGGTCCTGGAGCAGCAGAGGCAGCAGAACGGGTCCTGGGGCAGCAGAACGGGTCCTGGGGCATCAGAGGCAGCAGAACGGGTTTTGGGGCAGCAGAACGGGTCCTGGGGCAGCAGATGCAGCAGAACGGGTCCTGGAGCAGCAGAGGCAGCAGAACGGGTCCTGGGGCATCAGAGGCAGCAGAATGGGTCTTGGGGCAGCAGAACGGGTCCTGGGACAGCAGAGGCAGCAGAACGGATCCTGGGACAGCAGAGGCAGCAGAACAGGTCCTGGGGCAGTAGAGGGTTCTCAGGAAGACACTCCTTTAAACCAGGCAGCAGTGAATACAGGTCTGGCAGTCCTTTCAATATGGTGCCAGCACCTGCCGTTGTGTCAGATGTCGGTGCCATCGGTGCCTCGTTCCCTACCTCTGGTCCTTGTTTACTTGGGCCCCACGCCTCCCCTTCATTAATTGGTCGGCTGCTCCGTGATCGGGGTCGGCCGGCCACATTTCACTCGTGTGGTGATGACACCCGCTTCCGGTGCCTCTGCCGAGAGCCGCACCGTTAGTTTAAAATTCAGCTCATGGGGTCAAGAGTGGAAAATCTCCCCTCTGATTCTCTCTACTTAAACTGATGGAGACACCAAATTAAAACTGATGAAACCAGGGATTGTATCCTGGTTCTTCAATCTAGTGTTCTCCCAACTGAGCTATTCCATCCTCACTGTGAACTCATCTTCATTGGAGACAAATATAACTCCAGGTGGAATTTCCCCACCCGTTCATTCCTCACTTCAGGGGAATGGGACCCGACCAGATCGCGGAACTCAGATTATGTTAATGTTCTGCTCTTGATATCTTAATATTATCTTGCGTTTGAGACACTTTTAATCAGGTTCACGGACAAATTCTTCCATCATCCCTTCTCCCACATTCTCTCTCTCTCATTCATTCTTTATTCCTCACAGTCCAGAAAGGGTTAGGAATCAGAGCTCACCCCCAAACCCTCTGCACACAGACCTCTGTCTGTTACCCTGTTTGAGCCAAGAGACCAGTCAATAAATTACACTCTTTATAAACACAGAAAGCTGCCTCACAGTGTTGGACAGAGATAAATACACTGAAGTCTTTTGAAAAAAAGTTCATCTTACGGGTTGTTACTGAGCCCACAGAGCAGGACGGGCCCAGGCTCCAGCCCCAGCCTGTGCTGTGTTAGCTGATGCCACCTGGTGTGATACTGAGCCACACGGAGCAGGAAAGGGCCTGGTTGTATTCATGGCCTGTGTTGAGTTAACTGATCCCACTCAGTGTGGTAGGAGCCACACAGAACAGAATGGGCCCAGGCTCCTTCCTCAGCCTGAGGGATGATAGTTCTTCTCACACGTTGTTGTACAGAGCCCCACACAGAACAGGGAAATCTCAGGCTCCATCCCCGGCCTGTGGTATTTTACTTCATCGCACCTGGTATGGTACGGAGTCCCAAGAGCAGGAAAGGTCCAGCTTCCATCTCTGCCCTGTGCTGAATTAGCTGATCTGACCTGGTTGGCACTGAACCGCAATCGGGGAAGGATGGGCCGAGGCTCCATGGCCTGTGGTGTGTTAGTTATTCTCATTTGGTGAGGTACTGAGCACCATATAAAGCAGGATGGGCCTGTGCTCAGTGAGCTGATCTCACCTTGTGTGGTCCTGAGACCCACACACAAAGCAGGACAGGCCTAGGCCTCATCCCCGGCCTGTGTTCAATTAGCAGATCTCAGCCAAAAGATTTTGATAAGGTTCCACACAAGACGCTTCTCTATAAGATTAAAGTCCCTGGTATCAGTGGTAATATATTGATCTGGATTGGGAACTGACTGGCAGATGTAGGCAGAAAGTAGTTCCAGATGGATCTGGATCTGTTTGGAGACCAGTTACCAGTGGTGTCCCACAGGGATCGGTGTTGGGTCTGTTGCTCTTTACTATTTTTATTAATGATCTGGATGTAGGTGTAGGGCGCACCATCTGTAAGTTTACAGATGATTTGAAGATCTGTGCGAGTGTTCAGACTGTAGACGATGCTCGACTGTTTCAGGCTGATCTTAATGTGTTGGAAGATTGGGTTCATGACTGGTAAATGATGTTTAATTTGGGTAAGTGCAGTGTTATTCATGTAGACAGGGCGAATGCTCAACATTCATACACCCTTCAGGGAAAAACATTAAAGTAGGTGGAAAAAAGAAAATAATTTTGAGCAGAGATCTGGATGTTCTAGTGCACAGATCTCTAAATTTACAGCAGCAATGCTGTGAAGTGATAGTTGGAGCAAATAGAGGGATGGGCTGCATTCAGAGGACAATTGAGTATAAAATGAGGCATATTCTTTCATGGGATGTGAGTGACACTGGCAAGGCCAGAATTTGTTACCCATCCCTAATTGTCCTTGACAAGGTGGCGGTGAGCTCCCTTCTTGAATTGCTGCACTCCATGTGGTGTAGGTACACCCACAGTGCTGTTAGGAAGGGAGATCCAGGATTTTGACCCAACATCAGTGAATGAACAGCGATATATTTGCAGATCAGATGGTGTGTGACTTGGAGGGGAGCTTGCACATGGTGGTGTTTCCATGCATCTGCAGCCCTTGTCCTTCAAGGTGGTGGAGGTCTTCGGTTTGGAAGGTGCTGTCTGCGGAGCCTTGGTGAGTTGCAGCAGTGCATCTGGCAGATGGTACACACTACTGCCACTGTGCGTCAGTGGTGAAGGGAGTGAATGTTTAAGGTGGTGAATGGGGTGACAATCAAGGCGGCTGCTTTGTCCTGAACAGTGTCGAGTTTCTAGAGTATTGTTGGTGCTGCACTCATCCTGGTTTGTGCCTTGTAGATGGTTGACAAGTTTTGGAGAGTCAAAAATCACAAAATTATTACAGTGCAGAAGGAGGCCATTCGGCCCATTGTGTCTGCATAGAATCATAGAACATAGAAAGTTTACAGCACAGGCAGGCAAAAAACGAGCCATCCAGCTGAATCCCATTGACCAGCATTTGGACCGTCGCCCTGCAGGTTCAGGTACTTGAGGTGCACATCCAGACTCCCTTTAAATGAGTTGAGCGTTTCTGCGTCAGCTACCCTTACAGGCAGTGAGTTCCAGACTCCCACAGCCCTCTGGGTGAAAAAACCTTTCCTCATCTCCCCTCTAATTGTTCAACACATCACTTTAAATCTATGCCCTCTAGTCACTGACCTCCCTACTAAGGTAAATAGACCCTTCCCATCCATTCTATCCAGACCCCTCACAATTTTGTACATTTCAATCAAATCTCCCCTCAGCCTCTTCTATTCCAAGGAGAACAACCCCAGTCTATCCAATCTTTCCTCATAGCTGCATTTTTCCAGTCCTGGCAACAACCTTGTAAATCTCCTCTGTAACCTCTCGAGTGCTATTACATCCTTTCTGGAATGAGGTGACCAGAACTGCACACAGAAATCAAGTTGTGGCCTAACTAATGATTGATACAGTTCCAGCATAACCTCCCTGCTCTTATATTCTATACATCGGCTAATAAAGGAAAGGGTTCCATAAGCCTTCTCAACCAACTTATCAACCTATCCTGCTACTTTCAGGGATTTGTGGACATTCACTTCAAGGTCCCTCACTTCCTCTACACCTCTCAGCATTCACCCATTAATTGTGTCTTCCTTTGCTGTGTTTGACCTCACCAAAGGCATCACCTCACACTTCTCCAAGTTGAATTCCATTTGCCACTTTTCTGCCCACCTGACCAGTCCATTTCTCCAGCTCTCCGAATGAGCATTTCACCACGTGCCTTGAGCTGAGTTACTCATCACAGAATTCCCACTATCTGATTTAGTCTTGTCGCCAGAGTATGTATATGAATGGTCCAGTTAAGCTTTTGTCAATGGTAACCCCCATGATGTTGATGGTGGGGGGATTCAGCGATGGTAATGCTGTTGAACGTCAAAGGGAGATGGTTACACTCTCTCTTGTTGGAGATGGTCATTGCCTGGTACTTATGTGGTGTGAATGTTACTTGCCACTTAGCAGCCCAAGTCTGAATGTTGTCCAGGTCTTGCTGCTTCTGGACACGGACTCCTTCAGTATCTGAGATGTCCCGAACTTGTCCTTTTATGAAACCTTGGTCAGGACTCACTTGGAATATTGTATCCAGTCTTGGTCTCCTCACATGATGGGTGATATTGAGGCTTTGGAAAGGGTACAGAGGAGAGACATTCGACGAATTCCCAGTATAAGACATCTTGGTTATCAAGTTAGACTAAAAGAGTTGGGACCCTACACCTTAGAAAAACCTAGACTGAGGGGTGATCCGATTGAGGTTCATAAATAATGAAGGGTCCAATTCAGCATGGGAGAGGAGTCATAACTTGATATTGTCAAAGGCCAGATGGCACCCGGATCACATTAAATTTCATTTTCAGCGGCTTGTTAATGAGCCAGGATGGCTGAGTGGTTAAGGTGTTGGACTTAAGATCCACTAAACATGTGTCTGCGTGGGTTCAAGTCCCACTCCTGGTATCTGTGCTTACAAAATGTTACTTATTCTTTCCCTGACTTTTGCCTTGCACCATTATCTCTTCTGTCATTTAATCACTCTTGCCTTCCAACTGAGCACAGCTTCCTATTATTTGATCTGCCCCAGCACCGTTCCTTGGCTCTGCGCTTGCTTATAAACTGGTAAATCTTTAACTTAATCTCCTCTGTACCCTGACAATGACCTTCTCATCCTTCCTGGATTGTGGTTCCTCACAGGATCCGCTGCCTCTCCGACTCCCCTCCAGGTAACTGAAGGCCCTGAGCCTTGGTCTCGCTTTATACGCTAGCTGGTAGTTGATTCCTTGCAGGTCTGCCACCGCTCAGGAGAAGCTCAAGACCTAGATCAAGCAAAGTATCAAGAGGAATGTGAACAAAGGCTCCCTGGTGCAGAGCAAGGGACAGGGAGCCTCCGGCTCCTTCAAAATCAGCAAGAAGGAAAACCCAGGGAAAAGTGGGAAAGAAGGTGAAGAAACCAGCAGACAAGAAATCTTCAGTGAAGAAACCAGCAGACAAGAAATCTTTAGTGAAGAAACCAGCAGACAAGAAAGTGACAACAAAGAAAGTAACAGCCAAGAAAACGAGCAGCAAAGCGGCGGCAACGCCAAATAAGGCGGTGAAGAAAGCAGCGCTTCAGAAAAAGTCTCCTGCGAAGAAGGTCAAAAAAGGCAAGAGTGCGGCGGGCGGAAAGGCGCTGAAGAAAGTGCAGACATGGAAGAGCAAGGTCAAGCCGAAAGCAGCGAAGGCACAGAAAGCAGGGTCTGGAAAGAAGTGAAAGAGCGCGGGAAACTTGGAAACATCTGAACACAAAGGCTCTTCTCAGAGCCACCCACATCTCTCAGGAAAGAGCTGATCCCCTGATCAAATGATCCCGGTCCCGGCCCCGCCTGCAGATTCCACATGGAAATGATTTGGGGTAAATCCAGGATCCCTGGTGACTCGCTGACATCCCCTCCACCCAGCCCTTTCCCCACTCTCTGTAATAAAACAGAGGGATATCCGACCCTCACTCCAACTGGAGATGTCTTCGGTGCAGTCTCAGTTCACAAATTCAGGGGGAGAGTTTGTAAGACAGTAACACTGGCGGAGAAACCCCACCTCACAACTCAAACCCCAACACATGAGTTTCTCCAATTCAGCTGGAGTCGGGTGACAACAGGAGCTGGGATAGGCTGTGATCGGGAATGTTAGGAATGGATTTGTTCAGGGAGGAATGTACCTGGAATCTCCGAATATAATAGTTCCTTATTTCCCCAGATGACACATTCTGCAGTGAGAGTGAAAAGTCTCTTCACTGCTTCACATTTACTAATTGTTTGGTTCTAGATGAATAATGAGTCAGAGAGTAATGACAGGATCTGTGAAGTGTCCAATGTGTGAAGCTGCTGCCAGGGTTTGTCAATCTGAACAGTTTCAGCTCAGTTCCTGGGGGCCTGGAATCCCCGCAGTTTGACTCTGTCTCTGATTGGTCATCCTCTTCTCAATCCAATTCTTAACCAATAGGAGAATCACATATAATTAAATAGAAGTTCTCATTGGCTTAGATTTTCCAATTGGAAAAAGCCCGGCAATTCCAGAGCAGGAAGGAATTGAAGTGATGGAAAATTTCAATTTTCAGGCAACAATTTTAAAACCTCTCATTTTATGTTCTGTTTTACTGTATTTACCGTCACAAAATCCTGACGCGATTTTAGGAATCGTTTTCATTTTTCAATCTGTTAACTGTAAGCGGCGGGAGGAAGGTCCGGTTGAGCAATTTAAAACGGGACAAATATCAGCTTCCACTCTGTAAAAGGAACACATTAGCGACTAACCGCTTCTCACAGGCTTCTCGGGGACTGACAGAAACGAGCGGTTTCTGATCTTTTCTCCTGAAAGAGGCGGATAATGCTGCAGGGAGCAATGAACTGCCCTTCACTTTCTGGCTGCTAATACACCTCTGACTTTAAACAGTTCAAACAGCGACTGATGCTTCTGCCGGAAAATGAGCAGATTCACCAGAATGATCCCGGTCCATCATGGCCAAAGACATCCAGCTGGCCCGCCGCATCCGCGGGGAACGCACCTAAAACCCAGCTTCAGTAACAAGTGTAACAAGCTCTTTTCAGAGCCACCAAATCAGCAAAGGAAAGAGCTGACATCTCTGTTCATCATCAAACCCATTAGATTGGAGGGGCGGCCACATGGTTTCTGTTTTGTCACATCACTTTCCCGAAAGGCCTGCAGGACTGAGAGCTGATCTGGAATTTAGAAAGCAGCATTACCGGAGACTCATTGCTGCTCAGCACAATCTCAACCCCGCTCCTGGGATCCGTTAGCTGGCATTTGGGGAAAAGAAATGGATCCCAGTTTTATTTGGAAGGCATTAATGGAGCCGGGTCCGTTCACATGAGGGTTATTTACAAACATTACCCAATGAGTTCACTAATATTTGAATCCATTGGAGATCAGTACACAGGATATGTCAGGCAGCTCGGTCACTCTGACTGAAACCGCCAGTTCCCCGGGGCTGCAGACCCTGACACTGCGGGGAGAGAATCCCCGACTCTATCCCGCCGCCGGGGGAAACAGACAGCTCTGTGTCCGCAGAATAGGGAGGGCCGGGGGGAAGGCACATCTGAAAGCGCTGCAATGGACTCAGCTCCTGTGTGTGCACAACTCTCACTGATTCCGTCCTCTGGGAACAGTGCGGTCCAAACAGATCAGGTTAGGAGAGAAACACACAGCCCGAGAATGGCCTCTTTCTTCCTGAATTTACTCTGTTCTGGGAGCAGATTCTCATTGAGAAGCGGCGCTCAGATCACCGGAGAGAAAAAAAAAACACAATTCAAACTGTCCAAATGAAAAACAGAGAATTAACCCGGACACTTCCATTATTAAATTAATTCATCAGCTCCGAACCAGTTCCCGTTAATGAACCGGGATGGTCTCGGGATTTATAAAATCGAAGGCAGCGGGATTTATTAAATTGTTGATTCTGACACCCTGTAGTTCACTTCTTCACTTAACTAGAGGGGGAGATGTGTGAGCAGAGAAACAGAGCGAAATCCAGAGAGGGAACTGAAAACACACCTGGACAGATGTGAAACAGGTCAATCCACTGTGACAATAACTCCATCACTGACTCCCTCCTGACAGTAACCAGTCCTTTCACAGAGACTGTGGGTGGCTCTGAAAAGAGCCTTTGGTTTATTTGATGACATTTTGGCCGCTTTACTTTTTCTGGGAGCTCTGAGCGCTGGTTTTCTCGGGCAGCAGCACGGCCTGGATATTAGGCAGCACCCCGCCCTGAGCGATAGTCACTCCTCCCAGCAGCTTGTTGAGCTCCTCGTCGTTGCGGACGGCCAGCTACAGGTGTCTGAGGATGTTGCGGGTCTTCTTGTTGTCCCGGGCCGCGTTCCCGGCCAGCTCGAGGATTTCAGCGGTCAGATACTCGAGCACAGAAGCCAGATAGACCGGGGCTCCGGCACCCACACGCTCAGCATAGTTCCCCTTTCTCAGGAGCCTGTGAACACGGCCCACCGGGAACTGCAGTCCAGCCCGGGAGGAGCGAGACTTGGCCTTGGCTCGAGCTTTCCCGCTGGTCTTTCCTCTTCCAGACATTTCCACAATCTCACAAATACTTTCACAAAGAATGAATAATTTCCTTAGCATTGATAGCACGTCGCAGGTAGTCAGGATGGCCGAGCGGTCTAAGGCGCTGCGTTCAGATTGCAGTTTCCATTGGAGGCGTGGGTTCGAATATCACTTCTGACACCTTATGTTTTGACTGCACTGGAGGCCTTTGGGAGCAGCGGTGAAGAGCAAAGAGAAAGCAGGAAAGAACATGGACAAACAAAGCAACAATGGACCCAAAGATGTTGCAACAAAACATTAGAGTAAGAGGCAACTTGGCACATAAAAGATCAAAAATGTAACCTTTGTATCGGGGTGGAAGATGTTGCCAATATCCTTAATGAATACTTTACTGTTTTCCCGAATGAGAGGGCGAGGCAAATATTGTTATGAAGGAGGAGGAGTGTGAAGTATTGGACGTGATAACTGAACGAGAGAGGAAGTCTTAATGGGATGAACATCCTTGAATGTGGATAAATCACCAGGTCCAGATGAAATGTACCCCAGGCTGTTGAAAGAAGCCAGGGAAGAAATAGTGGAAGGTCTGACCATCATTTTCCAGAGGATTGGAGGTCTTGTAACGTTGCAATAAAAGTAAAATACCACGCAGATCAAGCATGGCTGAGCCTTTAGAGTAGAGAAACAGGGCTGAATTCCATGAACCAGTGCTACAGCTTTCAGAATAGAAGGAGCCTATACACACCTGATGGGTTCCACTTAAACAAAAGAGCTGGAGGTGTTGACGGTCAGAACAGATAAAATGTGGAGGAGTGTTTGAAGCAGATTCTGTGTGGTTACTGTAGTTGTACTATGGAGTTATTTCAAGGAGGTGATTCTGAATGTAATGGATCAACGTGGACCCGTCCAAGGCAAAGGTTCTAAGCTTCCCTGTGGTCCAGCCTGGTTGAATGGAACTGAAGCAAACAAATCATCCAGAAGAGGAAAAGATATGTAAGGCCATGAAAGCACAGAATTCAGATGGATGCAATACCAGATGGTATGGCAAGAGTGTAAAACAGCAACAGACTGGTGAATAAAACTTTCCCATTGAATGAGACAAGAGAAAAGAAGGGTAATAATAGTGTCAGGTGAGTTGTGACACTATTCACATTCCACCTTGATCTGAATAGGACTGTTGAAGGGAGTGATTGAGAAGAATAGAGGAGAAATGAAAAGAAAGGAGAAATAAACAAAAGGTCTTTTGATTTTAGAATGCTTGTTTTTGGAAATGACAGACTGTAAAGTGTGTGTGTCAGAAGATATAGAGCGAAGTTGGGTATGACAAGATCACAGGAAAGTTGTGCCCTGAGACAAGGTGTGTGTTGACAGGAAAGCTGCTTTCTTTTGCACAATATGTATTTTATTCATATAATTTGTGCAATTACATTGCAAAGCAGTTCAAATTTAATATTACATAAGGTACAATACAGATCAGTTTCCTTCAATAATGTACATGATGTATCTCACTATCCCTGCCTGCACAGGTTAAATTTACAGTATTTACATTACACATCAAACATTCTCTGGTGCAAACAGTCCGAGGGGTTTTACACGGGTTCCAGCCCCTCACTGTACTATGGCCTACTAGGGCCTCAGACTGCAGCCTTTCCCCATTGAGTCTCCATGGTGGCTTCCCCAAGCTTTCATGCCGTCCCACAGCACATAGTCTTGGACGTTGCAATGTGCCAGTCTGCAACACTCGGTCATGGACAGCTCTTTGCACTGGAAGACCTATCCCACGGCCGGGCTCGTTCTCAATAGAGATCATTTCAAATGAACATTTCCTAAATCCGTGCTTTCTCTCTCGCAATAAAGAGAACAGGATGTCTGGCAGATTCAGTGTGAGACAATAACACTGCCGGGTAAAGGCCGCTTTCCAACTCCAATCTTAACACAGGAGATTCCCCAAACAGCTGCAGTAAGGTGTTTGGAAACTGCAGGAAGCGGATGTGTGAGGAAATGGTGATGTTACTGAGGAGGTTTCTTAGTATAGAATGGACTGTGTTTAGGTGGGAATATTACTGACTGTTAATTGCATCGGGACCATATTTAAAAGCTCCGGCTTTCTGGAAAGCCTTGACTATGAAGGCCGAGTCTGGAAGGGTTTGTGTGGAGAGCTGGGTTTTGGTTCTACTGTTAATAAAGGGTTTGAAATTGGCAGCCCGGAGGAAACTGGAGGTGGAGCTGAAAGATGAGGGGCCGTTCTCTCTCTGTCTGTCACTCTGGGTGTCTCCTCCATCTCGCTCTCTGTTTAATCTTCACTCTTGTCTCCTCCCCTCCCTGCTCTCACTCTGCCTTTCTCAACCAGGTCCAGGTGGCCTGTATAAAAAGGAGCCTGACAGAATCAGTCTCTTTTATTGTGCACTGATTTGAGGAAAGAATCAACATGTCCGCCAGTAAACAAGAGTATGCTCCAGGCTGGCAGCATGTTCGAATCCATGAGGAAAGGCATCATCACCCTCATCGACAAGCAGAAGGGGGAGAGGACAGAAATCAGAAATTGGTGGCCCAATTTCTGCTTAATGCTGACTACAAGATTCTGTCAAAAGATATAGCCAGTCGATTCAAGTCTGCTCTGGAGTTGGTGATTCACCCTGATCAGACCTACACTAAACCAGGCAGGACAATCTCTGATAGCTTTGCGCTACTCAGGGATATGATCACCTATGTACGGGACAGGAGGGTGGACACCTGCCTCATCAGCCTGGACCAGGAGAAGGCTTTTGACAGGATATCGCACACTTACATGATGGATGTGCATTCCAAAATGGGGTTTGGGGAGGGAATCTGCAATTGGATCAAACTACTCTACACAAACATCAGTAGTGCAGTCTCAATCAATGGGTGGGAATCAGAAAGTTTCCCGATCCAATCTGGAGTCAGACAGGGCTGTCCTCTCTCCCCTGTCTTGTTTGTTTGCAGTATTGAACCCTTTGCTGAGTCTATTAGGAAGAATGCGAGCATCAGAGGGGTGACAATCCCAGGCAGCGGAGGCACTCAGGTTAAAACCTCCCTGTACATGGATGACGTCGCCGTTTTATGCTCGGATCCACTGTCTGTGCGCAGAGTGATGAGCATCTGCGACCAGCTCGAACTGGCCTTGGGAGCCAATGTTAAACACGGCAAGAGCGAGGCCATGTTCTTTGGGAACTCGGCTGACCGACCCTTTGTCCCCTTCACCGTTAGGTCAGATTACCTGAAGGTGCTGGGGATATGGTTTGGAAGGGCTGAGACGTGCACCAAAACCTGGAAGGAGCGAGTAGCCAGGGTACAACATAAGCTGAGCATGTGGGAGCAGCGATCTCTCTCCATTATGGGTAAGAACCTGGTCATCAGGTGCGAGGCGCTCACATTCGTGGAGCAGGTCTGGCCCATACCGCATTCCTGCGCTGTGGCGATCACCTGAGCCATTTTCCGCTTCATCTGGGGATCCAAAATGATCCGGGTCCGGAGGGACACGATGTTCAAACCTCTGGATAAGGGCGGGAAAAATGTACCCAACGTCGCCTTCATCCTTATGGCTACCTTTGTGTGCGGCTGCATCAAGCTGTGTGTAGATCCCCAGTTTGCAAACTTCAAGTGTCACTACGTGCTGTGGTTCTATCTGTCCCCAGTGTTGCAAAGGATGGGCATGGAATGCTCCATCCAGTAGGACTGTGCCGTACTGCCTATCCTTCATGGAAAAGTTTCTGTGGAAAAACACCTTTGACCACCAATCCATCAGGCAGTGGTCTGCACGGAATATCCTCAAGGCCCTACGGGAAAAGGAGATGGTGGATCCTGTCGGATGGTCCCCTGAGCAGAAGTCCAAAGTCATTTGGCAGAATGCCTCATCACCCGAACTTTCAAACAAGCACCAAGATGTAGCCTGGCTGATGGTGAGAAGAGCCCTCCCTGTCAGATCCTTCCTGCACACCCGAAGTCTCACCCCATCCACACGCGGCCCTCGAGGTGGCTGTGGTGGAAAAGAGACGTTGCCCACGTCTTTCTGGAATGTGTCTTTGCAAAGCAGGTGTGGAAGAGATGCAATGGTTTTTGTCGAGGTTCATCCCAAGCAGCTCTGTCGCACAGGAGTCTGTGCTCTATGGGCTGTTCCCAGGGACGCACACCAAGATAAAAATCAACTGTTGCTGGAGGACTATCAATTCGTTGAAAGACGCTCTTTGGTCTGCCCGAAACTTGCTGGTCTTCCAGCGCAAAGAGTTGTCCATGACCGAATGTTGCAGACTGGCACATTCCAAGGTCCAGGACTACGTGCTGAGGGACGCACTAAAACTTGGGGCAGCCGCAGCAAAGGCTCAATGTGGAAAGACCACAGTGTAAGGTCCCCTCACCACGCTGAACTGAGGGGCTGGATCCATGGGAAACCACTCGAACTGTAACCAGAAAATATTTGTTTGCTGTAAAATGTACATGGCATGACAATGAAATGGAAGGGTTGTGAGGCAACTCACTCCTGTACTGAAGGAAACTGATCTCCTTTGCACTCTTTGTATTGTTTGACTTGGTGCTTTTTGGAACTGTTTTGTAATGTATTTTTTTTTACAGATTTTTATGAATAAAGTATATTTTGGAAATTAATAAAAGAAAGTCTGGCAGAGGTAAAGGAGGGAAAGGACTGGGCAAAGACGGAGCAAAGCGGCACCGCAAAGTGCTTCCTGATAATATCCAGGGCATCACTAAACCAGCAATCCGCCGCCTGGCTCGCCGTGGCGGGGTCAAGCGGATCTCAGGTTTGATCTATGAGGAGACTCGCGGGGTGTTGAAGGTTTTCCTGGAGAATGTGATCAGGGATGCGGTCACCTACACTGAGCACGCCAAGCGCAAGACGGTCACTGCCATGGATGTGGTGTACGCTCTGAAACGTCAGGGCCGCACTCTCTACGAATTCAGCGGCTGAACAACTCGACCCTTTCCAGCAAACACAACAAATGCTCTTCTAAGAGACACCCACCACCTCACAGAGAGAGCAGTGACCTGGAATCGGGAGCTGGGATAGGCTGTTTAGAACTGTCTGGAATAAATCTGTGCTGTGCTCGAGATACAAAACTAGAATCCCCAAATTTGACATTTCATTTGTAGCAAGGATGTGCAGTGGATTTGATTTTCTGAACGGGCTGTGGAAACAGTGCCCGAGGCTCTACAGTTAGTTATTTCTCCAGTCGACACATGCCCTCAGTGAAAAGCCATCACTCCTCCAGAATCACTCATTGTTTTCATAGAATTTCAAAATGATTTCGCTGCAATGAGAGAATCCGGGAGTTTTGCAGCAGCCGTCACTGGAACCAGACCCACTTGTGATGTTATTTCTCCCGAGACGGTGTTTCCTGCACTGAAACTGACAGGGTTTGTGAAACTGATCAGTTTCAGCTCATTCATTCAGGGACCTGGAATTCCCGCAGTTTGAGCCCGCGCTATCCAGAGCCCACTTCTGATTGGTCACCCTCTTCCCATTCGCATGTCTTAACCAATTGCCGAGCCTCGAATTAGAAAATACAGCAAATCATTGGCTGAAATTGTCGTCCTGTCAGAAAGATTGAATTCAAAAAAGCCGCCAATTTCAGTGTTGGGCAGAATCGAATTACTCAACGAATCTCAATAACGAATTGGCAGCACATTTTATACTTTCCCCGATTTTCCTTTCCATCGATTGGGGTGCTAATTCACTCGGGTGCGTTTGCTAATACTAACTGTAATCCTCAGATCCATTTAACATTTCAGTAATCCTATTAAATACAAAAGGAATTTTATGATTGCATTTCCATTGGAAGATAGTGAATTAGCACCCCGATCGATGGAAAGGAAAATCGGGCAGAGGATAAAATGTGCTGCCAATTCGTTATTGTGATTTGTTTATATAACTGACCAGGATTGACTTCACCCGAACGCAGCTACTAGCTCCCACCCCACTGACCGCTCTCCCCCCTCTGCAACTCGCTTTCTCCCCCTCCTCCCTACAGGCGAAATTCCGCACTCTGTCTGTTCGCTCTCCGCACGCCCACCCCCCACCCTGTCCCAGCCCAGCCCACAGCTGCTAGCTCTGGCCGTGACACTCGCTCCCACATTTCTTCACCAGGCGCCACCTGCAGAAGCAGGAGGGCCGCAAGGAGTGACGGGGCGACGGAGGAGAGAGTGGCTGAGAGGAGGGAAGCGGCACGGCCTGGAGCGAGTGGCCAGAGAGTGGGGTGGTGCGAAGCGAGGAACAACTGGCCAGGGGAGTGGGGGGGCGAGCAGCGAGGTCTGGAGCGAGCGGCTGAGGGGGGGAATCGTCGAGGCCTGGAGTGAGTTGCCGAGGGGGGAGAGCTACAGCTTCAAAATCTCCCATTCAGCCACTTCCTCCAGCCAAGTGGTGGGGGGATGGGGTGGCTAGATACCCAATGATGCTTTATCACGCATGCACGAAGATGGATTTGTTGCGGAAATGTGATGATGTTGGCGCTGCAAAATGCTCGAGTATCTGACCGCTGAAATCCTCGAGCTGGCCGGGAACGTGGCCCGGGACAACAAGAAGACCCGCATCATCCCCAGACACCTGCAGCTGGCCGTCCGCAACAAGGAGGAGCTCATCAAGCTGCTGGCGGGAGTGACCATCGCTCAGGGCGGGGTGCTGCCTAATATCCAGGCCTTGCTGCTGCCCAAGAAAACCAGCACTCAGAGCTCCCAGAAAAAGTAAAGCGGCCGAAATGACATCTAATAAACCAAAGGCTCTTTTCAGAGCCACCCACAGTCTCTGTGAAAGGGCTGGTTACTGTCAGGAGGGAGTCAGTGATGGAGTTATTGTAACAGTGGATTGACCTGTTGCACATCTGTCCAGCTGTGTTTTCATGTCGCTCTGTTTCTCTGCTCACACATCTCCCCCTCTAGTTAATTGCAGAACTGAACTACAGGGTGTCAGAATCAACAATTCCCAGGATTGGGGGTGAGATTGTGCTGAGCAGCAATGAGCCTCCAGTAATGCTGCTTTCTAAATTCCAGATCAGCTCTCAGTCCAACAGGCCTTTCGTATTTTAAATATCACAACAGAGCTGAGCGGGGGTGAGCGCAGCCTCAGCTGCACCGAGTCTCATTGGCTCTCACGACCCCAGTCAGAGCCACCAGGCCTGGCGGACGTGCAGCGAGGACCCCGGGGGAGGGAGGGTGCACCATTAAAGTGATGGTGCAGCACCTCCCCCATCCTCGCCGCCACTTCCCGGTTTCTTCTCCCATTTATCTCAACATTGAGAAGACGCTTTTGCTCTGGACTACACTGGTTATAAAGTAAGACCCAACTTTGTCTCTGAAAGTGATGAATAGCAGCAACAACAGCAGAATCCAACCCCTGCAGTTACATGTGAACTTGCTGATGTTGCAGCAGATTGAATGACTGAGTGAATCCCTTCCCACACACATGGCAGGGGAACGGCCTCTCCCCAGAGTGAGTGTGTTGGTGTTTCAGCAGATCATTACTGCTTTTAAAGCTCTTCTCACAGTCAGGACATTAAAAAGGTCTCTGATCAGTGTGAACAAGTTTATGTTCAGTGAGGTTGGATGACTGAATGAACCCCTTCCGACACACGGAGCAGGTGAATGATCTCTCCCCAGTGTGAACTCACTGGTGTTTCAGCAGGTTGACTCTGGCTGGGTTCACTTCGACACTCACTGGTTCCTCTCTCTCTCTTCCCCTGAAGGTGCTGATTCTGACTGTATGTACCTGCTCTCTCCCCCTCCGACCCTCCCTGTCCAATGTAGTATCTCCCAGTTTTGATGATGTGCTCTCCCTGACCTGTCTCCATTTCTCCTTCTTATACAGACTTGCCCTGACTGTCACTATTTCATAGAATCATACAGCACAGAAGGAGGCCAATCGGTCTTTTGTGCCTGTGCTGAATCTATGAAAAAAATGATGCAATTAGTCCAACCCCCTGCCTATTTTCCCATAGTCCTGGAGAAATTCACTTTGAAATATTTGTCCAATTCATTTATGAAAGTTATAATTGAATCTGTTTCCACCACCCTGTCAGACAATTCATTCCAAATCCGAATCAGTTACTGGGTAAAAAGATCTCTCCTCACCTCCCCTTGACATTTTTGGCCAACAATCCCAGCTTCACCACCCTGTCCAGAGAACTGAAACCCCTCATCTCTGGTATCATTCTCGTAAATCTCCTCCGAACTGTCTCAAAAGCTTTGATGTCCTTTCTGAAACCTGGTGCCCAGAACTGGACACATTACTGTAGCTGAGATCGAGCCAGCGACGCCCACATCCCACGAACGGATTAAAAAACGCTCCCTGCCAAATCCCCAATTCTTATCCATTTACAGACGCTCCTTGCCCAGTCCCCAAATCTTATTCATTTAGAGACGCTCCCTGCTCAATCCCCAATTCCTATCCATTTACAGACGCTCTCTGATCAGTTGACCTTGCTGGCGGGCAGTTTCGGGAAGCCTCACAGGGAAAAGCTTCACCGCCACCCGCAGGGACACAAACGGGATTGTTCCATCCTATTGTGGCCTTGACGCCCTGCTCCAGCTGTGTGCACCCGCTACGGGCACGGTCTCCCTGCACTTTGTGAATATTCCGCTCCAGCTGCAGATGGAGCTCAGCCACTACCACGCCTGCTCCTGATCAGAGACAAGGCAAGTTCTAGAGCGCAGAGCATTCTGGGTACCACAACTATCATTAATGCCAATCTCTGACATGATAATCAGGTTTTATTTCCTACATTTCATTTCCTGGTATGTTAGTGTGTGTTTTCTTTTGTACCTGTCAGTGCCTGGGAGGAGAGAGTCAGCTTCACTTTGTAGCCGTGAATTTCTGGTGTGAGAATGTGGGTTTTTACTCTGTATGTTTCAGTTTTTGGTTTGTGACTGTTTCTGCTATTGCTATGTGAGTTAACTTTGTGGAAAGAGATGCAGTGGTTTTTGTCGATGTTCATCCCAAGCAGCTCTGTAACACAGGAGTCTGTGCTCTACGGGCTATTCCCAGGGATGCACACCGAGACAAACATCAACTGCTGCTGGAGGACTATCAATTCGGTGAAAGACGCCCTTTGGTCTGCCCGAAACTTGCTGGTCTTCCAGCGAAAAGAGTTGTCCACCACCAAATGTTGCAGACTGGCACACTCCAAGGTCCAGGACTACGTGCTGAGGGACGCAATAAAGCTTGGGGCAGCCGCAGCAAAGGCTCAATGGGGAAAGACCACAGTGGAAGGTCCCCCCACCAAGCTGAACTGAGGGGCTGGATCCATGGGAAATCCCTCGAACTGTATCGGAGAAATTTTGTGTAAATGTAAAAATGTATATGGCATGACAATGAAATGGAAGGGTTGTGAGGCAACTCATGATTGTATTGAAGGAAACTGATCACCTTTGCACTGTTTGTATTTTTTGACTTGATGCTGTTTTAAACTGTTTGGGAATGTAATTTTTACAGATTTTTGTGAATAAAGTATATTTTGGAAATAAAAAAAATGTGAGTTTCACCACATATCTTTCAACAACTTGTATGTGAACATCAGCTTTTGTCCAGATCTATCAGTTTCTGATATAGAGTCATAGAGTTATACAGCACAGAAACAGGTCCTTCAGCCCATTGTGTCTGTGCTGGCCATCAAGCACCTAACTATTCTCATCCCATTTTCCAGTATTTGGCCCGTAGCCTTGTATGCTATAGCATTTCAAGTGCTCATCTAAATACTTCTTAAATGTTGTGAGGGTTCCGGCCTCTACCACCTCTTCAGGGAGTGCGTTCCAGATTCCAACCACCCTCTGGGTAAATTTTTTTTCCTCAAATCCCATCTAAACCTCCTGCCCCTTACCTTAAATCTATGCCACCTGGCTATTGACCCCTCCGCTAAGGTAAAATGTTTCTTCCTATCTAACCCATCAATGCCCCTCATAATTTTGTAAACCTCAATCTTATCTCCCCTCAACCTTCTCTGCTCTATGGAAAACAATGCTAGCCTTTTCAGTCTCTCTTCATAGCTGAAATGCTCCAGCCCAGGCAACATCCTGGTGACTCTCTTCTGCACCCTCTCCTGTGCAATCACATCCTTCCTATAGTGTGGTGCCCAGAACAGTACACAGTTCTCCAGCTGTGGCCTAACTAGCATTTTATACAGCTCCGTCATAACCTCCCTGCTCTTATATTCTCTGCTTCGGACGATCTATATTGGCCTGTAATCTAAGGCTTTCCTCCTCACTATTTACGACACCACCAATTTTCGTGTCATGTGTGAGAAAGGGTTTGATTCTATCCCTATCAGTATCCGTTACATGCATGTGTTCTTAATCTGCACCCCCTCTATTTTATTCTCTGTACTTGTCAGCCTCTTGTAGGTGAGTCTGTGTTTTGCTCTTTATCTCTCAGTCTTCGAAGTATGAGCCTGGGTTTGTACCTAATTTTCTTTGTACCTTGCAGGATGGATATTGAAGAGAGGTTTTTACACATTAACTGCCAAATCCTGATAAGTGATTTTTGGGTTTCACACAGTATCTGTCAGTTTCTTGTCTAGGACTGTTGGTTTTACTCTGTCCCTGGCATTTGCTGGTTTGTTAGTGTGGGGTTTACAATGTACCTGTCAGTTTCTCATCTGTGAGTGTTGGTTTCACTTTGTATAGAATCATAGATCACAGAATACTTACAGCACAAAAGGAGGGATTCAGCTCATCGTGCTTGTGCTGCCTCTCTGCACAAGCAACTCAGCTCATGCCACATCCTCATGTATTTAATGAAAACCTGAATTTTTTTCCCTTCAGATAATTATCATATATCCTTTTGAAAGCTATGGTTGAATCTTCCTCCGTCACACTCTCAGGCAGTACATATCAGATCTTAACCATTTGCTGCATAAAAAAGGTTTTTCCTCATGTTGCCTTTGGTTCTTTTCCCATTCACCTTAAATCGGTGTCCTCTGCTTGCTCAGCCATGAGTAATATTTCCCATTGCTTTCTCAGCACTGATGGATTGTGAGGTGGGAGGCAGCTAGAAGTCCCACTGAACCGCACTGACTCCCAGCTGAAAAAGAAATGAGATAAAGTTCAATCTTTCACAGCAAGATGCTGCAGAGAGTTATCGAACACAGAACATTACAACGCAGTACAGGCCCTTCAGCCCTCGATGTTGCACTGACCTGTGAAACCATCTGACCTACACTATTCCATTTTCATCCATATGTCTATCCAATGACCACTTAAATGCCCTTAAAGCAGGGCGTTCCACGCCCCTACTACTCTCTGTGCAAAGAAACTACCTCTGACATCTGTCCTATATCTATCACCCCTCAACTTAAATCTATGTCCCCTCGTGTTTGCCATCACCATCCGAGGAAAAAGGCTCTCACTGTCCACCCTGTCCAGCCCTCTGATTATCTTATATGTCTCTATTAAGTCACCTCTTCTCCTCCTTCTCTCTCACGAAAACAACCTCAAGTCCCTCAGCCTTTCCTCGTAAGACCTTCCCTCCATACCAGGCAACATCCTAGTAAATCTCCTCTGCACCTTTTCCAAAGCTTCCACATCCTTTCGATAATGCGGTGACCAGAACTGCACGCAATACTCCAGGTGCGGCCGCACCAGAGTCCTGTACAGCTGCAGCATGACCTCGTGGCTCCTAAACTCGATCCCCCTACTAATAAAAGCTAACACACCATATGCCTTCTTAACAGCTCTATTAACCTGGGTGGCAACTTTCAGGGATTTATGTACCTGGACACCAAGATCTCTCTGCTCCAATCTACACTACCAAGAATCTTCCCATTAGCCCAGTATTCTGCAATCCTGTTACTCCTTCCGAAGTGAATCACCTCACACTTTTCCGCATTAAACTCCATTTGCCATCTCTCAGCCCAGCTCTGCAGCCTATCTATGTCCCTCTGTAACCTACAACATCCTTCGGCACTATCCACAACTCCACCGACCTTCGTGTCATCCGCAAATTTACTAACCCACCCTTCTACACCCTCATCCAGGTCACTTATAAAAATGACAAACAGCAGTGGCCCCAAAACAGATCCTTGCGGTACACCACTAGTAACTAAACTCCAGGATGAACATTTCCCATCAACCACCACCCTCTGTCTTCTTTCAGCTAGCCAATTTCTGATCCAAAGCACTAATTCACCTTCAATCCCATACTTCCGTATTTTCTGCAATAGCCTACCGTGGGGAACTTTATCAAACGCCTTACTGAAATCCATATAGACCACATACACGGCTTTACCCTCATCCACCTGTTTGGTCACCTTGTCAAAAAACTCAATAAGGTTTGTGAGGCACGACCTACCCTTCACAAAACCGTGCTGACTATCTCTAATGAACTTATTCTTTTCAAGATGATTATAAATCCTATCTCTTATAACCTTTTCCAACATTTTATCCACAACCGAAGTAAGGCTCACAGGTCTATAATTACCAGGGCTGTCTCTACTCCCCTTCTTGAACAAGGGGACAACATTTGCTATCCTCCAGTCTTCCGGCACTATTCCTGTCGACAATGACGACATAAAAATCAAGGACAAAGGCTCTGCAATCTCCTCCCTGGCTTCCCAGAGAATCCGAGGATAAATCCCATCTGGCCCAGGGGACTTATCTATTTTCACACTTTCCAAATTTGCTAACACCTCCTCCTTGTGAACCTCAATCCCATCTAGCCCAGTAGTCTGTATCTCAGTATTCTCCTCGACAACATTTTCTTTCTCCACAGTAAATACTGACGAAAAATATTCATTTAACACTTCCCCTATCTCTTCCGATTCCACACACAACTTCCCACTACTATCCTTGTTTGGCTCTAACCTATCTCTAGTCATTCTTTTATTCCTGATATACCTATAGAAAGCCTTAGGGTTTTCTTTGATCCTATCCGCCAATGACTTCTCGTGTCCTCTCCTTGCTCTTCTTATATCTCCCTTTAGATCCTTACTGGCTAGCTTGTAACTCTCAAGCGCCCTAACTGAGCCTTCACGTCTCATCCTAACATAAGCCTTCTTCTTCCTCTTGACAAGCTCTTCAACTTCTTTAGTAAACCACAGCTCCCTCGCTCGACAACTTCCTCCCTGCCTGACAGGTACATACTTATCAAGGACACGCAGTAGCTGCTCCTTGAATAAGCTCCACATTTCGATTGTGCCCATCCCCTGCAGTTTCCTTCCCCATCCTACGCATCCTAAATCTTGCCTAATCGCATCATAATTTCCTTTCCCCCAGCTATAATTCTTGCCCTGCTGTATATGCCTGTCCCTGCCCATCGCTAAGGAAAACCTAACCGAATTGTGATCACTATCACCAAAGTGCTCACCAACTTCTAAATCTAACACCTGGCCGGGTTCATTTCCCAGTACCAAATCCAATGTGGCATCGCCCCTGGTTGGCCTGTCTACATACTGTGTCAGAAAACCCTCCTGCACACACTGGACAAAAACTGACCCATCTAAAGTACTCGAACTATAGTATTTCCAGTCAATATTTGGAAAGTTAAAGTCCCCCATAACCACTACCCTGTTACTCTCGCTCCTGTCAAGAATCATCTTTGCTATCCTTTCCTCTACATCTCTGGAACTATTTGGAGGTCTATAGAAAACTCCCAACAGGGTGACCTCACCTCTCCTGTTTCTAACCTCGGCCCAGACTACCTCTGTAGACGAGTCCTCAAACGTCCTTTCTGCCATTGTAATACTTTCCTTGATTAACAATGCCACACCCCGCCCCCCCTCTTTTACCCTCTTCTCTGTTCTTCGTGAAACATCTAAATCCCGGAACCCGCAACATCCATTCCTGTCCCTGCTCTACCCATGTCTCTGAAATGGCCACTACATCGAGATCCCAGGTACCAACCCATGCTGCAAACTCACCCACCTTATTCCGGATGCTTCTGGCGTTGAAGTAGACACATTTTAAACCAAGCTCTTGCTTGCCAGTGCCCTTATAACCTTATCTCTGCCCTCACTACTCTCAACATCCTGCACACTGGAACTACAATTTAGGTTCCCATCCCCCTGCTGAATTAGTTTAAACTCCCCCGAAGAGCACTAGCAAATCTCCCCCCCAGGATAGATTAGAAGGATTAGAAGGAGATACAGCACTGAAACAGGCCCTTCGGCCCACCGAGTCTGTGCCGACAATCAACCACCCATTTATACTAATCCTACACTAATCCCATATTCCTACCAAACATCCCCACCTGTCCCTATATTTCCCTACCACCTACCTATACTAGGGGCAATTTATAATGGCCAATTAACCTATCAACCTGCAAGTCTTTTGGCTTGTGGGATGAAACCGGAGCACCCGGAGAAAACCCACGCAGACACAGAGAGAACTTGCAAACTCCACTCATGCAGTACCCAGAATCGAACCCGGGTCCCTGCAGCTGTGAGGCTGCAGTGCTAACCACTGCGCCACTGTGCCGCCCTTATTGGTACCCCTCTGGTTCAGGTGAAGACCATCCTGTTTGTAGAGGTCCCACCTACCCCAGAAAGAGCCCCAATTATCCAGGAAACCAAAACCCTCCCTCCTGCACCATCCCTGCAGCCACGTGTTCAACTCCTCTCTCTCCCTATTCCTCACTTCGCTAGCACGTGGCACGGGCAACAACCCAGAGATAACAACTCTGTTTGTTCTCGCTCTAAGCTTCCACCCTAGCTCCCTGAATTTCTGCCTTAAATCCCCATCTGTCTTCCTACCTATGTCGTTGGTGCCTATGTGTACCACGACTTAGGGCTGCTCCCCCTCCCCCTTGAGGATCCCAAAAACACGATCAGAGACATCACGTACCCTGGCACCTGGGAGGCAACACACCAACCGTGAGTCTCTCTCGTTCCCACAAAACCTCCTATCTGTTCCCCGAACTATGGAGTCCCCAATGACTAATGCTCTGCTCCTCTTACCCCTTCCCTTCTGAGCAACAGGGACAGACTCTGCGCCAGAGACCTGTATCCCATTGCCTACCCCTGATAAGTCGTCTCCCCCAACAGTATCCAAAACGGTATACCTGTTGTTGAGGGAAACGGCCACAGGGGATCCCTGCACTGCCTGCTGGTTCCCTCTCCTTCCCCTGACAGTAACCCATCTACCTTCTTCTTTTATCTGAGGTGTGACTGCCTCCCGATAACTCCTCTCAATAATCCCCTCCGCCTCCCGAATGATCCGAAGTTCCTCCAGCTCCAGCTCCAGTTCCCTAACGCGGTCCTCGAGGAGCTGGAGCTGGGTGCACTTCCTGCAGATGCAGTCAGCAGGGACACCCTTGGCGACCCTTACCTCCCACATTCTGCAGGAGGAACATTCAACTGCCTTAACCTCCATTCCCACCATTCTAAATACCCAAGTTTTTAACCAATCACACGATAAAACAAGAAGAGAAATAGAAAAAGCCTTACCTTACCGACACACAACCGAGTCCTTTTTTTTGGTAAGAGGAGAAGGGCGGGTGGGAGACACTACAAGAGTAGTGTCTCGGGTTCATAAACAGCTCAAATATATAGGTTTCTACTTACCCAGCAATCCCTGCTCCACCGAAACTCCCGACGAAATTGACTTCCCAGCTGTTCACTCTTCGCTCGCAATGCCTGTGCTCCTGGAAAAGCTGCACAACGAAAAGGTAAGAGAATTTTCACAGCCGAAACATATAGGTTTCTACTTACCCAGCAGTCCCTGCTCCACCGAAACTCCCGATGAAATTGACTTCCCAGCTGTTCACTCCTCGCTCGCAATGCCTGTGCTCCTGGAAAAGCTGCACAACGAAAAGGTAAGAGAATTTCCACAGCCCAAATATATAGATTTCTACTTACCCAGCAATCCCTGCTCCACCGAAACTCCCGATGAAATTGACTTCCCAGCTGTTCACTCCTCGCTCGCAATGCCTGTGCTCCTGGAAAAGCTGCACAACGAAAAGGTAAGAGAATTTACACAGCCCAAATATATAGGTTTCTACTTACCCAGCAATCCTTGCTCCACCGAAACTCCCGATGAAATTGACTTCCCAGCTGTTCACTCTTCGCTCTCAATGCCTGTGCTCCTGGAAAAGCTGCACAACGAAAAGGTAAGAGAATTTACACAGCCCAAATCTATAGGTTTCTACTTACCCAGCAGTCCCTGCTCCACCGAAACTCCCGATGAAATTGACTTCCCAGCTGTTCACTCCTCGCTCGCAATGCCTGTGCTCCTGGAAAAGCTGCACAACGAAAAGGTAAGAGAATTTACACAGCCCAAATATATAGGTTTCTACTTACCCAGCAGTCCCTGCTCCACCGAAACTCCCGATGAAATTGACTTCCCAGCTGTTCACTCCTCGCTCGCAATGCCTGTGCTCCTGGAAAAGCTGCGCAACGAAAAGGTAAGAGAATTTACACAGCCCAAATATATAGGTTTCTACTTACCCAGCAGTCCCTGCTCCGCCGAAACTCCCGATGAAATTGACTTCCCAGCTGTTCACTCCTCGCTCGCGAGAGTCCCGAATGAAAGAGAGCGTTTCTCATACTGTTGTTGAATTTCATTTCAAACACTCCCTGTATTCTCTGCTAATGAAGCCTAAAAAATGGAAAAACTAAATGGCGCTCAAACTCACAACCCTACGATTAAAAGTCCCATGATCGGCAGACTGAACTGAATATGTCACTTCTACTGTACCTCTGTTTGGATGGATGCAACTGTATGCTCCAATGCAAGGGCAGCTTTCAAATCCTCCCATGGGTCCACACGTCAGACTAAGTTCCATGTTGTAAACTCAAGCAAAGGAAATCTGCTCACTTCCAAAACTATCAGCAAATTGAAGCTGATTACGATCAACATCATCAGAGGTCAGAACTACCTGGTGAAAGAAGACACCCTGAAGAAGGATCCACAATTATTCAAAGGCATCGACAAAGTGAAAAACAAGAAAATTGATGAGTCAATCCAAGCTAAACAGAAACACTGAAGAATTCCATTCCAGACCAGAACACAATTAGAGGCATTTTTTGTATTCAAAGCTGGGCATTAGTATTTAATAGTTGATATATAATTTTGAATATATTTGAATTTCTTTATTCATTTGGCACTGCTGAACATGAAGCAGTGTTAAATCACTTAATTTTTTTTTGTAAAATCTGACTTACCAGATTAAAATATTAGATCAAGGGAGAAATTTCAAAGATTACTGGACCAGTAATCCAGAGGCCTGGACTCAAGATCCAGTGACAGCCAGGACGTCAAGGCGGGAAACACTCCGCACTAGTCTGCAGTGAGCGATTCCATCGAAGGTAGAGCACAATCTCTTTAATATAAGAATGTATATTTTATAATAATTAATCACTCAAGACCTTCCTGGTCTCTGCATCTCAGCTGCTCTCTGGATAAACTTGCAGAAAGTATTTCAACCTGTAAAGCAGGAGTCTAGGGAATGTATAATGATATTTTCTAGCCTTCGGGCAATATTTTAATCAATACAGTGTGGGACAACCTGTCTGGGCACAACTCCATGACTTTCTCTTTAACTAGTGACCTCACAATCACTAACTTCTATGGTAACAATCTTCAGCTCATCACCTCCGGTACGTAGCTCTAATCTTAATGTACATTTAAACAACCTTTCAAGTCCAGTTACAGTTTTTGTTGCCTTACCTGCACAAGCTTAAAAAGTGAAAAACGGAAGCAAGTTTAACTGAACATTCTGGTGGTCAGTTCGGGCACGGGAAAAAAATGAAAGGACTCGGACCAGGTCGGATGTGGTGCTGTCAGGCTTGGGTCGGGTTTCATTTGCTGACCCGAGCAGGCCTTCAGTTACTGTTGCAACCTGAGATTCCCACTTGACAATCTGTATATTTTGTTCATTTCAATTTTGTCGACAAGCTCTTTGAATCCAGTTCCCCGGTCCTCAAGCAGGCTCAGTTTGGAAATCGATTCCGCTTTCTGGAAGGCTGAAAGCAATCGATGACCTTAAACTAAAAATGGCAACAGAGAAGGGCTCGTCTGGGATTTGAACCCAGGACCTCCCACATATTAATCACTTATGTACCCAAAGCGAGAATCATACCCCTAAACCAACGAGCCACCGTTAGCAAAGCTTTTATTCGCTCCTGTTGAATTTCACTGGCACCCACAGCCGATCATGCATTTTTTTCAGATCAAAACAATATCCTACAAAGCTGAAATAAAAACAGAAAGTGCTGGAAATACTCAGCACCTCTGACAGCATCTGTGGAGAGAGAAACAGAGTTAACATTTCAGGGTTTTCACCTTTTGTTTGAGCCATCTTTTCAGACTGCTTCTGTCCATCCAATCTCACTTTTTACTCTATCCACATTCTCAGGGTGGTGCAGTGGTGAGCACTGCAGCTTCACAACTTCAATGACCCCGATTCAGTTCTGTATACTGCCTGTGTGGAGTTTGCAAGTTGTTTATGTGGGCTTCCACAAGGTACTCTGGTTTCCTCCCACAACGAAAGACTTGTGGGTTGATAGATAAATTGACTGTTGTAAATTGGCCCCAGGGGAGGCGATAGGAGAAATGTGGGGATGTGGTAGGGTATTCTGGGTTAACATAGGATTAGTATAAATGGGTGGTTGATGGTCAGTGCAGACTCAGTGGGCCAAAGGGCCTATATCAGTGCTGTATATCTCTATAACCATTCTCTAAGCAAATGCATTTTTCATGAATTCCTCATTTCTTTTATTATCGACAATTTTATATTTCCGGCCCTTGCTTCATACGATACCACAAGTTGAATCATGTTTCCATCAACCCGATCAAACCCCTTCACTATTTCCTCATATTGCAATGTTTCTTTAACCCTGACAGACTGTGGAGTTTCTGCTGCTTGATTGCAGTTCTTGCTTCCCGCCAGTAGATGTCACCTCACTCCAATATAGTGAAGTTTACAAATCTGAGAGAGACACAACAGGAAATAATTGTTGACATTATAGTGAATGTGTGGGATTTAGAAATACTAGGAGTGGAGACGAGTTATTATTGAATTTGTCAAACCAAACATATGTTATAATGTTGTGTTAAATCTGTCACTCTGTTGTCTTGATTCTGAGAGTGACATAGACTCATCGAGTCATTGGGTCATTTGTGGTATAGAAGCAGGCCATTTGCCCCATCGAGTACAGGCCAGCTCTCCATGGAGCGATCCATTCAGTCCCACTTGTCTGCTCGATCCCCCTAGCCCTGTAAATTTATTTCCTTCAAATGCCCATCGAAATTCCTTTTGTAACCAACGATTGTCTCCACTTCCTCCGCCCTCGGGGGCAGCGAGTTACAGATCATTACCAATCACTGTGTAAAAAAGTTCTTCCGCACATTCCCCCTGCGTCTCTTGTCCAAAACCTTCAATCTGAATCCCCTAGTCCTTGTACCAATATTAATGGGAACAATTTTTCTTTGCCAACTTATCTAAAACTGTCATAGCCTTCGACACCTCTATCAATTCTCCCCTCAATCTCCTTTGATACAGGCAGAAAAAACCCTGTTTTTCTAACCTAACCTTGAAACTAAAACCCTCCATCCCTGGAACTATTCTGGTAAATATTCTCTGCATCCTCTCAAGAATCCGCACATCCTTTCTAAAGATTGGTGAGCAGATCTGAATGCAACACTCCAATTGGGGCCTAACCAGAGTTCAGCATAACAACCCTGCTTTTGTACTCAATGTCTCTATTTATAAAGCCCAAGATCCCACATGCTTTGCTAACCACTCTCGCAATATGTCTTGCCAACTTCAAAGAATGATGGACATGTACTCCAGGTCCCTCTATTCCAGCACACTCTTCAGAACTGTAGCATTGAGTATATATTGCCTCTACCTATTTCTTCTGCTAACATGCATCACCTCACACTTGTCACTATTAAATTCCATCTGCCACCTGTCTGCCCATCCTACTAGCCGATAACTAACCTGTTTCAGGCAGTTCATATCATCCTCACTGTTTGCCACTCCTCCAAGTTTGGTGTCATCGGCATATTTTGAGATTCTGCTCGATATTCCAAGATCCAAGTCATTAATCTGTAGCAACAAAAAACAATGGTTCTAGCACTGACCCTTGGGGAACACCACTGTCGACTATCCTCCGGTCTGACCAAGAACCATTTCATATGACTCGCTGTTTTCTGTCCTTAAAACAATTTCCTATCCAAATGGACACTGACCCTCCTAATCCATGAACCTCAATTTTGTTAACCACCCTTTTATGTGGTACTTTATAAAATGCTTTTGTAAAATCCATATGAACAACATCCACTGCATTCCCTTCATCAACTTTCTCAGATAGTTTATCAAAAAATGCAGTTAGATTCATCAAGCATGAACTTTCATTTATAAATCCATGCCCACACTCCTTAATTAACTCAAACCTCTCCAAATGACTTGATTTTTTCCCTGACCTGTTGGTCTTGTGCTGATAGCAAGCTCACCACAGAGCATGTATTTGGCAATGTGACTGTCATTCATTTGGCCCAGTCAACAGAGCCGCCTCTGACTCAAGAGGGCAAACATGCTGTGGATCCCTGCACGCTGGTGTACTTCCTCATTCGGCACTCTGTCCTGCCAGGAGATGTCCAATATCCATCTGAGGCAGTGGAGGTGGAAGCTGTTCAGCTGCTTTTCTTGGCTTGCATAAGTTGTTGATGATTCTCTACTATAAAGGAGGGTGCTGAGAACACAAGCCTGGTACACGTGGAGCTTTGTATTTACGGTCAGTTTGCTGTCGGTTCACACCCGTCTTCTCAACTTTGACATGACAGCTGCAGCATTGGCAATCCTGGTGCTGATTTCAGCATCAAGGGACAGATTGCTGGTGATTGTTGATCCAAGGTCTGTGAAGCTGTTGACAACCTCCAAAGTGATGTTGTCAATGTTGATAGAAAGTGGAGTCTCTACGTCCAAGTCTCTACGTCCAAGTGGAGTCTTGCCAAGATGAACAGCTTGTCGTCAGCTCTGATATACAGGTGAACACCCCCATCTGTGTCACTGAAAGTGTACAATAGCAGCATGGAGAAGAATACACCAGTTATAAAGGATGTGATAAATAGAGAGTTAGAAAATAATGATATGATTGGGCAGAGTCAACAAAGATTTATGAAAAGGAAAACAGGTTTGAAAAAACCCGTTGAGTTTTTTGAGGATGTTACCTGTAGAACAGATAAAGGAGAACCAGTGGATGCTTTGGTAATGTCCCACACAGGAGGTGAGTAAACAAAATTAGAGCACATAGGATTGGAGATAATATACTGGTCTGGATTGAGAATTGGTTAACAGACCGAAAACAGAGAGCAGGAATAACGGGTCCTCCTCAGGATGGCAGGCTGTTACTATTGGGGTACTGCAAGAATCAGTGTTGGAGCCACAGCTGCTAACAACCGAAATAAATGATTTGGATGTAGGGATTAAATGTAATATTTCCAAGTTTGCAGATGACACAAAGCTAGGTGAAGTGTGAGCTGTGAGAAGGATGCAGAGAGGCTTCCAGGGAACCTGGAGAGGCTAAGTGAATGGGAAAGAACATGGCAGATGGAATATAATGTGAGTAAGTGTGAAGTTCTCCACTTTGGTGGAATAAACAGAAAGACAGAGTATTTCTTAAATGGTGAGAGGTTGGGAAGTGTTGATGTCCAAAGGGACCTGGGTGTCCTTGTTCATGAGACACTAAAAGCTCTTGTGCAGGTGCAGCAATCAATTAGGAAGGCAAATGGTATGTTGGCCTTCACACGAGGGGTCATGAGTACAGGAGTAAAGATGTCTTGTGGCAATTGTATAGAGCCTTGGTGAAACCGCGCTAGACTATTGTGTATAGTTTGGTCTCCTCATCTAAGGAAGGATATACTTGCCATAGAGGGAGTGAAACAGAGGGTCACCAGACTAATCCCTGGGATGGTGGGATTGTCTGATGAGGAAACTGGGCCTGTATTCCTTAAAGTTTCGAAGAATGAGAGGTGATCTCATTGAAACTGATAAAATTCTTATAGGGCGTGACAGTGTGGATGTAGATAGGATGTTTGCCCTGGTTGGTGAGTCTAAAATCAGGGGACCAAGTCTCAGAATAAGGAGTAGGCCATTTAAAACTGAGATCGAGTTGAATTTCTACACTCAGACAGTGGTGAATCATTGGAATTCCCTACGGCAGAGAGCTGTGGCTGTTCAATCATTGAGCATGTTCAAGACATAAATTGTTAGAAATCTTGATACTCATGACATCAAGGGATATGGGGAGAGCACGGGAAAGGGGCGTTGAGGTAGATGATCAGCCATGATCGAATTGAATGGCAGAAAAGGCTCGACGGGATGAATGGCCTACTCCTATGTTCTTCTGTTCCGAAGAGAGTTGGCGCCAGCACGCAGCCTTGCTTTACCCCACTGCTGATCTTGAAAGTGTCTGATGTTGCTCCATTGTAACTGATGGAACTGTGCATGTTCTCGTGGAAAGAAGAGATGATGCCCAAGAGTTCAGGAGGGCAGCCGAGTTTCCATCGCAATTTGAAGAGTCCGTCTCTGCTGACAAGATCAAAGGCCTTGGTGATGTTTAACAAAATATGTGCGGCTCTGTGGCGCAATGGATAGCGTGTTCGACTTCTAATTAATGATAAAAAAGGCATTTAAAGGTAGTGGGTTCAAATCCCACCAGAGTCAGATTTTGGACCAGAGACAGAAGAGCACGACGGAACAGAGAGTTAACAAGTGTGTCAAAAGCACCGACTCAGAGACAGAGCGAGAGAGAGGAGCACAGCAGGAGCAGAGCTGGGGTAAAAAAATCAGAAAGTGATTTTACAATGGAGAGTGAGAGCAGGGAAACAGAGAGCCGGTGGGGTGAGTTTGCAGGATTTGGTTCTTGCTTCGGTGCAGTGGAAGGAGCTGATTGGTGAGGATCTGTTGAGCTGTGACATCACAGGCAAGCAGGTAGTTGATTGGTTTGGAAAAAGCTGCATGTTTGATGAGGATCTGTAAGTGATTAAGGTCCATTTTGCTGCAAATGTAAAACTGTAATTGACATGACAATTGTGAAACGGAAGGGTTGGGAAGAAACTCATGAGAGTATTGAAGGAAACTGATATCCCTTGCAATGTTTGTATTTTTTGGTGCTGTTTGGAAACTGTTTGGCAATGTAATTTTTACAGATTTTTATGAATAAAGTATATTTTGGAAATTAAAAAAAAGTGTTTAGTTTCTGCGGCAAAACACCTTTGACCACCGGTCCATCAGGCAGTGGTCTGCACGGAATGTCCTCAAGGGCCTACGGGAAAAGGAGATGGTGGATCCTGTCGGATGGTTCCCCGAGCAGACCGTCAAAGGCATTTGGCGGAATGCCTCATCACCAGAACTTTCAAACAAGCACCAAGAGGTAGCTTGGCTGGTGGTGAGACGGGCCCTTTCCGTCAGATCCTTCCTGCACACCCGAAGTCTCGCCCCCTCCGCACAGTGCCCCCGCGTTGGCTGTGGTGGGGAAGAGACGGTCGCCCACCTCCTCCTGGAATGTGTCTTTGCAAAGCAGGTGTGGAAAGAGATGCAGTGGTTTTTGTCGAGGTTCATCCCAAGCAGCTCTGGAACACAGGAGTCTGTGCTCTACGGGCTATTCCCAGGGATGCACACCGAGACAAACATCAACTGCTGCTGGAGGACTATCAATTCGGTGAAAGACGCCCTTTGGTCTGCCCGAAACTTGCTGGTCTTCCAGCGCAAAGTGTTGTCCACCACCGAATGTTGCAGACTGGCACATTCCAAGGTCCAGGACTACGTGCTGAGGGACGCACTAAAGCTTGGAGCAGCCGCAGCAAAGGATCAATGGGGAAAGACCACAGTGGAGGGTCCCCCCACCAAGCTGAACTGAGAGGCTGGATCCATGGGAAATCCCTCGAACTGTATCATTGATATTTTCTTTTGCTGTAAATGTAAAACTGTAATTGGCATGACAATAGTGAAATGGAAGGGTTGTGAAGAAACTCATGATAGGAGAGAAGGAAACTGATCTCCCTTGCAATGTTTCTATTTTTTGGTGCTGTTTGAAACTGTTTGGCAATGTAATATTTGCAGATTTTTATGAATAAAGTATATTTTGAAAATTAAAAAAAAGTGTTTGCGGCTCAAAGTGTGAGAAAAAAAGAATGTAGTGGTAGTAGGGGACAGTATAGTAAGGTGGATTAACACTGTTCTCTGCAGCAAAGAGCAAGAGTCCAGACGGCTGTGTTGCCTGCCGGTGCCAGGATTCAGGACGTCTGCTCAGGGCTGGAGCGAAACATACAATGGGAGGGGGAGGATCCAGTTGTCGTGGTCCATGTCGGTACCAACGACATAGGCAGGACAAGGATAGAGGTTCTGCAAAGTCAGTATGAGGAACTAGGCACCAAATTAAGAAGCAGAACCTCAAAGGTAATCATCTCTGGATTATTACCTGAGCCATGTGCAAATTGGCATCGGACAAATAAGATTAGAGAAAGTAATGTGCGGCTGAAAGACTGGTGTGGTAGTAGTGGGTTCTGGTTCGTGGGGCATTGGCACCAGTACTGGGGAAAGAGGTGGCTGTACCGTTGGGACGGTCTACACCTGAACCGTGCTGGTGCTGGTGTTCTCGCGAGCCACATAACGAGGGACGTAGAGACGGTTTTAAACTGAATAGTGGGGGCAAGGGATCAAATTTGGGAAAATATGGTGAATCAAGGAGGAGAGGCAAGGCAAGAGAGAAAGGTATAAATATGGGAAATGATAAACAGACTGTGACAGGAAGGGACAGAATGTACAAATCTAAGGGTAAATCAACAGATAAGGCTAGAGGTTACAAAAATAATAAAAGGACAAAACTAAGTGCTCTGTATCTGAATGCATGGAGCTTTCGAAACAAAACAGATGAACAGAGAGCACAAATAGAATTAATAAGTACGATCTGATAGTCATTACAGAGACATGGCTGCAGGGCGACAGAGATTGGGATGAGAATATTGGAGGTGAGATGGCATTTAGGAAGGACAGGAAGCTTGGAAAAGGTGATGGGGTAACTCTGTTAATTAATGATGGTATTAGCGCAATAGAGAGGGATGACCTAAGTTCAGGAGATCACGATGTAGAAGCAGTTTGAGTTGAGATGAGAAATAATACAGGCAAGAAGTCACTTGTGGGAGTGGTGTACAGGCCAGCTAACATTAACCACACTGTAGGATGGGGTATAAAAAAAGAAATAATGGCAGCTTGTCAGAAAGGTACAGCAATAATTATGGGGGATTTTAATCTACATATAGACTGGAAATTCTGATGGGCAGAGGTAGCCTAGATGAGGAGTACATAGAATGTTTTTGGGATAATTTCTTGGAAAAATAAGTTCTGGAGCCAACCTGAGAGCAGGCTATACTAGACCTGGCATTGTGCAACGAGATAGGATTAATTAATGACCTCGTAGTTCAGGTGCCCCTAGGTAGTAGCGATCATAATATGATTGCATTTTACATTCAGTTTGAGGGAGAGAAGAGTGGGTCCCAAACGAGTATTTTAAACTTAAATAAGGGCAATTATAAGGGCATGAAAGCAGAGCTAGCTAAAGTGAACTGGCAAATTAGGTTAAGGGATAAGTCAATAGAGATGCAGTGGCAGACATTTAAGGAAAATTTCAGAATACACAGAATAGATATATTTCAATGAGAAAGAAAAATTCCAAAGGTGGGACTCACCATCCATGGTTCAGGAAAACAGTTAAAGATACTATCAAACTTAAAGAAAAAGCCTATAATTGTGCAAAGATGGGAGGCAGGTCAGAAGATTGGACAGAATATAAAAAAAACAGCAAAGAATGACTAAAAGATTGATAAGGAAGGTAAAATTAGAGTATGAGAGAAAGCTAGCGAGAAATATAAAGACAACTAGTCAGAGTTTCGATAGATATTTTAAAAGGAAAAGAGTTAACAATGTGAGTGTTGGTCCTATGGAAAGTGTGTCTGGGGAATTAATAATGGATAATTAAGAGATGGCAGATGAATTGAACAGATACTTTGGATTGGTCTTCACTATTGAGGATCCAAATAACATCCCAGTATTAGCTGTAAGTCAGGAAATGGAAGGGATGGAGGAACTCAAGAAAATTACAATCACCAGTGAAGTGGTACTGAACAAATTGTTGGAGCTGCGGGCTGACAAGTCGCCAGGTCCTGAAGTGGCTAGTGAGATAGTTGATGCGCTGGTTTTAATTTTCCAAAATTCCCTCGCTTCGGGAAGGTTCTGTTAGATTGGAAAGTAGCGAATGTAATTCATTTATTCAAAAAGGGAGGGAGACAGAAAACAGGAAACGACAGGCCAGTTAGCTGAACATCTGTCTCAGGGAAAATGTTAGGAGCGATTACTGAAGATGTTATAGCAGGGCATTTAGAAAAAATAAAGCTGATCAGGCAGAGTCAACATGGTTTTGTGAAAGGGAAATCATGTTTAACCAATTTATTGGAGTTCTTTGAGGGAGTTACATGTGCTGTGGATAAAGGGGAACCGGTGGATGTATTTTACTTCGGTTTCCAGAAGGATAAGGTGACATATCAAAGGTTATTGCAGAAAATAAAAGCTCATGGTGTCAGGGGTAACATATTGGCATGGATAGAGGATTGGCTAGCTGACAGGAAACAGAGAGTCAGCATAAATGGGTCATTTTCTGGTTGGCAAGAAGTAACGAGTGGTCCACAGGGATCTGTGCTGGGGCCTCAACCTTCTACAATTCTCGAAATGACTTTGATGAAGGGACCAAAAGTATGGTTGCTAAATTTGCTGATGACAAAGATAGGTAGGAAAGTAGGTTGTGAAGAGGACATAAGGGGGCTACAAAGGGATATAGATAGGTTAAGTGACTGGGCAAAGACCTGGCAAATGGAGTATAATGTGGGAAAGTGGGAAATTGTCCACTTTGGCAGGAAGAATAAAAAAGCATATTATCTAAATGGTGAGAGATTGCAGAGATCTGAGATGCAGGGGATCTGGGTGTCCTAGTGCACGAATCGCAAAAGGTTAGTCTGCAGGTACAGCACGTAATTAGGAAAGCTAATAGAATGTTATCATTTATCGCCAGGGGAATTGAATACAATAGTAGGGAGGTTATGCTTCAGCTATACAGGGCATTGGTGAGACCTCTTCTGCAACACTGAGTGCAGTACTGGTCTCCTTATTTATGGAAGGATGTAAATGCATTGGAGGTAGTACAGAGAAGGTTTACTAGACTAATACATGGAATGGGTGGGCTGTCTTACGAGGAAAGATTGGACAGGCTAGGTTCGTATCCACTAGAGTTTAGAAGAGAAAGAGGCGACATGATTGAAACATACAAGATCCTGAGGGGTTTTGACAGGGTGGATGTGGAAAGGATGTTTCCCCTTGTGGGAGAATCTCAAGCTAGGGGTCACTGTTTAAAAATAAGGGGTCACCCATTTAAGACAGAGATGAGGAGCAATTTTCCCCCTCAGAGGGTCGTGAGTATTTGGAATTTTCTTCCTCAAAAGGCGGTGGAAGCAGAGTCTTTGAATATTTTTAAGGGAGAGATGGATAGATTCTTTATCTGCAAGGGGGTGAAAGGTTATCGGAGGTAGATGGAAATGTGGAGTAATCAGTTCAGCCATGAGCTTATTGAATGGTGAAGCAGGCTTGAAGGGACGAGTGGCCCACGCCTGCTCCTAATTCGTATGTTCATATGTAAAGACAATGTAGAGTGGTCTGTACTGTTCACAGTACTTCTCCTGTAACTGCCGAAGTGAGACAATCATGTCGACTGTCGATCTACCAGCTCTGAAGCTGCACTGAGACTCAGGATAGATGTGTGATGCCAGGGTCTGCAATCTGGTCAGAGCAATGCGAGCAAAGACCTTCCCCACAATACTTAGCAAGGAGATGCCTCGCTAATTGCTGCAGTCACTGCGATTCCCCCTTATTGTTGTACAAGGTGACAATGTTTGCATCACGCATGTTTTGAGGTGCAGATCTTTCCTTCCAACAGAGACACAGAAGTTCATGGAGATGCTGCAGTAGAACCGCTTTTCCACTCTTGATGATTCCAGGTGGAATACCATCATTTGCCGGGGCTTTACCACTGGCAAGATGGTCAATGGCTTTGTTGAGCTCCACTATGGTGGGGTCACTGTCCAGCTCCTCCATGACAGGGAAGTCTGGAATGGCACTGAGAGCCACTTCAATGACAATATTCTCCGTTATGTAGAGTTTAAGGTAATGCTCCACTCACCTTTCCATCTGCTTGTTAACAGATGATTCCACTTTGACACCGCACTGAGACCTTGAGCATTGTTGTCTGAAAGAGCCTGATCGAGGATGTTGAGGAACTCCTGGGTCCTTTCTGGATCAGTGGTTCGTCAAGTGTTGATCTGAGGACGACGTTCTTCTTGGATGGATGAAGCTTCCTTGGCTGAAGCCTGACCTTGTTACACACCAGGGAGTGGTCAGTGTCACAGTCAGCACTGTGATAGCTGTGAGTGATGAGGACACTGCTGAGGGTGGTATGTCTGGTGATGATAAGGTCTAGCTGGTGCCAGTGGCGTGATCTCAGATGTCTCCAGGACACCTTGTGGCACAGCTTGACCTGGAAGTAGCTGTTCATCACACAGAATCCATGGTGACAGCATAGCTCCAGCAACCTCTGTCCATTTTCATTCATCTTGCCAATCCCCTGGTGCTCTATGCACATTGGCAAAGCTGTGTAGTCAGTACCCAAGCTTGTGTTGAAGTCTCCTAGAAGGTACATTCCCTCAGTGCTGGGAATTCTACTGATGGCAGTATCAAGTGTCACATAGAATTGATCCTTGACATCTGGGGTGGAGGTGAGTGTCGGGACATAGATGCACATGAGATTAACTGGGCCCACGCTTGTTGACAAGTGAAGAGTAAGAAGTCTCTCTGAGCCTACTGTGGCTGGTTCACTCATCTCAAGTGGCGTGTTTTTTACTGTGAAAACCACTCCATGCTCACGAGTTGCCTCTTGGGATTTCCCCTGCCAGAAGAAGGTGTAGTGTTTCTCTTTGAGGGATCCACTTTGGACGAGTCTAGTTTCTTGCAGCACAGCAATGTCCACATTGAGCCTTGTGAGTTCTTTGTCCATCAAAGCTGTCTTGTGTGTCTCATCAACCTGCAGAAGGTTGTCAGTAAGGCCAGGACACATGGTCCTCACATTCCAGCTTGCGATGCGAAGGACTGGTGTCTTCTTTGTTGAGCTTGTTTTTCTTGGTGCATTGATTATCGATCCGCCTGTTGAGAGATGACTCTCTAAGCTCCAAGCACCCATTGAAGCAAGCAGGTTGTGGCAGGACAGCACCTAACTGATTGGGGGCTACCCAGCTTGGAGTGGGTGGTAGCTATCCAATGAGATGCGATGATCTCTTCAACTGTCAGAAGTAACCCCTGGTGCTCATACTCTGCACCAATTGAGTGAGAGCTTATAATCGGTAACCGTTTCTTCCCGTGTTGTGCTAATGTTTAAGCACAATAGTGTCCTCTTCACGGCACATTGGCACTGAACACAAAATGGCTCCTTTGGTCATGTGTTAATTATAAAATGGCTTTCTTGACCTTGTTAGTTATTACAATGGATACATTATAAAAATGGTCAAATTAAACTAAGATCGAACTACCCAAGCTTACCTGCATCCTCCAGTCCTCTGGCAACATTCCCATATTTAAGGAGGATTGAAAGATTGTGGTTCGAGTCTCTGATATTTCCACCCTTACTTCCCTCAGCAACCCAGGATGCAGCCCATTCAAACTGGGTGACTTTTCTACTGTGAGAGCTGCCAACCTTGTAATTGTCTCCTCTTTATCTATTTTCATCCTGTCCAATTTCTTCACTTCCTCCTCCTTTACTGTGACATTTGCAGCATCCGCTTATTTTGTGATACTTAATTAGTGCCTCAGCCACACCCTCTGTCTCCACAGGATCTCCTAATTGATCCCCCCTTTCACTGACTGTCCATATGTTGGTAAAAGACTTCAGTGTTCCCAGTTATGTGACCTGCTAATCTTTTCTCATACATTCTCTTGCTGATCTCATTTCCTTTTTCAGCTCTCCTCTGTACTTTCTGTATTCTGCTTGTTTCTCTACTGCATATGAATCCTCACATGATTTCGATATGAATGATTTTTGAACTATTTTGTTGAAGGATTGAGTTTTGTAAATTTCTCCCTAGCTCCCCTCATGGTCAGGCAGAAAGTTTAACTGCTGTGTTTTCAAACAGCAACAGCTTTATTTGAAAAGCCATTTTGACAGGATTCCGGGTTTTAATCCAGTCACAAATCTGGTTCTGATGTCTTGTGGCTCCAGCTGTCACATGACCTGTCAGAGGATGACCTCATAATTGACCCAGTCATGGAGCTGTGGGTTGATGTTTAAATTGTTGCAAAATAATTTTCCAGAAGGACAATCAAAATGAATCGATATATAAAAGGTAGATTTTGTGAATTTGTGCTCCCAGTGGAAATTCCTGCAGAGTCTGCTGGTTTTCATATCCCCAATTCCCCACAGGAAGCTCTGTGTCGGAATCTGTATTCATTATATCAATATTATACAGAACCATTTCATGGGAGACCCCAGTGTGAATTGTAAACAGGTGGTTCAGTTTTAACTTTCAAATTAACACAGAAGCAAAATACTGCAGATACTGGAAATCTGAAATAAAAACAGAAAATGCTGGAAATACTCAGCAGGTCTGGCAGCATCTGTGGAGAGAGAAACAGAGTTAACGTTTCTGGTCTGTGACCTTTCATCAGAACTCGGCAGAAATTGTTTGTGGAACAGACACGATGGGCCAAGTGGCCTCTTTCTGTGCCTTAAACTTTCTCTGACTCTGTGATTCCATGAGATTGTGGAATCAATTTCAGGGTCGATGACATTGCACTCTGTAAGGATAGGAAGATGGAGATTATTAAGTACAGTGCAAGAATATAGATGCTTTTACATTATTTTAATCAAAATTGATTTAAACTTTGTGTTCACGCATACGATCTTTTGATCACAATGACACTGATAACAATGGAAAAAGCAAGACTTGCATTTCACGACCACAGGACGTTGCAAAGCCTTTTACAGCCAATGAAGGACTTTCCAAGTGTAGTCACTGCAGTCATGTAGGAAACATGGTGGCCAATGTGCGCACAGCAAGCTCCCAGAAACAACAATGTGATAAAAACGAGATAATCTGTTTTGAAGTGATGTTGATTCAGGGTTAAACAATGACCAGCACCCCAGAAATAATTCTCCTTCTATTCTCTGAAATAGTGCCATGGTACCTTTAACATCCACCTGAGAGGGCAGAGGGATCCTCAGTTTTCTGTTTCACCTGAAAAACAGCATTTCTGATAGTGCAGCACTGCCTTAGTACTGTACTGGAGTGTCAGCCATTTTTAAAGGGCTGTTAGTCCTACTGGAAAATATTTAAAGGAAGATTAAATGAAATGAAATAAATACATTGCTTTTGCCTCTCTCCCATCCCCCCAATAACAGTTAAATTAATTATTTGCCCTTCCCTCCCAAAACCTACCTTTACCATCTGGCCTTCCGCCCAAAACTGCACAAACTGTAAACTATAACCCTTCGCACCATCCCCTACACCCATGACATTAATTTGACTCCGTCCCCCCTCCCCCACACTGAGAAACTTACCTTCTCCCCCCTACCCACCAGTGTTGCACCTCATTTCCCCGGATGGGGCTCCGAAGGCACGGCAGTGCCGGTCACCGGGCTGAAGATCGCAGCTGGATATCAGGAAGTGATGGGATAATAATTAATGCAGGTTTGTGGTCCCGTTGTCGAGCGGTGGGGGTCCCCCCACAACGCCTCGCCGTCGCAGGCAATATCGAGCCAGGCCCTGCCGACGTTGAGGTCCATGGCGGGCCTCATCCGGGGCCATCTTCAGGCGGCTCCCACCCCACCCCCACCACAGATCTCGACGTTGAGGGCTCTATAGAATCCAGCCCATTATTTCTGTCAATCTCAACTCCACAAGGATTTGTCTGTAAATTGTAGAAAAATTAAAGCTCTATCACCTTTTGATTAAAGGGGGTTTCAAATCCAATTCCAAACAAATGATAGTTCTCATTGTATCTAGAACATGTTTTCTTACATACAAACATTCCAATTAGGAGCAGGAGTAGACCACTCGGCCCCTCGAGTCTGCTCCACCATTCAATAAGATCATGGCTGATCTGATTGTAACCTCAACTCCACATTCCCACCTGCCCCCGATAACCTTTCACCCCCTTGTTGATCAAGAATCTATCGACATCTATCTTAAAATATTTCAGAATTTCTGTCGTCCAGCAACTCTCACTTTATTTCCTGGATTTCACCTAAAAAATGTATTTCCACACTTTGGATATCCTGTACTTCATTAATGTTTTTGCTCTCTGGAGATTTCCCTTTAACTATATTCAGCGCTGGTATTTTACTGCCACACACTGACTGAAAGTGTCCCATCTTTCTGCAGGAAAAACACTCAGCTTCTTTGGCGAGGCAGTTTTCCCACTTGTGCCTCTCTCAGCCACACCGACTGCCATTGGTTGCAGCTACCACTAGATGCTCTTCCCGTCTTTCTTGTCTTTTACCACTAATTTTTCCTTTTGTTTTCTGAACAAATTCAATTGAGTCTGCAACTCTGGAGATCAGACTCTCCCTGTCCCCTCGAACAACGGATTGGTTAAACTTTCTAACCTCTGTTTGTCTGCTCAATTGAAACTCTTTCGTTAATGTGTGATCAGCCCTGGACTGCAGATGATCTGAAAGGGTGTTGTCTAATACCCCGAACACAATCCTGTCTCCATTCAGCTCTTCTCTTAAGTTGCTGTATTCACAAACCTCCGTGAGTTTGTACAAGTCATTGATAAATGAATGAATACTCTCCCCTTTCTGTTTTGTACGCTTATTAAATTCAAAGTGATTCCTGACAATGCAGCGGCCAGCCGACGTCATCAGAGCGCTCCAAGCTGCGCACATGCACAAACAGTCTCCTGCGCTCTGAGATGCTGCGCATGCTCAGCCTACGTCTTCTAGGACGAAGTGGCGCATGCGCAGGAAAACTCTCTACCCCCTCTCAGCCACTCACTCCAGGCCGCTCGCTGCCCGCTCCTCGCTACCCTGCTCCCCCGCCCTCCGGCCGCTTGCTACCCCCCCCCCACCCCCGCACTGCCCTCTCTCCGTCCACTCACGCCCCGCTTCCCCCCCACGTCCCTCCAGACACTAGCTCTAAGCCATGCTGCTTCCCTCCTCTCGGCCTCTCGCTCCAACATTCGATCATTCTTCACCGCACCACCCGATAAAGCAAGGCGAGTCTCGAGGGGAGATGGGGCAATGTTGGAGCAAGTGGCCGAGAGGAGGGAAGCGGCAGAGCCCATGGCCTGGAGTGTGAGCGGCCAGAGAGCAGGATGGGGGTGGTGGTGGGGGAAGCGGGGAGTGAGCAGTCAGAGAGTGGGATGGGGGGAAGCGGGGAATGATCGTCCGGAGAATGGGATGGCACTGTTTAGAGGGGATTTGAGGAAAAAATGTTTCACCTCGAGGGTGGTTGGAATCTGGAACACATTGCCTGAAGGAGTGGTAGAGGCAGGAACCCTCACAACATTTAAGAAGTATCTAGATGAGCACTCAAAACGCCACAGAATACAAGGCTACGGCCACGTGCTGGAAAATGGGATTAGAATAGACAGGTACTTGATGGCCGGCACGGACACGATGGCCGAAGGGCCTGTTTCTGTGCTGTATAACTCTCTGACTCTATGAAACCTCACTGAATTACAGAGGGTGTGCAGCACTGTCAGAGGTGCTGTCCTTCTGATGAGACTTCAAACAGCGCAACGTTCTCCGAGTATCAACCAAAACATGTCCATTGTGTAGATATGTGCCGTATTTGCTTATTAAATGACAGTCACTGCTCCGAAAGTAATTCACTTTAGGTGAATTAAGATGACTTGGTACTATATAACTGGCGAATGCGCAAGAGGTAGCGGGGGACTTTTGGGGGTGGGACGGAGGCGGCGATGGCAACCTTTGAGGGGATTTTTGGGTCTAAGTTGTTTTCTGTGATAAATTGAGTAGCTCCATCTTTAATCCTGGCAGCTGCCTGATAGTCACAGACAGTGACGTTTCAGTGGAAGAGGCTGCATTTGCGCATGTGCTAGTAAGCATCACCTGGTGGTTGCATTGTCAGCAAATGCAGCGTTTTAACTTTGGCTCCACGATGACATTTTTTTCCTCAATTAAAATAGGTCTTGAGTGCCTTAATAACTTCTTCACAGGTAGCCTACACACTCCCTCCATGGCAGACAATAGTGTACTGACCTGCTCCATGTCTGGCTTCTGCACGAGACCCGATGCAGTACGATACCTTGCAAACCTCTGGAACCACCTCGGCCACTCCTCGGCTTGGTTCAGTCCAGTGACCTTTTCAAAGGTACAGGCAAAGATTTCTCCATCATTGCTTTGGTTTACTGTGGCCCCCATATAATATTCTGATATCTGTCAAGGCTTAGTACACAATTTATAAGAATCTGACGGTTAAAATAACCTAAGTTTACTCTACACATCTTGCATTGAAAGTTTCATCTACAACTCTCCATGAGGTGCCGCACAGATTATATTACATCACTTCCTGTGATGATGCACATCGTCTATTTATATAATCTGCCCAGTAACAACCCAATGTCCACTCTTATATTATTGTACAGATGTGAGAAAAGCTGAGGATGAGAATGGAACGTCTGAATGAAGATTTCATGATGCTGATGATGTAAATGAGGCTGATCTGTTTCCCATTCCACAATCTCTCTTTATTTCTGTGCATGTTTCTCGATGCTGTTTCAACCAAATTGAAAAAGAATCACAAATCCTCCTCTGGAACCTCAGGTGTCCATTAACAAAAGGCATGGTGGCCAAGTGGTAAGGCGTCAGTCTCGTAAATTGAAGATCACGGGTTTAATCCCCGTCTGTGCCTTATGATTAGTTTCTCACTTTAAATGTGATGTTTCCAGAAAAGATGTCCGTTGCATTTGTTTTGGCCATCTGGAAATCAGTGTGATGTTACACGTTATCCTGGACACTGGGAAGAACATGAGGAGCAGCCACATGGTCCCTCGAGCCTTCTCTGCCATTGATAGAGTGAAAATAACTGAGGTCCAAGCACTGAACCTTATTACTGTGCATTTGCTTGATATTTAACAGAGCTATTCTATTAATCCCACATCCCACACTCCTGTCCTTTCCCCCATTGTCCTGTTATATTTTCCATGTCAGGTATGTATCCAATTCCATTCAGAGTTAACATTGAATCTGCTTCCACTGACCTTTCAGGATTGCATTCCAGACCAGAGCAACACACTGCTGAAAAAACAATCTCCTCATCACAACTCTAATTCTTTTGTCAATTACTTTAAATGTGTTTCCTCTGGTTACTGACCCTTCTGTCACTGGCAACACTTTCTCCTTCTTCACTCTATCAAAACTCTTCAGGATTTGCATTTCCTGCTGCCTTTGCTGATATAACAAGGCTGAGCACACATCACCAAAAGGAATATGATTGGCTCTGAATCACATTTATCTTTCCTGTCAATCTGATGTGGACCTTGTATTTTCCCGGAACCAAACAACCTGAGCAACAAGTGTGGGTTCCAGTGATTCCCACCGCTCTGAGAGAGAGAGGATGTGATAATGAGCCAGATAGAAGAAAGGAATGAGATAGAGAGTAAAATAGCCCTGGTCTGTTTCTACTAACCCCCGGCCCCCTAAAATGGCATCATTTTCTCCTGCCTCTCCACATTCTAGTCCATTAATTAATGCAATCCTTTCATCTGGAACATAGAACATAGAACAGTACAGCACAGTACAGGCACATCGGCCCATGATGTTGTGCCGAACCTTTAACCTACTCTAAGATCAAACTACCTACATACCCTTCATTCTACTATCATCCATGTACCTATCCAAGAGTCGCTTAAATGTCCCTAATGTATCTGCTTCTACTACCACCGCTGGCAGTGCATTCCACGCACCCACCACTCTCTGTGTAAAGAGCCTACCTCTGACATCTCCCCGAAACCTTCCTCCATCACCTTAAAATTATTCCCCCTGGTGATAGCCCTTTCTGCCCTGGGAAAATGTCTCTGGCTATCCACTCTATCTATGCCTCTCATCATCTTGTACCCCTCTATCAAGTCACCTCTCATCCTTCTTCGTTCCAATGAGAAAAGCCCTAGCACCCTCAACCTTTCTTCGTAAAACATACCCTCCGGGCCAGGCAGCATCCTGATAAATCTCCTCTGCACCTTCTCTAAAGCTTCCACATCCTTCCTATAATGAGGCGACCAGAACTGAACACAATATTCCAAGTGTGGTCTAACCAGGGCTTGATAGAGCTGCAGCATAACCTCGCGGCTCTTAAACTCAATCCCCCTGTTAATGAAAGCCAACACACCATACGCCTTCTTAACAACCCTATCAACTTGGGTGGCAACTTTGAGCGATCTATGGACATGGACATGGACCCTAAGATCCCTCTGTTCCTCCACACCACCAAGCATCCTGTCTTTAAGCCTGTATTCTGCATTCAAATTCGACCTTCCAAAATGAATCACTTCACACTTTTCCAGGTTGAACTCCATCTGTCCCTTTAATTCCTGTTTCCTAATCCATTGATGTTTCACAATGTACTGAACTGTCCCAATCCATTGATATAACTCAGTCTATAGAATTTCCCAATCCACTGATATTTTCCAGTCCATTGACTTTCCCAATCCATTAATGGTTCCTGACCATTGACATTCCCAATCCATTTATATTGCCTGTGATTTCAAAGCAACTGTGGAATACAAATAGTATCAGTATTATCAGATACATCGAGACGAGGTGCAATAGCCAAGTGGACAGATGTTGGGTTTATAAAGAATAAAGCACGAGCTCGACATTTGTCAAGTCTATCACTGGATCTGAACTCTCAACCTACTGTTTTTCTGTGGGTCTGCTGACTTGTATATGTGAAGAACCATTGGATGTTTCTCAATCCTCTGACTTTTCTCATTCTTGTGCCATATTTGTTCCTTTGGGTTCACCAGTGAAGAAAATTATTCCCTATTACATTTGGTGAAGACTTTAATAACCTCACATCCTTGTGTCTCACCATCTCAGGTCAAACTCCCAACAGAAACTTTAAACATTTAACTATTCTGCTGGAAACATTTTCAAGGGCGCAGACATTCCTTCATTACGCTTCCTTCTTTGACATGTGATTGACAAATATGTGTGTAATGGAGAGAGAGAGTGTGAAAAAAGAGAGAGAGAGAGATTGCGATAGAAAGTTAGAGGACCAGCTAAAGACAGATAGAGAGAGAGAGGCAGAGAGAGGTAAAGCGATAGACAGAGAGAGAGAGAGAGAGAAGGAGAGAGAGTCATTGAGTCCTGGAGTCACTACAGTACAGGAAGTCATTTTGCCCATCAAGCCCATGTAAATCAATCCATTCAGTCCCATTCCCCCGCTCTATCCCCATCGCCCTGTAAGTTATCTAAACCTGTCATATTTATTATAATCTTGTACATGTCTATCAAATCTCCCCTCAATCTCCTTTGCTGCAAGGAGAACAACCCCAGCTTCTCCAACCTAACCTTACAGCTAAAATCCCTCATGTCTGGAACCATTCTGTTAAATCTCCTCCACCCTCTCAAGGACACTCACATCCCTCCAAAAGTGTGTTGACTAGAACTGGATGCAATTCTCTGGTTGTGGCCCAACTCGAAATTTATACAGGTTCAGCATAACTTCCCTACTTTTGTACTCAGTACCTCTATTTATGAAGCCCAAGATCCCATATGCTTTGCTAACTACTTTCTCAATGTGTCCTGCCACCTTCAAAGAACTATGCATATGAATCCCCAGGTTTTTATTCCTAAAATATGCTTTATTCATATAAATCTGTAAAAAATGCATGATACAACAGTTCAAAACAGCACCAAGTTGACATTCCAAAAAGTGCAAAGGAAATCAGTTTTCTTCAATACAGGAGTGAGTTGCCTCACAACCCTTCCACTCCATTTTACCTGACATGGACATTTTACAGCAAACCCATATCTGGTGTATACAGCACGAGGGGTTTCCAATGAGTCCAGCTGCCCAGTTCACTATGGCGGGGGGACCTTATACAGTGGTCTTTCCCCATTGAGCCTTTGCAGTGGCTACCCCAAGCTTTAGTGTGTCCCTCAGCACGTAGTCCTGGACCTTGGAATGTGCCAGTCTGCAACACTCGGTCGTGGACAACTTTTTGCGCTGGAAGACCAGCATGTTTAGGGCAGACCAAAGAGTGCCTATCACCAAATTGATGGTCCTCCAGCAGCAGTTGATGTTTATCTCGGTGTGCATCCCTGGGAACAGCCCGTAGAGCACAGACTCCTGTGTTACAGAGCTGCTTGGGATGAACCTCGACAAAAACCACTGCATCTCTTTCCACACCTGCTTTGCAAAGACACATTCCAGAAGGAGGTGGGCAACTGTCTCTTCCCCACCTACTCAGCAGAGATGACATCTGTTATTGAAGCAAAAAGCAGAACCGACCTGATGCACAACATGAAACCAGCAGCCAGAACATTATATGACTTGAAATTAGCCAAGGCAATTGTGCAAAAGACAGTGAGACACTGCGCAAATAAACACTGGACAAAATCACAAATGTAACAATGCTTTCAAAAGCAAATCTCCCGAGTATGCTCACACTCGTCAAGCAGAGGTGACTTTGCTGGCTCAGGCACGTTCGCAGGATGGAAGATGACACATTCCCAAGGGTATTCTGTATGGGGAGGTCTCCGGAGACAGAAGACCAGTTGGATGCCCAAAGCCCCACTTCAAGGATGCCTGCAAGCAGGACATGAAGGCCCGAAACATCGATTTTCACACATGGGAGACACTGGCCAACAACAGAGGGAAATTGTGATATTACCCCTGGACTGGTGTGTGCGTCACCATGACAATCAGTGACTATAGCAGCTTGACAGCAGGTGCCAACATGGAAAACAGCGACACCTGATAATCCCACCTCATATGTGTCACTTGTGGAAGAACCTGCCTCTCACATATTGACCTCTTCAGCTATCGGACAAAGTGCACCATGGGAAACTATCCCATCACCAATGGATTTGCTGCACGTCCATCATCTCACGTAGAAGGAAGGATGACGACGACATCTACAACCAGGGCGGCCCATCGTGCCTGTGGCAGCTCTTTCATTTCCTTTCAACTATTTATCGAAATTCCCTTTTCAACCTTACGATTGAGTCTCCTTCCACCATTCTCTCAGGCAATACATTCCAGACCAAAAACAACAACAACTTGTGTGTAAATTTATAGAGCACCTTTAACGTAATACAGCGTCCCATGGCACTTCACAGGAGTGTCGGAAAGCAAAATTGGACCCCAAGCCACACAAGACCGTATTAGAGCAGATGGCCAAAAGCATGGTCACAGAAGTAGGCTTCCATGAGTGTTTTAAAGGAGGGAAGAGAGGTCGAGAGGTGGAGAGTTCAGGGAGGGAAATCTCAGGCTTCGGGCCTGGACAGCTGATGGCACAGCTGCCAGCGGTGGAGCGATAAAAATCAGCGATGCTCAAAAGACCAGAATTGGAGCAGGGCCTGAATCTCGGGGGGAGTGAACCAAATAAAATCCGGCCCTTTGTATCCCCCTCACAGCTTACATTCCCACCGAGCTTTTTATTTTCAATCAATTTCCCTCTTGCAGTTCTATTTCACACCAAGAGATGGCAGTCTCATGCCATTTCACAGCAAGCTGCATACAAGCTTATTTTACTGCCAGTCCAATACTGTGTTGAGTGGACAAGGATGTGTGTGGTGTGCAGTGTGTGGTATGCAGCAAGGTTAGACTCAAACCAAAGAAGCTGCATCACTCCCAGCGGAAGGGCCGCCCGCGCATCAACACTAGCAGAATTTCTTATCCACAGCTGTTACGTAAGTTTCCAAATTCACTTGACAAATTCCATCAAAACACTCCGACAGGGGATGCAGAGACCAAGTGGGCCCACATCAGAGATGCCATCTATGACTCAGCTATGATCACCTATGGCAAACGTGTGAAGCAGAATGCAGACTGGTTTCAATCAAACTTTGAAGAGCTGGAACCTGTCATAGCCGCTAAGCGAATTGCACTGTTGAACTACAAGAAAGCCCCCAGTGAGTTAACATCCGTAGCTCTTAAAGCAGCCAGAAGCGCTGCACAAAGAACAGCCAGGCACTGTGCAAATGACTACTGGCAACACCTATACAGTCATATTCAGCTGGCCTCTGACACCGGAAACATCCGAGGAATGTATGATGGCATGAAGAGAGCTTTTGGGCCAAACATTAAGAAGATCGCCCCCCTCAAATCTAAATCAGGGGACACAATCACTGACCAACGGAAGTAAATGGACTGCTGGGTGGAGCACTACCTAGAACTGTACTCCAGGGAAAATGTTGTCACTGAGACCGCCCTCAATGCAGCCCAGTCTCTGCCAGTCATGGATGAGCTGGACGTACAGCCAACAAAATCGGAACTCAGTGATGCCATTCATTCTCTAGCCAGCAGAAAAGCACCTGGGAAGCACAGCATTACCCTGAAATAATCAAGAGTACCAAGCCTGCTATACTTCCAGCACTCTACGAACTGCTATGCCTGTGCTGGGACGAGGGAGCAGTACCACAGGACATGCGCGATGGCAATATCATCACCATCTATAAGAACAAGGGTGACCGTGGTGACTGCAACAATTACCGTGGAATCTCCCTGTTCAGCATAGTGGGGAAAGTCTTCACTCGAGTCGCTTTAAACGGGCTCCAGAAGCTGGCTGAGCGTGTCTACCCTGAGGCACAGTGTAGCTTTCGAGCAGAGAGATCCAACATTGACATGCTGTTCTCCCTTTACCAGCTACAGGAGAAATGCCGTGAACAACAGATGCCCCTCAACGTTGCTTTCATAGATCTCACCAAAGCCTTTGACCTCGGCAGCAGACGTGATCTCTTCAGACTACTAGAAAAGATTGGATGTCCACCAAAGCTACTAAGTATCATCACCTCATTCCATGACAATATGAAAGGCACAATTTAGCATAACGGCACCTCATCAGACCCCTTTCCTATCCTGAGTGGCATGAAACAGGGCTGTGTTCTCGCACCTACATTGTTTGGGATCTTCTTCTCCCTGCTGCTCTCACATGCGTTCAAGCCTTCAGAAGAAGGAATTTTCCTCCACACAAGATCAGGTGGCAGGTTGTCCGTCTAAGAGCGAAGACCAAAGTACGGAAAGTCCTCATCAGGGAACTCCTCTTTGCTGACGATGCTGCATTAATATCTCACACTGAAGAGTGGCTGCAGAGTCTCATCGACAGGTTTGCGGCTGCCTGCAACGAATGTGGCCTAACCATCAGCCTCAAGAAAAAGAACATCATGGGACAGGACGTCAGAAATGCTCCATCCATCAATATCGGCGACCACGCTCTGGAAGTGGTTCAAGAGTTCACCTATCTAGGCTCAACTATCACCAGTAACGTGTCTCTCGATGCAGAAATCAACAAGTGCATGGGAAAGGCTTCCACTGCTATGTCCAGATTGGCCAAGAGAGTGTGGGAAAATGGCGCACTGACACGGAACACAAAAGTCCGAATGTATCAAGCCTGTGTCCTCAGTACCTTGCTCTACGGCTGCGAGGCCTGGACAATGTATGTCAGCCAAGAGCGACGTCTCAATTCATTCCATCTTCGCAGCCTCCGTAGAATCCTTGGCATCAGGTGGCAGGACCGTATCTCCAACACATCCCCAGCATATACACCCTCGTGAGCCAGTGGCACTTGAGATGGCTTGGCCATGTGAGCCACATGGAAGATGGCAGGATCCCCAAGGACACATTGCACAGCGAGCTCATCACTGGTATCAGACCCACCAGCCGTCCATGTCTCCGCTTAAAAGATGTCTGCAAACGCGATATGAAGTCCTGCGACATTGATCACAAGTCGTGGGAGTCAGTTGCCAGTGATCGCCAGAGCTGGCGGGCAGCCATAAAGGTGGGGCTAAAATGTGGCGAGTCGAAGAGACTTCGCAGTTGGCAGGAAAAAAGACAGAAGCGCAAGGGGAGAGCCAACTGTGTAACAGCCCTGACAACCAATTTTATCTGCAGCACCTGTGGAAGAGTCTATCACTCTGGAATTGGCCTTCATAGCCACTCCAGGTGCTGCTTCACAAACCAGTGACCACCTCCAGGTGCTTACCCATTGTCTCTCGAGACAAGGAGGCCAAAGAAGAAGAAGATTCTTACACCTCTCTGAGATTTGCCGACATATTTTCTCCTCTATCTCTTCCTGTCTGTTTAGAGGCCTGTAGTACACTCCCAGCCAAGTGATTGTCCCCTTTTTGTTTTTAAATTCTACCCATATGGCCTCATTTGAGGAATTTCTAAGAAATCATCCTTCCTTACTGCAGTCATTGACTCCTTGATCAACAGTGCAATGCCACCTCCTCTTTTACCCCGTCACCTGTCTTGCCTGTAGATTCTGTACCCTGGAATACTGAGCTGCCAGTCCAGCCCCTCCATCAACCATGTCTCTGTGATAGGAATAAGATCATAATCCCATCGCCCTCAATTCATCTGCCTTATTAGTAAGACTCCTTGCATTAAAATAGATGCAATCCAGCCTTGCATTTTTCACTTGTGCCGTAACAGGTCTATATTTGCTCTGCCTTCCAGACTGACTCAGTTTCTCTTTTAAATTTGACTGTGTTTAACCCCCTACTGTACCTCCACTCTGTATCCGACCCCCCTGCCAAATTAGTTTAAACCCCCCCTACCCCCCAAAACAGCACTAGCAAACCTCCCAGCAAGTATGTTGGTCCCGTTCCAGTTCAGGTGCAACCCGTCCAACTTGTATCGGTCCCACCTTTGCCAGAAACAGACCCAGTGGTCGAGGAAACTAAGGCCCTCCCTCCCGCACCATATCCTCAGCCATGCATTCATCTGCTCTACCCTCTTATTCCTATAAACATTAGCATGTGGCATTGGGAGTAATCCAGAGATTACAACCTTTGAGGTCCTGCTTTTTAATCTGCTATCTAGCTCCCTAAATTCTGGTTGCAGGACCTCATCCCTCTTTCTACCTATGTCATTGGTGCCAATGTGTACCATGACCTCTGACTGTTCACCCTCCCACTTGTCCTGCAGCCACTCTGTGACATCCTTGACCCATGCACCAGGGAGGCAACATACCATCCTGGAGTCACGTTTGCAGCCACAGAAATGCCTATCTGTACCTCTTACGATAGAATGCCCTATCACTATAGCTCTTCTACTCCTTTTCCTCCCCTCCTGTGCAGCTGATCCACCTGTGGTGCCACAGACTTGGTTCTTGCTGCATTCCCCTGAGAAGCTATCTCCCCCAATAGTATTCAAAGTGGAAAATCTGTTAGAAAGGGAGATGGATCCAGGGGACTCCTTCACTACCTGCCTAGTTCTTCTACTCTGCCTGGTGGTGACCCATTCCCTTTCTACCTGAGCAGTCTTTACCTGCGATGTGACCACCTCCCTATACGTGCTATCCATGATGATCTCAGCCTCGCGGATGCTCCACAGTATCTCCAGCCGCCGCTCCAGATCCGAAACGTGGATTTCGAGTAGCTGCAGCTGGAGACACTTCCTGCACACGTGTTCGTCCTGGATACTTGAAGTGTCCCTGACTTCCCACGTTGCACAGGAGGATCACTCCACATTGCTGAGCTGCCCTGCCATAACTTACCCTTAATTTATCCCCTTAAATTACCCCAAAATTAAATTATTTACACTAGGGACCTTGATTCTCCCCCAAAAAATACGACCTCCTTTATTGAAAAAACTGTAGACCTTTCCCTTTACTTTTAGTTACTTACCCAGCTATTTAGAGTAACTCCCCAACAGCAGATACTCACCAACCAATCACCTTGCAGCCTTCCTGTGACATCACAGCTCCTTTGTTTTCAAACTCCGGCGTGCCTGGACTGCTCTCCGCTTCTCACCTGGAAGGTGAGTGACTAGGCCGCGATCCTCAGGCTCAATTTATCGGCTCCACTCTCGGTGTTCTCCCCACAGGTCCGCTCCACTCCCGGAAGGTGAGTGACTGGACCACGATCATCGGGCTCAATTTATCGGCTCCACTCTCGGTGTTCTCCCCACAGGTCCAGTCCTCTCCCGGAAGGTGAGTGACTGGGCCGCGATCCTTGGGCTCAATTTATTGGTTCTGCTCTCGGCGTTCTCCCCACAGGTCCACTCCTCACCGCTCCGCCCCCGGAAGGAAAGTCAGTCTGGTATCTGTGACGGACAATGAGGAGAAACACAATATAAGGAGAGAGTGAAATACATTTTACTCTTTAGACGATATTATTTATTATATTTCAGCTGTTCCTTGTTTCACAAATATTTTTGCGGGCTTTTCAAATTTGTGAATGGATTTCAGCTCTGACAATTTGCCACTGTCAATCTCCGCCCCATTTTCTCATTGCCCTTTGATGATCGGCGAAATAGCAGCTACCTGATTGGTGACATGAACCAGCCAATGAGATTCAGCAGACAGTAACCAATCAGAAGTAGCCGGACTGCATTCCTCCAGAAGGTAAAGCAGGGAAGTGCGGGAGGAATTCCTCACTCTTTGTGAAAGTATTTGTGAGATTGTGGAAATGTCTGGAAGAGGAGCAGGGGAGAGACCATGATCCTGTCTCAGGTAAGTTTTTGAGTAAAATGGCTGTAACCAATTCTGTAACTTCAGGCCAGGGAGTGTGTAACACCGTTCGGGTGGTAGTGAAGGATAATGATGGAGATGCACCGGTTGATCGTGCCTTCTTCATTAAGAAAATCCTTATTGATTGCTGTGGATTCCAAGCTGCGAACATCTTCTGCCTGCAGGACTTCCCCAGCTGTGGATATTTTGACGTGACGTCCAAGAACGTGGAGGATGCATCAAGTTCCTGAAGGTGTTCAAGAAGAAGGGAAACCAGGCGCCGCTGTCAATCCTCACAGTGGAGCCACTCTTCACACTGCCATCGCAACGTGACCGGGTGGTGAGAAGCCACCTCTACAACCCCCATGTTCCTGTCGTGGATGTACTCACCTTCCTCACCAGGTATGTTGAGGTGGCCGGCGGCAGCACTGATGTCAAGGACCCATTTGGATTTGGACCAGCTAGCGGCAGGTCAAGGTGACCTTGAAGGTCGATGCCAACGGAGCCATCATCCATCCTCCCTCCAGCTTCGCTTTCGGGAGAAGTCGAGGCTTCATGGTCTATGCGGAGCAGCCCAGAGTTTGTCGTACCTGCGGCAAATCTGGTCACGTGGCAGCTAAATGCAGCACAGTCGTCTGCAAGAACTGCAAGAAGGAAGGCCATCAGACCAAGGACTGTAATCATTGTAAGTACTGCAACCTGTGAGGTGGGGCAGGCCACCTCTACTAAACCTGCCCAAACGCTGCCTCAGTTATGCTCAGGCAGCAAGGATCAAGGAAAGACCGGGTTAAGGAACGGTGAACATGTCTGGTGCTGGGAGGGAAACAAGCAATCCTCCCCACAGCGATGAAAGTCTATCTGAGAAAGAGAAGAAAGGGGAGGCAGCTGCAACCAGTGACCCAACAACTACTCCGTGCCTGGAAACTCCTCCTCCACAGACAGAATTAATGGAGGAGGAGGCAGCAGATGGACAAACAGGTCAGTGGCAGGTGGTACAAAGGAAGACCACAAAGAAAAAAGCTCCAGAAAAAGAACAGGTCAACACCCAACCAGTGGCAAGAGGAGGCTACCGTCTGAGAGAGCCTACAGCAGCTCCTCCTCACTGGACGAGGAAGGGCCGGAACGATGGCACCTCCAAAAGAAGCAGCAGAACTCAAAGGAGCTGGAAGATAAAGCCCACCAGCTCCGGGGCACTGGAAGCTGTGACACGCCCAGCGCACCCCAAACCAAAAGCATGGAACCCAAGGAGATGCTCAGTGCACCCCAGCTCCGGGAGACCGAGAGCAGCGAAGTGTCCTGCGCACTCCAGCTCCAGCTCCGGGAAGTCAGGAACAGTGATGTCTTCGAGGAGGGACCGAGGGGAAAGACACCAACAATAGAGGACAACCCAAGCCTTGCTGCCTACAAGACCCGCCCCCCCCACCCGCCGATGTCACCCCAGTGGAACAAAACCCTCATGAAGAACCATGAGGTGTTTCTGGGATCAACGGATGTGAAACAGCTTGCGTACACTATGGGTATGCAGGAACATACTCAAGGACCGGGACTAGCAAGGACACCTGGTGTGGTAAGCAACACCCAACTTTATAGTGGATATAAAGATTGCTTCGATTAACATGCATTGTGTTAAATCCACCACGTGATGTGTTTCAACCTTGGATGACTTCGCAAAGGTCAAAGCTGGCGTACTGTTTCGTCAGGAGTGTGGAATCCTGCACCGCAGCACTTACAGGCAATGGTCACGATGGTGATCCCATGGGTCATCGATCTGGTCCAGAGGAAATGGTTCCTGTTCCTCCGGCCTGGGGATTCTGCTGCGGGAAGGCAACTTAACCATCTCTGAAGTTAAAATGCTGGTGGGCGGTCGCCTTCTCGTAGCAGATGTAATGTACAACAATGCTCCGCTCCAGTTAAGCAACGTATATGCCCCGGTCCAATACAGTGAGCGGCTGACCTTCCTCCAGCAACTCCCACTGCTGCTGGCGACATCCAGGCCGATCATTCTTGGAGGTGACTTCAACTACATCATTGATGCAGCTGGACGATCTGGCAGTGACGACAGAAAACTGGACGCTCCGCCCAGATTCTTAAAGGAAACAGTATAAAATGCCAAACTGCACAATGTCTTCAGCAAACCTGCAGACAGAGAGCAGCGTAGATACGCCTGGTCAAGATCGGACGGGTCTGCCCGTTCCAGGATTGACTTCCTGTATGTGTCCCCTGCTTTCACGGTCAGATCCACCGACGTTCGTCTCCGGCCACTGCCTCTTACTGGTTGACTGTCACTTACAGGATGACCAGCGGGTTGGCAGGGGGACATGGAAGCTCAATGCTACACTGCTAACCCCAGAGAACATTGAGGAACTCAAAAGAGATTGAAAAAGTTGGAGAACAGTGAGACCCTCTTTGAGTATCCGGTGAACTGGTGGGAAGTGATCAAGGAGAACATCAAGAGGTTCTTTATCTCCAAAGGTGTTCAGAGGGTGAGAGAGACAGAGGGAAATGTCCGCACTCCAGAAAAGAATGCAAAATCTGCTACGGCTGCAGTCGATGGGGGTTGAGGTCAAGGAGGACTTCCAAGAGGTGAAGAGCCAGCAGGCCTCGCTCTTTGCCACGGAGGCCTCCAAGATCATCCTCCGGTCCAGAGTCTGCTCCATTGAGCAGGATGAGACGTGCTCGCGTTTCTTCTTCCAAAAGGTACACAGAGAGAGCTCTGTGATCAGCAGCTTGAAGGAAGAAGATGGCTCGGTCACAACTTCGCAGTCCGACATACTAAGGATTAGCAAATCCTTGAATGCTGGGCTGTAAGACGTGAAGTCTATGGACAGCACGTCCTCCCAGTCCTTCCTGTCATCCATCACAGAGGTCTTAGATGACAGCATGCAGGAGAATCTGGACAAACCGCTAACTCTGGACAAGCTGACAAAGGCCATCAAGTCTTTTGAGACGAAGAAAACTCCCGGAAGCGACGGCTTACCAGTTGAGTTGTATTCGGCCCTGTGGTACTGGGTCAGCCCAGACCTGCTGGAAGTGTACGAGAGTACGCTCCTGGCCGGCAGCATGTCAGAATCCATGAGGAAAGGCATCATCACCCTCATCTACAAGCAGAAGGGGGAGAGGGCAGAAATCAGAAATTGGTGGCCCATCTCACTGCTTAATGTAGACTACAAGGTTCTGTCCAAAGTCATTGCCAGTCGAGTCAACTCTGCTCTGGAGTTGGTGATTCACCCTGACCAGACCTGTACTGTACCCAGCAGGAAGATCTCTGATAGTGTCGTGCTACTCAGGGATACGATCGCCTATGTACGGGTCAGGAGGGTGGACAGCTGCCTCATCAGCCTGGACCAGGAGAAGGCTTTTGACAGGATATCGCACACATACATGATGGATGTGCTTTCCAAAATGGGGTTTGGGGAGAGAATCTGCAATTGGATCAAACTGCTCTGCACAAACATCAGTAGTACAGTCCAAAAAATTGGGTGGTAATCAGAAAGTTTCCAATCAAATCTGGAGTCAGACAGGGCTGTCCTCTTTCCCCTGCCTTGTGTGTTTGCTGTATCGAACCCTTTGCTGAGTCTGTTTGGAAGGATGCGGGCATAAGAGAGGTGACAATCCCAGGCAGTGGAGTCACTCAGGTCAAAGCCTCCCTGTACATGGATGATGTTGCTGTATTCTGATCGGATCCGCTGTCCATTCACAGACTGATGAGCATCTGCGACCAGTTCGAACTGGATTCGGGAGCCAATGTTAACCATGGCAAGAGCGAGGCCATGTTCCTTGGAAACTGGGCTGACCGATCCTTTGTCCCCTTCACTGTCAGGTCAGACTACCTGAAGGTGCTGGGGATATGGTTTGTCAGGGCCGGGACGTGCACCAAAACCTGGGAGGAGCGAGTAGCCAGGGTACAACATAAACTGAGCAAGTGGGAGCAGCGATCTCTCTCTATTATGGGTAAGAACCTGGTCATCAGGTGCAAGGTGCTCACGTTGTTGCTGTAAGTGGCACAGGTCTGGCCCATACCCCCCTCCTGTGCTGTGGCGATCACCCGAGCCATTTCCCGCTTTATCGGAAGACGCAAAATGGACAGGGTCCAGAGGGACACGATGTTCAAACCTCTGGATAAAGGCGAAAAAATGTACTCAACGTCGCCCTCAACCTGATGGCCGCCTTAGTATGTGGCTGCATCAAGCTGTGCGTAGAGCCCCAGTATGCAAACACCAAGTGTCACTATGTGCTGAGGTTCTATCTGACCCCGGTGTTGCGAAGGATGGATCTGGTCACATTGCCACGGAACGCTCCATCCAGTTGGACTGTGCGTTCGTGGAAATGTTTGTGTGGAAAAACACCTTTGACCACCAATCCATCAGGCAGTGGTCTGCACGGAATGTCCTCAAGTCTATTTTTGGAAAAGAAAAGTCTGGAAGAGGAAAGACCGGCAGGAAAGCTCGGTCCAAGGCCAAGTCTCGCTCCTCCCGGGCTGGACTGCAGTTCCTGGTGGGCCGTGTTAACAGGCTCCTGAGAAAGGGCAACTATGCTGAGCGTGTGGGTGCCGGAGCCCCGGTCTATCTGGCTGCTGTGCTCGAGTATCTGACCGCTGAAATCCTCGAGTTGGCCAGTAACGCAGCCCAGGACAATAAGAAGACCCGCAACATCCTCAGACACCTACAGCTGGCTGTCCAGAATGACGAGGAGCTCACCAAGCTGCTGGGAGGGGTGACCATCACTCCGGGCTGGGTGCTGCCTAATATCTAGGCCATGCTGCTGCCCAAGAAAACCAGCGCTCCGGGCACCAAAACCAAGGCAATCTGCCAGGATTTTATCAAATACCCAAAGGTTCTTTTCAGAGCCACCCACAGTATCATTCTTGTAAATCTCCTCTGTACTCTCTACACAGCAATTATGTCCTTTCTGTAATGTGATGACCAGAACTGTACGCAATACTCCAGCTGTGGCCAAACCACCGTTTTAAACAGTTCTCGCATTACATCCCTGCTTTTGTCAACCAAGAAAGGAAAGCATTCCATATGCCTTCTTCACCACTCTATCTACCTATCCTGTCACTTTCAGGGACTTGTGGACATGCACTCCAAAGTCTCTCACTTCTTCTACCCATCTCAATATCTTCCCGTTTATTATGTATTCCCTTGCTTTGTTCGCTCTCCCCAAATGCATTACCTCACACTGCTCCAGATTGAATTCCATTTGCCACTTTTCCGCCCACTCAATTAATCCATTCATAAGTCTACAGCTATCCTCCTCACCATCAATTACACAGCCAATTTCCCAATCATAGCTCCCACATTTAATTCCAAATAATAATTTTTTTTTAAGAGATACAGCACTGAAACAGGCCCTTCAGCCCACCGAGTTTGTGCCGACCATCAACCATCCATGTTATACTAATCCTACACTAATTCCATATTCCTACCACATCCCCACCTGTCCCTATATTTCCCGACCACCTACCCAGGGACAATTTATAATGGCCAATTAACCTATCAACCAGCAAGTCTTTGGCATGTGAGAGAAAACTGGAGCACCCAGAGAAAACCCACACAGGCAGTACCCAGAATTGAACCCGGGTCGCTGGAGCCGTGAGGCTGCGGTGCTAACCGCTGCGCCACTGTGCTGCCCGTGTGGTAATATACACCACAAACAGCAAGGGACCCAACACTGAACCCTGTGGAACGCCACTGAAAACCGCTTTCCATGTGCAAAAACATGCGTTGACTACTATCCTTTGTTTCCTGCCACTGAGTCAATTTTGGATCCAACCTGCCACATTCCCCTGTATCCCATGGGCTTTCATTTTATTGACCAGACCTCCATGTGGGACCTTATCAAATGCCTTACTAAAATCCATGTAAACCACATCCACCGCACTATCCTCATCAATGCTCCTTGTTACTTCCTCAAAAAACTCAATCAAGTTAGTGAGACATGACCTTCCCTTAACAAATCCATGCTGACTATCCCTGATTAACCCATGTCTTTCCAAGTGGTAGTTTATCCTGTCCCTCAGAATTGATTCGAATAATTTACCCACCACTGAGGTCAGACTTACCACATCCTTTTAAAATAATAGTACAACGTTCGCAGACCTCCAATCCTCCGGCACCTCCCCCATATCCAGTGAGGATTTGAAGATGATCCTCAGCGCATCCACTATTTACTCCTTGGCTTCCTTTAACAACCTCAGATGCAAACCATCTGGCCCTGGTGATTTATTCATTTTCAAGGATGTCAGACGCTCTAGTACTTCCACTCTCATTATGCTTATTGTATCTAATATTTCACACTCCTCTTCTTTTACTACAATGTCTGCATCATCCCTCTCCTTTGTGAAGGCAGAGACAAAAAACTCATTAAGAACCCCGCCCACATCTTCTGGATCCACACAGAAGTTCCCTTGTACATCTCTGATAGGCCATACCCTTTTCTTAGTTATCCTCTCGCTCTTCATGGACTGATAAAACATCTTTGGGTTTCCTTCAACTAGTTGTATCCAGTCCACATCCACCAAATCACCTCTCAGTTTTGTAAAATTTGCCTTCCCCCAATTTCGAACTTTTACTTTTCGAGCTGCCCTGCCATTACTTAGCTTTACAAACTCATTATTGCTCGTGTAATAAGTAGAATAATTTACCAGTTACTCACCGATCAGCTTCTTCCCCTGTATCATGGAGGCTGAAAAGGCAGAAGAGAAGAGACCAAAGAGCACCTCCTTCCCCTCCTCAGTGAAGTCCCTCACACATCAACTCACAGCTTTACACTCTGTCCAAACAGCACTTTCTAATTAGTAATTATTCATAAATTACACTAACTAAAACATTAGTAACCTGACCAATTATAAGGTAGCTATTTGAGGGCTTTTAAACAAAGAGCTTTTTTCCCTATCCCAAAGGCTCTTTTCAGATCCACCCACAGTATCTGAAAGGGCTGATTACTGTCTGAAGTCTGCTGTACCCACACCTCTGTCTATCCCTCTTCATCGAGAACAACCAGCGTCATCTTCCATTCCTTTCACCATCATGTGTTTAACTCGCTTCTCCTTATAGACAGTCAGATATCAATGTAATAATGAAATGATCTGTGTCAGTGCTGGCCATTTCCCTGTCCTGATTTCAGACCCCACTCTGGACACTTGTTTCCCATTCCAGGACCTTCTTGTATTAATATTCAGCACCACCTGTCAGTCAGAAACTTGTCTCAATGAACCGATCCTTTTCCTGAACTTCCAACTGCTGCTGTCTATTTCTCGAGGGAAAGAGCAGCTCACTGTGTAAGGAAGTGAGGGGAATGTAACCCGGCTGCTGGTGAGAAGGTCCCGTCTTCTCAATCAAAAGCCTTTTATTTTACTTCAGTGATTCCCAGATTCCCAGCTGGTCCGTTGAGGATTTTGTTTTCACAGAAATAGCTTGTTAAATACAAATCTGATTCCAACATGTCAGTAACAGGACAGAATGGGAACCTTTAAAAGGATGAAGCAACTATTTCAGCGGCTTCTCACTGTCCCCCTGAAGCCTGTGTGAAGGGGAATTACCAATAGTCTGTAATTTATTACTTCCACACCGAGTTTGAGTTATTTGTCGTGTGAAAGATTGCTGAACGGAGTCTTTTACTGTCAGTTACGGATGAGAAGTTGACAAAAATTGGCAAAATAAAGCTGTTCATAAAATAGCACCAGCAATTTGAGTCGTTAAAAGCAAAATTGTGTTTTAAAAGTTTATTTAAACCGCTACGGGAAAATAGATTTTTATGTACTTTTCCAGTCGATCACTTCTTTTCCAAAGTGAAATTGGCGGCTTTCACAAATTCAAATATTCTGCCAGGTTGACAGGTTCAACCAATGATTTTTTGTATTTTGTGCTTCGAGGTTCTCTTATTGAATTGTTCCTGAGGACTAAGGGCCGTGTGGCCTAGTGGATAAGGCGTCTGACTTCAGTGTATTCGATGATGTTATCAGAAGATTGCAGTTTCGAGTCCTGCCACAGTCATTTTGACCCAAAGGGTTTCTGCAGGGCTTTGGGGATCAAGTCGGGGACTGAACAGATTGGAAACCCGACATGGACTTGATGGGGCGAATGGCCTCCTCATGTGCTGTCACTGACTTTATGAGAAGAGGGTGACCAATCAGAAGTGGGCTCGGGTTCCAGCGGGCTCAAACTGCAGGAATTCCAGGTCCCTGAATGACTGAGCTGAAACTGATCAGTTTCACTGCAGGAAACACCGTCTCGGGAGAAATAACATCACAAATAATTCAATTTGACTAATTATTCAATTATCAAACAATGGGCAGATGTGAAGGTGTGATGTTACTTTTCACTGTGAGGGGAGAATCCACCATCTGGGTAAATCAGCAACTTTATAACATCGTCTGTACGTTTGGAAAAGAAACGATGAAAACTCTCCCCAAATCCCTGGTGCGGTGGAAAGGCTCAATTCAGAGATTGGACTATAACGAGAGCACAACATAAATCATTAACTGATATTTCCGGCATAAAACACACCCCAGCTCCCGTTCCCATGTCACTGCTGTCCCTATGAGGCGGTGGCTGACTCTGAAAAGAGACTTTGTTTTGTGTTTCTGCAGGAAAACCACAAAGATCCTCCCAGGCAGTGAAACTCATCTTCCCAGAATCTCCATACCAGATTGAAACAGAAAACACAAAGACAGTGAGAAAGTTCCAGAGAGTTACTGAGCATTGAAACCAATGAAATAAACCAATTCTAGAGAGATGTTGGTGCAGCTTTTTCAGAGAGATTGTGGGTGGCTCTTAAAAGAGCCGTTGTGTTTCGAGTGTTTTCACTACACGGTGGAGTTTTACTTGGAGTTGATGTACTTGGTCACTCACTTTGTCCCTTCTCACATTCCGAGCGCTTTGTTGGGTGGAAATGTTTCTTCAGGCAGTTTCAACAGCTCAGAGCCGACATTGAGTCAGAAACCAGAAATGGAAGTACGGGACACAGACAAGGAATTGAGGCTGAACCTTTCTAAATCTCACTGGTTATCGGCCTCAGCTAGAGCATTGTGTCTAATTCCATGCTCCACACTTTAGCAGGAATGGCAAGGCCTTAGAGAGGGTGCAGAGGAGATTTACTAGAATGTATCAGAGATGCAGGAATTCAGCTAATGTGGAAAGAATAGGGGTCTGGGGTGTGTGAAGCTGGGGTCCTTCTTCTTAGAGAAGAGATGTTAATGGGGCAGTTAATAGTTGTGTTCAACATTGTGAAGAGTTTTTATAAGAAGAAAGAAGTTTGACTACAATTAGGCAGAGCCTTGGTGAGATCACACCTGGAGCACTGTGTACAGTTTTGGTTCCCCTTATCTAAGGAAGGATATACTTGCCTTAAAGGAAGTGTATCAAAGTGTCACTCGATTGCTTCCTGGGATGAGGGGATTGTCCTATGAGAAGAGATTGAGTAGACGAGGCCGATATTCCTCAGAATTGAGAAGAGTCAGAGGTAATCTTACTGGCACCTAAAAATCTTAAAGGATTTAACAGGGGAAATGCTGGGAGGATGTTTACTCTGTCTGGGGAATCTAGAACTAGGAATCACAGTCTCAGTATAAATGGCTCCATCATTTAGGACTGAGAAGAGGAGAATTTTTTTTCACTCAAAGTATTGTGAATCTTTGGAATTCTCTACGCGCAGTGGTTAGCACCGCAGCCTCACAGCTCCAGTGACCTCGGTTCCGTTCAGGGTATTGCCTGTGCGGAGTTTGCAAGTTTTCTCTGTGACCGCGTGGGTTTCCGCCGGGTGCTCCAGTTTCCTCCCACAGCCAAAGGCTTGCAGGTTGATAGGTAAATTGACCATTGTAAATTGCCCCTAGTGGAGATAGGTCGTAGGAGAATGGTGGGAATGTGGTAGGGAATATGGGATGAATGTAGGATTAGTATAAATGGGTGGTTATTGGTCGGCACAGACTCGGTGGGCCGAAGGGCCTTTTTCAGTGCTGTATCTCTCTGTGACTCTAGAGATGTGGATGCTCAATCATTGGGTATATCCAAGAGAGAGATCGATAGGTTTTTGGATACGAAGGGAATCAAGGGATCTGTGCTCGTGTGGTAAGATGGAGTTGATGTAGGAGATCAGCTGTGATCTTATTGAATGGCAGAGCTATTTCGATGGGCCGAATGGCCTACTCCTATTTTTTATGTAAAGTTCCATTCCTCTCAGGGAATATTTAATTTTCAAAAAGAGAAATACTGCACACACTGGAAACCTGAATAATAACAGAAGATTCTGGAAACACTCAGCAGTTCCAGCAGTATCTGTGTAGAGAGGAAGGTAGGAGCAATGTTTCAGGTCTATAGAAGGGTCACAGAACTGGACCACTAACCCGAGCTTCTCTTCTCCACAGTTGTTTCCGGACTGGCTGAGTGTTTTCAGTATTTTAGGCTTTTTCTTTCTGTATTTCATCCTTTTCCCATTTGACTATTTGCTGTGAAACTTTCAGCGTTGTGCTCAATTCTTTGTGTCGTTGTGTTTTCTTTATTTGAAGTAATGTAAATAGTAACCTGAAATGAATTTGCCAAATGGTTGGGCAAATTGTTACAACCAGTTTTTGAGCAAGTTCTCCACAAACACAGTGAAGGATTCCTTCACATTTGTGAAGACCATCCAGGACTTGCATATCGATAGCAATGCCGTGTCCATGTGTCATTTGACATTGCTAGCCTATTCACCAATGTACCACTTCAGGAAGCCATAGATATTTGCACTGCAGTGCTATATCATGGTGATCTAGACCCGTCACCATTGTGCGAATCAGTATTCATTGAACTTATGAACTCGGCAACTTGCATAGTTGAGATCAGTTTTATTGACACCATGTATCGCTGGTGTTGCCATGGGATCCCCTCTAGGCCCAGCTCTCACAAACATCTTTGTTGGATTCCATGACAAACCTGTTTTTAAGGGAATGACACCTAACCTCCGACCTCTTGCATATTTCCAATATGTAGATGATACGTTTGCTATATTTGAATCCGCAGCTGCATGAAATAATTTCCTTGCACGTCTTCATGGGCTCCATCCTACACTCAAATTCACCTTTGGAATGGAGCTGTCAAATGAGCTCCCTTTCCTTGATGTACTAGTTGAGAAATCTGCTAAGGGGTTTTCTACCACGGTCTACCGCAAACCTACCTTCACTGGTCAATACACGCGTTGGGATTATTACAGTTCCACGCGCTATAAGATTGGCCTTATCGGCAACCAATCACTGACCGACATTGGCTCCTGGTCCAGCAACAACTCAACCTCAAAATCCTCAGACCTGCTGAGTGGTTCCAGCATTTCTTGTTTTTATTTCAAAATACTCATCCTTGTTTCTAAATCCTTATGTGTTCTCACCTGTCCCAACCTCCTTCCTCCCTCCGTAACCACCTCCCTCCCCCCTCCGTAACCACCTCCCTCCCTCCGTAATCACCTCCCTCCCTCCCTCCGTAACCACCTCCATGCAAGCTTGATGCTGAAATAGGGCGAATCAAAGACATCCTGCATTACAATGGCTACACTGATCAGATCATTTCTCACTGTATATCGCACAAACTTATAAACGGGCTGAAGGACGTCATTTTGAGCCCTGAAAAGTGCCCAGTCTCCCTCAAATTACCCTGGAAGGGTAATTTAACCCCAGTATTTGAGTAACAGGTGAAGCGAGCTGTTTCCTGCTGTTACTATGCAGGAGCAACAAGTGTGGTGTTCACCACTAACAGGATGCTGCTGTCAAACAAAAGAGACGTCCTGCCTATCACACAAATAAGTAACGTGATATATGAATTTCAATACCAGTGTGATGCTCGGTTTCTAGACCGTACATCCCAAAACTGGCGGATTGTATCAAATAACATGTCCCTTCCGCTGTTCGCAATGGGCCCTACCCAACCAACCCGTGCTTGCAAAACTCAAAACACAGTATCCAACATGAGATGTGATTCCACAATAGGACAACATTTGCTAAATAATTCTCAGTGTGCTATGAATTACACTGACAACCAATTTAAGACTGTCAGTTGGGCTCGCAGTGTGGTGCATTGGTGTGTACTGTAAACTACATATATTAATACACAGGGCCCTGTTCTTTGCAGACAGAAAGAACATGCACACACATTGTGCCAGTTTAAGCTAAACAAAATAAGTGACAGCCATTCACTGGCTCATTCCACAGGGCAATGCCCTGACCAATCAGAGTCAAGCTGCCTGGTTTAAACTTCAAACAAAGCTGGGCAGTTATCTGTCAATGACCATAAACTGATGCATTCTGAATGGCAATGCCTCGACCAATCAGAGTTCACTTGCCAACCAATCAGCACTCTCTTCTCACACAGAAGAAAGTTGGTGTTTTCCCTTAAATTGGTATTCTTGTGGATTGCCCTGCTGAGTGCAAGACGAAAACAACTGGCTACCAAAGTTTGGACAACATGTCACTATTTTCACGAAATGATTACTTTTATTTTCAATATAAAAATATAAAGCAATATGAGTGTAACATTTACAGACAAATTCTATTACCTCACATTGCCTGATTCTTTCACACTGACAGACTATGTGAACTACTGTCCCGATTTTGCAGTTCTCACTTCCAGTTAGCAAATGTCCGCAATCTGTGATACAGTGCAGTTTACAGACCAGACCGTCAATCACAACATGCAATAATTGTTCAGCTTATGTTGGACTGGTGGGATTTAGAAATACTAGGAATTGAGATGAGCTGTTATTGTATTTAATTATTTGTTTCATGGGATGTGGACGTCGCCAGCCAGGCCAGCATTTATAGTCCATCCCTAATTGCCCATGAGAAGGTGGTGGTGAGCTTCCTTCTTGAACCACTGCAGTCCATGTGGGGTAGGTACACCCACAGTGCTATTAGGAAGGGAGTTCCAGGAATTTTACCCAGCGACAGTGAAGGAATAGCGATATAGTTCCAAGTCAGGATGATATGTAGCTTGGAGGAGAACTTTCAGGTGGTGGTGTTCCCATGCATCTGCGGCCCTTGTCCTTCTAGGCAGTAGAGGATGTAGGTTTGGAAGGTGCTGCCTGAGTAGCCTTGGTGCATTGTTGCAGTGCATCTTGTAGATGTTACACACTGCTGCCACTGTACGTCAGTGGTGAAGGGAGTGAATGTTGTGGACGTGGTGCCAATCAAGCGTGTTGCTTTGTCCTGGATGGTGTCGAGCTTCTTGAATGTTGTTGGAGCTGCACCCATCCGGGCAAGTGGATAGTATTCCATCACACTCCAGACTTGTGCCTTGTAAATGGTGGACAGGCTTGGGGAGTCAGGAGGTGAGTTACTCACCGCATGCTTCCTACCCTCTGACCAGCTCATGTAGTCACACTATTTATAAGGCGACTCCAGTTCAGTTTCTGTTCAATGGGAACCCCCAGGAAGTTGATAGTGGGGGATTCAGCGATCGTAATGCTGTTGAATGTCAATGGGAGATCGTTAGATTCTCTCTTGTTCGAGATGGTCATTGCCTGGCACTTGTGTGGCGCGAATGTTACTTGCCACTTATCAGCCCAAGCCTGGATATTGTCCAGGTCTTGCTGCATTTCTACATGGACTGCTTCAGTATCTGAGGAGTCGCAAATGGTGCTAAATTTTGCAATCATCAGTGAACATCCCCATTTCTGCCCTTATGATTGAAGGAAGGTCCCTGATGAAGTAGTGAAGAAGGTTGGGCCGAGGATACTACCCTGAGGAACTCCAGCAGTAATGTCCTGGTGCTGAGATGACTGACCTCCAACTATCACAACCATTTTCCTTTGTGCTAGGTACGATTCCAACCAGTGGAGAGTTTTCCTCTTGATTCCCATTGACTCCAGTTTTGCTCTGGCTCCTTGATGCCATACTCAGTCAAATGCTACTTTGATGTCAAGGGCAGACACTCTCACCTCACCTCTTAAGTTCAGCTCTTTTGTCCTTGTTTGAACCAAGGCTGTAATGATGTCAGGAGCTGAATGGCCCTGGCGGAACCCAACCGAGCGTCAATGAACAGGTTATTGCTAAGCAAGTTCCCCGTCGATGACACCTTCCATCACTATACTGATGATTGAGAGTAGACTGATGCGCAGCAATTGGCTGGGTTGGATTTGTCCTGCTATTTGTGTACAGGACATACCTGGGCAATTTTCCACATTGCCGAGTAGATGCCAGTGTTGTAGATGTACTGGAACAGCTTGGCTAGGGGCGCGGCAAGTTCTGGAGCACAGGTCTTCAGTACTATTGCCGGAATATTGTCAGGGCCCGTAGCCTTTGCTGTATCCAGTGCCTTCAGTCGTTTCTTGATATCACGTTGAGTGAATCGAATTGGCTGAAGACTGGCATCTGTGTTGCTGGGGACTTCAGAAGGAGGCCGAGATGGATCATCAACACGGTACTTCTGGCTGAAGATTGTTTCAAATTCTTCATCCTTGTCTTTTGCACTGATGTGCTGGGCTCCCCCATCATTGACGTTGGGGATATTTGTGGAGCCACCTCCTCCTGTTGGTTGTTTAGTTGTCCACCACCATTCATCATTGGATGTGGCAGGGTGTAGATCTGATCCGTTGGTTGTGGGATCACTTAGCCCTGTCTATTACATGCTGCTTCTGCTGTTTGGCATGAAAGTAGTCCTGGGCTGTAGCTTCATCAGGCTGACGCCTCATTTCAAGGTATACCTGGTGCTGCTCCTGGCATGCCCTCCTGCACTCTTCATTGAATTAGGGTTGATCCCCCAGCTTGTTGGTAATGTTAGAGTGGGGGAATATGCCGGGCCATGAGGTTATAGAATGTGGTTGACAACAATTCTGCTGCTGGTAATGGTCCACAGCACCTCATGGATGTCCAGTTATACATTGCTAGATCTGTTCAAAATCTATCCCATTTAGCACAGCTGTAGTGGCACACAACACGATAGAGGGCATCCTCAATGTGAAGACAGGACATCATCTCCACAAGGACTGTGCAGTGGTCACTCCTACCAATACTGTCATGGACTGATGCATCTGCGGCAGGCAGATTGGTGAGGATGAGGTCAAGTATGTATTTCCCTCTTGTTCGTTCCCTCACCACCTACTGCAGACCCAATCGAGCAGCTATGTCCGTTAGGACTCGGCCAGCATGGTCAGTAGTGTTGCTACCGAGCCACTCACGGTGATGGACATTGAAATCCCCCAGGCAGAGTACATTCTGGACCCTTGCCACCCTCAGTGCTCCCTCCAAGTGGTGTTCATCAGTCTCTCGCTGTCTCTTGCTGGTTTGCTCAGTCTCTTTCTCTGTACCTTTCAAAACGTCAAAGGGTCACTGACCCGAAACGTTGACTCTGCTTCTCTTTCCACAGATGCTGCCAGACCTGCTGAGTGATTCCAGCATTTCTTGTTTTTGTTTCAGATTTCCAGCATCCACAGTATTTTGCTTTTACCTTTCTCTGTCTGTTCATTTCTGGGTCCTGATAATCTCTTCCTGGTTTTCTGTGTGTCTTTCTCTGCCTGCCTCATTGTTGGTGCTGTTACTCTGTGTCCTTGTGTCATTGTGCAATGAGGGTGAGTCCGTCAGCACGTGTGTTGCTGAGTCCGGGATTCTTGAGAAATCCGACGACAATCCTATTTTCATAAAAACATGGGGGAAATGAACATATTTCACTAACAGGCAGCTGCAATTTAATGCAGCAGTTAGCAGAGTGGCGCAGCGGAAGCGTGCTGGGCCCATAACCCAGAGATCGATGGATCGAAACCCTTTTCTGCTATTTATGCTTGGTAAGAATGCAAACCGTTCACTTTCAATACGTCAAATATTTACCCATAATGACAAGATGCTTCCAAAGGCACCCTATTGCAATCAGCATTTTCCTTCCAGTGAACACATCAATCAGCAACAACTCACTTTTGCTCACACGAACACAAGCTGCAAACACGGACCAGCCGAGTCTCTCCCACTTTGTCAACCCCTTCCTGCAGAGCCTCCGCTCCACCACCAGATGGTGATGTTGGCCACAATAAAACCAGGGCAAATGGTCACAGTGAGGAGACGGTCAGTAACAGAAAATAAAACAATAACAGGGAAAACCTTTACACAACAACAGGGTACATCTTTACACAACAGAAACATATTTACACACCAGGAAATACCTTTAGACAACAGGGAGAATACAATCATGTTTCTCCATCTCAGTCTCGTTGTCTCTCTCTCTCTGTCCCTCAGTTTTGCTTCCTCACAGTCTATTGGTTTTCTGTGTGTTTTTCTCTGTCCTGTTGTCGATGGTGTTACTCAGCGTCTTTGCAACATTGTGTAGCGAGGTTGAGCCTCCCAACACCTGTGTTGCTGTAATAAAAACAGAAATTGCTGGAAATGCTCAGCAGGTCTGGCAGCATCTGTGGAGAAAGAAACAGTTAACAGTTCAGGTCTGTTTCCTTAGCTCACATTAACTTTGTTCTCTCTCCACAGATGCTGCCAGACCTGCTGACTATTTCAAGCATTTTCTGTTTACGTTTCAGATTTCCAGCATCTGCAGTATTTTGCTGTTGTACGTGTGTTGCTATGTCTGGGACTGTTTGAGTGCAATGCTATTGCTTTATAAACAGCGTTGAAACAAACATTTATCTCGCTAACACACAGCACTAATACACAGCTGGATACAAACAGCAGCCTGCAGCAGAGGGCACAGTGGAAGTTTATTAACACAAATAATTCACCAACACTATATTTACTGCTATCCACATTCACACCACGCTTCATTTTAACACGTTTTACTCTTTATTTACATCAACTTCTTGCTTCCAATAAACACTTCAATTTGGAACACAGCTTCCAAATCACCTTTATTCACAAACCCGAACACAAGCTGCAAATGCTGCAAACACACACCAGCCCAGACTTTCACCTTTCTGTCAACACATTCCTGCATCACTGCCTCTCCACCAACAGTTGTCGCTAGAATCATACAATCAGAATGGCGACAGAACAGAAGGAGGTCATTCGGCCTGTCGAACCCGTGCTGGCTCTCTGTTGGAGCAACTCACCTCGTCTCACTCCCCAGTCAGTTCAATTTTTGTGGTGGGAAAACTTCTCGAAAGAATAATTCGGGACAAAATTAATAGTCCCATGGACAAATGTGGGTTAATTCAAGAAAGCCAGCATGGATTTCTTCAGGGAAAATCATGTTTAACTGTCCTGCTGGAGTTTTTTGATGAGGTAACAGAGAGGGATGATGAGGGCAATGCTGTTGATGTGGTGTACATGGACTTTCAAAAGGTCTGGCAGCATCTGAATGGTCACTGACCTGAAACATTAACTCTGTTTCTCTCTCCACAGATGCTGCCAGACCTGCTGAGTATTTCCAGCACTTTTTGTTTCTATTTCAGATTTCTAGCATCTGCAGTATTTTGCTTTTATTGACTTTCAAAAGGAGTTTGATACAATGCAACACAACAGACTTGTGAACAAAGTTATAACTCATGGAATAAAAGGCGCAGTAGTAACATGGATATGGAATTGGCTGAGTGACAGGAAACAAAGAGTAGTGATCAATGGATGTTCTTCGGGCTAGAGGAAGGTTTGTAGTGGAGTTTCCCAGGAGTCAGTGTTGGGACCCTTGCCTTTCCTGATATATATTAATGACCTAGACCTTGGTGTACAGGGCAGAATTTCAAAGTTTATGGATGATACGAAAATTGGAAGCATTGTGAATGTGTAGTAACAATTCTGTGATTCTGTGATTCCAATATTCAAGTCATTTATTATATATGGTGGTCCTGACACTGACACTTGTGGACATCACTGTCCACCATCTTCCATTCTGAAAAACAACTAAATACCACAACTCGCTTTTCTTGATATTTCATACATTTTTTAATCTAAGCAGATACTGACCCTCCTTTTCCATTAGCCTCAGTTTTGTTACCCAGCCTTTTATGTGGTAGTTTGTCAAACGCTTTCTTAAAATCCATGTAGACAACATCCATTGCTTTCCCTTCATCAACCATTCTGTTACTTCATCAAAAAAGTCAGTTATTTATTAATAGATGCAGTACTGAAACAGGCCCTTCGACCCATCAAGTCTGTGCCGACCAACAACCACCCATTTATGCTAATCCGACATTAATCCCATATTCCCTATCACAGCCCCACCATTCTTCTCCCACCTACCTGCACTGGGAGCAATTTACAATGGCCAATTTACCGATCAATCTGCAAGTCTTTGGCTGTGCGAAGAAACCCACGCAGTCACAGGGAGAACTCAAACTGCGCACAGGGACTGAACACGGGTCGCTGGAGCTGTGAGGCTGCGGTGCTAAACACTGATCGCCCAAGATGACCGTGGCAGGACTCGAACCTACAATCTTCTGATAACCTCGTTAAATACACCGAAGTCAGACGCCTTACCCATTAAGCCACACGGCCAGTAGTGAAGATTTGAAAAGGTGCTGAACCTCTCAGTTTTCGGTCTACCCAAACCAAGTTCAAGGCCTGAATAATGAACCAATTGCCTCATTAGTTCTGTGAATAATACAATGATTTAATAGACAAAGTTTTGAAACATTCCTGCCCATAAATCTTGATAACAGAGAGTGTGTGGATCTTTTGACTCAGAATGTTTATTGGATACAGTCCTCAGATCCTACAAGGAACCCCTGAACATCCACAGTAAAGATAGTGTGGATGAGGAAATGGAAGAGCCGGGAGCTGAAACTCAGGGACGGCCGAGCTCTCCTGTCATTGAGCTTGTGTGTCTGCTCTGCTCGCCGCACTTCCGGCTCTACTTTGTTTCCAATGAAAAGATGAAAAGGGCCGTTCGGTTTTCCTCTCACTGACAGCGTGTTCCACTCGGGTTAATATAACCCGGGACTTTTGCTGCTGAAATGAATTCTGCAAGGTCCCAGCAAACACACCGGCTCCCTCCTTTCTCCCCTCTTTCTGTCGGATTGTTTTACCAGGAGGGGCTCAATAATAGCAAACCCCCTGCAGGGAATGACCGCAAATTGAGCATCAAAATGGGGCAAGTGGGCAGCTTTCTGGGTTCTAGGTTCCCCCTACCCCGTCCCTCCCTCCCGTCCAAGCCCCTCTTCACTTTCTTTGGGACTTTGATGAGGGTGAAATGGGGAAAGTTCCCATTGATGTTTGAATGCTGAATTGCTGCAGAGATCTGCGCACGCGCTGTGTTGCCCCGCCCCCAGTGGGACATCACAATGAGGAGTGGAGCCATTGTGCATCCTTTCCCCAACCCAGTCTGTGAGGCCATTCACTCAATCAGGGGAAGATGCTTTAAATCAGCTGCTAATGGAGACTTCCCGGGCCCGGGGGAAGGGAACAAACAGCATCTGCTTCCAGCAGCCATTGCTTTGGGAGCGTGTCCGCAGATGTGCTCAGAGATTAGCACTGAGTGGTGGGAAGTTGAGGGGGAGTCGGGGAGTGTTTGTAACAGAAACTGTGGAGCAGGAGCTGCTCCCGGAACATGGAGTGAGCCGGGGACACGGGGAAGGGAGAGTTCATTCTCGGACAGTGTCTGTACAGGCTCAGAGAGACACAATGGGAAGAAATCACTATTGAAAATCACTGACAATTTCACCACCCAAAGGAGAGGGAATTTTCCTGCTTTAGTTCCAGTCTCTCACTGTTTGTTGGATTGTGAACAGTGGGGGGAAAATAGCCGCAAAATAACGATGTGGACAGTTAGACAAAGAGCATTTATTGCAGACACCAGGTGAGAAGTGTGAAAGGCACATTTTAAATAGTGGCTGCTTGTTTTCCGTTGAAATAGAAATGTGACTGTGTAAAGGTCACTGCTCTATCGGACAGTCCCAGTCATTGAGCAGTGCAGGGCTTGTGTTGTTTCTGAATGTCACAAACTTGTTGTAAAACCACTGCAAACACCTGGTAAACAGAAGCTGAATACTGCAGTACTGCAGTGGAGTCAGACACTGACACTGTTTGTGTTCCTGGTTTTCATTTTATGATTGTTCATAATGATTATTATTGGGACGATTACATTGATCGCTTTTGTATCTTCTATCTCACCAGTTCTTTCATTCCTGCAGGAAAATACATGAAGGAACCTGACTGGATGTGGTGATTCTTGGACACAAGGAAAAGTGCAGTGATCTCGTTCCAACACACAATCGGTACAGGATCACTCCCAAAGCACAGAGATACTGCCAGCTCATCAGTTCCACTGGAACAAACAAAAGAAGTAGTCAGACAGACACTGATCCCAAAGTCAAGAGAGACACATTTTCAACCCAACAGTCAAACAACAGCAGGAGAGACAGAAGTTGTTTCTATTTCACTCCAATTCAGTACAGCTGACAGGTTGATACATCAATCACAGTCCAAAAACAAACTCACTATCAGATCTAAATAAACTCTGTCACCATGGTCACATTTTAAATATAAAATCTGAAATAGAACAGGCAAAATTTACAGAATTCAAAGGTACAGAATGAATGCAAGGAGGCTTCAAGGGGATTTGGACAGGTTAAATGAATGGGCAGAACATGGCAGATGGAATATAATGTGAATAAGTGTGAAGTTCTCCACTTTGGTCGAATAAACAGAAAGACAGAGTATTTCTTAAATGGTGAGAGGTTGAGAAGTGTCGATGTCCAAAGGCACCTGGGTGTCCTTGTTCATGAGACACGAAAAGCTAGTATGCAGGTGCAGCAAGCAATTAGGAAGGCAAGTGGTATGTTGGCTTCATTGAAAGCGTATTTGAGTACATGAGTAAAGATGTATGAAGTCTAGATGAGACCGCACCTGGAGTATTCTGTACAATTTTGGTTTCCTTATCTAAGGAAGGATAGACTTGTCACAGAGGGAGTGCAACAGAGATTCACCGGTCTCATCCCCTCGGATGGTGGGATTGTCTTATGATGAGACACTGCAGAAACTGGGCCTAAATTCTCTAGAGTTTTGAAGAATGAGAGGTGATCTCATTGAAACAGACAAAGTTCTTACAGGGTGTCACAGGGTAGATATGGAAAGGATGTTTCCTCTGTCTAGTGAGTGTAGAACAAGGGGACACAGTCTCAGAATAAGGGCAGACTGAGATGAGCAGGAATTTCTTTACTCAGAGGGTGAGAAATCTGTGGAATTCTTCATCCCAGAGGGCATTGAACATATTCAAGACAGAAATCGATAGATTTCTAAATACTAACAAGATCAAGGGATATGGAGATGGCAGGGAAAAATGGCGTAGAGGTAGGTGATCAGTCACGATCTGTTTGAATGTTGGAGCAGGCTTGATGGGCTGAATGGCCTAATGCCCCTATTTCCTATGATCCTATGAATCCCAATAATGTACATCAGAACGTTAGACCAAGTTATGCATTACATACCAGTTCAAAAATCCCACAGAGATTAAGACTGAAAGATACAGTATCAAGCCATTACTACAAAGTGAAGGACTTGGAGCATGCAGACCAGCCCATGTATAAGATTGAAAGTTATATTTTCATTCACAATCATTTTCACAGAGCTTAATATTAAATACCAATCCACAACTTGCACAGGATTACCAAATAAAACCTACAACTGTAAAATACAGTTCATCCATATTTTAAATTAAACACAAGACAAACAAATATTGATACATTAAGAGAGCGGGAAACAGTGAGAGCAGAGTGGAGCATAAAGAGCCCAGGAGAGAGAGGGAGCAAGAGTTCACTCGGAGAGCAGGGAACAGCGAGAGCAGGCGTCAAAAAAGGCGAAGGAATTCACAATTAATGGGAGAACACTGAACGGTGTAGAGGAAGTGAGGGACGTTGGAGTGAATGTCCATAGATCCCTGAAGTAGCAGTACAGGTCAATAAGCTGGTTCAGCAGGTAAATGGAATCCTTTCCTTTATTAACTGAGGTATAGAGTATTAGGGTGACCTGGTATCCATGGCAATAAGTCACTGACAGCTAACATTCAGGTGCAGCAAGCAATTAGGAAGGCTAATAGTATGTTAGCCTTTATCACAAGAGGATTTGAGTACAGGAGTAGTGAATTTTTGCTTCAATTGTATAGAACCTTGGTTAGACTGCACTTGGAGTACTGTGTGCAGTTTTGGTCCCCTTGCCTTAGGAAGGATATTATTGCCATAGATAGAGAGCAAAGAAGGTTCATCAGACTTGTTCCTGGGATGGTGGGACTGTCCTATGAAGAGAGATTGGGGAAACTGGGGCTGTATTCTCTGGAGCTTTGAAGAATGAGAGGTGATCTCATTGAAACCTACAAAATATTTAAAGGACAGTCAGGGTAGATGCAGCTAAGATGTTTCCCCTGGTTGGGGAGTCGAGAACCAGGGGACGCAATTTCAAAATAAGGGGCAAGCCACTTAGGACAGAGATGAGGAGAAATGTTGTTACTCAGAGGGTTGTGAATCTTTGGAATTCTGTACCCCAGAGGGCTGTGGAAGCTCAGTCATTGAGTATGTTTCAAGCAGAGATTGACAGATTTCTAAATACAAATGACATAAGGGAATATGAGGAAAGTGTGGGGAAAAGGGCATTGAAGTGGATGATCAGCCATGATCATGTTGAATGGTGGGGCAGGCTCGATGTGCTGAATGGCCGACTCCTGCTCCTATGTTCCTATGTTCCCAACTCCACATTATCGATGAGACACAGCATCAGGCCGACTTGTCGGGTGTTGCAAACAGATAACACTGCTTCTGATCTTCACCAGAACAGAGAGTCAGATGTAAAATTGATCATCAAACAGACTGTGAGAGAATACAACAGAATAAAACACATGGAGAGACACTGTGGAATAACAAATAGATTTGATTGGAATGTTGAATTATGATTGGAATGGATAAAACAGCAGATTAAATTGGGACAGAAAAGAGAAACTGATGGGAAGAAGGAAAAAAAGAAAGGATGGATCTGTTCACTTTTTTCAGTTTTTTCACTGGTCCATAAAAGCTGGATTTAAAAAGATGCAAAAAACAGAGAATTTCACCAAAAAGGGAGATTAAATGCTGCCGAAACCTTGGATCGAAGGATGCCCCAACAGATCACCTGTTTAACTGTCTCCTCACTGGGGGATTTCAATCAATGAGCAATATTATTCTCTCCTTTTCTTTTGTTAAATGAAACCACTACTGTCACTTGGAGTTAATATCACTGTGTTCCAACTCCTGAATAATAAAATTGTGAGTTTCGTGATATTTTCTGGATACATTTCCTGCTGAAAGAACTAAGAACTCTTTTCTAATTTACACAATACTATATACACACTCATCAAGCCTCCGAAACTCGCATCCTTGGTGCTGCTCTCTCCTCCCAAACCTCATCTCATGTGACTGTTACATCATCACTCTGATTGTGGGAGGGGTTAATCCCACTTCTCTTCAGCATTAACCCTTTACATCCTCATACTGCACTGTCTGTCCAAAAAAATCGGTGGAGGGAACTTGAATTATCAAAACAGCAACAGCTGCCAGTTGAAAATCAACTCCACCCATCAGAGAGAGACTGTCAGAGAACTTCCTGCATCCAGTCCTGACCCTGTCACATGAAGCAGCTGCTCACCCAGACCCCACTCTCATCAACACTGAACATTTTTACTGAGACCCTTCAAATACTGTTTATAAAAGTCAGGAAAGATCAAAGTTCACACAGTTGTATTAAATACAACAAAGTTTAATATCTTCTTACCGTTTCTCGGTAACCACATGAGACTTAGGTTTTCTTATTGGTTCCTTTGATTTTTCTTGTTCCTGACTGACAAATATTCCAAACCTCAGATAAACCCTCCCACTTGCGTCATGTCCCAGTCTCGGTTAAAAGCAACACATAATGACACAAACACTCTCCTTCAGTGAGATTAATATCAAGCTGTTTTCCAGGTTGAATGTAACTGTGAACAAATTTATGTCAAAGAAGTTACCTTTGATGTATCAGCACTGAAATTCTGTACAAGGAGGAACAGCCATTCCAAACTCATATCCTTCACAAAGGCTGTTTTTTTATGCGATTGAAATTCATCAAGTATTTTGAATTAAAGTTCACAAGACACAGATGTCAAGGTTGATAATGAAACTTTTCAAGCATGTTGCTACTGTGAAATACGGCTCTGCTGGGAATTGAACCCAGGATCTCCTGTTTACTAGACAGGTGCTTTAACTAACTAAGCTACAGAGCCAGATCACGAATGTGTGTGCAATCGAAATCAGAGGAAGGCCTTGTAGATAGTGGGCAGGCTTTGGCGAGTCAAGAGCTGAGTTCGTCACGGCAGTGTTCCCAGCCTCTGACTCGCTCTTGTAGTTGTAGCTGGAGTTGTAATTGTAATCGGCAACCGTCCGTCTCGGAAGACGATGGGCTACACCCGGGGTGTACGTCACTTCTGTGTGAAACATCGTTTGTTGTGGCTGGAGAGGACGACTCGTGAGTGACGATCCCTTCCTCAGCTGGTACAGATGAATATCATTGGCCCGAGGTCGACGGATAATTTTTCCTTCCTCTGAGCTCTCTTTCCCACCATCTGGTCATTTCTTTGGTCCTCTGCTTTTCCCATGGTCTTCCTGAATGCCTTTCTCCAGGAATTCCAGTCAGCAGGAAGGACTTCCCATGCATCGACTCCAATCCCAGTCAGCTTGAGATCTCGCTTTGCAGATGTCCTTGTATCACAGACGTGGGTGACCTGTTGGTCTCGTGCTGATAGCAAGCTCACCAAAGAGCATGTCTTTGGCAAAGCGACCGTCATCCATTCAGCACACATGACCCAGTCAACAGAGTCACTGCTGACTCAAGAGGGCAAACATGCTGCAGATCCCTGCACGCTGGTGTACTTCTGCATTCGGCACTCTGTTCTGCCAGGAGATGCCCAATATCCATCTGAGACAGCGGAGGTGGAAGCTGGTCAGCTGCTTTTCTTGGCTTGCATAAGTTGTTGATGCTTCTCTACTAGAAAGGAGGGTGCTGAGAAAACAAGCCTGGTACACGCGGAGTTTTGTATTTTCGATCAGTTTGCTGTCGGTTCACACTCGTCTTCTCAACTTTGACATGACAGCTGCAGCATTGACAATCCTGGTGCTGATTTCAGTATCAAGGGCCAGATTGCTGGTGATTGTTGATCGAAGGTCTGTGAAGCTGTTGACAACCTCCAAAGTGAGGCTGTCGATGTTGATGGAAGGTGGAGTCTCTACGTCCTGGCCCATAACTTTGATCTTCCTGATGCTGATCGTCAGTCCAAACTCCTTGCAGGCCAGGGAGAACCGATATACAAGCTGCTGTTAATGAACTTCATTATGGGATGTCAGCACAGCGTCATCAGCAAACAGCAACTCACAGACCAAGAACTGACTCATTTTGGTCTTGGTGCGCAGTCTTGCCAAGATGAACAGCTTGTCATCAGCTCTGGTATGCAGGTGGACACCCCCATCTGAGTCACTGAAAGTTTAAAATAGCAGCATGGAGAAAAATATGCCAATTGTAAAGGATGTGAGCTGTGAGGAGGTTACAAGGAGGCTTCCAGGGGACTTGGACAGGATAAGTGAATGAAATGACAGATGGAATATAATGTGAATAAGTGTGAAGTTATCCATTTTGGTAGAATAAACAGAAAGACAGAATATTTCTTAAATGGTGAGAGGTTGGGAAGTGTTGATGTCCAAAGGGACCTGGGTGTCCTTGTTCATGAGACACCAAAAGCTCGCATGCAGGTGCAGCAATCAATTAGGAAGGAAAATGGTATGTTGGCCTTAACACGAGGGGTCATGAGTACAGGAATAAAGATGTCTTGCTGCAATTGTATAGAGCCTTGGTGAGATCCTGCTGGAGTATTGTGCACAGTTTTGGTTTCCTTATCTAAGGAAGGATATACTTGCCACAGAGGGAGTGCAACGGAGGGTCACCAGACTAATCCCTGGGATGGTGGGATTGTCTTCTGAGGAAACGGGGCTTGTATTCCTTAAAGTTTCATTTAAAAGGCCATTTAAAACTGAGATAGGGTGGAATTTCTTCACTCAGAGGGTGGTGAATCTTTGGAATTCTCTACCTCAGGGGTTTGTGAAAGTTCAATTATTGAGCATGTTCAGGACAGAAATTGATAGAAATCTTGATACTCATGACATCAAGGGATATGGGGAGAGCGCGGGAAAGTGGTGTTGAGGTAGATGATCATCAAGGATGTAATTGAATGACAGATCAGGCTCGACAGCGTAAACTGCCTCCTCCTACGTTCCGAAGAGAGTTTGCACCAGGACACAGCCCTGTTTTACCCCACTGCTGATCGTGAAAGTGTCTGATGTTGCTCCATTGTAACTGTCGGAACTGTGCGTGTTCTCGTGGAAAGAAGAGATGACGCCCAAGAGTTCAGGAGGGCAGCCTAGTTTCCACAGCAGTTTGAAGAGTCCGTCTCTGCAAACAAGATCGAAGGCCTTGGTGATGTCTATAAAGACAATGTAGAGTGGTCTGTACTGTTCACAGTACTTCTCCTGTAACTGCCGAAATGAGAAAATCATGTCGACTGTCGATCTACCAGCTCTGAAGCTGCACTGAGACTCAGGATAGATGTGATGTCAGGGTCTGCAATCTGGTCAGAGCAATGCGAGCAAAGACCTTCCCCACAATACTTAGCAAGCAGATGCCTCGCTAATTGCTGCAGTCACTGCGATCGCCTTTATTGTTGCACAAGGTGACAATGTTTGCATCACGCATGTTGAGAGGCGCAGATCTCCCCTTCCAACAGAGACACAGAAGTTCATGGGGATGCTGCAGCAGAGCTGCTTTTCCACTTTTGATGATTCCAGGTGGAATATCATCATTTCCCAGGGCTTTACCACTGGCAAGACGGTCAATGGCGTTGTTGAGCTCTATGGTGGTGTCGCTGTCCAGCTCCTCCATGACAGGGAAGTCTGGAATGGTGCTGAGAGCTACTTCAATGACAATGTTCTCCGTTATGTAGAGTTCAAGGTAATGCTCCACTCACCTTTCCATCTGCTTGTTAGGTTCATAGAACATAGAACATAGAACATAGAACATACAGCACAGAACAGGCCCTTCGGCCCACAATGTTGTGCCGATCCTTTGTCCTCTGTCAAGGACAATTTAATCTATACCCCATCATTCTCCTTTATCCATATACCTATCCAAAAGCCTTTTGAAAGTCCCTAAAGTTTCTGACTCAACAACTTCCCCGGGCAAGGCATTCCATGCCTCGACCACTCTCTGGGTAAAGAACCTTCCCCTGACATCCCCCTTATATCTCCCACCCTTCACCTTAAATTTATGACCCCTTGTAACGCTTTGCTCCACCCGGGGAAAAAGTTTCTGACTGTCTACCCTATCTATTCCCCTGATCATCTTATAAACCTCTATCATGTCACCCCTCATCCTTCTCCTTTCTAATGAGAAGAGGCCTAGAATGTTCAGCCTTTCCTCGTAAGACTTATTCTCCATTCCAGGCAACATCCTGGTAAATCTCCTCTGCACCCTCTCCAAGGCTTCCACATCCTTCCTAAAATGAGGCGACCAGAACTGCACACAGTACTCCAAATGAGGCCTTACCAAGGTCCTGTACAGCTGCATCATCACCTCACGGCTCTTAAATTCAATCCCTCTGCTAATGAACGCTAACACCCCATATGCCTTCTTCACAGCCCTATCCACTTGAGTTGCAACTTTCAATGATCTATGCACATAGACCCCAAGGTCTCTCTGCTCCTCCACATGCCCAAGAACCCTACCGTTAACCCAGTATTTTGCATTCATGTTTGTCCTTCCAAAATGGACGACCTCACACTTTTCAGGGTTAAACTCCATCTGCCACTTTTCAGCCCAGCACTGCAACCTATCCAAGTCCCTTTGCAGACGACAATAGCCCTCCTCGGTATCCACAACTCCACCAACCTTTGTATCATCTGCAAATTTACTGACCCACCCTTCGACTTCCTCATCCAAGTCGTTAATAAAAATCACAAACAGGAGAGGACCCAGAACTGATCCCTGCGGCACGCCACTGGTAACTGGGCTCCAGGCTGAGTATTTACCATCTAAGACCACTCTCTGCCTTCTATCAGTTAGCCAATTCTTAATCCAACTGGCCACATTCCCCACTATCCCATGCCTCCTGACTTTCTCCATAAGTCTACCATGGGGGACCTTATCAAATGCCTTACTAAAATCCATGTACACCACATCCACTGGTTTACCCTCATCCACTTGCTTGGTCACCTGCTCAAAGAATTCAATCAGGCTTGTGAGGCAAGACCTACCCCTCACAAAACCGTGCTGACTGTCCCGAATCAAGCAGTGTCTTTCCAGATGCTCAGAAATCCTATCCCTCAGCACCTTTTCCATCAACTTGCCTACCACCGAAGTAAGACTAACTGGCCTGTAATTCCCAGGGTTGTTCCTATTCCCTTTCTTGAACAGGGGCACAACATTTGCCACCCTCCAATCACCTGGTACCACCCCCGTCAGCAGAGAAGATGAAAAGATCATTGCCAACGGCTCTGCAATTTCATCCCTTGCTTCCCATAACATCCTTGGATATACCCCGTCAGGCCCGGGAGACTTGTCTATCTTCAAGTTATTCAAAAACCCCAACACATCTTCCCTCCTAACGAGCACTTCCTCGAGCTTACCAGTCTGTTTCACACCGTCCTCTTCAGTAATACACCCCTTCTCATTCGTAAATACCGAAGAGAAGTACTCATTCAAAACCTCACTTATCTCTTCCGGCTCAACACACAGTCTCCCGCTATTGTCCTTGACCGGACCTATGGTCCCCCTGGTCATCCTCATATTTCTGACATACGCGTAAAAGGCCTTGGGGTTTTCTTTTATCCTACCCGCCAAGCATTTTTCATGCCCTCTCTTAGCTCTCCTAATCCCTTTCTTCAGATCCTTCCTGGCCATCTTGTATCCCTCCAGAGCTATGCCTGTGCCCTTTTTCCTCAACTTTATATACGCATCCTTCTTCTTCCTAACAAGACTCTCAACCTCTCTTGTCAACCACGGTTCCCTCACATGACCATCCCTTCCCTGTCTGACAGGGACATGCTTATCAATGGCCCCTACTATCTGCTCCTTGAAAAAGTTCCACATTTCGACCGTGCCCTTCCCTGCCAGCATATGCTCCCAACTTATGCTCCTCAGTTCCTGCCTGACAGCATCATATCTACCCTTCCCCCAATTGTAAACCTTGCCCTGTTGCACATACCTATCCCTCTCCATTACCACAGTGAATGCTACAGAATTGTGATCACTATCTCCAAAGTGCTCGCCCACCAACAGCTCTATCACTTGCCCTGGTTCATTACCTAGTACCAAATCCAATATTGCCTCCCCTCTGGTCGGGCAGTCTACATACTGAGTCAGAAAAGCTTCCTGGACATACTGCACAAACACTACCCCATCCAAACTATTCGATCTAAAGAGTTGCCAATCAATATTTGGGAAGTTGAAATCCCCCATAATTACTACCCTGTGACTTCTGCTCCTTTCCAAAATCTGTTTCCCAATCTGCTCTTCCACCTCCCTGCTGCTATTGGGGGGCCTATAGAAAACTCCCATCAAGGTGACTGCTCCTTTCCTGTTCCTGACCTCAACCCACAGTGCCTCAGTCGGCAGATCCTCCTCGAAAATTCTTTCAGCAGTTGTTACACTATTTCTAACTAACAATGCCACCCCCCCACCTCTTTTACCACCATTCCTAATCTTATGAAAACATCTATAACCAGGTACCTCCAAAAACCATTCCTCCCCCTCACCTATCCACGTTTCAGTGATGGCCACAACATCGTAGTCCCAAGTGCCCATCCACGCCTTCAATTCACTCACCTTATTCCTGATGCTTCTTGCGTTGAAGTATACGCACTTTAACCCTTCTCCGTGCCCATCTGTCCTCTGTGACAGTGCTACCTTCCCCAATACCTCACTACACTCTTTGTCTTTCTGAGTGGACCCACTGGTCCCTGGATTACAAGTCCGGTTCCCATCCCCCTCCCAAACTAGTTTAAACCCTCCCGAACAGTACTAGCAAACCTCCCTCCCAGGATATTGGTGCCCCTCTGGTTCAGATGCAGCCCGTCCTGTTTGAACAGGTCCCATCTTCCCCAGAATGCAGTCCAATTATCCAAGAACTGGAAGCCCTCCCTCCTACACCATTCCTGCAGCCACGTGTTCAGCTGTGCTCTCTCCCTATTCCTAGCCTCACTATCACGTGGCGCCGGCAACAAACCAGAGATAACAACTCTGTCCGTCCGAGCTTTCAGCTTCCAGCCTAACTCCCTAAACTCACTTCTAACATCTGTGCCACCCTTCCTTCCTACGTCGTTGGTGCCAATGTGCACCACGACCTCTGGCTGCTCCCCCTCCCCTTTAAGGATCCTGAAGGCGCGATCACAAACATCACGGACCCTGGCACCAGGGAGGCAACAAACCATCCGTGCGTCTCGCCTGCGCCCACAGAACCGCCTGTCCGTACTCCTCACCATCGAGTCCCCGATGACTAGTGCTCTCCCATTCTCCCTCCTTCCCTTCTGAGCCACAGTGCAGGACCCCGTGCCAGAGGCCCGGTCACTGCAGCCTGCCCCCGATAGGCCGTCCCCCCCAACAGTATCTAAAACTGTATACTTGTTGTTGAGGGGAACGACCACAGGAGATCCCTGCACTGACCTCTTCCCACCTCTAACTGTTACCCAGCTGCCTTTGATTTGTGGAGTAACGACCTCCGTGTAGCTTCTATCTATCAACCCCTCAGCTTCCCGAATGATCCTCAGTTCATCCAGCTCCAGCTCCAATTCCCTAACACGGTCTGATAGGAGCTGGAGACGGATGCACTTCCAGCAGGTGAAGTCGGCAGGGTCACCGGAGGTTCCCCTCACCTCGAACATTCTGCAGGAGGAGCAATACACTACACTGGCTGCCATTTCTTTTATTCAATTACCCCTTAGTTAAGTACAACTATAGATATTAACAAAAACAGTAAATAGCTTACCTGCTCAGTCCTTTTTGGTTAGAGGAGGAGGGTAAAAAGGGTCTTATTATTAGGTTAGAGGAGGAGGATGGGTGGGAGACACTACATGTGTAGTGGCTCGGGTTTACTCAGCTCCGCACCTTTAAGGAAAATACCTACCCAGGAGTCCTCGCTGCCGACCAGCTTCCGGTTCCTCCGGCGCCAAAAGAAACTCAAAGACAAGGAAAACAGTAAGTACTTACTTTTAAAACACAGCTCCTGATGCCTTCACTCACCCAACGAAGAGTCGCTACCTTCTCCTGCTGCTCTGCCGGGAAATGAGGATCACCCCTGTCTTTGTCTTCAAAGGTGTTGATTTAGTTACTGCTGCTCCCATTGCTTTCATATTTTTTTTTTTATTCATTCATGTGATGTGATCATCACTGGCTAAGCCAGCATTTATTGCCCATCCCTCATTTCCCATGAGAAGGTGGTGGTCAGCTGCCTTCTTGAACCGCTGCAGTCTGTGTGAGGTAGGTACACCCACAGTGCTGTTAGGAAGGGAGTTCCAGGATTTTGACCCAGCAACAGTGAAGGAAAGGCCAAGTCACGATAGTGTGTGGCTTGGAGGGGAACTTGCAGGTGGTGGTGTTCCCATGAATTTGCTGCCCTTGTCCTTCTAGTTGGTAGAGGTTGCGGGTATGGAAGGTGCTGTCTAAGGAACCTTGGTGTGTTGAATTCCTTCATATGTCCCTCTGGCATCCCCCAGATTCAGTGGCAGTTTGTATGCTGTTGCAGAGTTTTAACCAGTATTGATTGGTGCAGTGCTGAGCAGTCTGCAGAGACTTGTTTCTGGCAGCTCTGAGAGCGTCTAGAGTTTGTTTGCTGGGGACTTGTTTGTAGTTCATGAGGACTCTCTTCTTAGTTGCAGTAACTGACTCCATTTCAGTCCAATACGCCTCAAACCAGTGAGCATTCCTCCCATCTCTTTTCCTATACACAGCGAGTGCAGAGTTATAGATGGTGGCGTGCAGATGATTCCACTTTGATACCACACTGAGGCCTTGGGCGTTTTCTGAAAGAGCCTGATCGAGGATGTTGAGGAACTCCTGGGTCCTTTCTGGATCAGTGGTTCGGCAAGTGTTGATCCGAGAACGACCTTTCTTCTTGGATGGGTGAAGCTTTCTTGGCTGAAGCCTGACCTTGCTACACACCAGGGAGTGGTCAGTGTCTCAGTCAGCGCTATGATAGCTGCGTGTGATGAGGACACTGCTGAGGGTGGTACGTCTGGTGATGATAAGGTCTAGCTGGTGCCAGTGGCATGATCTCGGATGTCTCCAGGACACCTTGTGGCACAGCTTGACCTGGAAATAGCTGTTCGTCACACAGAGTCCATGGTGACAGCATAGCTCCAGAAACCTCTGTCCATTTTCGTTCATCTTGCTAATCCCCTGGTGCCCTATGCTCGTTGGCCAAGCTGTAGTCAGTACCCAAGCTTGCGTCGAAATCCCCTAGAAGATACAGTCCCTCAGTGCTGGGAATTCTACTGATGGCAGTGTCAAGTGTCTCATAGAATTGATCCTTGACATCTGGGGTGGAGGTGAGTGTCGGCACATAGATGCACATGAGATTAACTGGGCCCGCGCTTGTTGACAAGTGAAGGGTAAGAAGTCTCTCTGAGCCTACTGTGGGTGGTTCACTCATCACAAGTAGCATGTTATTTACTGTGAAACCCACTCCATGCTCACGAGTTGCCTCTTGGGCTTTCCCCTGCCAGAAGAAGGTGTAGTGTTTCTCTTTGAGGGATCCACTTTGAATGAGTCTAGTTTCTTGCAGCACAGCAATGTCCACATTGAGCCTTGTGAGTTCCTTGTCAATCACAGCTGTCTTGTGTGTGCTATCAACCTGCAGAAGGTTGTCGGTAAGGCCAGGACACATGGTCCTTACATTCCAGCTTGTGATGCGAAGCACTGGTGTCTTCTTTGTTGAGTTTGTCTTGCCTGGTGCATAGATTATCAATCCGCCAGTTGAGAGATATCTCTCGAAGCCGCAAGCACCCATTGAAGCAAGTAGGTCGTGGCAGGACAGCACCTAACTGACTGGGGGCTGCACAGCTTGGAGTAGGTGGTAGTTATCCTTTGAGACGCGATGATCTCTCCCACTGTCAAAAGTAGCCCCTGGTGCTCATACTCTACACCAATTGAGTGAGAGCTTATAATCGGTAACTGTTTCTTCCCATGTTTTGCTAATGTTTAACCATGAAGCTGGAGTGTCCTCTCCAGGGCACAGGCCTGGGCAAATAGTATGGAGACACTGAGCATAAGGACCCCCTCTCAGCATTGCTAGTATTGTCCAAAGGAAAGGAAAAAAAACAGTACTATTTGGTACCAGCTCTGCTGTAGGAGTTGCTGGAAAACTACCTGATAAGTAACAGGTATGGGACTCCACTCCGGATTTACTGTCCAGGTTTACTCCCGAAGCCTTCTTCTCTCTCAAGACACCCACAGGGAAGTGACACGTTTTGCCCATAGATGGGGCTCTGTTTCTTGGCATCAGGATGGAACCACACGCCAGTGGGCCTGCATGACATGCACAAGGATATCACACACTGCCCCATCCCTGTGACAGCTCAGAGAGATACCCTGATGATAATATACCCCACAGGAAAATCACAAACAGCCCCCTCCCTAGGACAGCTCAGGGTCAGACACTGCACACACTGCAACAACAGTGACATTACTGTATTAGTCCCTCCATTCTGAAAAACAAGCATTCACCCTACTTTATGCTTTCCGTCTCTCAGCCAATCTTGTATCCACGCTGCCACTGCCTCTTTAATCCCATCTGCTCAAATTTTGTTAACAAGTCTATTTTATGGTACTTTTTCAAACACAATTTTGAAGTGCAGACACACACCATCAACCTCACCACCCTGGTCAACTCTCTCTGAAACCTCATCAAAGAAATTAATTCATTAATTAATTCATACACAATCTTCTGTTAACCAATCTGTACTGGCTGTCATTTATTAGCCCATGTTCTACCAAGTGCCAGTTAATTTTCTCCTGGATAATTGTCTCTAAAAGTTTCCCCACCACTGACATTAGACTAATTGGTCTGTAGTTCCTGGGTTTATCTCTCTTTTTAAACAGGGCTGTAAAATTAGCAATCCTTGCAGACTTCTCTTTCAGTTCTGGAAAGTCTATTGTGGACAATCTCTTTGGGCATGACTTTAACCAATTAAAGCAACAGGATACTTGATTAATAAGTCCAGAACTTTTATTGAGAGTAAAATAGTACTTAATAATTGGAAGTAAAGTTATCTTGAACAAACTTGGGGAATATAACTTTACAGCTCTAGCAGGTGTGTGGACTAGTCGAGCTTGGTCTCAGAGTGTCACGGTCCTCTTTGTCCAGCCTAGATCCCTCATCAGGTGGAGAACTTGGTCGATGATCTGAGCCTTTACCCCTGAGATCTTCTCGTGTTCCTGCACACTGAAACCTGACAAGATCCCTACTTTAAACCCCTGGATGGCCATCACACCACCTTGTAAAATAATAATTGGTCTGAGCTGTTGCTACGTACATTTAATTGATGATGTCTTCCACTAACAGCCAACTGTCCTCAGAATCTCAGACATGAGTACAATGGAGTGGTTTCACACTGTCTCCCAATCTGATCTGAAACAAGTTTCCTATTCATTAAATCGAGACTCTTGAAAATGATGGAAATACTCAGCAGGTCTGGCAGCATCTGTGGAGAGAGAAACAGAGTTAACGTTTCAGATCTGTGATCTTTCATCAGAACTGGGCTGAAATTGTCTGAGGGACTGAGATTGTGGAATCATTTTCAGGGTCAAAAACATTGTACTCTGTAAGGATAGGAAGATGGTGATTATTAAGTATAGTGCAAGAATATAGATGCTTTTACATTATTTGAATCAACATTGATTTAAACTTTGTGCTCACGAAACCTATCTTTTGATCACAATGACATTGATAACAATGGAAAAAGCAACACATGCATTTCACGACCACAGGACTTTGTAAAGCCTTTTACAGCCAATGAAGTACTTTCCAAGTGTAGTCACTGAACAGTACAATACAATACCCTACAATAAGGATATTTCACATTCGAGTCACGCAAGTCCCAGGCAATGACCTTCTGAAACAAGAGAGAATCTAACCCTCTCCCCTTGACATTCAACAGCATTACGAGTGCTGAATCCCCCACTATGAACATCCTGGGGGTTACCATTGACCAGAAACTGAACTGCAGTAGTCATATAAATATCATGGCTACAAGAGCAGGTCAGACAGTAGGAATCCTGCGGCGAGTAACTCACCTCCTGACTCCCCAAAGCCTGTCCCCTATCTACAAGGCACAAGTCAGGAGTGTGATGCAATCCTCTCCATTGCCTGGATAGGTGCAGCTCCAACAACACTCAAGAAGCTCAACGTCATCCAGGACAAAGCAGCCCACTTGATTGGCACCTCATTCACAAAATTCACTCTCTCCATCACCAACGCACAGTGGTAGCAGTGTGTACCATCCACAAGATGCACTGCAGCAAGGCAGCAAGCCTCCTTACACAGCACCTTCCAAACCCGTGACTTCTACTACCTAGAAGGACAAGGGCAGCAGATGCATGGGAACACCATCACCTGCAAGTTCCCCTCTGAGCCACACACCATCCTGGAATTGGAACTATATCACCGTTCCTTCACTGTGGCTGGGTCAAAATCCTGGAACTCCCTTCCTAACAGCAAAACATCGACTGCAGTGGTTCAAGAAGGCAGCTCACCACCACCTTCTCGAGGGAATTAGGGATGGGCAATAAGTGCAATAAATAAAAATAAAATCAATAAAAAATGACAATATCCTGTAATCCCCAAAAGTAGAAAATACATATGAAAATGAAAATATAATAAAACACAGTCAGCATGGATTTCACAAAGAAAGACTTGATTAAACTTATCTTTGAAGAATCAACAGCAAGAGTAATACAGCAGATGTAGAAGAGTTTAAGTTAATAAAGCCTCATCCTTTTAAGTGCTTGAACCAACAAATTGTGGGTTAACAAACAAGCACACTAACTGACAGAGCTGGGTGTTGTGCTTTCTAGATTACCCGAAAGCAGGCTGTCAATGAGTTAAATCTTCAGGTTGCTGCAACCAGAATAGCCATTGTCCACGATCGGTTTTACTGTTACAAATAAAGGGTGGAATATTCATTGTGAATCTATAGAAACAGTCTGGTCCTGCACACTGCAGACACATCCACGTCATCACCAACCAGCTCTCCTATAATAGATGCAGTTATTTGACTTTTCCCCATTAGCTCCATGGAATTAATTTTGAAAGATTTTACATTCCAAGAAGCTTTGTGAATATTCAGCCCTTGAGAAGAAATCATTCCCTGGCCACAGTGGAGAGAGCATTGAAAATAAAACAGTAGACTATCAGGTAACACAGAGAATGCTCATCAGCTAATCTATAATTGCTTACTTTTCTTACTTTTGCTCTTATTATTCGGTTTTTCATCCTTTTCAGTTCCTGACTCCGGATATTATTGTGATTAAATGTGAAAAGATACACTGTGTCTCAGCCCCGGTATATTGGCTCTTTCTCTGTGCAGTGCTGTGTGCACTCAGATACTGACAGTGTCTCTCCCTCCCTCAACTTTCCAGCCCTGACGGTGCAGAAAGCGCTGCTCAAAGTTACACATTCTGACTGTTTGCAGTTGATTAGTTAGAGATTATTAACGTATCCTTCTGCAGCGCTGCCTCGGTTAATAACAGCAGATCGAAGTCACATTTCAGATACAGAAACAGATGCATCAATTATTCACTCTTTCCCAGAGTGAGTGAGGCCGGGACAAGCAGCAACATTCCGGCCCCACACTCTGCAATTACCCAGCACCAGCGGAAAGCAGTGAATACAGATTCAATCAGTGGGTTAATGTCCATTACAGGGATGCAAGATTCCACGGCCCAGGATAAACATCCCCATACACCGAGAACAAGCTCAGGAAAACCCGGGGGAGTTAATATCCCAATCACTGAGCATTCCAGTAACATTGAACAAGTTCCTGAACTGAGTGAACCTTTCAAAGGACAGAAGTGATGACGAGGTCAAAAAGGTCTGAACAGTTGAGGTGGCTGAGCGGTTTCAGCTTCTCTGTTCAGGTTGCAGCTTTCACTGGAGGCATGTGTTTAAATCCCACTTCTGACAACTTGATTTTCAGTTACTTTGCAGAGCTTCCTTGAAGGTTTGAGGTAGAGTAAATACTGAGGAACTGTTTCTAACTGCTGAACGGTCAGTAACCGAAGGTTACAGATTTAAAGTGACTCACAAAACCAGAAGGTACATGAGGAAAAATTCCTTTCTGCAACGTGTGGTTAGGATTTCAGTTATGTGGATAGATTGGAGAAGCTGGGGTTGTTCTCCTTCGAGAGAAGATTTGATAGAGGTGTTCACAATCATGAGGGGTCGTGACAGATCCGATAGAGAGAAACTGTTGGTAGAAGGATTGAGACTCAGGTAAAAGCTGTGGCTCAGTTGGTCACACTCACCTCGAAATCACAAGCTTCTGGGTTCAGATTGCACAGCTGACACTCCAGTGCAGCACTGAGGGTGTTGAAGGTGCTGCCTTTCAGGTGTGATGTTAAACCAAGACCTGGTCTGCATGTTTGGGTGAATGTAAAAGATCCCATGCTGCAATTTCAAACAAGTGAAGAGCAATTCTCCCTGGTGTTGTGATCAATATTTGCCCCTCAATCAGATCAGTTGGTCATTGCTGTTTGTGGGTATTAGCTGCTGCATTTCTGACATTACAACAGTGATTACACTTCAAAAGTATTTCATTGTTTACAAAGTGCTTTGATATATCCAGTGGTCAGGAAAGGTGCTATATAAATGCAAGTCTTTTCTTTCTTTATCACAACACATTGCAGTGTAAAACATGGTTCCTCATGTCACCTCTGGTTCTTCTGCCAATCACCTGATATCTGTGTCCTCTGCTTACTGACCCTTTTACCACTGGAAACAGTTTCTCCTTATTTAAACTATTGAAAACCTCCATGATTTTGAACAAATGTGTCAAATCTTTTCTGAATTTTCTCTGCTGCAAGGAGAAGAACCCCAGCTTCTCCAATCTCTCCACATAACTGAAATCCCTCACCCTGCTACCATTGTGGTAAATCTCTTTTTTATTCTTTCCTGGGTTGTGGGCACTGCTGACACAATGTGATTCCTATCAACGGAGCGGCCTGCTGACATCATCAGAGAGCGCCAAGCTGCGCATAGGCACAGCTACATCTTGCCAGGGTTAAGTGGCACATGCACAGGATGATGTCATGGCTCAGCACCAACATCATCGCAAATCAGCGCCTGGTCCATCTTCGCACATGCACGCCAAAGCGTCATCGGGTATCCAGCCTCTCACTCAGCTGAAGGAAGCAGCTGAATGGGAGACTTTGAGGTTGGAGCTCTCCCCACTCGGCCTTGACGCTTCTTCTCCTCAGCTGCTCGCTCTCCACCTCGCTGCTCCCCTGGCCGATTGTTCCCTGTTCGCGTCACCCAGCTCTCTTGCCACTCGCTCCCAGCCCCCCAACCCCCACTCCAGCCATTAGCTCTATGCCGTGCCACTTTCCTCCTCTTGGTCACTCGTTCTTCACTCCTACGTCACGCTTTATGAGAGGCATAGATAGTGTAGATAGCCAGACTCTGTTTCCCATGTAGGGGTGACTAAAACTAGAGAGCATAGATTTAAGCTAAGAGGGAGGAGGTTTAAAAGGGGTCAAAGGGGTAAATTTTTCACAGAAAGAATAGTGGGTATCTGGAATGAGCTGCCTGGTGGAGGCAGGAACAGTAGTCACATTTAAGAGGCATCTGGACAGGTACTTGAATGAGCAAGGCATGGAGGGATATGAAATAAATGCAGGCGGGTCGGATTATTATAGATAGGCATTATGGTCGGCATGGACGCGGTGGGCCAAAGGGCCTGGTTCTATGCTGTACGACTGTATGACTCTCTGTGACTCCTGTTAATTGTTTAATTATCCACCACCATTCAGGACTGGATGTGGCAGGACTGCAGAGCTTTGATCTGATCTGTTGATTGTGAGATTGCTGAGCTCTGTCTATTGCATGCTGCTTCCGCTATATGACATGCAAGTAATTCTGTGTTGTAGCTTCACCAGGTTGACACCTCATTTTTAGGTCTGCTTGGTGCTGCTCCTGACATGCCCTCCTGCACACTTCATTGAACCACTATTGCTCCCTTGGCTTGATGGTAATGGTAGAGTGAGGGATATGCCAGGCCATGAGGTAACATATTGTGCTTAAATACAATTCTGCTGCTGCTGATGGCCCACAGTGCCTCATGGATGCCCAGTTTTGAGCTGCCAGATCTGTTCATTTCTTCCCTCAGACATAATTGAAAAAGAAAATTCTGAAGAAATGCATGAACTAAATAAAAAGGAGAGAGAAATAAATACTGACAAAATAGATGGCAGCATTTGGAAGGTAAAAAGATTTCAGTTTTATTATTGATGAGTGAGAGGAATTTCTCACACTTTGGGGCTTCTGTAAGTGGATTTACTGTATCAGAGTAGAAGTACTGTTTCAGGCCTTGTTAGCTCAGTTGGTACAGCATGAGACTTTTAATCTCAGGGTCTTGGATTTGAGACCCTTGTTGTGTGGTTGCTCTTCCCTTTTTCAGTCTTCATCGGCAGAGAGTTCAAGGAGTGTTTGAAATTAAACTCAACAACATCACCAGATTTCAACCCCCACCCCTTGCCCCCCTCCCAGTGTCGTTGACAGGACCATCAACCTCTGCCTTCCCCCTTCCCCTCCCTCCCAGAACTGCGACAGGGATCCCCTTGTCCTCACTTTCCACCCCACCTGCCTCCACATCCAAAGGATCATCTTCCACCATTTCCACCACCTCCAGCGTGATGCCACCACCTACCTCATCTTCCCCTCCCCTGTCAGCATTCTGTGAGAATAAGAAATACTGAAATGTTGTTTCTACAGCTTGTGGAAAGTTACCAAGAAGTCATTTGTACGCAACATAATGAAATCACTGAAAAAGAGAACTGATAAGGGTATGTAAGTACAGACCTTGGGACAGTACATCAGTTAAAAATTGTGCTTAGGCAGATAAAAGAGAAACAGCAAGAGTTAGAACAAAGGATGTAGTGAATAAGAAACTGCCCCACTAAGATAAAGGCTGACAGCTGCAAGTTAAAACACACAATGGAGAGCCAAATAAGGTAAAACAAAAACAAGAGTTAGGGGCTAGAAAGTTAGAGTAGGGGGAGAAGTAAACAGAGGAGGAGACTGGAGCAACCATAGGATAGGTTAGTGTCATAATACGTTATAACCAATAATGTAAAATAAAGGCGTGGACAAATGGATTTGTATTGTATAAACATGAACTGAATATGTTGATCGGTGTGCCTGCTTGTAGGACACCCGATCTTGCAAGAACGTTAAATAAACTTACTTCTTCAGAGTTTGACTTGGTGTAAATTATTATTAAGTGGGCTACGTTTCTCACAATTGGGGGCTCGTCCGGGATCTCTTCATCATTGCCGGGACCGCGGCCAACGACAGACGAGAAGACGCGTCCCGTTAATTTAAAAACGGTCTCGTTTCTCTCGTTGGTAGCGGACCCGAGTAATTGACTGAAAACGATCCTAGGGAAGTCACTCTGAACGAGTATTTAGTGCGGCAGGTACACATGTGAAGTCAGGCAACTCCGTGCACGGACCAAGGTAAGAAAAAGGACTTTTAAGTATTATCTTGGTGACGTATGGTTAACTGTAGGATAAGACCTTCTAAGTACCAAAAGTCCTTGAGGAGTGAATTTTACAGTCCTGCAGTATAAGACCCTTCAGCTAGGAGGTGAGTACTGTATGGTATAAGACCCTTTAGTTAGGAGGTGAATACCGTAAGGTACAAAACCCTTCAGCTAGGAGGTGAATACCGTAGGGTACAAGACCCTTCAGTTAGGAGGTGAATACTGTCGGGTATAAGACCCTTCAGTTAGGAGGTGAATACCATAGGGTACAGGACCCTTCAGTTAACCATGGGAAATAAATCGTCTAAAAAGGAAGACGATGGGAGACAAGGAAAGTCTGCCGGCAACATCCCTCCAGAAAGTCCATTGGGACGGATGTTGGGGTATTGGGATTTAGAGTCAAAAACCAAGGAGAAAAAGACCCAAATATGATCTAAGGACAGCAAGAAGGACCACCCCTAAACCCGACGATAACGACGACGATAGAGACAGGGAGTCTCCTAAGACAATGATGCCCTTGAGAGAGGTACCAATAGGAAATAATGAAATTGGATTTGTTAGTGCACCATTAACGTCAGGAGAGGTAAGAGTGTTTAAAAAGGAAATGAAAGTCCTCGTAGAAGACCCCTGAAAATTTGGGAAAGAGAAAACCCTCCCGGGGTAGGGGGAAACGAACCAGCTGAACAAAAATACCCTAATCAAGACCCGCAGTGGCAGCACAATAATATCGGCCATAGGGGCCAGATGAAAGACCTTAGAAATCTGATAGTAAAAGGCATTGTTGTAAACAAGTAGTTGAAGCCCCTGCAAAACTTATGCCTTTACAGAGTTACTGCAGGCCCCTCTTATGGCACAAGCAGGCGACGTATTGAGTGCGACCCCTCTGGGTGTTGAAGGCTGTTTCTAGACAAATAGAGACCATTAAAGGCACCTAGGTGGGATCAAGGGATTGATTTTTAAAAATGTTTTGAAGAATCAAAAGGGGGAACTGTGAGAACAGAATTTAGATTTTAGAATTTTTAAGAACAGAATTACATGGGAACATTTAAGATGAAACAATTAATCAGTCATGTATTGCTAACAAGCTAGCTGACTTCATAACGTCAGGGCTGCAGAGGCAACCTGGCCTTGCAGCTGGTACAGCGAGAGAGAGAGAGAGTGAGACATTGTACTTCAACAGCACTCTTCTTATCACCCAGACATGACAATCCTATGGAAAGGCTAGAATGAAAAACATACCGACCAGGCTAATACATGCCCCCTTGTTAGAGGGTGGCTCAGCCTACCCTGACACAATTAATCAGTCATGTACTGCTAACAAGCTAGCTTCAGTGCTGTCGGGAGGGACAGCTTATCAGAAATGACTTCATAACTGTTAGAGGGTGGCTCAGCCTACCCTTCTGATTCAGCAGTGGCTGAGTTTTTTATATTTGCTTTTATCTTATACTGTTTAAATGTTATTTGAGTAAATAGATCCATATAATCCTAGTGAATATATATAATCATATATAAGTTGATCAGTAGAGAGAGAAGGTTATCATAGAATGATAAAAGGGGGGAATGTGGAAGTGAGCAGAAAGGCATGGCACTATGCTTAATGGGAAATATAGCCAAGTTAGGAATAGTAGCTTTGCTGAGCTTTGATTTTAAGTGGCAAAAACCACAATGAAATAGCTAAAAGGGATGGCCAGAGTGTGTGCAAGCTGTGGCAGCCACAGCACTTCAGACCAAGGAAGTCATTTTACCTCGAAGCTATAACAAGAAATAGTTAGGGGATTGGGAATCCAATGGGACTTCCATACCCCTTGGCACCCTCCCTCTTCAGGACGGGTGGAAAGAATGAATCAGACCTTAAAGAAACACCTGTCCAAACTGATACTTGAAACAAGGTTACCCTGGACAAAATGTTTACCTATAGCAATACTCAGAATTCGGACAGCCCCTAGAAAAGATGTGGGACTGTCCCCCTATGAAATGCTATTCGGATTACCCTATATGGGAACCAGGGGCAAGATGCCAACCTTAGAAACTAAAGATTTGTTTCTAAAGAACTATATACTGGCGTTGTCTTCCTCATTGTCATTCCTCAGGAAGCAAGGCCTGTTTGCACAGACACCACCTCTCGAATTTGCAGTGCACAAGATCCAACCAGGAGATTGGGTTCTGGTGAAATCGTGGAAAGAGACTAAACTACAACTGAACTGGGAAAGACCATACCAGACTCTCCTAACCACTGAAACAGCCATAAGAACGGCAGAAAGAGGTTGGACCCACTACACAAGAATCAAGGGGCCGGTACAAACCCCGGCCGAGGAAGGAACTTGGACAACCGAATTAACAGAAGAACCATTGAAAATAAAGCTAAAAAGACTTTGAATAACAAACTTTTTTTTAATATAACGGCGCGAGCGCGGAAATACTGTCTGTAATATTGTGTGCCTTCTTTCTTTCTTTTCAAAAGTAGCCAGGAAATAAAATGGGTTGGATGTTTTTGTATTACCCACTTCCAATTAGACAACAAGGTGTTTGGAGTAACAGTTAGAGAAGGGAAAAAGAAAGGTGAATTAAAATGTTGTTTTCAGGTAACAATAGATAAGACTGGTAAACCAGCTAACAAACTAAAAGGGACCTCTCATAACGATCCTAACATAGTAAAAATAATAGAGGTAAAATACTTGAGAAAGACAATTGAGATAGAAACCGGTTACGGGGACACAAATGCCTGGGTAGAATGGATAAAATATACTGTAAAAAGTTTGAACAAAAACAATTGCTATGCTTGTGCATCTGGTAGACCGATAGCTCAAGTAGTACCTTTCCCGCTGGGGTGGGAGCGTGACCGAAAGGGCATGGAATGCATGTTAGCCCTATATCAGGATAAGACGGCTTGGGGTATTCAAACTTGCATATCCTTGTCAATAATGTTCCCTCCCCTAGAGAAAGAAGATTCAAGGACTCCCCCTTCATTTTTAGCCACCAGTGTGAATCACACATCATGCGTATGTCGACACGGTGTGGAGCTAACCAGCGATATGGGAGAGTTGAAGTCATGCATAGAGACTGAGGACGTAACTGGAAGAGTCAGGGGAGGGAACTACTCATCATTGAATGTTCCCAGAGCGGATTTGTGGTGGTATTGCGGAGGAAAAATCCTGAGACAGACCCTACCCTCCCAGTGGAAGGGGACGTGCGCAATTGTTCAATTGGCAATACCATTCACCTTGGCATTTGAGAAACAAAAGATAATAACGAGGGAAAGGGGTAAAAGGGAAGCGATAGCGAACTCTTTTGACGACCAGCTATACATGGATTTCATAGGGGTCCCAAGAGGGGTACCTGATGAATTCAAGGCCCGAAACCAAATAACCGCCGGTTTCGAGTCTTTGTTTTGGTGGGTCACTATTAACAAAAATGTAGATTGGATAAATTATATTTATTACAACCAACAAAGATTTATAAATTATACTAGAGATGCGGTAAAAGGTATAGCTGAACAATTAGACGCCACTAGTAGAATGGCTTGGGAAAATCGACTGGCTCTAGATATGATCTTAGCAGAAAAAGGAGGTGTGTGTATAATGTTAGGAGGGAAATGTTGCACACTTATCCCAAATAACACAGCACCCGATGGTTCAATCACCCGAGCACTGCAAGGGTTAACAGCTTTAGCAGAGGAGATGGCCGAAAATTCAGGAGCAGACACTTCCCTGACGGGGTGGCTTGAATCCTGGTTTGGAAAATGGAAAGGCATGATAATCTCGGTTTTTACCTCCCTGATCATGGTTGTCGGAATACTAATAGCCATCGGGTGTTGTATTATTCCTTGTGTAAGAGGGCTGACACAGCGATTGATTGAGACAGCTTTGACGAAGCAGATGTCAATACAAAGAGGCCAGGAAGAGAGTATGTACCTGTTCGGTAATGACAAAGTGGATAGTATCAACGGAAATACAGACATTGAAAAGGCGGCTGAAATAATGCTCAGAGGATTTGAGAGGACATATGAGAACCCTCCGCAGTATGTAGAAAACAACAAGGATTAAGTAAAAGAAAAGGGGAAATTGTGAGAATAAGAAATACTGAAATGTTGTTTCTACAGCTTGTGGAAAGTTACCAAGAAGTCATTTGTACACAACATAATGAAATCACTGAAAAAGAGAACTGATAAGGGTACGTAAGTAGAGACCTTAAGAAAGTACATCACTGACAAAGAGAACTGATAAGGGTATGTAAGTGGAGACCTTAATACAGTACATCACTGAAAAAGAGAACTGATAAGGGTATGTAAGTACAGACCTTGGGACAGTACATCACTTAAAAATTGTGCTTAGGCAGATAAAAGAGAAACAGCAAGAGTTAGAACAAAGGATGTAGTGAATAAGAAACTGCCCCACTAAGATAAAGGCTGACAGCTGCAAGTTAAAACACACAATGGAGAGCCAAATAAGGTAAAACAAAAACAAGAGTTAGGGGCTAGAAAGTTAGAGTAGGGGGAGAAGTAAACAGAGGAGGAGACTGGAGCAACCATAGGATAGGTTAGTGTCATAATACGTTATAACCAATAATGTAAAATAAAGGCGTGGACAAATGGATTTGTATTGTATAAACATGAACTGAATATGTTGATCGGTGTGCCTGCTTGTCGGGCACCCGATCTTGCAAGAACGTTAAATAAAATTACTTCTTCAGAGTTTGACTTGGTGTAAATTATTATTAAGTGGGCTACGTTTCTCACAATTCTGAAGGGATAGTTCCCTCCACGACACCTTGGTCCACTCCTCCATTATCCCTGACACCTCGTCCCCTTCCCAAGGCATCTTCTCATGCAATCGCAGGAGATATAATACCTACCCTTTTCCCACCTCTCTGCTCATTATTTAAAGCCCAAACACTCCTTTCAGGTGAAGCAGCGATTTACTTGTACTTCTTTCAATTTAGTGTACTGTATTCGCTGCTCACATTGCAGTCTCCTCCAAATTGGGGAGACCAAACGCAGATTATGTCGGACACCTCTGCTCAGTCCGAAAGCATGACCCCGAGCTTCTGGTTCCTTGTCGTTTCAACACTCCCCCCTGCTCTCATGTCAACATTTCTGTCTTGGGCCTGTTCCAGTGTTCCAGTGATCATCTCCATGGAAAGATCAATCTTACACGCTAGCTCAAATGTTGGATTTTGTATGTTAAGTATCTTTTCTCATCCAAAGATTACACTATCAATCATTCACCACTCTGTCTTCTCCTGAACTTCGAGTTCAAATTTGTTTGTGAAGTTGAGTGACACGTTAAGACAGCACAGTCTTTGTCTTTGTGAAGGAAGTGATTTCGGAATGGCTGTTTGAAACTGCCCCTCCTTGCACAGAAATTCAGTGCAAATACTCAAATCACCCACAATTTCTTTGTGAGAAATTTGTTCACAATTGCATTCGACATGGAAACCGTCTCAACATTAATCTCACTGAAGGAAAGTGTGACTGTGTTGTTTGTTTCAGAGTGTTGGTGCTGTTATGTGTCGCTTTTAACCAAGACGGGGACACAACGCAAGGTTGATCCAAGGTTGGCATATATTATCATTCAGGAGCAAGAAAAATCAAAAGGAACCTAACAAGAAAACCCAGTCTCCAGATGTGAGAATCTGTAGATCTGCTTTGGGAAAGTGAATCAGAGCAGAATGAAGGGTGAACTGTCCGACTGCCCAGAAGAGATGAAGACACAGCTCAGTCAGCACGTTCCCCTGGTTTATGATGCTGGAACATTCCTCACACAGAAATTATTCAACCCGATGACAAACGTGCTTACAGCCGATAATTTATTAAGATAATTTTTTTTGAGCTACAACACAAACAGCTACTCGACAATGTGGAAAATTGCCCAGGTGTGTCCTGTCCATAAAAAAAAAGCAGGACAAATCCAATCTGACCAATTACCGCCCCATCAGTCTACTATCAATCATCAGCAAAGTGATGGAAGATGTCATCAACAGTGATATCAATCACCACGCATTTAGCAATAATCTGCTCATCGATGCTCAGTTTAGATTCCGCCAGGGCCTCTCGGATCCAGGCAAACATTTGGAAGCTGGAGTATAATGTGGGAAAATGTGAGGTTATTCACTTTGGTAGTAAGAACAGATAAATTAAATATTATTTAAATTGCGAGAGACTACAGAATGCTGCGGTATAGAAGGATCTGGGTGTCTTCGTACGTGAATCACAAAAAGTTAGCATGCAGGTAGAGCAAATAATTAGGAAGGCAAATGGAATGTTACCCTTTATTACAAAGAGGAATGGAGTATAAAAGGAGAGAAGTCTTGCTACAAATGTACAGGGTGTTGGTGAAACCACACCTGGAGTACTGTGTACAGTTTTGGTCTCCTTATTTAAGGAGGGATATACTTGCATTGGAGGCAATTCAGAGAAAGAGGTGGGCAACTGTCTCTTCCCCACCACAGCCACCTCGAGGGCATTGTGCGGAGGGGGTTAGACTTCGGGCGTGCAGGAAGGATCTGATGGGGAGGGCTCTTCTCACCACCAGCCAAGTTTCATCTTGGTGCTTGTTTGAAAGTTCTGGTGATGAGGCATTCCGCAAAATGACTTTGGAAGTTTGCTCGGGGAACCATCCGACTGGATCCACCATCTCCTTTTCCTGTAGGGCCTTGAGGACATTCCGTGCAGACCACTACCTGAAGGATTGGTGGTCAAAGATGTTTTTCCACAGAAACTTTCCCACGAAGGATAGGTGGTACGGCACGGTCCAACTGGATGGAGCATTCCGCGGCAATGTGACCAGGCCCATCCTTCACAACGCTGGGGACAGATAGAACCTCAGCACGTAGTGACACTTGGAGATTGTGCACTGGGAATCTGCGCACAGCTTGATGCAGCCGCACACGAAGGTAGTCATCAGGATGAGGTCGACGTTGGGTACATTTTTTCCCGCCCTTATCCAGGGGTTTGAACATCGTGTCCCTCCAGACCTGGTCCATTTTGGAACCCCATATGAACCGGAAAATGGCTCGGGTGATCGCCACAGCGCAGGAGTGGCGTATGGGCCAGACCTGCACCACGGACAGCAACGTGAGCGCCTCGCACCTGATCACCAGGTTCTTACCCACAATGGAGAGAGATCGCTGCTCCCACATGCTCAGCTTATGGTGTATCCTGGCTACTCGCTACTTCCAGGTTTTGGTGCACGTCCCAGCCCTTCCAAACCATATCCCCAGCGCCATCAGGTAGTCTGACCTGATGGTGAAGGGGACAAAGGATCGGTCAGCCCAGTTCCCAAAGATCATGGACTCGCACTTGCCGTGGTTAACTTTGGCTCCCGAGGCGAGTTCGAACTGGTCGCAGATGCTGATCAGTCAGCGAACGGACAGCAGATCCGAGCAAAAGACGGCGACGTCATCCAGGTACAGGGAAGTTTTAACCTGAGTGACTCCACTGCCTCGGATTGTAACCCCCCCTTATGCTTGCATCCTTCCTAATAGACTCAGCAAAGGGTTCAATACAGCAAACAAACAAGACAGAGGAGAGAGGACTGCCCTGTCTGTCTTTGCAAAGCAGGTGTAGAAAAAGATGCAGTGGTTTTTATCGCGGTTCATCCCAAGCAGCTGTGTAACACAGGCGTCTGTGCTCTACAGGCTGTTCTCAGGGATGCACACCGAGATAAACATCAACTGCTGCTGGAGGACTATCAATTCGGTGAAAGACGCCCTTTGGTCTGCCCGAAACTTGCTGGTCGTCCAGCGCACAGAGTCCACGACCTAATGTTGCAGACTGGCACATTCCAAGGTCCAGGACTACGTGCTGAGGGACGCACTACAGCTTGGGGCAGCCGCTGCAAAGGTTCACTGGGGAAGACCACTGTGTAGGGTACCCCCACCAAGGTGAAGTGAGGGACTGGATCCATGGAAATCCCCTCGGGCTGTATCCAGAAAATATTTCTCCGCCTCCAGGCTCACTTCTTTGACCAGGAGTCCTCCTCCCGACCAGCAGACCCATTCTCCCACCTCCAGCATTCTCCCTCTACTTGGACCCACCCCCGCCCCCCTGGCCACTTACCCGCTCTTGATCTCTTCATTGAAAACTGTCGGCTAGACATTTGTCATCTCAATTTCTTTGCCCCCCTCACTCACTCTAACCTGTCCCCCTCTGATCTTGAGGCACTCCGTTCTCTCAGGTCTAACCCCGACATGGTCATCAAACCTGCAGACAAGGGTGGTGCTGTTGTTGCATGGCGTACCGACCTCTACCTTGCAGAGGCTCAGCGCCAACTCACAGACACTTCTTCCTACCTCCCTCTGGACAATGACCCCATCACCGAACATCAAGCCACCGTCCAAAGGACTGTCACTGACCTCATCTCCTCTGGAGATCTTCCCTCTACAGCTTCCAACCTCATAGTCCCGCAACCCCAGACAGCCCGCTTCTACCTCCTTCCCACAATCCACAAACGGGTACGTCCCGGCAGACCCATTGTGTCAGCCTGCTCCTGCCCCACTGAACTTATTTCTTCCTATCTTGACTCTATCTTTTCTCCGCTGGTCCAGTCTCTTCCCAACTACATCCGTGACTCTTCTGACGCCTTGCGTCATTTTGACAATTTCCAGTTTCCTGGTCCCAACCGCCTCCTCTTCACTATGGACGTCCAATCGCGCTGCACCTCCATCCCCCGCCAGGATGGTTTAAGGGCTCTCCGCTTCTTCCTGGAACAGAGGCCCAACCAGTCCCCATCCACCACCACCCTCCTCCGCCTGGCTGAACTTGTTCTCACATTGAACAACTTCTCCTTCAACTCCACGCACTTCCTTCAAGTAAAAGGTGTCGCTATGGGTACCCGCATGGGTCCTAGTTATGCCTGTCTTTTTGTGGGATATGTCGAGCATTCTTTGTTCCAGCCCTACTCAGGCCCCCTCCCCCAACTCTTTTTCCGGTACATTGATGACTGTATCGGTGCCATTTCCTGCTCCCGCCCCGAACTGGAAAACTTTATCAACTTTGCTTCCAATTTCCATTCTTCTCTCACCCATACGTGGTCCATCTCTGACACTTACCTTCCCTTCCTCGACTTCTCTGTCTCCATCTCTGGGGATAGGTTGTCTCCCAATATCCATTATAAGCCCAGCGGCTCCCACAGCTACCTCGACTACACTTCTTCACACCCTACCCCCTGTGAGGAATCCATTCCATTCTCCCAGTTTCTCCGTCTTCGACGCATCTGCTCTGATGATGCTACCTTCCATGACGGTGCTTCTGGTATGACCTCCTTTTTCCTCAACCGAGAAATCCCCCCCACTGTTGTTGACAGGGCCCTAAACCGTGTCCGGCCCATTTCCCGTACTTCTGCCCTCAACCCTTCCCCTCCCTTCCAGAACCGTGACAGGGATCCCCTTGTCCTCACTTTCCACCCCATCAGCCTCCATATCCAAAGGATCATCCTCTGCCATTTTCGCCACCTCCAGCGTGATGCCACGACCAAACGCATCTTCCCCTCCCTTCCCCTGTCAGCATTCCAAAGGGATCGTTCCCTCCGCGACAACCTGGTCCACTCCTCCATTACCCCCACCACCTCGTCCCCATCCCATGGCACCTTCCCCTGCAATCGCAGGAGGTGTAATACCTGCCCATTTACCTCCTCTCTCCTCACTATCCCAGGCCCCAAATACTCCTTTCAGGTGAAGCAGCGATTTACTTGTACTTCTTTCGATGTAGTATACTGTATTCGCTGCTCACAATGTGGTCTCCTCTATATTGGGGAGACCAAGCGCAGACTGGGTGACCGTTTTGCGGAACACTTCCGCTCGGTCTGCAAGCAGGACCCTGAGCTTCCGGTTTCTTGCCATTTCAACACTCCCCCCTGCTCTCATGCTCACATCTCTGTCCTGGGATTGCTGCAGTGTTCCAGTGAACATCAACGCAAGCTCGAGGAACAGCATCTCATCTATCGATTAGGCACACTACAGCCTGCCGGACTGAACATTGAGTTCAATAATTTCAGAGCATGACAGCCCCCCATTTTACTTTCATTTTTAGTTGTTTTTTCTTTTTTCTTCTTTTTTGCTTTTTTACATTTTTTGCAACCTTTTATATTGCATTTATTTCATTTCATCTTAGTTTATTCAGTTTGCTTACCCACTGTTTTTTTTTCAGGTTTGCACTTGCTGCTGTTCAATATTCAGTCCGTTAGCACCTATTCTGTACTAATGCTTTGTCTTTCAACACAGCATTAACATATTGTTTGCCTTTGCTCCATGACCTTTTGGTCAGCTATGTGGCCTTGTCCAACCTGCACCTTCTCCTTTGTTATCTCTTGCCCCACCCCCACCTCAGTTGCTTATAACCTGTGACATTTTTAATATTTGTCAGTTCCGAAGAAGGGTCACTGACCCAAAACGTTAACTCTGCTTCTCTTTCCACAGATGCTGCCAGACCTGCTGAGTGGTTCCAGTATTTCTTGTTTTTATTCCAGAAAATATTTGTTTGCTGCAAAAAGTACATGGCAGGTAAAATGAAATGGAAGGGTTGTGAGGCAATGCACTCCTGTACTGAAGGAAACTGATCTCCTTTGCAATCTTTGTATTGTTGACTTGGTGCTGTTTTTGAACTGTTTGTAATGTATCTTTTTATCGTTTTTTTAACGAATAAAGTATATGTTGGAAATTTAAAAAAAAGTTCAGAGAAGGTTCACTGGATTTATTCCTGTGATGAGGGGGTTGTCTTTTGAGGAGGATTGAGCAGGTTGGACCCATACTGATTGGAGTTTAGGAACATGAGAGGTGATCGTATTGAGACATATAAGATTCTGAAGGGTCTTGACAGGGTAGATGCTGAGAGGATGTTTCCCCTCGTGGTGGAATCTAGAACTAGGGGACACAGTTTCAGAATTAGGGATTTTCCATTTAAGAAGGAAATGAGGAGGAATTTCTTCTCTCAGACAGTTGTTCATCTTTGTATTTTTATCTACAAGGAAGTCAAGGGTTATGGGGGGCAGGCAAGAAAGTGGGGTTGATGCCATGATCAGATCAGCCATGATCCTATTGAATGGCAGAGAAGGCTCGAGGGGCCAAATGGCCTCCTCCTGCTACTATTCCTGTTCTTATGATCTCATTGCAGCTTGTTCCAAATAGAGACAAAAGAGTGGAATTCCAGAGGAGAGGTGAGAGTAATTACCCTTGAGTGAGTGTGGCATCAAGGATCCCCAGCAAAATTGAAATCAATGGGAATCAGGGGAAAACTGTCCACTTGTTGGAGTCATACCTAGCACAAAGCAAGATGATTATGGTTGGTGGAGGCCGATCATCTCAGCCCAGGACATTGCCTCAGGAGTTTCTTAGGTTAGTGTCCTTGGCTCAACCATCCTCAGCTGTTTTATTAATGAGTTTCCCCTCAACTTAAGTCAGAAGTGGGAATGTTAGGTGATGATTCACAACTCCACAGATACTGAAGCAGTCCATGTCTGCAAGCAGCGAGACCTGAACAACATTCAGGCTTGAGCTGATAAGTGACAAGCGACTTGGTTGCCACAAAAGTGCCACGCAGTGAACATCTCCAATGAGAGAGAATCAAACCATCTACCTTTTAATACTCAGCAGCATTATCGTCACTGAATCCCTCACCAGCAACATCTTGGGTGTCATCATTGATTATAAACTAAACTGGACCAGTCACATCTATGCTGCGGCTTTTAGCGTAGGTCAGAAATTGGGAATTCTGCAGCAAGTATCTCACCTCCTGACATGCCAAAGCCTGTCCATTGTCTACAAGGCACAAGTCAGGAGTGTGATGGAATACTCTCCACTTTTCTGGATAGCTGCAGCTCCAAAAACACATAAAAAGCTCAATACCACCCAGAACAAAGCAGTCCTCTTCATCGGTACCTCACCCACCACCTTAAACATTCACTCCCTCCACCACCAGAGCACAGTGGCAGCAGTGTGTACCACCTACAAGATGCACTGCAGTAACTCGCTAAGTAACGTTCGACAGCACTATCCAAACCCGTGATCAGTACCACCTCGAAGGACAAGGGCAGCAGATGCATGGGAACACCACCACCTGCAGGTTCACCTCCAAGTCACTCACCATCATGACTTGGAACTATATCACCATTTCTTCACTGTTGCTGGGTCAAAATCCTGGAACTCCCTCTGCAATAGCACTGTGGGTGTTCCTACACGACATTGACTGCAGCAGTTCAAGAAGGCAGCTCCCCACCACATTCTCAAGGGCAATTAGGGATGGACAATAAATGCCAGCCTTGCCAGCGATACTCACACCCAAGAATGAATAAAAAACAAATCATTCTCCACAGATTCCCCACAATTCCGGCTTGGACATTTACTTCAGGAGCACAGAGCTTTATATAACTACAACATGAGTTCCAATCTTCAGATTCCATTCGCCTTTCACATTATTTTCTACCAGTCCACTAGCGTTTAGTGATTCAGCACTCGGGTCTCTGCTTCTCCAGTTTCTAACATCTCGCCCCTTATAAAAAACACTCTGATCTATCTTTCGTAGGTCCTAGATGACCCCTCATTTTAAACTCCATCTGCCAAAGCATTGCTCACTCACTTAATCTATCAAGAAGATTTGAAAATAAATTTCTTGCCAAAGGATAATGTTCTGCTTCTGCTCCCTCGCCGTTTGCTTTTCCCGTTAGTCTTTCATTTGGTGTAAATCCAGGGAAAGTAAAGATGGAAGGAAGGAGGGAGGGAAAAATCTCCTTTTCGTGATCCCTATTTGATCTTCATTCCAGTCCAATTTGGGTGAAGAATTCCGATTGTCTGTCTCAATTTTAATAAAGGACAAACAATTCTGGAATCACCAGCGAGATATTGACAAGAACATGTTTCCAGGCCAACTTTCCACAAAAGCTCCCCCACAACAATGTACTAGACACTTCATAAACTAATGACAAAATTGGGATCCGAACCCACACATGCAAAGCAAAATGTATTAGCACGCCACCGTCTTAACCTCTCGACCACCTTGTCAGCTGTTTGGTCAGTACAGATCCTGGCTGTGCAGCCAGATGTGCAATGATGGAAATGTAGCTTCTGTAAGTAAATGAAATTTCCATCACATCAGGTCATGGCCTGTTGGGAATGGAGCGGTGTGAAACATTTCCAGACCATGTCCAACACGTTTCTACTCAGTGTGAAAACCCACCACGGAAAGACTGGAACATACAATCATATCATCACATCATGATTAACATCACTCAGACACCTGAACCACGAGGTCACTGATGAAGTCATGATGACCGAATTTCTCATGAAATGACAACTGAACTAACTGACTGGAAGAATTGCTTTAATTCCACATGATCAGAGAGGCACAGCCTCAGACCGACTTGGCAGATGAGTATTGATTGAATAATTTCTGTGTGAGGAATGTTACAGCATCATAAACCAGGGGAACGTGCTGACTGAGCTGTGTCTTCATCTCTTCTGGGCAGTCGGACAGTTCACCCTTCATTCTGCTCTGATTCACTTTCCCAAAGCGGATCTACAGATTCTCAAACAGATCTGTTCACAAGAAAACAGATGTAAACGATTGATAGCTAAACTTTTGAAGCAAGGATGTGAATCCAAGATTTTCTGATTATTGGACAAACACTCGAGCCAACAAAGCTGCAGAGGCAGGTCACAAATGCTGTGACAACTAAGGGCAGAGGAGGGCACTCTTTATTCTCATCCCACTTCTCCACAGGTCACAACATCTATCTTAACATTTCCCACTTACTGAAACAGTCAATCATAGACTCTATTTTTCCCAGAATAGAAGACACTGATCAGGTTTCTTTAATGAACAACAAAATGATTCATTTATTGTAGAACAAGTTTTAACTAGTCATGAAGTAAAGCATAAACACACAGGTGGAAATTTTAAAAGTTCCCTTTTCACCTTTACTTTTAAAGTCTTTTTTTAAATCTTCGAGCCACATGCACACACACACATACACCGGTTAACTGAAAAGATGAAAGGTATTTTTAAAAAAAATTTTTACATTTTGTTATGTTGCAGAAAATCCAGATTGCGCGCATTTGTTGAACAAATTCTCCGGACTCAGACCTTGAGAATCAAACACTTTATTGCATGATATCATGGGGGATAACACCTTACCTAAAGGCGGTCCAGTGCTACTCCCAAAAAGCTACAGATCGCCGTGGACTTATATAGTATAAAAGAGGCAGAGCTAACAGTTTCACAATTAGATAAGCACCCACAAGACTGCCTCCGTAACGGTGCATCATGCAGGGTCCGAGGTCAGCAAAACATCAGTTTCAACAATAACAAGCTAGTTCCTTAATTCAATGCCCACTCCAGACACCATATCTGGCCGTAACGTCTGATTGTGGTTAGCTGCTCTGTCTACATTTTATGACCGTTGGTTATGGTTAGATTAGCTACAAGCTGTCTCCTGCTTTTCTGCTTCTACAAAGTTAAGTAATAATTAGCAAAGCTAAGAAAATTTCTCCAACAATCCCTCCTTTTATCATACCATGATAATACAGCATCATCATGAGTCGAGGGAGAGGCAGGGGCTTAAAGTAATCATTGAAGCATAATATATTTTTCTGCCATTGCGCTGTAGCAGCCGCAAGGCCAAGCTAGCAATACATGATTGATTAATCTCAGCTTAAATGTCCCCATAATATTCTGTTCTTAAAATTCTAAAATTCCCTTCTCACAGTCACCTCTTGACTCTTCTACAACCCTTTTAAGAATCCTTCCCTTGATCCCACCTAGGTGCCTTTAATGGTCTCTATTTGTCTAGAAACAGCCTTCAACACCCGGAGGGGTCGCACTCAATACGTCGCCTGCTTATATCACAAGGGGGCAGCGGGAACTCTGTAAAGGCATAGGTTTTGCAGGGGCTTCAAATACTTGCTTACAAAATAAAAGGGTGGTACACTTGTACAATTACAAATTCAATTAAACATCACTGTTACATTATCGATTGTATAAACATAATACAATTTCATAAAGTACATTGATCATTCATTTGCTCACTTTAAGTATATATGAAAAGGTTATACAATTACCCTTTTATGGCATAACTAATTGTCCCTCCTTTGACAGAGTAAGTTCGAACACTAATTGCTTTTCGGGTAGCTGTCCAACCTGTGTTCATACATCCTCTTGCATCGCCTAATTAATTTCTTAAGTTGCCAAATTAAGTATGTCACATCTAACACCATGATACCCAAAACCACTATCAGGACATGGGAGATGATTCTAAACCAGGGGTGTATCTGCACGTCTGACCCCAGTTCCAGAAGTCCTCCTGCAAGGTAGAATCATTTATCTTGTCAATCTCATCTTGTAGCATCTTCGACTGTTGTTCCAGCTTGCAATGGCTTCTAGCTGCTGTCTATCTTTACCCAAGTGTGTGGGCAATGGTTGAATAGTATATTCATAGTTCCGGAGGTAATATGTCAAATCCTCCTTAATACTTTCTGTCACAGTTATCGTTTCTGCCTTTTGTTTATGTTTCTCAACCAACTCCATTTTCCCTACTCGGGTTGGTATTTGTGGGTTGAACCAAAATGTACTGTTGCTCACCGGACAAGTCCGTTTCTGTCCATACTGGTACTCCTTCGCTGTGGTGGTTAAGCAATATCTCCCCTTTCCCACATAGGCCACATGGGTTAGTCCTGACAATGCTTTCCCAGCCTCCCTGGTGCTATTTACAGTGGCATTAAATCCACATTTTGATTCTGCCAATTTATCTATAGGATGAGGACATATGCTCACCTGGTTTTCCAGACTACACTCAGACAATGGACAATGTTGTTCCAATTACCTCTTTTCCAATTTCCACAACATAGGGTAAAATATCATTGTATCATTACCAAATTCCTTTCTCAACAATTGTCACAGTAATATCTTGTACAACTCTCGGGTCTTCTCAGGGCACCAGTCAGGTAGCTGGATGTCTGAGAAAATCAATATTACCGTTACCAACTCAAGCTTTACAATATCATATACAATTTTATTCGTTTTTTATTATCGCAAGTCCATTTTCTGGTCCTGTAGTCAATGCAAGGCAAGGGAGACCAGTCACTTGTGGCTGTTGGGTCGTAACCTTACTCGTCGGTAATTCGGATGTGGGGTTAACCGTGTGGTTGGTGCTTCTTGTCTGTTTAATCTCACAACCTGAAATAGGAACTATCCTTTTTTTATCTTAGAGCTTTAATATCTTGCGCTAGGAGGAGTTCGAGGATTGGCTGCACTCACTTTTGCTCTGTCTCATGCTTTCCCTGTGTTATTACTATTCCCAAATAAGAAACCTTTTCCTTCATTATCGGTGCCATTTTCAGCCTAACTTTCACTCTGACCTTCTGAAGGAAGGTGGAATATCGATGGATTATTATAAAATCCCTGGGAGAGACACGTCCAGATGTACTGTTGTCCCTTGAACATAAACGCAAATTTATATTCACACTCTTGTGCCAACTGTATGGACCAGAATCCATTGCTAATGTTTAACCACTGATTTTGTTATTTTCTAAAACTTTGATTGTCCTCTTAAATATCAGATAGATATCCCTTTGAGTGCTTTAAATAACCACTCATATCAATTAAATTTTGTTTATTGATTCCAATTTCTTATGCCCAGACTTGGTTGTACTTTTTGTCCATTAAGGACAGAAGTGTTTGCAACTATCTTTCCTTCTCAAGCATTTTGTCTCATTGATAAAGATGCTGTGATATTTGATGTCTGCAATTAAGTTTTAAATTCTCAAAGCTGCTGGATCTCTTGTTGTGGCATCAGTTCTCATGTGGCCTTGGAACCTGCCGTCACCTGCTTAAAAAGAATCCATTGTGGCTCTGCCCCTGAGCCCAATGGGTTAATTTGTCCAATTCTATCTGTCAACTTAGAAATGTAAAATTTGGCAATGTCCAATATGTATAAATTTGACTCTCAGCAATGCAAAAACTGCAGCGGGTTAAGTTCTTTGTTTGTATCCAAGGGGGCGGAGCAAAATATTCTCAGCTACGTGATCAAAAAGAACTATCCATTTTAAATTTTTTTCAATCCTTTTGGTATCCTTAGGGTTTATAAACAACAAAATCATGTGTAACATTTTCAACTTCAAAGGAAAGCATCTCCATCAGGAAAGACAGCATTTTAAGATTAAACTTCAATTGTATCCAAATTCCAATTCACTGCAATAAATATTTTTAAAAAAAATCAAAACTGCCGATGTTACATGAGTGAGTCCCACGTCCGGAACTTAAGACTCCTCCAAAACATGACATAATAAACTTGAAAGTTCATTGTTGCAACAAATGAAATTTCCAGTTCTTCAACTTAAACAGGTCAATTAACCTTAACAGTATTAATTCAATTCAGACTTATTAACTTATAATACTTATTAACTACACACAACAGAACAGAATAGCATGTGCTTATTTTAAAAGATAGGTAAATTACGTCATTTTTCTTGCTCTTTCTTCAGGTGCCAGCCTGTAATAAAACCAAAAACTAAAGAAAACGTTATTTAACATTCTTACAACAAAAGACTTAACACCAGTTTTTTAAACAGACAGAATCTTTCCTATATCTCCTTTGTTTATTTATCTCTCCCTTAAAACAATATAACAGTCAATAAAACATGTCTTCAAATTTAGACTGTAAAATAAAACAATAGCAAAGTTTCCAATTAAAGCAATGTTCCAAACCCCAAATTAGATTTCTGCCAGACATGTTCAGACCTTCAAGGCTGAAGCTTATCCCTCAGAAAATTGTTCATTGCCTTTTCACAGTTGCAAAAACAACTAAAAATAAAACTTTAACTTAAAATATAATTCAATTTTATATCCCATTCCTGGGTGCACAATCTTAAATCGAAATGAACACACTCAACAATCACTTTTCACACTCATTCAATTCCAAACAACTTAATAGACTCATGCTTTTAACATTAAAGCCAGACAACAAAGAGTTAACGACAGTCAGTTCTACAGAACACAAACTGTAAAATCCAGATATTCAATTCATTCGCGGAAGCTTCCGACATTCTCACAGTCGAATCAAAGACATAGTTACTTGTTTTACTCTAAAACATACCTATCTTTAAAACACATATTTACCGTGGCGCTTCTGCGTCTTCTTCGAGGGGGGAAACGGACGTGGGTCGCCATTCTCCAGAGGACATGGATTACTCGTCCCCGGGGGCAACCCTTCCTTCTTGGAAGCCGTTGAGTCCACTCCTACGTCTACTTTCTCAAAACCTTCTAATTTTGTGAGTTAATTTCGATGGAATAAACAACATTAACACAAACAAAAGACAAAACCACACACAAGGAGACAAACAGGCGCAGTTAATGTTAAATTCTCAAGGTCAGCTAACCGGCTCATCCCTGTCTCTTCAGGTCAACGGTACTTTCGTTCTCCAACTCTTGTCACCCGCATCTTTCTCTAGGGCCAGATCAGCGGGTGTACTCAGGAGCCCCGAAAACGTGCCAGTTGGGTCAATTTGGTAATTTAGTTACAGCCCCAGTCATCTCTGTCCCATATCTTGTCACCGTATTTTACTCACTTCCCATGTGTGAGAGTTAACTTCGTATACTCAATGGGATCAGGTATTCGGCCCAGCCGACTATGCCAGATTCCTAAATTTACTGGATTTTCCACTTATCTACTTTTCAACTTCCCTTCGCAGAATTACTCACTTCCCATGTGTGAGCTTAACTTACTCAATTTTAGACCTTTTCTGATCAGGTTTCAGCCAATTCTTCCTTGACCCCTTTGTTCCCTTCGCCCATTTAAATCCTGGCCTTCACGTGGCACCAAATTGTCCTCTTAATTCCGGCTCAGGCTGGGTGATTGGGATATCAGGGTCGCAGAAAAGTTGACTTACCCCTGATCCTGTTGATTATTTTTTCACTAGGTTCTTTTGGATCCCGTGAACTCAGGGATCCTGCCAACTATGCCAAACTGTTGGAGAAAATCCAGATTGTGCCCAATTGTTTAACAAATTATCCGGACTCAGACGTTGAGAACAAACACTTTATTGCATGATATCATGGGGGAACACACCTTACCTAAAGGCGGTCCAGTGCTACACCCAAAAAGCTACAGATCGCCGTGGACTAATATAGCATAAAAGAGGCAGAGCTAACAGTTTCACAATTAGATAAGCACCCACAAGACTGCCTACGTAACGGTGCACCATGCAGGGTCCGAGGTCAGCAAAACATCAGTTTCAACAATAACAAGCTAGTTCCTTAATTCAATGCCCACTCCAGACACCATATCTGGCCTTAACGTCTGATTGTGGTTAGCTGCTCTGTCTACATTTTATGACTGTTGGTTGTGGTTAGATTAGCTACAAGCTGTCTCCTGCTTTTCTGCTTCTACGAAGTTAAGTAATAATTAGCAAAGCTAAGAAAATTTCTCCAACATGTTACAAACACAAAAAAAAACTCTTGGGCTGTTTACTTGCTCATTTTTGAAGAAAACATCAGATGATATACGTTGCTCCAAAATTGGAATACAGTCTAACTTCTGAGTATACGTAGACAGGTCACGAGGGTATTTTAGAACAGTTCTTTTCAGAAGGCATTGAGAATTAATTTTAGCAGGCCTTCTTCAAAGACATGCGACAAGATGAATTAACTCAGTGGACTTCGCAGGGTCTTTTAAAGATTTTCTGGAAAACAAGCTGGGTTGTGGTCTTTTCTCCTTCCTTGACACTTCTTCAGGCTAACTTTATCAGCTGCTCACTCCAGCAGGTAAAACACACTGACTCTACAACCAAAAGCTTGTGAGTTTTCTGCTGTCTTAGGTGTACGCTGCTGCTGCCGAGCTTGTCCAATCAAGGGGTGCGAATGACTTCCCTCACCACATCTCCATGTTACCATGGTTTCTGTTCTATATTTAACTTGAATTATGTGACAAACAGAACACATAGTTGCCAAGTTGGCTCTTGTGGTGCTCTCTTGAAAAAGAACTGGTTCCACATTTATTCAGTTTGATTATGACTTCTTCAAAAAATATTTTAACAGAAGAAACAGAATCACTTCCATAACATCATGTAGTTTCCCTGAGCTACAGGTTATTGCAAGTCTCTCTGGCTGTGTTTATTTTAGGTGATTTTGTACTCAGGTTCTTTTGGAATCCATGTGTTTGCAGATCTTTGTGAGTGATAAATGTGGTAATATGTTTAAAAGATTTCCCTATAAATTATTCATATTTTCGTCTTTCCCCAAACTTTGTGCAAACATATTAATGAGGGAATCACACACATCAAGCCGTCAAACCTGTCCGCGAAACAATGAAAGGTAACAGTGTTTATTGTAACGGGGTTCCATTTATTCAGACACATCTTGATGATTCACACATGTAATGTATTTGTATATTATATTCATGACATAATGACGTAAATAAACACTTCCTTGCACTTGCCACGCTTGGTAAACATTTTCTCTGCTGATGCCCCCTGAATATATTAGAGAACATGGTGTCGAGGTTGAGATAAAAGTCTGTAAATGTAGGCAGCAAACAGCAGCAGGGACTGCAGTGAACAAGATTTACGTGACATATTTGTGCTTCGATTGGTGGGTGAAATAAGATACTAAACACACAAAATCCTACATTTGAGCTCGCGTAAAAGATTGCTCTGTCTATGGAGATAGCATCAAAGAATGCTCAGGAATTTTGTCCTATACCAGTGATAGTAACACACTTCAGGGGAACTTAAAAAAAAATAGTAAAATGGGCTTTCACATAACAGATGAAATTTTACACAGAGAAGTGTGAGGTGATACAATTTGGAAGGAAGAATGCCATATAAATGAAAGGTTACAATTCTAAACTGGGTGCAGGAGCAGAGAGACAATGTACACCAATGTTGAAAAGGTAGCTAAGAGCAAACAGGACACTTGGCTTTATTAATAGAGGCACAGAGTAAAAACATATAAGTTATGCTAAACCTTTATAAAATACTGGGAATGAATAGCCTCCACCTGTACCTCCACAGAAAGCTTCCATTCCAGGTTTACACACACTCATCAGGATCACTCTCCACAGATATCTGCCCTCCAGGCTCAGACACCCACTTCAGGATCACTCTCCACAGATCCCGCCATTCCAGGTTCGGACACCCACTTCATGATCACTCTCCATAGATCCCAGCACTATGGGCTTGGTGACCCTCTTCAGAGATCCTAAATCTCCAGACACGGACATCCTTTGAGGACCACTCTCCACAGATTCTGCCCTCCAGGCTCAGACATCCTCTTCAGAATCACTCTCCATACATCCCGCCACTCCACGCACGGATATCTCCCTCAGGATCAGATCAAAGAATGTTGCTTGTCACTTATCAGCTCAAGCCTGAATGTTGTTCAGGTCTTGCTGCTTGCAGGCACAGACTGCTTCAGTATCTGAGGAGTTGTGAATCATCAGCGAACATTCCCACTTCTGACTTATGTTGAAGAGAAAGCCATCAATGAAAGAGCTGAGGATGGTTGGGCCTTGGACACTGCCCTGAGAAACTAGGTATCCAGTCATGAAAGGTGGAGGATAATTAAATAACGAACCAGATGAGGAGGCTCCAAAAACATCCCTATCCTCAATGTTGGTGGAGCCGAGCACGTCAGTGCAAAAGATAAAGCTGAAGCATTTGAAACCATCTTCAGTCAGAAATTGCTCAGTGGATGATTCATCTTGGCCTCTTGAGGTCCCCAGCATCACAGCTTCCAGTTTTCAGCCAATTTGCTTCACTCCGCATAATGGCAAGAAACAGCTGAAGGCACTCGAAACAGCAAAGACTATGGGCCCTAACAACATTCCGGCTCTAGTGTAAACCTGAGTTCTTTTTGCCTTCAGTCTGGTTCAGTAAATATACTGAGTCGGATGTGTCGGTAAAATCAATTACTTTATTTGCGCATTTAGCCGGCTGACTTACTCTAATGCAACGACACTGACTCCACCCAGAGTCTGTCTGGTCCACTAGAGTAAGTGAAGTTTTTTGATACAGGTACTACTGTTTATATATTAAGATTCATGCTATACCCCCTTGTTTAACCAATCAGTGCGATACAATTCGACTTCACCCACGTGGTGACATGCAGTACATCTGTTACTGAGGTGACAATACACTCCATTTTCAATACATACTTGTTACTAATAAAATATTGTTTTGTACCAGCAAGATAAAACAAAGCAGACAAGCAAGCTAATTAGCAAGAGCATAGGAATCATCAATAATCATTCGAGTCTCACTCCCTGCATGGATCATGAGTCTGTCTCTACCTTGTGACAAGTAATTGCGGCGCATCCTGCTATCTCTGTTAGGTGTACATTCCTGAGTGTTTCATGCAGTCTGCAGCTGCATCAAGTAGTGGCAGTTCACGAAGATAAGAGGGGCCGAGCACTCCTTATCACTCACACAGGGATGGACATCATTTGATTCAGAGGAGTCCATTTGTTCCAAACCACAGGGAGTCACACAATCAGGCCATAAAGAACAGATGTCTTTGCAATTACCAGTGTCGGCTAGTCCTTACAGTCTCACACGCTCTGCCTTTACTTTTAACTATTTCATTGTGGTTTCTGCCACTTAAAATCAAAGCTCAGCAAAGCTACTATTCCTAACTTGGCTATATTTCCCATTAAGCATAGTGCCATGCCTTTCTGCTCACTTGCACACTTGTACTGAAGACTTGTGCTCCAGAACTAGCTGCGCCCTCAGCCAAGCTGTTCCAGTAGAGCTACAACACGGGCATCTACTTGACAATGTGGAAAGTTGCCCAAGTGTGCCCTCTCCACAAAAAAAATGCAGGACAAATCCAATCTGACCAATTGCCGCCCCATCAGTCTACGATCAATCATCAGCAAAGTGATGGAAGATGTCATCAACAGTGCTATCAAGCACCACACACTTAGCAATAATCTGATCATCGATGCTCAATTTAGGTTCTGCCAGGGTCTCTCAGCTCCAGGAAATAATTTGGCAGATAGAGTATAATGTGGGAAAATGTGAGGTTATCCACTTTGGTAGGAAGAATAGAAAAGGAAAATATTATTTAAATTGTGAGAGATTACAGAATGCTGCGGTGTAGAAGGATCTGGGTGTCCTCGTACATGAATCACAAAAAGTTACCATGCAAGTGCAGCAAATAATTAGGAAGGCAAATGGAATGTTACCCTTTATTGCAAGGGGGATGGAGTATAAAAGTAGAGAAGTCTTGCTACAAATGTACATGGTGCTGGTGAAACCACACCTAGAGTACTGTGTACAGTTTTGGTCTCCTTATTTAAGGAGGGATATACTTGCATTGGAGGCAGTTCAGAGAAGGTTCATTGGATTGATTCCTGTGATGAAGGTGTTGTCTTATGAGGAAAGTTGAGCAGGTTGGACCGATACTCATTGGAGTTGAGAAAAATGAAAGGAGAACGTATTGAGACATATAAGATTCTGAGGGGGCTTGACAGGGTAGATGCTGAGAGGATGTTTCCTCTCGTGGTGGGATCTAGAACTAGGAGACACAGTTTCAGATTTAGGGCTTTTTCATTTAAGAAGGTATTTCTTCTCTCAGAGGGTCATTAATCTTTCGAATTCTTTACCGCAGAGAGCAGTGGAGGCTGGGTCATTGAATGTCTTCAAGATTTTTATCTACAAGAGAGCCAAGGGGTATGTGGGCAGGCAAGAAAGTGGGGTTGAGGTCATGATCAGGTCAGCCATGATCCTATTGAATGGCGGAGCAAGCTCGAGTGGCCTAATGGCCTACTCCTGCTATGAGTTCTTCCGATCTTCTGTTCTTATGATCTCATTGCAGCTTGGTCCAAACAGAGACGAAAGACTGGAATTCCAGAGGAGAGGTGAGAGTGATTGCCCTTGAGTGAGTGTGGCATCAAGGATCCCTCGCAAAATTGAAGTCAATGGGAATCAGGGGGAAAACCCTCCACTTGTTGAAGTCATACCTAGCACAAAACAAGATGTTGTGGTTAGTGGAGGCCAATCATCTCAGCCCAGGACATTGCCTCAGGAGTTTCTCAGGGTAGTGTCGTAGACCCAAACATCCCAGCTGTTTCATTGACGACTTTCTCTTCAACATAAGTCAGAAGTGGGAATGTTAGATGATGATTCACAACTCTTCAGATACTGAAGCAGTCTGTGCCTGCAAGCAGCAAGACCTGAGCAACATTCAGGCTTGAGCTGATAAGTGACAAGCAACCTTCTGGCCACACAAGTGCCAAGCAGTGAACATCTCCAATGAGAGAGAAAAAAAATCTACCTTTTGATATTCAGAAGCATTATCATCGTTAAATCCCCCACCATCAACATCTTGACCAGAAACGTAACTGGACCAGTCACATCTATGCTGTGGCTATAAGCGCAGGTCAGAGATTACGAATTCTGCAGCAAGTATCTCACCTCCTGACACCCCAAATCCTGTCCACCATCTACAAGGCACAAGTCAGGAGTGTGATGGAATACATCCCACTCAACAACACTCAAGAAGCTCAACACCATCCAGGACAAAGCAGCGCACTTGATCGGCACCTCACCCGCCACCTTAAACATTCAATCCCTCCACAACCAGTAAACAGTGGCTGCAGTGTGTACCATCTCCATATGCACTGCAGCAACACGCCAAGTATTCTTCAACAGCACCTTCCAAACTCGTGACCACTACCACCTCGAAGGACAAGGGCAGCAGATGCATGGGAACTCACTACCTGCAGGTTCCCCTCCAAGTCACTCACCATCCTGACTTGGAACGATATCAACATTTCTTCACTGTTGTTGGGTCACAATCCTGGAACTCCCTCCCCAATAGCACTGTGGGTGTTCCTGCACCATATGGACTGCATAAGTTCAAGAAGGCAGCTCTCCACCACCTTCTCAACGGCAATAGGAATGGGTAATTAATGCTAGCCTTAACAGCGATACTCACACCCAAGAATGAATAAAAACCAAATCACTCTCCACAGATTCCCCACAATCTGGGCTTGGACATTTACTTCAGGAGCACAGAGCTTTATATCACTGCAACATGAGTTCCAATCTTCAGATTCTGTTCACTTTTCACATTATTTTCTACCAGTCCACTAGCTTTTATTAATTCAGTATTCGGGTCTCTGCTCCTCCGCCGTTTCTAACGTCTCACCTCTTACAAAAAAACACTCTGATCTATCGTAGGTAGTAGATGACCCCTCATTTTAAACTCCATCTGCCAAAGCATAGCTCACTCACTTAATCTATCAAGAAAATTTGAAAATAAATTTCTTGCCAAAGGATAATTTTCGGCATCTGCTCCCTCACCATTTGCTTTTCCCATTTGTCTTTCACTTGGTGCAAATCCAGAGAAAGTAAAGATGGAAGGAAGGAGGGGAGGAAAAATCCTGCTCCGTTTCGTGATCCCTATTTGATCTTCATTCCAGTGCAGTTTGGGTGAAGAATTCCAATTGTCTGTCTCAATTTTAATAAAGTATAACTCATGGTGGAATCACTGTCTGGACATTGACAAGAACAGGTTTCGAGGCTGACTTTGCACATAAACTCCACCAACACAAACAATACACTGAAGAATTCATAAACTAACAACAAGGATGGGATTCGAACCCACGTGTGCAAAGTACAATGGATTAGCAGTCCATCGCCTTAACCTCTCTGCCACCTTGTCAGTTGCAGAGGTGTAGTTGTCACCTTCAGCACAGTTTCTGGCTGTGCAGCCAGCTGTGTAATGATGGAAATATATCTTCTGTCAGTAAATGAAGTTGGGAATGGAGCGGTGTGAAACATTTCCAGACCATGTCCAACCCGTTTCTACTCAGTGTGAAAACCCACCACGGAAAGACTGGAACATACAATCATTTCATCACATCATGATTAACATCACTCAGACACCTGAACCATTAGGTCACTGACGAAGTCGTGATGACCGAATTTCTCATGAAATGACAACTGAACCAACTGACTGGAAGAATTGCTTTAACTCCACATGAACGGCGAGGCACAGCCTCAGGCCGACTTGTCGGGTGGTGTAAACAGATATCACTGCTTCTGATCTTCACCAGAACAGAGAGTGAGATGTAACATTGATCATCAAACAGACTGTGAGAGAATACAACAGAATAAAACACATGGAGAGACACTGTGGAATAACGAATAGATTTGATTGGAATGTTGCAATTTTGATTGGAATGGATAAAACACCAGAAACAGCAGATTAAATTGGGATTCTCATCATTATATTGATCTGGGACAGAAAAGAGAAACTGATGGAAAGAAGAGAAGAAGGAAGAAAAGAAAGGATGGAACTGTTCAATTTTTTCAGTTTTTTCACTCGCCCAACAAAGCTGATAAAAAAAGTTGCAAATAACAGAGAATTTCACCAAAAATGGAGATTAAATGTTGCTGAAACCTTGGATCGAAGGATGCCCCAACAGATCACCTGTTTAACTGTCTCCTCACTGGGGGATTTCAATCAGTGAGCAATATTATTCTCTACTTTTTTTGTTAATTGGTCCCAGAACTGTCACTTGGAATTAATATCTCTGTTCCGACTCCTGAATAATAAAATTGTGAGTTTCTCGATATTTTCTGGACACAGTTCCTGCTGAAAGAACTAAGAACTCTTTTCTAATTTACACAATGTCCTTGGTGCTGCTCTCTCTTCTCCCAAACTTCATCTCATGTGACTGTTACATCATCACTCTGACAGTGGGAGGGGTTGATCACACTATCTTCAGCATTAACCCTTTACATCCTCATACCACACTGTCTGTCCAAAAAAAATGGGTGGAGGGAACTTCCTTCATTAATCAAAACACCAACAGCAGCACAGTGGCGCAATGGTTCGCACCGCAGCCTCACAGCTCCAGCGACCAGGATTCAGTTCTCGGTACTGCCTGTGTGGAGTTTGCAAGTTCTCCCTGTGTCTCTGTGGGTTTCCGCCGGGTGCTCTGGTTTCCTCCCACCTCCAAAAGACTTGCAGGTCGATAGGTAAATTGGCCATTGGAAATTGTCCCTTGTGTAGGTACGTGGTAGGAGAATGGTGGGGATGTGGCAGAGAATATGGGATTAATGTAGGATTAGTATAAATGGGTGGTTGCTGGTTGGCACAGACTCGGTGGGCCGAAGGGCCTGTTTCAGTGCTGTATCTCTAAATAAGAAAAGTAAAATAAAAGCTACCAGTCGTAAATCAACTCAAACCCATTAGAGAGATAGAGGGAGACTGTCAGAGAACTTCCTGCATCCAGTCCTGACCCTGTCACACTCAGCAGCTTCTCACCCAGACTCCACTCTCATCAACACTGAACATTGTTACCAAGACCCTTCAAATGCTGTTTATAAAAGGTAGAAAAATTCAAACTTCATCACAGCTAGATTGAATAGAACAAAGTTTAATATCTTCTCGTCGTCACTCGGTAACCACATGAGACAGTCCTTAAATCAGTAGCATAAATTATCAGCTGCAAGAATGTTTGTCATTGGGTTGAATCATTTCTGTGTGAGGAATGTTCCAGCATCATAAACCAGGGGAACGTGTTGACTGAGCCGTGTCTTCATCTCTTCTGGGCAGTTGGACTGTTCACCCTTCCTTCTGCTCTGATTCACTTTCCCAAAGCGGATCTACAGATTCTCAAATCTGGAGACTGGGTTTTCTTATTTGGTTCCTGTTGATTTTTCTTCCTCCTGAATGATAATATATTCCAAACTCGGATGAACCTTTCCCTGTGTCCCGGTCTCGGTTAAAAGCGACAAATAACGGCACCAACATTCTGAAACATACAACACGGTCACATTCTGCTTCAGTGAGATTAATGCTGAGGCAGTTTCCGTGTCGAATGCGATTGTGAACAAATTTCTCTCAAGGAAATTGTGAGTGATCAAGTATTTGCACTGAATTTCTGTGCAAGAAGGGACAGTTTCAAACAGCCATTCCCAAATCAATTCCTTCACAAAGACAAAGACTGTGCTGTCTTAACGTGTGACTCAACTTCACAAACAAATTTGAACTCGAAGTTCAGGAGAAGACAGAGATGTGAATGATTGACAGTGTAATCTTTAAATCATAACTTTCCGTTTCTTCGTTGAAGTGAGGCTCAACCCTAAGCCACTAGAGATCGCGGAAAGCTACAAACTTGGATCCAGAAATCAGAAAAGTAGTGAAACAGTTGGTGAGTACATTGTGACACTGACGAATTTATCACCACATTGCAACATTGGCACATTCTTAGACCGCACATTATGAGACAGATTTGTGCTTATATTGGTGGATGAGGAAAGATACCAAACACACAAAATACCACATTTGAGCTAGTGTGCAAGATTGCTCTTTCCACGGAGAAAGCATAAAAGAATGCTCATGAATTTCGTCCTATGCCAGTGACAGTAACACACTTCAGAGGAACTTAAACACACTGGTAAAATGGGCTTTCACACAACAGATAAAATTTTACACAGAGAATTGTGAAGTGATACAGTTTGGGAGGAAGAATGAGACAATGTACACCAATCTTTTTTGATCAAGGTTGGAAAAGGTTGCTCAGAGCAAACAGGACACTTGGCTTTATTAATAGAGGCATAGAGTAAAAGTAAATAAGTTATGCTAAACCTTTATAAAACAGTGGGGCTGAATGGCCTACTCCTGTACCTCCACAGAAAGCTTCCACTCCAGGCTCGGACACCCTCTTCAGGATCACTCTCCATACATCCCGCCACTCCACGCACGGATATCTCCCTCAGGATCAGATCACAGCTCCACAGTCCTGCCACAGCCAGTCGTGAACGGTGGTGGATAATTAAATAACTAACAAGATGAGGAGGCTCCAAAAACATTCACATCCTCAATGATGGTGGTGGTGAGCACGTCAATGCAAAAGATGAAGCTGAAGCATTTGCAACCATCTTCAGTCAGAAATATTAAGTGGATTTGATCTGTGCTAATTTCAGCTCCTCATGCTCGCTGGTGCCTTGGTTCTCTGGTGCTAATTTCAGAGTAAATCATGCAGCTTGACAATTGGAGCCAAAGAAAAAGACACAGCAGAGGTTGAAAGTGCCAAAACCTGGGATTGAACCAAGAACTGTTTAACTGTTAGTACAGCACGAACTCAACAAAGCTATTTCAACAACACACTAAAGCCACCATTCTGTCACTGCTTTGGAAGAAAATATATACATTAAAGTGTTTTTAAAAAGTTACAGAACACAACATGTGAGTAATATTCCCCATTTTTTTCTCAGTACTGATGGATTGTGAAGTGGGAGACAACCAGAAGTCCCACTGTGCCACACTGACCCTGAGCTGTGAGTGAAATGAGATAAAGTTCAATCTTTAGCAGAGAGATTCTGGAGAGAGGTCAGAGTACTGAATCAAGGAAAGACTTTCTGACACAATAAAAGCAAAATACTGCAGATGCTGGAAATCTGAAATGAAAACAAAATGTGCGGGAAATACTCAATAGCTCTGGCAGCATCTGTGGTGAGAGAAACAGAGTTAATGTTTCTGGTCTGTGACCTTTCATCAGAACTGACACAGGTTAGAAAATAATTCGGTTTTAAACAAGTGAAAGGGAGGGGCATGTGGGAGAGAACAAAGGGGAAGGTGTTTGATAGGGCAGAGGGCAGGAGAGATTAAATAACAAAGCTGTCCTGGGACAAAGGCAAAGAGTGTGTTAATGCTTGTGGTTGCCTGACACCAGTCATGCTCTGATGTTATTGAACACAATGTTCAATCCAAAAGGCTGTCGAGTGCCGAATCAAAAGGTCAGGTGCTGCTCCTCGAGCTTGAGTTGATTTTCACTGGAACACTGGAACAGGCCAAAGACAGAAATGTTGACATGAGAGCAGGGGGGAGTGTTGAAATGGCAAGCAACCAGAAGCTCAGGATCATGCTTTCGGCCTGAGCAGAGGTGTTCCATCTAATCAGCGTTTGGTCTCCCCAGTTTAGAGGAGACCGCATTGTGAGCAGTGAATACAGTATACATAATTGAAAGAAGTACAAGTAAATCGCTGCTTCACCTAAAAGGAGTGTTTGGGGCTTTAGATAATGAGCAGAGAGGAGGGAAAAGGGCAGGTATTATATCTCCTGCGATTGCATGGGAATGTGCCTTGGGAAGGGGACGAGGTATTGGGGGTAATGGAGGAGTGGACCAGGGTGTCGCGGAGGGAACAATCCCTTCGGAATGCTGACAGGGGAGGGGAGGATGCGTTTGGTGGTGGCATCACGCTGGTGGTGGCGGAAATGGTGGAGGATGATCCTTTGGATGTGGAGGCAGGTGGGGTGGAAAATGAGGACAAGGGGAACCCTGTCGCAGTTCTGGGAGGGAGGGGAAGGGGGAAGGCAGAGGTTGAGAGTCCTGTCAATTACACTGGGAGGGGGCGGGGTGGGAGTAGTTGAAATCTGGTGATGTTGTTGAATTTAATTTCAAACACTCCTTGAACTCTCTGCTGATGAAGACTGAAAAAGGGAAGAACAACCACACAACAAGGCTCTCAAATCCAAGACCCTGAGATTAAAAGTCTCATGCTGTACCAACTGAGTTAACAAGGCCTGATACAGTACTTCGACTCTGTCTGTTATTGGACGGATGCAGCTGTTGACTCCACCCCAAGGGCGGGAATTTGTTCCACCAACTATGAAGCAGTTTCCTATCAATTCCCCAGATTATCAGTAAATCCACTTCCAGAAGCCCCAAAGTGTGATATATTCCTCTCACTCATCAATAATAAAACTGAAATCTTTTTACCTTCCAAATGCTGCCATCTATTTTGTCAGTATTTATTTCTCTCTCCTTTTTATTTAGTTCATGCATTTCTTCAGAATTTTTTTTTTCAATTATATCTGAGGGAAGAAATGAACAGATCTGGCAGCTCATAACTGGGCATCCATGAGGCACTGCGGGCCATCAGCAGCAGCAGAATTGTATTTAAACACAATATGTTACCTCATGGCCTGACATATCCCTCACTCTACGATTACCATCAAGCCAAGGGAGCAATAGTGGTTCAATGAAGTGTGCAGGAGGGCATGTCAGGAGCAGCACCAAGCAGACCTAAAAATGAGTGAAGCTACAACACAGGATTACTTGCATGTCAAATCGCGGAAGCAGCATGCAATAGACAAAGCTGAGTGATCTCACAACCAACAGATCAGATCAAAGCTCTGCAGTCCTGCCACATCCAGTCCTGAATGGTGGTGGATAATTAAACAATTAACAGGAGGACGAGGCTCCACAAATATCCCCATCCTTAATGATAAGGGAGACCAGTATATCAGTGCAAAATACAAGGTTGAATCATTTGCAACCATCTTCAGCCAGAAGTGCCAAGTAGATGATCAATCTCGGCCTCCTCCTGAGGTCCCCAGCATCACAGGTGCCAATCTTCAGCTAAATCCACTTCACTCCACATGATATCAAGAAATGGCTGAAGGCTCTGGATACTGACAACATCCTGGCTGCAGTGCTGAAGACTTGTGCTCCAGAACTAGCCACGCCGCCCGCCAAGCTACAACACTGGCATCTACCCAGCAATGTGGAAAATTGCCCAGGTATGTTCTGTATACAAAAGGCAGGAGAAATCCAACCCGGTCAATTCCTGCCCGATCAGCCTCCTCTTGATCATCAGTAAAGTGATGGAAGGTGTCGCTGACAGTGCTATCAAGCAGCACTTACACAGCAATAACCTACTCACCAATGCTCATTTTGGGTTCCACCAGGGCCACTTAGTTCCTGACCTCATTATGGCCTTGGCCCAAATATGGACAGAAGAGCTGAATTCAGGAGGTGAGGTGAGGTGACAGTGACTGCTCTTGCCAAGGGCATCAAGGAGCCCTTGCAAAATTGAAGTCAATGGCAATCAAGGAGAAAAATCTCCACTGGTTGGAGTCATACCTTGCGCAAAGGAATATGGTGCTGGTTTCTGGTGGCCAATCATCTCAGTACCAGACATCGCTCAGGAGTTCCTCAGGGTAGTGTCCTATGCCCCAACCGTCTTCAGTTGCTTCATCAATAAATTTCCTTCCATCATAAGGTCAGAAGTGGAAATGTTCACTGATGATTGCAAAATGTTCAGTTGCATTAGTAACTCCTCAGATACTGAAGCAGTCCGTGTCCACATGTAGAGAGACCTGGGCAAGATTGGGCTTGGACTGATAAGTGGCAAGTAACATGCACGCCACAAAAATGCCAGGCAATGGCCATTTCCAACAAGAGTGAATCTAACCATCTCCCCTTGACAGTCAATGACATTACCATTGCTGAATCCTTCACAATCAACATCCGGGGGGTTACCAATGAGCAGAAACTGAATTGGATCAGTCATAAAAATACCGTAGCTACAAGAGCAGGTCAGAGGCTGGGAATTCTGCTGCAAGTAACTCACCTCCTGTCCACCATCTACAAGGCACAAGTCAGGAGTGTGATGTAATACTCCCCACTTGCCTGGATGAGTGGAGCTCCAACAACACCAAAGAAACTCAACACCATCCAGGACAAAGCAGGTCACTTGATCAGCACTCCATCCACTACTTTAAATATTCACTTCCTGCACCACCAGTGAACAGTGGCAGCAGTGTGTACCATCTACAAGATGCACTGCAGCAACTCACCAAGCCTCCTTCGACAGCACCTTCCAAACCCCCAACCACGACCACCTAGAAGGACATTGGATGAATGGGAACACCACCATCTGCAAGCTCCCCTCCAAGTTACACACTGTACTGACTGGGAACTATATCACCATTCCTTCACTGTCACTGGATCAAAATCTTGGAACTCCCTTCCTAACAGCACTGTGGGTTTACGTACAACACATGGACTGCAGCAGCTCCAAAAAGGCAGCTCACCACCACCTTCTCAAGGGCAATTAAGGATGGACAATAAAGGCTGCGTTTGCTGACAACGCAACCACTAGGTGGCACAACTCGCTTTCTCCCCCTGCTTTGCACCGGCCGCTTCCACCCTCCACAGTCGCTCGCTCCAGACCTCGCTGCTCCCCCCCCCCACTTCCCTGGCCGATTGTCTCCCGATCATGTCACCCCATTCTCCAGTCGTTCGCTCACTCCCCAACCCCCCCTCCCCTCCAGCCGCTAGCTCTAGGCTGCGCTGCTTCCCTTCTCTCGGCTACTTGCTCCCACGTTTGTCCAGTGTCCACGTGCCGCCCGAAGAAGCAAGGTGGGCTGCAAAGTATGACGTAGGAGTGAGTAGTGAGTGGCCTAGAGGAGGGAAGTGGCACGGCCTAGAGCTAGCGGATGGAGCGGGGGTTGGGGGGCAGAGAGCAAGCGGCCATAGAGCAGGATGACGCGAGTGGGGAACAATTGTCCAGGGGAGCATCGAGGTGTAGAGCGAGCGGCTGAGGGGAGGAAACGTCGAGGCCTGGAGCGAGTTGCCGAGGGGGGAGAGCTCCAGCCTCAAAGTCTCCTATTCAGCCGCTTCCTCCAGCTGAGTGAGGGGCTGGATACCCGATGACTCTTTAGCGCACATGTGCGAAGATGGACCAGGCGTAGATATGCGATGATGTTGGCGCTGCGCAATGACATCTTCCTACGCATGTGCCACTTAATCCTGGCAAGATGTAGCTGTGCCTATGCACAGCTTGGCACAGTCCGATGATGTCAGCGGGCCGCTGCGTTGACAGGAATCACATTGTGTCAGCAGTGCCCACAGCCCACGAAAGAATAAAAAAGAGATTTACCACAATGGTAACAGGGTGAGGGATTTCAGTTATGTGAAGAGATTGGAGAAGCTGGGGTTGTTCTCCTTGCAGCAGAGAAAATCCAGAAGAGATTTGACACATTTGTTCAAAATCATGGACGTTTTCAATAGTTTAAATCAGGAGAAACTGTTTCCTGTGGTAAAAGGGTCAGTAAGCAGAGGACACAGATATCAGGTGATTGGCAGAAGAACCAGAGGTGACATGAAGAACCATTTTTTACACAGCAATGTGTTGTGATAAAGAAAGAAAAGACTTGCATTTCTATAGCACCTTTCAAGCCCACTGGATATATCAAAGCACTTTGTAGACAATGAAATACTTTTGAAGTGTAATCACTGTTGTAATGTCAGAAATGCAGCAGCTGATATTCACAAACAGCAATGTGATAATGACCAACTGATCTGATTGAGGGGCAAATATTGATCACAACACCAGGGAGAATTGCTCTTCACTTGTTTGAAATTGCAGCATGGGATCTTTTACATTCACCCAAACATGCAGACCAGGTCTTGGTTTAACATCACACCTGAAAGGCAGCACCTTCAGCACCCTCAGTGCTGTACTGGAGTGGCAGCTGTGAAATCTGAACCCAGAAGCTTGTGATTTCGAGGTGAGTGTGATCAACTGAGCCACAGCTTTTACCTGAGTCTCAATCCTTCTACCAACAGTTTCTCTCTATCGGGTCTGTCACGACCCCTCATGAACACCTCTATCAAATCTCCTCTCTAAAGAGAACAACCCCAGCTTCTCCAATCTATCCACGTAACTGAAATCCTAACCACATGTCGCAGAAAGGAATTTTTCCTCAAGTTCCTTCTGGTTTTGTGAGTCACCTTAAATCAATAACCTTCGGTTATTGACCTTTCAGCAGTTAGAAACAGTTCCTCAGTATTTACTCTACATCAAACCTTCAAGGAAGCTCTGCAAAGTAACTGAAAATCAAGTTGTCAGAAGTGGGATTTAAACACATGCCTCCAGTGAAAGCTGCAACCTGAACAGAGAAGCTGAAACCACTCAGTCACCTCAACTGTTCAGACCTTTTTGACCTCGTCCTCACTTCTGTACTTTGAAAGGTTCACTCAGTTCAGGAACTTGTTCAATGTTACTGGAATGCTCAGTGACTGGGATATTAACTCCCCCGGGTTTTCCTGAGCTTGTTCTCGGTGTATGGGGATGTTTGTCCTGGGCTGTGGAATCTTGCATCCCTGTAATGGACATTAACCCACTGATTGAATCTGTATTCACTGCTTTCCACTGGTGCTGGGTAATTGCAGAGTGTGGGGCCGGAATGTTGCTGCTTGTCCCGGCCTCACTCACTCTGGGAAAGAGTGAATAATTGATGCGTCTGTTTCTGTACCTGAAATGTGACTTCGATCTGCTGTTATTAACCGAGGCAGCGCTGCAGAAGGATACGTTAATAAGCTCTCACTAATCAACTACAAACAGTCAGAATGTGTAACTTTGAGCAGCGCTTTCTGCACCGTCAGGGCTGGAAAATGGAGGGAGGGAGAGACAGTGTCAGTATCTGAGTATGTACAGCACTGTATAGAGAAAGAGTCAATATACCGGGGCTGAGACACAGTGCATCTTTTCACATTTAATCACAAAAATATCCACAGTCAGGAGCTGAAAATGATGAAAAACCGAATAGCAAGAGCAAAAGTAAGAAAAGTAAGTAATTATAGATTAGCTGATCAGCTTTCACTGTGTTACCTGGTAGTCTACTGTTTTATATTCAATGCTCTCTCAACTGTGGCCAGGGAATGATTTCTTCTCAAAGGCTGAACATTAACAAAACTGCTTGTAATTTAAAATCTTTTAAAAGTAATTCCATGGAGCGAATGGGGCAAAAGTCAAATAACTGCATCAATCATAGGAGAGCTGGTTGGTGATGACGTGGATGTGTCTGCAGTGTGCAGGACCAGACTGTTTCTATAGATTCACAATGAATGTTCCATCTTTATTTATAACAGTAAAACTGATAGTGGACAATGGCTATTCTGGTTGCAGCAACCTGAAGCTTTAACTCATTAACACCCGACTTTAGGGTAATTTAGAAAGAACAACATGCAGCTCTGTCAGTTAGTGTGTTTGTTTGTTCACCTACAATTTGATGGTTCAAGCACATAATTGGATGAAGCTTTATTAAATTAAACTCTTCCACATCTGCTATATTACTCTTGCTGTTGATTTTTCAAAGATAAGGTTAATCAAGTCTTTCTTTGTGAAATCCATGCTGACTGTGTTTTATTATTTTTCATTTCCATCTGTATTTTCTACTTTGGAGGATTACAGGATATTATCATTTTTTTTATTCAGTCATGGGAGGTGGGTGTCGCTGGCTCGGCCAGCATTTATTATCCATCCCTAATTGCCTTGAGAAGGTGGTGCTGAGCTGCCTTCTTGAACCACTGCAGTCCATGTGCTGCTGTTATGAAGAGAGTTCCAGGATTTTGACCCAGCAACAGTGAAGGAACGGTGATACAGTTACAATTCAGGATGGTGTGTGGCTTGGAGGGGAACTTGCAGGTTGTGGTGTTCCCATGCATCTGCTGCCCTTGTCCTTCTAGGTGATAAAGGTCGCGGGTTTGGAAGGTGCTGTCTCAGGAGCCTTGGCGCATTGCTGCAGTGCATCTTGTGGATGGTACACACTGCTGCCACTGTGTGCCAGTGATGGAGGGCATGAATGTTGTAAGTGGGGTGCCAATCAAGCGGGCTGCTTTGTCCTGTTGAGTTTATTGAGTATTGTTGGAGCTGCATCCAGCCAGACAACTGGAGGGTATTCCATCATACCCCTGACTAATGTACAGGCTTTGGGGAGTCAGGAGGTGAGTTACTTGCCGCAGGATTCATAGTCTCTTGACCTGCTCTTGTAGCCATAATATTTATATGGCTACTGCAGTTCAGTTTCTGCTCAATGGTAACCCCCAGGTTGTTGAGAGTGGGGGATTCAGCGATGGTAATGCCATTGAATGTCAAAGGGAGATGGTTAGATTCTCTCTTGTTTGGGATGGTCATTGTCTGGCAGTTGTGTGGTGAGAATCTTATACATCTTTATTGTCGGGTACTCTATTGTACTGTTGAGTGACTACACTTGAAAAGTCCTTCCTTCATTGGTTGTAAAAGGCTTTGCAATGTCCTGTGGTCGTGAAATGCAAGTCTTGCTTTTTCCATTGTTATCAGTGACATTGTGATCAAAAGATCGGATTCATGAGCACAAAGTTTAAATCAATTTTGATTAAAATAATGTAAAAGCATCTATATTTTTGTACTATACTTAATAATCTCCATCTTCCTATCCTTACCAAGTACAATGTCTTTGACCCTGAAATTGATTCCACAATCGCAGTCCCTCAGACAATTTCAGCTCAGTTCTGATGAAAGGTCACAGATCTGAAACGTGAACTCTGTTTCTCTCTCCACAGATGCTGCCAGACCTGCTGAGTATTTCCAGCATTTTTTGTTTTGATTTCAGATTTCCAGCATCTGCAGTATTTTGCTTCTGTGTTACTTTGAAAGTTAAAACTGACCCACCTGTCTACAATTCACACTGGGGTCTCCCATGAAATGATTCTGTATAATGTTGATGTAGTGAATACAGACTCCGAGCACAGAGCTTCCTGTGGGGAATTGAGGATATGAAAACCAGCAGACTCTGCAGGAATTTCCACTGGGAGCACAAATTCACAAAATCTACCTTTTATATATGGATTCATTTTGATTGTCCTTCTGGAAAATTATTTTGAAACAATTTAAACATCAACCCACAGCTCCATGACTGGGTCAATTATGAGGTCATCCTCTGACAGGTCATGTGACAGCTGGAGCCACAAGACGTCAGAACCAGATTTGTGACTGGATTAAAACCCGGAATCCTGTCCCAATGGCTTTTCAAATAAAGCTGTTGCTGTTTGAAAACACAGCAGTTAAACTTTCTGCCTGACCATGAGGGGAGCTAGGGAGAAATTTACAAAACTAAATCCTTTTACAAAATAGTTCAAAAACCATTCACTGAGAAATCATGTGAGGACTCATATGCATTAGAGAATCAAGCAGAATACAGAAAGTGCAGAGGAGAGCTGAAAAAGGAAAAGAGATCAGCAAGCTGTATGAGAAAAGATTAGCAGGTCACATAACTGGGAACACTGAAGTCTTTTCCCAACATATGGACAGTCAATGAAAGGGTGGGTCAATTAGGAGATCCTGTGGAGGCAGAGGGTGTGGCTGAGGCACTAATTAAGTACATTTCATCTGTCACAAAACAAACGGGTGCTGCAAATGTCACAGTAAGGGAGGAGGAAGTGGAGAATTTGGAGGGGATGAAAATAGATAAAGAGGAGACAATTACAAGGTTAGCAGTGTTCACAGTAGACAAGTCACCCGGTCTGGATGGGCTGCATCCTGGGTTGCTGAGGGAAGTAAGGGTGGAAATAGCGGAGACTCGAACCACAATCTTTCAATCCTCCTTGAATATGGGAATGATGCCAGAGGACTGGAGGATGGAGGTAAGCTTGGGTAGGTCGATCTTAGTTTAACTTGACCATTTTTATAATGTATCCATTGTCATAACTAACAACGTTACGAAAGCCATTTTATAATTAACACATGACCAAAGGAACCATTTTGTGTTCAGTACTAATGTTTATATCCTGTATAATTAATGAGTAGCTACCCATCCTGAAACAGATGATTGTAAAAGTAATGAACCTTGATTGAGTTATAATTAATGAATCAATAAACATTTTAGAGAGAATGGGTTTTCATTTAAAGTTTGTTCAATCTAATTACTGTGTGTTTCTGTGTCTTTGTGGGAAAGGGCAGTTTCAGCTAAATTTATTCAAACAATGGACCTTTCTAGGACCCCTGATAAAACCCATGGTATGCTACATCGTGACCTTCAAGAGTCTTGATTTAATGAACAGGAAACTTGTTTCAGATCAGATTGGGAGACAGTGTGAAACCACTCCATTGTACTCATATCTGAGATTCTGAGGACAGGTGACTGTTGGTGGAAGACATTATTAAGAACTAATTAAATGTACCTAGCAACAGCTAGGACCAATTATTATTTTACATGGTGGTGTGATGGCCATCCAGGGGTTAAAAGTAGGGATCTTGTAAGGTTTCAGTGTGCAGGAACACTAGAAGATCTCAGGGGTAAAGGCTCAGATCATCGACCAAGTTCTCCACCTGATGAGGGATCTAGACTGGACAAAGAGGACCGTGACACTCTGAGAGCAAGCTCGACCAGTCCCCAGAGCTGTAAAGTTATATTCCCCAAATTTGTTAAGTATAATTTTACTTTCAATTATTAAGTACTATTTTACTCTCAATAAAAGTTCTGGACTCATTAATCAAGTATCCTGTTGCTTTAATTGGTTAAAGTCATGCCCAAAGTGATTGTCCACAATAGACTTTCCAGAATTAAAAGATAAGTCTGCAAGGGTTGTGAATATTACAGCCCTGTTTAAAAAGAGAGATAAACCCAGGAACTACAGACCAATTAGTCTAATGTCGGTGGTGGGGAAACTTTTAGAGACAATTATCCAGGAGGAAATTAACTGTCACTTGGTAGAACATGAGCTAATAAATGACAGCCAGTCCAGTTTGGTTAACAGAAGATTGTGTCTGAAATAATTAATGAATTAATTTCTTTGATGAAGTTTCAGAGAGAGTTGACGAGGGTGGTGAGGTTAATGGTACGTGTCTGGACATCAAAATTGTGTTTGAAAAGATACCATAAACTAGACTTGGGGCAGCACAATGGCACAGTGGTTGGCACTGCAACCTCACAGCTCTCGCAACCCAGGTTCAGTTCTGGGTACTGCCTGTGCAGAGTTTGCAAGTTCTCCCTGTGACTGTGTGTGTTTCTGCTGGGTGCTCTGGTTTCCTCCCACAAGCAAAGACTGCAGGTTGATAGGTAAATTGGCTGTTGTAAATTGCTCCTAGTGTAGGTAAGAGAATGGTGGGGATGTGGTAGGGAATATGGGATTATGGTGTAGGATTACTATAAATGGGTGGTGGTTGGTCAGCACAGACTCAGTGGGCCGGATGGCCTGTTTCAGTTTTGCATCTCTCCATGACTTGCTAACAAAATTCAAGCAGATGGGATTAAAGAGGCAGTGGCAGTGTGCATCCAAAATTGGCTGCAGGGTAAAAAGTAGGGTGAATGCTTGTTTTTCAAAATGGAGGCAGTTATACAGTGATGTCCTTGTTGCAATATGTTCAATGTCAGACCCCGAGCTGTCCGAGGGATGGGGCAATTTGTGACATTCCTGTGGTTGCAATATTTGCAGTGTCTGACCTTGATCTGTCACAGGGACGTGGCATTTATGAGGTCCCTGTGGGGTGTGGTTTGTTTGGTGTATCACACTGACCTGTCCCAGAGAGCGGGAAGGTTGTGATGTCCTTGTGGGTTGCAATCTGTTCAGTGTCTGACTCTGATCTGTACCAGAGATGGGGCAGTGTGTGATATCCTTGTGCATGTCATACAGGCCCACTGGTATGTGGTTCCATCCTGATGCCAAGAAACAGAGCCCCATCTCTGGGCAAAAAGTCTCACTTCTCAAGGGGTGTCTCGAGAAGACACAGTGGTGCAGTGGTTACCACCGCAGCCTCACACCTCTAGTGACCCGCGTTCGATTCTAGGTACTGCCTGTGCAGAGTTTACAAGTTCTCCCTGTGACTGCGTGGGTTTCTGCCGGGTGCTCTGGTTTCCTCCCACAGCCAAAGACTTGCAGGTTGATAGGTAAATTGGCCATTGTAAATTGCCCCTAGTGTAGGTAGGTGGTAGGGGAATTGAGGGGATGTGGTAGGAATATGGGATTGATGTAGGATTAGTATAAATGGGTGGTTGATGGTCGGTACAGACTCGGTGGGCTGGAAGGACCTGTTTCAGTACTGTATCTCTAAATAAATAAATAAGAAGGCTGAGGCAGTAAACATGGACAGTAAATCCGGAGTGGAGTCCTGGAGGCTGATCATGCAGTTTTCCAGCAACTCCGACAGCAGAGCTGGTAACAAACAGTACTGGTTTTTCCTTTCCTTTGGACAATACGAGCAATGCTGAGAGGGGGTCCTGATGCTCAGGGTCTCCATACTGTTTGCCCAGGCCTGTGCCCCAGAGAGGACACTCCGGCTTCTTGGTTAAACATGAGCACAACCCGGGAATAAACAGTTACTGATTATAAGCTCTCATTCAATTGGTGTAGAGTATGAGCGCCAGGGGTTACTTCGGACAGTGGGAGAGCTCTTAGTGTCTCATTGGATAGCTACCATTCACTCCAAGCTGGGCAGCCCCCAGTCAATTAGGTGCTGTCCTGCCACGACCTGCTTGCTTCAATAGGTGCTTGGAGCTTAGAGAGTCATCTCTGAACAGACGGATTGATAATCTGTGCACCAAGAAAAACAAACTCAACAAAGAAGACACCAGTCCTTCGCATCACAAGCTGGAATGTAAGGACCATGTGTCCTGGCCTTACCGACAACCTTCTGCAGGTTGATGACACACACAAGACAGCTGTGATGGACAAGGAACTCACAAGGCTCAATGTGGACATTGCTGTGCTGCAAGAAACTAGACTCGTTCAAAGTGGATCCCTCAAAGAGAAACACTACACCTTCTTTTGGCAGGGGAAAGCCCAAGAGGCAACTCGTGAGCATGGAGTGGGTTTCACAGTAAAATACACGCCACTTCAGATGAGTGAACCACCCACAGTAGGCTCAGAGAGACTTCTTACTCTTCACTGGTCAACAAGTGTGGGCCCAGTTAATCTCATGTGCATCTATGTCCCGACACTCACCTCCACCCCAGATGTCAAGGATCAATTCTATGTGACACTTGACACTGCCATCAGTAGAATTCCCAGCACTGAGGGACTGTACCTTCTAGGAGACTTCAACACAAGCTTGGGTACTGACTACACAGCTTTGCCAATGTGCATAGGGCACCAGGGGATTGTCAAGATGAACGAAAATGGACACAGGTTGCAGGAGCTATGCTGTCACCATGGTTTCTGTGTGATGAACAGCTACTTCCAGGTCAAGCTGTGCTACAAGGTGTCCTGGAGACATCCGAAATCATGCCATTGGCACCAGCTAGACCTTATCTTCACCAGACATACCACCCTCAGCAGTGTCCTCATCACTCGCAGCTATCACAGCGCTGACTGTGACACTGACCACTCCCCAGTGTGTAACAAGGTCAGGGTTCATCCAAGGAAGCTTCATCCATCCATGATGAAAGCTCGTCTCCTGATCAACACTTGCCGAACCACTGATCCAGAAAGGACCCAGGAGTTCCTCAACATCCTTGATCAGGCTCTTTCAGACAACAATGCTCAAGGCCTCAGTGCAGTGTCAAAGTGGAATCATCTGCACACCACCATCTATAACTCTGCACTCACTGTGTATAGGAAAAGAGATGGGAGGAATGCTGACTGGTTTGAGGCTTATTGGACTGAAATGGAGTCAGTTACTGTAACTAAGAGGAGAGCCCTCATGAACTGCAAACAAGTCCCCAGCAAACAACATCTAAATGCTCTCAGAGCTGCCAGAAACAAGTCTCTGCAGACTGCTCGGCACTGCACCAATCAATACTGGTTAAAACTCTGCTGATGAATCCGGGGATGCTGGAGGGATGTATGAAGGAATTAAGAAAGCAATGGGCCCAGTAGTAACTAAATCAGCACCTTTTGAAGACAAAGAGAGGGGTGATCATCACTGAACCTAACAAGCAGATGGAAAGGTGAGTGGAGCATTACCTTGAACTCTACATAACGGAGAACATTGTCATTGAAGTAGCTCTCAGTGCCATTCCAGACTTCCCTGTCATGGAGGAACTGGACAGTGAGCCCTCCATAGTCGAGCTCAACAAGGGCTCAAAACATGCGTGATGCAAACATTGTCACCTTGTACAAAATTAAGGGGGATCGCAGTGACTGCAGCAATTATCGGAGCCAGCTGCTCAGTTCCACTCACCTGCTCGATCCCTTTCCTCCTGCAAGTTCCTTTGCTTCAGGTATCCATCCAATTTCCTTTTCAAATCATTGATTGTCTCTACTTCCACCACACTCGTGGGTCAGGACATTACCACTCACAGCATAAAAAATTTCCACCTTTCCCAAGGAATGGAAATATTTATATCTTCTATATTTAGCTTATTCTCTGTCTCGACGAGAATAGAATGGCAGTCAACATGAAAGGGAACCCAAAAATCTTTGAGCAGTATATAAATAATAAGCAGGTAGTCAGCGGTGAAGTGGGCCCCATTAGGGACAAAGAGGGTAATATATACTTAGAGCTGCAGGGCAATGTTAATCTAGTTAATAAGTACCTTGTATCAATGATCACTAAGGAAGTGGAATTTGACAAAATATCAGTAGAAGTGGAGAGTGTAGAGGCAATGGAGAGGGTACAAATTGAGAGAGGGAGGTACTAAAAAGGCTGGTTATGCTTCAGGAAGATAAATTACCTGGTCCAGATGGCTTTCATCCCAGATTGCGAAAGGAAATGTGGATGCAGATAACAGAAAGGCTTTCTATAATCTTCCAATCTTCCCTGAATACGGGGGAGGTGTCAGAGGATTAAACAGTTGCAAATGTGACACCCTTATTCAAGAAAGGGTGTAAGGACAGTCCGGCTAACTACAGGCCAGTTAGATTAACAGCAGTGGTGGGTAAGGTTTTAGAAAGAACAATCAGGGAAAAAATCAACAGTCACTTGTAGAGGTTTGAGTTAATTAAGGAGAGTGAGCATGGATTTATAAATGGGAGTTCATGCTTGACTAATCAAACTGCATTTTTTGATGAACTAACAGAGAAGGTTTATGAAGGGCATGCAGTGGATGTTGTTTATATGGATTTTAAGAAACGACACATAAAAGGGTGATTAACAACATTGAGGTTCATGGAATAGGAGGGTCAGTGTCCAATTGGATAGAAAATTGGCTTAAGGACAGAAAACAGCAAGTCGTAATAAATGATTCATTCTCAGACTGGAAGGTTGTCGACAGTGCTGTTCCCCAAGGGTCACTGCTGGAACCACTGCTTTTTACTTGCGACAGATAAATGACTTGTATCTTGGAATATAGAGTAGAATCTCAAAATATGCCGATAACACCAAACTTGGAGAAGTGGCAAACAGTGAGGATGAAATGAACCACCTGCAACAAGACAGTGATAGGCTAGCAGAATGGGCAGACAGGTGCAGATGGATTTTAATAGTGACTAGTGTGAGGTGATGCATTTTAGCAGAAGGAATAGGGAGAGGCAATATATACTTAATGGCACAGTTCTAAAGAGTTTGCAGGAATAGAGGGAGATGTTCACTGAACAATGAACAACGTGAACAATTACTTCTTGTTGTGTGCTCTCAGATTTGTCACCTTCACTGCACTGGAGTGAGGTGACGTCTACTGGCAGGAAGCAAGAACTGCAATCAAGCAGCAGAAATTCCATCGTCTGTCAGGGTGAAAGAAACATTGCAATGTGAGGAAATAGTGAATGGGTTTGATTGGGTTGATGGAGGCATGTTTCCACTTGTGGTGGAGTCCAAAGCAAAGGCCAGAAATATAAAATTGTCATTATTAAAAGATATGAGGAATTCATGATAAATGTATTTAGGTAGTGAGTGGGTGGAATCTAGATAAAATAGAAAGTGAGATTGGGTGGACAGAAGCAGTGTGAAAGGATGGCTCAAACAAAAGGTAAACGCCCTGAAAGGTGAACTCTGTTTCTCTCTCCACAGATGCTGCCAGAGTTTCTGAACATTTCCAACACTTTCTGTTTTTATTTCAGAATTTGCAAGATGTTGCTTTGCTCTGAAAAAAAAATGGATGGTCGGCTTTGGCTGCCAGTGAAATACCACAGGAGCTAAAAGGAAGTGGCATGTTGATCTCGGGGTATGATTCTTGCTTAGGGTGAGTGATGAATTAATGTGTGAGAGATCCTGGGTTCCAATCCTGGACAAGTCCTTCTTCTTTGGCATTTTTAGTTTAAGGTCATTGATTGGTTTCAGCCTTGCAGAAGGCGGAATTGATTTCCAAATGGAGCCTGCTTGAGGACCAGAGAGCTGGATTCAAAGAGCTTGATTAACTAAATGTACAGATAGCCAAGTGGGAATATAAAGTTGTTGCAGTAATTGTGACCTGACTCCAAAAACAACAGGACTGGGTTCTGGACTGGAATGGAATGGAATTCTTCAGTGTTTCTGCTGTTTGGCTTGCATTGACTCATCGATTTTCTTGTTTTTCACTTTGTCGATGCCTTTGAATAATTGTGGATCCTTCTTCAGATTGTCTTCTTTCACCAGGTAGTTCTGACCTCTGATGATGATGATCGTAATGAGCTTCAACACACTGATAGTTTTGGAACTGAACAGATTTCCTTTGCTTGAGTCTATAACATGGAACTCAGTCTGACATGTGGACCCATGGGAGGATTTGAATGCCACCCCTGCGTTGGAGAATACAGTTGCATCCATCCAATAAGAGAGCGAGTAGAAGTGACAGTTCAGTCAGTCAAACATTAAACTTTTAATTTCACGGTGGTGAGTTTGAGTGCCATTTTGCCTTTCCCTTTTTTAAGGCTTCATTAGCAGAGAGTACAAGGAGTGTTTGAAATGAAATTCAGCAAAAGTATGAGAAAGTCTCACTTTGATTCGAGACTCTTATCTCTCTGCAGCATCTCGCTGTGAAAGATTGAACTTCATCTCATTTCATTCCCAGCTCGGGGTCAGTGCGGCTCTGTGGGACTTCTGGCTGTCTCCTACTTCACAATCCATCAGTGCTGAGAAAGCAATGGGGAATATTATTCACGGCTCTGTAACCTGAGGACACCGATTTAAGGTGAATGGCAAAAGAACCAAAGGCAACATGAGGAAAAACTTCTTTTGCACAGCGAGTGGTTAAGATCTGATATGCACTGTTTGAGAGTGTGATGGAGGCTGATTCAACCATGGCTTTCAAAATGGTATAAGATAATTATCTGAAGTGGAAAAATTGCATGTTTTCATGGAATACATGAGTCTGTGGCATGAGCTGAGTTGCTCGTGCATAGAAGCAGCACAAGCACAATGAGCTGAATGGCTTCCTTTTGTTCTGTAACTATTCTATGATCTATGATTCTTTTCAGAGTGAAATCAACACTCACATACAAGAAACTGACAGGTACACTGTAAACTTCGCATTACCAGACAAGAAATTGACAGATACAGTGTGAAACCCACAGTCACGTTGCAGCAGTTGGCAGGTAACGTGTAAAAATCTTTCTTTCATATCCCAACTGCAAGGTGCAAAGGAAATCAAGTACAAACCCAGGCTCACTCTTCAAAGACTGAGAGATACAAAGCAAAACACATATTCACCGACAAGTGCAGAGACGAAGACACACTCAGAGGAGGTGCAGATTAAAGACACATGCATGTAACAGAAACTGATAGGGATAGAATCAAACCCTTTCTCACTTCTCAGAAACTGATAGATATAGACAAAAGCTGATGCTCACATACAAGTTGTTGAAAGATATGTGGTGAAACTCACAGAGCAATAGCAGAAACAAACAAGTACTGAATAATACCCACAGTCACGGACCAAAAACTGAAATATACTGAGTTAAACACCACTTTCTCACACCAGAAACTCATGGCTACAAAGTGAAGCTGACTCTATCCTCCCAGGCACTGACAGGTGCAAAGGAAAACACTCACGACGATTCCAGGACATGAAATGTACCTAATAAAACCTTTCAGCTGAAAGAATAGCATTAATGACAGGTGTGATACCCAGAATGCTCAGCGGCCTAGAATCCGCCCTATCTGTGACAGGAGCGGGGCGCGCAGGCGCGGTAGAGAGCTTTGTCAGCAGCAAGAGCTGCGGGTTCGGAGTTGGAGCGGGATATTCACAAAGTGCGAGAAGACTTTGCGGGCTCACACAGCTGGAGCAGGGCCTCAGGGCCACAATAAGATGGAACAATCCCATCTGTATCCCTGCGGATGGCGGTGGTGAAGCTTTTCCCGGTGAGGCTTCCCGAAACGGCGTCCATAAATGGATAAGAATTGGGGACTGGGCAGGGAGCCTCTCTAAATGAATAAAATTTGGGTACTGGTCAGGGAGCGTCTGTAAATGGATAAGAATTGGGGACTGGGCAGGGAGCGTCTGCAAATGGAAAAGAATTGGGGGACTGGGCAGGGAGCGTCTCTAAATGAATAAGATTTGGGTACTGGTCAGGAAGCGTCTGTAAATGGATAAGAATTGGGGACTGGGCAGGGAGTGTCTATAATTGAATTAGAGTTGGAGACTGGGCAGGGAGCGTTTCTAAATGAATAAGATTTGGGGACTGGGCAGGGAGCGTCGATAAATGCTTAAGAATTGGGGAATGGTTCGGGAGCGTTTTTTAATTCGTTCGTGGGATGTGGGCGTCACTGGCTCGATCTCAGCTCGAGTAATGTGTCCAGTACTGGGCACCAGGCTTTTGAAAGGACATCAAAGCTTCTGAGACAGTTCAGAGGAGATTTACTAGAATGATACCAGAGATGAGGGGTGTCAGTTCTCTGGACAGGCTGGTGAAGCTGGGATTTTTCTCCTCAGAGTAGAGAAGGTTAAGGGAAGATTTAATAGAGGTGTTCAGAATCATGAAGGATTTTCATAGGGTAGAGAGGGAGAAACTGTTTCCACTGTCCTGGGGGTCAGTAACCAGAGGACACAGATTTAAAATAATTGGCCAAAAATGTCAAGGGGAGGTGAGGAGAGATCTTTTTACCCAGTAACTGATTCGGATTTGGAATGAATTGTCTGACAGGGTGGTGGAAACAGATTCAATTATAACTTTCATAAAGGAATTGGACAAATATTTCAAAGTGAAATTCTCCAGGATTATGGGGAAATAGGCAGGGGGTTGGACTAATTGCATCTTTTTGTCAGAGAGTCAGCAGAGGCACAATGGGGCCGAATGGCCTCCTTCTGTGCTGTATGATTCTATGAACATAAGAATGAGGAGCCGGAGTCGGCAAGTCAGCCACTCGAGCCTGCTCTGCCATTCAATACAATCATGGCTGATCTCATCACGGCAGTTCTTGTTTCTTGCCAGTAGATGTCACTTCACTCCAATACAGTGAAGTATACAAATCTGAGAGAGACACAACAGGAAAGAATTGTTCACATTATAGTGAATGTGTGGGAATTGGAAATACTAGGAGTGGAGACGAGTTATTACTTGTCTGCTCGATCCCCATAGCCCTGTAAAATTATTTCCTTCAAGTGCCCATTCAAATTCCGTTTGTAATCCTCGATTGTCTCCATTTCCACCGCCCTCATCACCAATCAGTGTAAGAAAGTTCTTGCGCACATTCCCCCTGTACCTCCTGTCCAAAACCTTCAATCTGTGACCCCTAGTCCTTGTACCAATAGTTAACGGGAACAATGTTTCCTTGCCAACTTATTTAAAACTGTCATAGCCGAAAACACATCTATCAATTCTCCCCTCACTCTCCTTTGATGCAGGTAGAACAACCCTAGCTTTTCCAACCTAACCTTGTAACTAAAATCCTCCATCCCTGGATCCATTCTGGTGAATTTCCTCTGCATCCTCTCAAGGACGCTCACATTCTTTCTTAAGTGTGGTAAGCAAAACTGGAAGCAACACTCCAACTGGGGCCTAACCAGAGCTTTATAATGGTTCAGCATAACTTCCCTGCTTTGTACTCAATGCCTCTTTTTTTCAAGCCCAAGATCCCATATGCTTTGCTAACCACTCTCGCAATATGTCTTGCCACCTTCAAAGATTGATGCACATGAACCCCAAGTCCCTCTATTCCAACACACACTTTAGAACTGTGCCATTAAGTAAATATTGCCTCTCCCTATTCCTTATGCCAAAATACATCACCTCACACTTGTCACTATTAAATTCCATCTGCCACCTGTCTGCCCATTCTGCTAGCCTATCATTGTCCTGTTGCAGGCAGTTCATATCATCCTCACTGTTTGCCACTCCTCCAAGTTTGTTGTCATCGGGATATTTTGAGATTTTACTCAATATTCCAAGATCCAAGTCATTTATCTTTAGCAAAAAAAGCAGTGGTTCTAGCACTGACCCTTGGGGAACACCACTGTCGACTATCCTCCAGTCTGACAAAGAATCATTTAATAAGACTCCCTGTTTTCTGTCCTTAAACCAATTTTCTATCCAATTGGACACTGACCCTCCTATACCACGAACCTCAATTTTGTAAACCCCACTTTTATGTGGTACCTTGTCAAACGCTTCCTTAAAATCCATATAAACAACATCCACTGCATTCCCTTTAGCAAGCTGCTCTATTAGCTCATCAAAAAATGCAGTTCGATTAGTCAAGCATGAACTCCCATTTATAAATCCATGCTCACTCTACTTAATTAACTCAAACCTCTCCAAGTGACTGTTGATTTTTTACCCTGATTATTCTTTCTAAACCCTTACCCACCGCTGCTGTTAATCTAACTAGCCTGTAGTTAGCCGGACTGTCCTTACACCCTTTCTTGAATAAGGGCGTCGCATTTGCCACTGTTTACTCCTGGCACCTCCCCCGTATCCAGGGAAGATTGGAAGATTATGGCAAACTCTTCCATTATCTGCATCCGCATTTCCTTTCGCAACCTGGGATGCCAGCCATCCAGACCAGGTGATTTATCTACCCTAAGCACAGCCAGCCTTTTTAGTAGCTCCCTCTCTCAATTTGTACCCTCTCCATTGACTCTACTCTCTTCACTTCGACTGATATTTTGTCAAATTCCACTTCCTTAGTGATCACTGATACAAAGTACTCATTAAGTAGATTAACATTGCCCTGCACCTCTAAGCTTATATTATCCTTTTTGTCCCTAATAGGCCCGACTCAACCTCTTACTACCCACTTATCATTTACATGCTGCTCGAAGATTTTTGGGTTTCCTTTCATGTTGACTGCCAGTCTATTCTCATAGAAATAGAGAATAAGCAAATATAGAAGATGTAAGTATTTCCCATCCTTGATGAGGTGGAACTTTCTTTTGTTGTGGGTGGTAATGACTTGGCCCACGAGTGTGGTGGAAGCAAAGACAATCAATGATTTGAAAAGGAAATTGGATGGATACTTGAAGGAAAGAAACTTGCAGGAGGAAAGGGATCGAGCTGGTGAGTGGAACTGACTAGATTGCTCCGGGGAGAGCCAGCATGGACGTGATAGGCCAAACGACCACCATCTGTGCTGTAAATGACTCTGTGTTGTTTCTCAAATTCAATCCACTGGTGCTTGGTAAATAATTTCAAAGTAAATTGTGCAACCGGAAAATCAAAACCAAGGCAAGGGACGCATAAGGAAGCAAAATTGCTAAAACCCGGGATTGAACCAGGGACTTTTAGATTTTCAGTCTGACGCTCTCCCAACTGAGCTATTTCAGCCCTACATTAGCAGTGGCTTGGTGTCCTTGTTTTGGAAGAAAATACATACATTCAAGTTTTCCAAAAAATTAAAGAACACAACATGTGAGTAATATTCCCCATTGCTTTCTCAGTACTGATGGATTGTGAAGCGGGAGACAGCCAGAAGTGCCACTGAGCCGCACAGACCCCGAGCTGAGAATGAAATGAGATCAAATTCAATCTTTCACAGTGAGATGCTGCTGAGAGGTAAGAGTCCTGAATCAAAGCAAGACTTGCTCATTTCAAACACTCCCTGTGCTCTCTGCTCATGAAGCCTTACAAAAGGGAAAAACAGAATGGCACTCAAACTCACAACCCTGCCATTAAAAGTCTCATATTCGACTGACGGAACTGTCACTTCTACTCGGTCTCTTCTTGGATGGATGCAACTCCAACGCAGGGATGGCATTCAAATCCTCCCATGGGTCCACATGTCAGACTGAGTTCCATGTTGTAGACTCAAGCAAAGGAAATCTGCTCACTTCCAGAACTATCAGCGAGTTGAAGCTGATTACAATCAACATCATCAGAGGTCAGAACTACCTGGTGAAAGAAGACACCCTGAAGAAGGATCCACAATTATTCAAAGGCATCGACAAAGTGAAAAACAAGAAAATCGATGAGTCAATGCAAGCCAAACAACAGAAACACTGAAGAATTCCATTCCATTCCAGTCCAGAACCCAGTCCTGTTGTTTTTGGAGTCAGGTCACAATTACAGCAACAACTTTATATTCCCACTTGGCTATCTGTGCATTTAGTTAATTGCAATTTTGTCGACAAGCTCTTTGAATCCAGTTGTCTGGTCCTCAAGCCAGCTCCGCATGGAAGTCAATTCCACCTTCTGCAAGGCTGAAGCCAATAGATAACCTTAATCTAAAAATGCCAGCAGACCAGGGCTCGTCTGGGACTTGAACCCGGGAGTTCTGGCATGTTAATTAACCACACTCCCTAAGCGAGAATCATACCCCTAGACCAACCAGCCACTGACATGTCAGGTTTTATTAGATGCTGTGGAATTTCACTGGAACCCCCCAGCCAATCATCAATTTTTTTTTTCAGATCAAAGCAACATCCTGCAAATGCTGAAATAAAAGCAGAAAGTGCTGGAAATGTTCAGCAGCTCTGGCAGCATCTGTGCTGTAAGAAACACAGTTAACGTTTCAGGGCACTCACCTTTTGTTTCAGCCATCCTTTCAGACTGCTTCTGTCCATCCAATCTCACTTTCTATTCTATCCACATTCTAACCATTCACTCCGTTACTACATTTTTCATGAATTCCTCATTTCTTTTATTAATGACAATTTTGTATTTCTGGCCTTTGATTCAGACACCACTACATGTGGAATCATGTCTCCATCTACCCAATCAAACCACTTCGCTGGATCCGCGCATTGCAATGTTTCTTCAACCCTGACAGACTGTGGAGTTTCTGCTGCTTGATTGCAGTTATTGCTTCCCGCCAGTAGATGTCAGCTCACTCCAATACAGTGAAGTTTCCAAATCTGAGAGAGACACAACAGGAAATAATTGTTCACATTATAGTGAATGTGTGGGATTCAGAAATACTAGGAGTGGAGACGAGTTATTATTGCACTCTGCTATAACATCTTTTATAAGGGACTCCAGCATTTTCCCCACGACTGATGTCAGGCTTCTTTTGGGCCTCCTTATCTCGAGAGACAATGGATACGCGCCTGGAGGTGGTCAGTGGTTTGTGAAGCAGCGCCTGGAGTGGCTATAAAGGCCAATTCTGGAGTGACAGGCTCTTCCACAGGTGCTGCAGAGAAATTTGTTTGTCGGGGTTGTTGCACAGTCTGCTCTCCCCTTGCGCCTCTGTCTTTTTTCCTGCCAACTACTAAGTCTCTTCGACTCGCCACAATTTAGCCCTGTCTTTATGGCTGCCCGCCAGCTCTGGCGAATGCTGGCAACTGACTCCCACAACTTGTGATCAATGTCACAAGATTTCATGTCGCGTTTGCAGACGTCTTTCGCGGAGACATGGACGGCCGGTGGGTCTGATACCAGTGGCGAGCTTGCTGTACAATGTGTCTTTGGGGATCCTGCCATCTTCCATGTGGCTCACATGGCCAAGCCATCTCAAGCGCCGCTGACTCAGTAGTGTGTATAAGCTGGGGGTGTTGGCCGCTTCAAGGAATTCTGTGTTGGAGATATAGTCCTGCCACCTGATGCCAAGTATTCTCAGAAGGCAGCGAAGATGGAATGAATTGAGACGTCGCTCTTGGCTGGCATACGTTGTCCAGGCCTCGCTAACCGGTATATAATTCGCTGTTTTCTTTCTGCCTCTTTTTTTAAATAGTGGAGTTACATTAACTACCATCCAATCCATTGGAACTGTTCCAGAGTCGATAGAATTTTGAAAAAAGACCAGAAATGCATCTGCTATTTCAAGGGCCACTTCCTTAAGTACTCTGGGATGTAGATTATCAGGCCCTGGGGATTGATCGGCCTTCAATCCCATCAATTTCCCAAACATTCCCTACTAATACTGATTTCATACAGTTCCTCCTTCTCACTAGACCCTATGTTCCCCAACATTTCTGGGAGATAATTTGTATCCTCCTTTGTGAAGACAGATCCAAAGTATGTATTTAATTGGTCTGCCATTTCTTTGTTCCCCATTATAAATTCCCCCGTTTCTGGCTGTAAGGGGCCCAAATTTGTCTTCACTAATCTTTTTCTCTACATATATCTATAGAAGCTTTTACAGTCAGTTTTTATGTTCTCTGCTAGCTTACTCTCATACTCTATTTCCCCCTTCTTAATCAATCCTTTTGTCCTCCTCTGCTAAATTCCAAACTGCTCACAATCTTCAGGTTTGCTGCTTGTTCTGGCCATTTTATATTTCTCCTCCTTGGATCTAATACTTTCCTTAATTTCTTTTGTAAGCCACAGTTGAGCCACCCTTCCTGGTTTACTTTTGCACAGACAGGAATGAACAATTGTTGTAATTCATCCATGCGCTCTTTAAATGCTAGCCATTGCCTATCCACTGTCAACCCTTTAAGTAACGTTCCCCAAACTATCATAGCCAACTCCCGCCTCATACCTTCATAGTTTCCTTTGTTTAGATTCAGGACCCGAGTCTCGGAATCAACTCTCTCACTCTCCATCTTAATGAAGAATTTTATCATATTATGGGCACACTTCCCCAAGGGACCCCACACAACAAGATTGTTAACTAATCCTTTCTCATTACACAATACCCAGTCCAGGATGGCCTGTTCTCTAGAGGTGTTATACACCTCTATCAATTCTCCACTCAATCTCCTTTGAGAAAGGCAGAATAATCCTAGCTTTTCCAACCTAACCTTGTAACTAAAATCTCCCATCTCTGGATCCATTCTGGTGAATCGCCTCTGGATCCTCTCAAGGACCCTCACATTCTTTCTAAAGTCTGCTGTGCAGAACTGGAAGCAACACTCCAATTGGGGCCTAACCAGAGTTTTATAATGGTTCAGCATAACTTCCCTGCTTTTGTACTCAATGCCTCTATTTATAAAGCCCAAGATCCCATATGCTTTGCTAACCACTCTCGCAATATGTTTTGCCACCTTCAAAGATCGGTGCACATGAACCCCAAGTCCCTCTATTCCAGCACACTCTTTAGAACTGTGCCATGAAGTATATATTGCCTCTCCCTATTCCTTATGACAAAATACATCACCTCACACTTGTCACTATTAAATTCCATCTGCCACCTGTCTGCCCATTCTGCTAGCCTATCACTGTCCTGTTGCAGGCAGTTCATATCATCCTCACTGTTTGTCACTCCTCCAAGTTTGGTGTCATCGGCATATTTTGAGATTCTACTCTGTATTCCAAGATCCAAGTCACTTACCTTTGGCAAAAAAAGCAGTGGTTCAAGCACTGACCCTTGGGGAACACCACTATCGACTATCCTCCGGTCTGACCAAGAACCAATTAATATGACTCGCTGTTTTCAGTCTTTAAAACAATTTACTATCCAAATGGACACTGACCCTCCTAATCCATGAACCCCAATTTTGTTAACCACCCTTTTATGTGGTACTTTATATAATGCTTTCGTAACATCCATATAAACAACATCCACTGCATTCCCTTCATCAGCATTCTCAGATAGTTTATCAACAAATGCAGTTAGATTTGTCAAGCATGAACTCCCATTTATAAATCCATGCCCACTCTCCTGAATTAACTCAAACCTCTCCAAAGGACTTGATTTTGTTCCCTGACCTGTTGATCTCGTGCTGATAGCAAGCTCACCATAGAGCATGTATTTGGCAATGTGACCGTCATCCATTTGGCCCAGTCAACAGAGTCACCGCTGACTCAAGAGGGCAAACATGCTGCGGATCCCTGCACGCTGGTGTACTTCCGCATTCGGCACTCTGTCCTGCCAGGAGATGCCCAGTATCCATCTGAGGCAGTGGAGGTGGAAGTTGTTCAGCCGCTTTTTTTGGCTTGTATAAGTTGTTGATGCTTCTCTACTATAAAGGAGGGTGCTGAGAACACAAGCCTGGTACACGTGGAGCTTTGTATTTTCGGTCAGTTTGCTGTCGGTTCACACTTGTCTTCTCAACTTTGACATGACAGCTGCAGCATTGGCAATCCTGGTGCTGATTTCAGCATCAAGGGCCAGATTGCTGGTGATTGTTGATGGAAGGTATGTGAAGCTGTTGCCAACCTCCAAAGTGAGGTTGTCGATGTTGATGGAAAGTGGAGTCTCTACGTCCTGGCCCGTAACTTTCATCTTCCTGATGCTGATTGTCAGTCCAAATTCTTTGCAGGCCAGGGAGAACCGATTTACAAGCTGCTGTGACTGAACTTCATTATGGGACGTCAGCACAGCATCATCAGCAAATAGCAACTCACAGACTAGGAATTTACCCACTTTGGTCTTGGCGCACAGTCTTGCCAAGTTGAACAGCTTGTCGTCAGCTCTGATGTGCAGGTGAACACCCCCATCTGAGTCATTGAAAGTGTACAATAGCAGCATGGAGAAGAATATGCCAATTATAAAGGATGTGATAACTAGACAGTTCGAAAATGATGACATGATTGGGCAGAGTCAACATAGATTTATGAAAAGGAAAACAGGTTTGAAAAACCTGTTGAGATTTTTGAGGATGTTACCTATAGAACAGATAAAGGAGAACCAGTGGATGTGTGGTATTTGTATTTTCCTTTGGTAAGGTCCCACACAGGAGGTGAGAAAACAAATTTAGAGCACATAGGCTTGGGGATAATATACTGATATGGATTGAGAATTGGTTAACAGACCGAAAACAGAGAGCAGGAATAACGGGTCCTTCTCAGGATGGCAGGCTGTTACTATTGGGGTACTGCAAGGATCAGTGTTGGAGCCAGAGCTGTTAACAACCTATATAAATGATTTGGATGTGGGAATTAAATGTAATATTTCTAAGTTTGCAGATGACACAAAGCTCGGTGAAGTATGAGTTGTGAGGAGGATGCAGAGAGGCTTCCAGGGGACCTGGAGAGGCTAAGTGAATGGGCAAGAACATGGAATATTTTGTGAATAAGTGTGAAGTTATTCACTTTGGTAGAATAAGCAGAAAGACAGAGTATTTCTTAAATGGTGAGAGGTTGGGAAGTGTCGATGTCCAAAGGGACCTGGGTGTCCTTGTTCCTGAGACACTAAAAGCTCTTGTGCAGGTGCAGCAATCAATTAGGAAGGCAAATGGTATGCTGTACCCACACGAGGGGTCATGAGTACAGGAGTAAAGATGTCTTGCTGCAATTGTATAGAGCCTTGGTGAATCCGCACTGGAGTATTGTGTACAGTTTAGTCTCCTCATCTTATGAAGGATACACTTGCCATAGAGGGGGTGAAACAGAGGGTCAACAGACTAATCTTTTTTTTGCATTTATTTCATTTCATCTCAGTTTGTTCAGTTTGCTTACCTACTGTTTTTTTTTTCAGGTTTGTACTTCCTGCTGTTCAATATTCAGTCCATTAACACCTAATCTGGACTAATGCTTTGTCTTTCAACACACCATTAACATATTGTTTACCTTTGCTGCATGACCTTTTGGTCAGCTATGTGGCCTTGTCCAATCTACACCTTCTCCTTTGTTATCTCTTGCCCCACCCCCACCTCACTTGCTTATAACCTGTGACTTTTCTAATATATGTCAGTTCCGAAGATGGGTCACTGACCTGAAACGTTAACTCTGCTTCTCTTTTCACAGATGCTGCCAGACCTGCTGAGTGGTTCCAGCATTTCTTGTTTTTATGTCACCAGACTAATCCCTGGGATGGTGGGATTGTCTTATGAGGAAACTGGGCCTGTATTCCTTAAAGTTTCGAAGAATGAGAGGTGATCTGATTGAAACTGACAAAATTCTTACAGGGTGTGACAGTGTGGATGTAGACAGGATGTTTGCCCTGGTTGGTGAGTCTAAAACTAAAGGACATCCTCTCAGAATAAGGAGTAGGCCATTTAAAACTGAGATGGGTGGAATTTCTTCACTCAGACGGTGGTGAATCATTGGAATACGGTGCCCCAGAGGGCTGTGGCAGCTCAATCATGTTGAAGACAGAAATTGATAGAAATCTTGATACTCATGACATCAAGGGATATGGGGATAGCACGGGAAAGGGGCTTTGAGGTAGGTGATCAGCCATGATCGAATTGAATGACAGAGCAGGCTCGACGTTCTGAATAGCTTACTCCGATGTTCCTCTGTTCCTAAGAGAGTTGGCGCCAGCGCGCAGCCCTGCTTTACCCCACTGCTGATCTTGAAAGCGTCTGATGTTGCTGCATTGTAACTGATGGAACTATGCATGTTCTCGTGGAAAGAAGAGATGATGCCCAAGAGGTCAGGAGGGCAGCGTATGTTCCATTGCAGTTTGAAGAGGCCGTCTCTGCTGACAAGATCAAAGGCCTTAGTGAGGTCAATAAAAATGTGTGAGGCTCTGTGGCGCAATGGATAGCGTGTTGGACTTCTAAATAATGATGAAGACGATATTCAAAGGTTGTGGGTTCAAATCCCACCAGAGTCAGATTTTGGACCAGAAACAGAGGAGCACAACGGAACAACAAATGAAGAAATGCGCCAAAAGCACAGACTCGGAGACAGAGAGAGAGGAGCAGAGCAGGGGGAAAAAATCGAGGAGTGACGGCACAATGGAGAGTGAGAGCAGGGAAACAGAGAGCCGCTGGGGTGAGGATACAGGATTTGGTTCTTTCTTCGGTGCAGTGGAAGGAGCTGTTTGGTGAGGATCTGGTAAGCTGTGACATCACAGGCAAGCAGGTAGTTGATTGGTTTGGAAGAACCGACCTGCTTGATGCGCATCTGGTAAGTGATTAAGATCCATTTTAGTCCTAACGTTTAAAATAGTAAACAAACTAGTGGTAAGTTTAATAAAATATGTAATAAAATGAATAATTGAATAAAATATTTAAGTAGTTAATTGAAACACGTTAAGGATGACAGGACAGGTGATGTGTCACAGCTGCAGCATGTGGGAGTTCCTGGATGCCACTGTGATCCAGGGCAAACACGTCTGCAGTAAGTGTTTGCGGCTCAAAGAGGGAGAAAAAAGGAATGGAGTGGTAGTAAGGGACAGTATAGTAAGGTGGATTGACTCTGTTCTCTGCAGCAAAAGCAAGAGTCCAGACGGCTGTGTTGCTTGCCGGTGCCAGGATTCAGGACATCTGCTCAGGGCTGGAGCGAAACATACAATGGGACGGGGAGGATCCAGTCGTCGTGGTCCATGTCGGTACCAACGACATAGGCAGGACAAGGATAGAGGTTCTGCAAAGTCAGTATGAGGAACTCGGCACCAAATTAAGAAGCAGAACCTCAAAGTTAATCATCTCTGGATTATTACCTGAGCCATGTGCAAATTGGCATAGGACAAATAAGATTAGAGAAAGTAATGTGCGGCTGAAAGACTGGTGTGGTAGTAGTGGGTTCTGGTTCGTGGGGCATTGGCACCAGTACTGGGGAAAGAGGTGGCTGTACCGTTGGGACGGTCTACACCTGAACCGTGCTGGTGCCGGTGTTCTAGCGAGCCACATAACGAGGGAAGTAGAGACGGTTTTAAACTGAATAGTGGGGGCAAGGGATCATTTTTGGGAAGATATGGTGAATCAAGGAGGAGAGACAAGGCAAGAGAGAAAGGTATAAATATGGGAAATGATAAACAGACTGTGACAGGAAGGGACAGAATGTACAAATCTAAGAGTAAATCGACAGATAAGGTTAGAGGTGACAAAAATAATAAAAGGACAAAACTAAATGCTCTGTGTCTGAATGCATGGAGCATTTGAAACAAAACAGATGAACTGGGAGCACAAATAGAATAAATAAGTACGATCTGATAGTCATTACAGAGACATGGCTGCAGGGCGACATAGATTGGGATGTGAATATTGGAGGTGACATGGCGTTTCGGAAGGACAGGAAGCTAGGAAAAGGTGGCGGGGTAGCTCTGTTAATTAATGATGGTATTAGCGTAATAGAGAGGGATGACCTGAGTTCTGGAGATCAGGATGCAGAAGCAGTTTGGGTACAAATGAGAAATCATAAAGGCAAGAAGTCACTTGTGGGAGTGGTGTACAGGCCACCTAACATTAACCACACTGTCGGATGGGATATAAAGGAAGAAATAATGGCAGCTTGTCAGAAAGGTACTGTGATAATTATGGGGGATTTTAATCTACATATAGATTGGAAAATTCAGATGGGCAGAGGTAGCCTAGATGAGGAGTACATAGAATGTTTTGGGGATAATTTCTTGGAACAATACATTCTGGAGCCAACCAGAGAGCAGGCTATACTAGACCTGGCATTGTGCAACGAGATGGGATTAATTAATGACCTCATAGTTAAGGTGCCCCGAGGTAGTAGCGATTATAATATGATTGAATTTTACATTCAGTTTGAGGGAGAGGAGAGTGGGTCCCAGACTAGTATTTTAAATGTAAATAAGGGCAATTATAAGGTCATGAAAGCAGAGCTAGCTAAAGTGAACTGGCAAATTAGGTTAAGGGATAAGTCAATAGAGATGCAGTGGCAGACATTTAAGGGGATATTTCAGAATACACAGAATAGATACATTTCAACGAGAAAGAAAAGTTCCAAAGGTGGGACTCACCATCCATGGTTCACGAAAACAGTTAAAGATACTATCAAACTTAAAGAAAAAGCCGATAATTGTGCAAAGGTGGGAGGCAGGTCAGAAGATTGGACAGAATATAAAAAACAGCAAAGAATGACTAAAAGATTGATAAGGAAGGTAAAATTAGAGTATGAGAGAAAGCTCGCAAGGAATTTCAAGACAACTAGTAAGCGTTTCGATAGATATTTTAAAAAGAAAAGAGTTAACAAAGCGACTGTTGGTCCAATAGAAAGTGTGTCTGGGGAATTAATAATGGATAATTAAGAGATGGCAGATGAATTGAACAGATACTTTGCATCGGTCTTCACTATTGAGTATACAAATAACATCCCAGTATTAGCCGTATATCAGCAAATTGAAGGGATGGAGGAACTCAAGAAAATTACAATCACCAGGGAAGTGGTACTAAACAAATTGTTGGAGCTGCGGGTTGACAAGTCGCCAGGTCCTGAATTGGCTAGTGAGATAGTTGATGCGCTGGTTTTAATATTCCAAAATTCCCTAGATTCGAGAAGGTTCCGTTAGATTGGAAAAGAGTGAATGTAACTCATTTATTCAAAAAGGGAGGGAGACAGAAAGCAGGAAACGACAGGCCAGTTAGCTTAACATTTGTCTTAGGGAAAATGTTTGGAGCTATTACAGAGGATGTTATAGCAGGGCATTTAGAAAAAATTAAGGTAATCAGGCAGAGTCAACATGGTTTTTTGAAAGGGAAATCATGTTTAACCAATTTATTGGAGTTCTTTGAGGGAGTTACATGTGCTGTGGATAAAGGGGAACCAGTGGATGTATTGTATTTCGATTTACAGAAGGATAAGGTGCCATATCAAAGGTTATTGCAGAAAATAAAAGCTCATGGTGTCGGTGGTAACATATTGGCATGGATAGAAGATTGGCTAGCTGACAGGAAACAGAGAGTCAGCATAAATGGGTCATTTTCTGGTTGGCAAGAAGTAACGAGTGGTGTGCCACAGGGATCTGTGCTGGGGCCTCAACTTTTTACAATTTATATAAATGACTTAGATGAAGGGACCGAAGGTATTGTTGCTAAATTTGCTGATCACAAAGATAGGTAGGAAAGTAGGTCGTGAAGAGGACATAAGGGGGCTACAAAGGGATATAGATAAGTTAAGTGATTGGGCAAAGACCTGGCAAATGGAGTATAATGTGGGAAAGTCGGAAATTGTCCACTATGGCAGGAAGAATAAAAAAGCATATTCTCTAAATGGTGAGAGATTGCAGAGCTCTGAGATGCAGAGGGATCTGGGTGTCCGAGGGCATGAATTGCAAAAGGTTAGTATGCAGGTCCAGCACGTAATTAGGAAAGCTAATAGAATGTTATCATTTATCACCATGGGAATTGAATACAATAGTAGGGAGGTTATGCTTCAGCTATACAGGACATTGGTGAGACCTCTTCTGCAGTACTGAGTACTGTACTGGTCTCCTTATTTGCGGAAGGATGTAAATGCCTTGGAGGGAGTACAGAGAAAGTTTACGAGACTAATACATGGAATGGGTGGACTGCCTTACGAGGAAAGATTGGACAAGCTAGGCTTGTCTCCGCCAGAGTTTAGAAGAGAAAGAGGCGACATTGTTTGTTATTTAATTTATTAATTAACAAATTAGCTATCCTCCAGTCTTCCAGTACCTCACCCGTGGCTAACGATGATACAAAAATCTCTGCCAGCGCCCCAGCAATCTCCTCCCTTGCTTCCCATAGCATCCTTGCATACATCTGATCAGGCCCTGGGGATTTATCCACCTTAATGCGCTTCAAAACCTCCAACACCTCCTCCTTTGTAATGTTGATATGCTGCAGGATATCGCTGTTCCCTCCCTTGAACTCACTAGCTTCCATGACCTTCTCCACGGTAAATACAGACGAGAAATATTCATTTAAGACCTCGCCCATTTCGCATGGCTTCACACATAGATTGCCACACTGATCCTTAAGGGGACCTACTCTCTCCCGAGCTACCCTTTTACTGTTAATACACTTATAGAATCTTTTAGGATTCTCCTTTATCTTATCTGCCAGGGAAATCTCATGGCCCCTTTTCGCCCTCCTAATTTCCTTCTTAAGTATACTCCTATATCCCATATACTTCTCGAGGGACTCGCACGATCCCAGCTGCCTGTATCTGACGTATGCCTCCTTCTTTGTCCTAACCAGACCCTCAATATCCCTTGTCAACCAAGGTTCCCTAAACTTGCCAGCCTTGCCCTTCCATCGAACAGGAACATGCTGGCCCTGAACTCTTCCTATCTCACTTTTAAAAGCCTCCCACTTGCCAGACGTCCCTTTACCTGTAAACAGCCTCTCCCATTCAACTTTTGAGAGTTCCTGTCTGATGCCATGGAAATTAGCCTTCCCCCAATTTAGGACTTCAACCTGAGGACCAGTCCTATTCTTTTTCATAACTATCTTGAAGCTAATAGAGTTATGGTCACTGGTCCCAAAGTGCTACCCCACTGCCATATCAACCACCTGCCCATCCTCATTTCCTAAGAGGAGATCGAGTGTAGCCCCTTCTCTAGTCGGGCCATCCACGTACTGCTTCAGAAAACTATCCTGGATTCACTTAACAAATTCTTCCCCATCTGATCCCTTAGCACTAAGGCAGTCCCAGTCAATATTAGGGAAGTTAAAATCACCTACTATTACAACCCTAGAATTCCTATACCTATCTGTGATTTCCCTACAAATATGCTCCTCCACTTCCCCCTGACTATTGGGGGGCCTATAGTATAATCCCATCAAAGGGATCACCCTTTTATTATTTCTAAGTTCTACCAGTATGGCCTCACTTGACATTCACCCCGGGATATCCTCTCTAAGTACTGCCGTGATGTCCTCTCTAATCAATAGTGCAACTCCCCCTCCTCTCTTACCTCCACCTATGTCACGCCGGAAGGATCGGTACCGCGGAACATTGAGCTGCCAGTCCTGCCCATCCCTCAACCACGTTTCCGTAATAGCTACAATACCACAATCCCATGTACCGATCCATGCTCTGAGTTCATCTGCCTTACCTGTAAGGATACTTGCATTAATGTAAATGCAGTTTAGCCCACCAGACCTTCCACGCTCCCTGTCCTGCCCCTGCCTGGCCTGCCTACTGGACTTGCTTGCTTTAACCTCTCCATTTGCCTCAACTATCTCATCGGAGAGACTACTACTTTGGGTCCCACCCCCGCTGCAAGACTAGTTTAAACCCTCCAGTGTATTACTATAAAATCTCCCTACAAGGATATTGGTCCCCTTCCAGTTCAGATGCAACCGGTCCCTCTTGTACAGGTCACCTCTGCACCAGAAGAGATCCCAATGATCCAAGTACCTGAAGCCCTCCCGCCTTCGCCAGTCTTCAGCAACGCATTCATTTTCCTAATCCTCCTATTCCTACCCGCACTAGCACGTGTCACAGGGAGTAATCCTGAGATTACAACCCTAGAGGTCCTGCTCTTTAACCTTCTGCCTAACTCCCTATATTCACTTTGCAGAACCTCATCTCTCTTCCTGCCTATGTCGTTCGTACCAATATGGACCACGATCTCTGGCTGCACACCCTCCCCTTTCAGAATTTCCGGCAGCTGCTCCGAAACATCCTTGACCCTAGTAATAGGGAGGCAACATACCATCCTGGAGTCTCGTTTGCGGCCACAGAAACGCCTATCTGCACCCCTTATGATAGAATCCCCTATCACAATAGCTCTTCCACCACTTTTCCTCCCCTGCTGTGCGGCAGAACCCTTTGTGGTGCCACGGACCGCGCTGTTGCTCTTTTCCCCTGGGAGGTCATCCCCCCAACAGTAACCAAAGTGGTGTATCTGTTTGAGAGGGGGATGGCCACAGGGGACTCCTGCACTACCTGCCTGCTCCAAATATTCCATCTGGTGGTCACCCATCCCTTTTCTGCCTGTGCATCCATTACCTGCGGTGCGACCACCTCACTAAACATGCTATCCATGACGTCCTCAGCTTCGCGGACGCTCCACAGTGAAACCACCCGCAGGTCCAGCTCCATAATGCAAGTAGCCAGTAGCTGCAGCTGGATACACTTCCTGCACACATGGTCGTCATGGAGACTGGGAGGGTTCCTGAATCCCCACATAGCGCAGGAGGAGCATATCACGGGACTGAGTTCTCCTGCCATGACTTACCCTTAGATTAATTAGTTACTCCCTTAATTAAAAAATGCTAATGACACTCGGGGCCTTGTTCTACCTACTACAATCTAAAGTCCTTCATAAGTTACACTGAATAAAAAAAACACTTTAGTAGTACTCATCTTATCAGCAGAGGTTTTTTTTCACCTAAAAAACTTTGCCCTTTTCTTTATGATATTTAAATACACTAACTGCAGTGACTCACCAACCAATCACCTTGCAGCTCTCCTCTGACGTCACAGTTGGCTTCTTTTTTTTCAAAACTCCAGCACACTGGTAGAGCTCCATTCCACTCCTGGAAGGTAAGAGACTGGGCCTCGATCCTCGGATTGGATTTATAGGCTCCGCTCTCGGCGTTCTCCTCATATCGGTCCATATAGGTCTGCTCCGCTCCGCTCCTCTCCGCTCCCGGAAGGTAATTCACCAGCTTTTGCAGAAAAGTAGGTCTTAAGCTGTTGCAGTACCTGTTAGAAAGATAGTCTAAGCTATTCTGAAGTCATCTTCCAATGTCATCTACATGGAAGCAGGATTTTAAAGGATAAGATGTAGTTTTTAAAAGTCACTTCAATCTTGCTCAAGAGCCTTCACAAAGAAGCCAAGTAAATCTTGACAAAAAGTCATATATATTTAGAGATCTTTTAAAAACCCTTCAATCTTGTTAATAAAAAGTCAGATGTAAATTTAAGAACTCTGATCAGGCCATGCTAAAAACTTACAGACAATTAAGAAATAAAATACAACATTTAAAATGTCTGAACTCCCTCTGAAAGTTGACCCCTGCTGCTGCCGGTGTCTTCCTGGAATAGTGGAGCTGTTGTGTCAACAGAAAAGTCCTTCCCGAGCGGCCCAGAGCCTGTTGGTACCGGCTTTAATCCAACCCAGGTAAAAATCAGGGTACATTGTGGGCAATGAGCCCAAATTGCTGAACTACAGGTCCCTGTCACTTTAAAGAGTGGGCTGGTGTGATTATGATCAGAGGCTCCTTCTAAGCACATTTCTCACCACCACAACTTCCAGATGCTGGTGTTAGTGTGTGCATGTACCAGCAGTTGCAGTGCTGTTCAGACCCTCAACAGCAGTGAAAGTCTCAGAGTTCACCGCTATTGGGGCTGTAAAATCCAGGCCAATATCTCACAGTCCTGTTAGATTTGCTCTCCCTCTGTACAAAATCAAACTCCACACATTGTCTTTCACTCACTCCTGTTTCCAGCCCTGATGGTGCAGAAATCCCCTCTCAAAGGTACACAATCCAGTTGATTTCTGATCAAATACCTCCTTCCTGATTCAATAGAGGAAACAGAGACATGAACAGGAGTCAGGTGCAAGAAAGTTTCACCAACAGAGCAAAGAAAGGCACCAACAAAAGTTACACCTACTTTCCAAATCATTTCACTGGAATATTCTTTCACTTGTTTTGTCGGATGACTGCAATAAATCTGAAAATGAGCACCATGAGGTTTGTGTTCACTAGTCACTTGTTCTCCTGTGTTTGTCTGTCAGGTTTGTAATTCAGTTTGTATTGGATATTGAAGAGAATCTCTTTTCAAGATGATTGCACATCGTACTGTGTTTAAAGCAACCAACTTGGAAAATGGCAGAAAATGAATGTTTCAATCCCTGTGTGACCAGATTCTTCCAATGCTTTTCAACAGCTAGATTGATGATGCTTGTAATCTGTATCCTGTGGAGAATGGGAGAGGAGAATAAAAACATGGTGCGTGAACAGGACAGACTGTGTAAAATGGGAGCACAGAAATACTGCCACCTCATTGAAAGTTAATGAGATTTATTCCAAGTCAGACACCTGTCCACAATGAACAAGTGAATACATTAATGGTCCACTTTCAATCTAAATGGGACTGAGGTTCCAACAGAGAAGTTTTCTGGAAAATACCTGCTGCAGTTTTAAAATTGATGAACTGGAACATCTTATACTAACTTTCAAATAACTGTAGTGATTGTATAGTTCTCATAGTGGAGAGAAGGAGTTGTTTATAAATATAAGCAGAAAGACACATTTGTGGATTGGTGAATGAGCTTTATCTTTCTGAAATGTATTTGTCCATTGGTTGCAGGTCACTGGAAATTCTTTTTTACATTTCAATTGTAGCAGCAACAGTTAGCAGCAAAATGTCTGATTAATCAGAGTAGTGGGTCTGGGAAACACTTAAACAGCCGAGACCCTGGAAAACAGAACTCCAAGTAATAGTTTAAATAAGGCACTGAACTGACAGAGCGGTGAAGGCCTGCTCAGGTCAGGAAAAAAAACCCGACCCGAACCTGACAGAACCACATTGGACTCGAGCCCGACCCGGCCCGAGTATCTCCATTTATTCCCACGCCCAAACCGACCCGAGCCTTACCCGACCACCGGAATGTTCACTTTACCTACCTCCCGATTCCGAATCTACAGGAAGCTGCAGCATGAGCGCAATGACATCATTGAGATGCTCACTTGCTCACTGAGCAGACTCAGAGTTTCCCTCCTTGATGTCCCGGACTCCCAGCTCAGGTTGGCTTTTCAACTTTTGACACTTACTAAACTCAACTTCCCAGCCGAGCAAAATGTAATACTTCCTGTGTGTTTCCGACCCGGACACAGCCCGAACTGGACCCAGCCCGACCCGAACCTGGCCCGACCTGACCTGAGCCCGAAAGCCAGACCCGGAAGAGCGACCCGACATGACCCGGACCCGACACAGGTCGCGGGTCTCGTCGGGTTCAGGTCGGGTAGCAGGCATTCACAGAGTGGAGGTCAGATGAGGATTGAATTAATTTCAATCACTGAATCTAAACAAGAAGTAAATCTGTCAGGAATGAAACACTTTATTTTATTTGTGAGCTAGTGGCATAATGGTAGCGCGTCTGACTGCAGATCAGAAGATTGTGTGTTCAGATCACGTCAGGCTCAGTTATGTTTTACAGCAGCTCAAGTTCCTGGATTTTATATCAGAAGAGAGTTCGATCGATTGGAATGTTCAGTGAATGGTTGAATTTCAAGATAAACTTCAATAGATTAAAGTCCTGATTTCTGGTTCCATTTCCATGCTCAGTTCTTATTTCACACTGTTTTATATCAGAACAATGTTTCAGGGATGTGATGTGTCCATTGTTTGTACAATCGCTCTGTCACCCAGCGTGAGAAATAAAACACAAACCGCCCAGCGTGCGGCTCAAACCCATACCTGGCTCTGTCTATAGGCCGCTTAGTTCAGTTGGTTAGGACGCAGTGTTGATAACAACAAGGCTGTGGATTTGATCCCCATGTGCGCTGTCACATGGTCAGTCATTAATTTGACACATTTTTGTAACACTTAAAATCCAACTTTTAGATGCAAACAAGTTTACATAAAATGTCAGAGGGAATTTATTTTGAATAACATCCATTGCATCTTTGTCACTGGTCTGGAGTAACACAGAATTCTTTCCAGTTATCTTCCATTTGCTGATAAACATTGAACTCGTGGCCTGTTCTCGTTAATGGTCACGAGCAGCAAAAACAGACAGAGCAAGTCTGACCGCCCAGAGATGTGGAAAAGGCTTCAGTTTGGGACAAATGCAGCAAATCAAATGTTCACCCGACCCCGAAAGATTCAAAAACTGGGGAAAAGGACACAAGGAGATAGAGAATAAGCTAAAGCAGACAATGTAAATATTTCCCATCCTTGATATCTCTCTATTCCAATCCAACCTTCAGAGTTGGGGAAATAATTTCAGTGTAAATTGTGCAGCTCAAGAGTCAAAACCAAAGGGCGATGCAGAATAAAGGAGAACTGCCAAAACCCCAGATTGAACCAGGGATCTTCAGTCTAACACTCTCCCAGCTGAGCTATTGCAGTCTCACAGCCTTGGGATGATAAGTGGCAAGTAACATTCGCACCACACAAGTGCCAGGCAATGACCATCTGCAACAAGAGAGAATCTAACTATCTCCCCTTGACATTCAATAGCATTACAATCACTGAATCCCCCACTATCAACATCATGGAGGTTACCATGGGTAGCCATACAAATAACGTGACTACAAGAGCAGGTCAGAGGCTTGGAATCCTGAGGCGAGTAATTACAGTGCAGCTGTTGGCTCCACCCCAGGGGCTGAATTTGTTCTGTAAACCATGAAGCAGCTTCCTCTCAAATCCCAGATTTATCAATAAATCATCTTACAAAAGCCCCAAAGTGTGATATATTCCTCTCACTCAACCATGACTCCTGACTCCCCAAAGCCTGTCCACCATCCACAAGGCACAAGTCAAGAGTGTGATGGAATACTCTCCACTTGCCTGGATGGGTGCAATTCCAACTCAAGAATCTCAACACCGTCCATGACAAAAGCAGCCCACATGATTGGCACCCCATCTACAAACATTCACTCCCTCCACCATCGGCACACAGTGGCAGCAGTGTGTACCGTCTACAAGATGCACTGCAGCAATGCACCACGACTCCTTAGACAGCACCTTCCAAACCCAGCGACCTTTACCACCGAGAAGGGCAAGGGCAGCAAATGCAGGGGATACCACCATCTGCAAGTTCCCCTCAAAGCCACACACCATCCTGACTTGGAACTATATCGCCGTTCCTTCACTGTCGCTGGGTCAAAATCCTGGAACTCCCTTCCTCACAGCACTGTGGGTGTACCTACCCCACATGGACTGCAGCGGTTCAAGAAGGCAGTTCACCACCACCTTCTCATGGGTAACTAGGGATGGGCAATAAATGCTGGCCTAGCCAGCGATGCCCACATCGCATGAATGAATGAATAAAAAAGTGAAGTATCCCTTGTGTCATTGTTTTGGTAGAAAATATAACCCTGGTGGAATTGCCCCTCCCAATCACACCTCACTTCATAGAACATTGAAAATGGAGAAAATTTATGGCACAGAATGAGACCATTTAGCAATCGTGTCTGTGCCAGCTGAAAAAGAGTGATCCAGCCCAATCCCACTTTCCAGGTCTTGGGGAAGGGATCTGAACAGATCTCAGATCTCACATTATGTGAATGTTCTGTTGAAGTGTTGGTGAGCTGATATACCAGGGGAGATTCACACTGTTAGACACAGTGTGAAATACATTCGAGTATTTATAAAACATTACAACATGTGAGTAATATTCCCCATTGATTTCTCAGCTCTGATGGATTGTGAAGTGGGAGACAGCCAGAAGTCCCAGTGAACCACACTGACCCTGAGCTGAGAATGAAATGAGATAAAGTTCAGTCTTCAGCAGTGAGATCCTGCAGAGAGGTAAGAGTCCTGAATCAAGGAGAGACTTTCTCATACTGCTGTTGAATCTCATTTCAAACACTCCTTGAACTCCCTGCCGAGGAATTCAGAGCTGGATAACGGCTGTAAAATCAGCCGAAAAGGGAAATAGAAAACACCCAACGTGGGCTCAAACTCAAAAACTTGAGATTCAGGGTTTCATGCTTTCATCGACTGAGCTCACTCGGCCTGAGACAGTGTCCCCGGCCTGTCTGTTATTGGACGGTGCAGCTGTTGGCTCCACCCCAGGGGCTGAATTTGTTCTGTAAACCATGAACCAGCTTCCTTTCAAATCCCAGGTTTATCAGTAAATCCTCTTACAAAATCCCCAAAGTGTGATATATTCCTCTCATTCATCCAGAATAAAAGTTACATCTTTTGCTCTTTTCACCTTTCAAACATTGACTTCTATTTTACTCAGCATTTATTTCTCTCTCCTTTTTATGTTGTGCATTTCCTAATAAACATTTCATTTCAATTATTTATGAGGGATGAAATGAACAGAAAAGATTTTCTGCAATGGTACCAGGGGTGTGGGACAGAGTGAGTGGTTCGGATCTGGAATACACTGCCTGAGACTGTGCTGGAGGCAGATTCAATCGTGGCTTTCAAAAGGGAATTGGATAAACACCTGAATAGAGAAAATTTGCAGGGCTACAATGAAAGGGCAGAGGAGTGGAATTCGCTGATCTGCTCTTGCAAAGAGCTGTCATGGACATGATGGACTGAATGGTCTCCTTCTGTACTGTAACCATTTGATTCCTTGATTCTAACTCTGTCAAAGTTGTTCTGAACTTGCTCTGCTCCAAGGAGAACAACCCCAGCTTTTCCAGTCTCTGCACATAACTGAAGTTATGAGGAACCATGGGGAACCCACTGTAAACCTTCCTTCAGACAGAAATACAACTGTTCACCACCACACTGTGACCCAGCTGTTCACATGATTTGGATGTGGGGACCAAATGTAGTATTTCAAAGTTTGCAGATGACACAAAGCTAGGTGGGAATGTGTGTTGTGAGGAAAATGCAAAGCGGCTTCAAGGGAATTTGGACTGACTTAGTGAGTGGACAAGAAAGTGGCACATGAAATATAATGTGTAAAAATGTGAGGTTATCCACTTTGGCAGGAGAAACAGATGTGCAGATTATTTGTTAAATGGTAAGAGTGTGAATGTACAAAGGGGCCTGGGTGTCCTTGTCAATAAGTGACTGAAAGCTAACATGCCGGTGCAGCAAGCAATTCAGAAGACGAATGATATGTTAGCCTCTATCACAAGAGGATTTGAGTAGAGGAGTAGTGAAGTCTTGCTTCAATTGTATATAACCTTGGTTGGACTGCACTTTGGAATACTGTGTGAAGTTTTGTTCGCCTTACATTAGGAAGGATATCATTGCCATCGAGGGAGTGCAACGAAGGTTCACCAGACTTGTTCCCGGGATGGCGGGACTGTCAAATGAAGAGAGATTGGGGAAACTGGGCCTGTATTCTCTAGAGTTTTGAAGAATGAGAGGTGATCTCATTGAAACTTACAAAATATTTAAAGGGATAGACAGGTAGATGAAGCTAAGATGTTTCCCCCGGTTGAGGAGTCTAGAACCAGGGGACACAATTTCAACGTAAGGGGAAAGCCACTTAGGACAGCGATGAGGAGAAATTTCTTTACTCAGTGGGTTGTGAATCTTTGGAATTCTCTACCTCAGAGGGCTGTGGAAGTTCAGTCATTGAGTATGTTTAAAGCAGAGATTGACAGATTTCTAAATACAAATGACATAGGGGAGATGGAGATAGTGTGGGAAAAAGGCATTGAAGTGGACGATCAGTCATCATCATATTGAATGGCAGGGTGGGCTCGATGGGCTGAATGGCCTACTCCTGCTCCTATGTTCCTATCAGTCTGCAAACGTCATATGCATGCTGTCATTGTCCCTTTTATTCAATGGGCTTCAGTTTTACTGGCAGTCTAGTATGTGTCATCTTCAAGAAGGTTTTCAATAAGTTAAATAAGGAGAAATTGTTTCCAGTGGCAAAAGGGTCAGTAACCAGAGGATGTATTTATCAGGTGATTGAGAAAGGACCAGAGGCGAAATGAGGAATGATTTTTTATACAGTGATGTGTTGTGATCTGGAATGCACTGTCTGATCAGGACTTGAAAGCAGATTCAGTAGTAACTTTGAAAAGCGATAGGGATAAATACTGGAAGGAAAAATGTACAGATTACAGGAGACAGCACTGACACAATGGACCAAATGGTCTCCTTCTTTGGGTATCATTCTATGGTTTTATGAACATAATGTTGATACAATTCGCTGAGTTGGAAGGGAAGTGAACCCAGATTCCGGGTATTCTAAACACCAGACCCAAACCAAATGAACAAGCCTGTTGTTTAATCTCTGTTTTTCACACCAGCTTCTCCTCGCTCTTTCTGTGTTTCCTGCCTGGTCTGTTCCTCTGACCTTCATTCCTGACACTCTATTGAGAATGGCCAACTCACTGCGCCTCTCACGCACACCGTCACTCCACCCCTTCACCCACTTCCAAACCTCTCTGTTCAACAGTACCTCACATCTGCTCCTCTGCTCCATTAATATAACAGGAAAACATTTTCAAACAGACATCTCCAGACAGTGAACGTTCCAGTAAGACAAGGTAAAGAGCAGATTCATTCACTTTAAACACAGAGAGAGCAGCTCTCCCTGTTCAGTCTAAGGAGCAGATCTGGTTTCACTCCCATTAGTCTTAGAGGCATGCGCCAGAATTTTAAGGGACCGTTGGAGACGGGAATGGAGGCCGGGGAGGGGGAGGGGGGTGTGTAAAATAGGGATGGAAGACGTTGGACCGGATTTTTCTGTCGGCGGCTGACATGGAGGGCAGACTTCGCACATCCACATGGCAAGAAGGCATTTAAAGTATTTATGAGTCCAATTGTCAGCAATTTTATTCACTGGATCCAATTGAACTAATAGCACACGGGAACCACGGGGCTTCAGAGCCTCGCCTGGTTAAAGGAGGTGACTGGGAGGTGGGAGCTGAGTGTTGTCTTCACTGGGAAGCTATCGGGTGAGGCAGCAAAACTTGGCAGCAAGGGTGGAGGGGGAAAGGGCATCGGGAAACACTGTCAGGAGAGGGGGCCAATGTGCCAGCTCTGCAGAGGGAACAACACCAGGGTGCCATTGGGGCAGTGCCACTTCATTGAGGGTGACAAGTGAGGTAAATGTGGCTGGGTGTTGTTTACTGTGAAGGCCTTGCACTCAGGGAGGGGCAACCTGTCATGGGCCTCATTCGAGGCTCTCATTGGATTCGAGGCTCACATTGAGGAGGAGGAGGAGGAGTAGAGAGGAAGGGAGGGAGGCGCAGGCACCAGCAGGGGCACCACAGCAGCTTGGGGGCCCACAGGAAGGCCAGCCTCGAACAGGAGGCTGGAGAAGGAGGCAGAGGAACACGTCAGCCGAGGTTCAACTACCTGCAGATGTCCGAGTGACAGTGTCTCCGCAGACTGCACCTCTCCACGGAGGTCGTCACTGATCTCTCTCCCATGATGCAGCTGTGCCCCATGCGACTTGGTGGGCACCTGATGCCAGTGTCACTGAAGGTCACCGTGCCACTGAACTTCTTCACCACCAGATCATTGCGGGGATCCACTGGAGATATGTGTGGAATCTCACAGTCTGTAGTGAATCAGTGCATCAAGGAGGTCACCAATGTCCTGTTCAGGAGGGCCGGTGACTATGTGCACATTGATCCAAACAGTCAAGCTGAGAGAGCTATAGGATTCGGGGCCATCGCTGGATTCCACCAGGTGTAGGGTGTCATTGACTGCACCCATGTGACCATCAAGGCTCCTGCAGACCAGCCAGCAGCCTTCAACAGGAAGGGCTTCCACTTGCTCAGTGTGCAATTGGTCTGCGACCACTGCAAATGGATCCCACAGGTGTGTGCACAAATCCCGGGAAGCAGCCACAACGCCTGCATACCAAGGCACTCCCAGGTGCCAGAACCTTTTCGCGGCCCCATCCGCTTTCAGAGATGGACCCTTGGAGACAAGGGCTACCCACTGAGGACATGACTACTGACGTCCGTGAGGAACCCACGCACGGATGCAGAGGAGAGGTACAACACCTGCTGCGGGTCAACCCGAGCGACCGTCAAGGAGGCCATTGGTCTCCTTAAGATGAGATTCAGGTGCCTAGATCGATCCAGTGGAGCCCTTCAGTATGTCCCGGCGAGGGTCTCGCATATCGTGGTGGTTTGCTGTGCACAGCACAATCTGGCATTACAGAAGGGTGAGGTGTTGACTAGTGAGGATATCGTGGAGTGTGATGTCTCCTCTGATGATGAGGATGTGGAGGAGGATGCTGCCCAAGCAGTGCCAGATGAAGAACCTCAGGCACAGTAGGAAAGGGGCCATGAGATACACACAAGGGAGACATGAGACACCCTTATACATTCAAGTTTCCTTTGAGCCTTACCACCTTCTGGAACCACAGCAATAAAGTCTTAGCTTTAAGCAGCCCTGTTGTCACCTCCTTCCTTCTGTTCTGCAGCGTCCAGGTACACATCGCACAGTGACAAGGCCGCAGCTTTGTAAACTCAGGGCTTGGTCCCTCACTTCCAGCCACTTGGGAGGAAGGGTTTAAATGAAGTCCCAAAGGGTATCAACAATAAGAAGGAGACATAGTGAGAGAACATCATTTCTTTATTCCGTGTGACACCAAACACAACCCTATCCATCTGGAATGTACATTCACCCGTGAACCCCTCAGTGAATCTAGGTGCTCTTCTTAAATCTTTTCCGGGTGCTCCTACGTGGTGCTCCCCCTGCTCTGTCAGCTGAGATGGAGACAGGCTGCTGACCTTGCTGCCCCATGGCTTGGGATGACATTGGTGGCCGTCCTCTTGCTGCCTGAGGCCTGGAGGGCCCCGGCACACTGAGGGCCTCCTGCACAGGTACAGGGACCCCCCACTGTCATCGAGGATGATGGAGGCAGGCACTTGCATCACTTGTGTCACTGGCAGAGGGGCTTTGGAGCTACTGTCCACACCAGGAGCACCCTGAGAGGAGACCCCAGATGTAGCAGCCAGCTGCTCCTCCCCCTTATAAGACACACTTGTACCTCGCTGCTGACCTGAGAGGGATGTGGCCCTGGTGAAGAGTTCAGGTGCCTCGTCCCCCCTCTCACCTTGTCACCGCTCGATGGATCTCATGGACAAAGCGATGGAGTGCAAGTCTGCGCGCATCTCCGGCAGCCACTGATTGGTCGGCTGGATCTGGCTCTCCATCAGAGTCACCAATCTCTCAAGGAAGGAAGCCAGACACCCCCCCCATCAGAGACAGTGCAGCATGCAAGGCCTGGATGGACTCCTCCATCATCCGAACTTGGGTACACATAACCTCTGGCAACTCTGCCAGATGTTGCCTGACCTCTTGCTGCAGCTGCAGTATTTCCCGTGTTGCTGGTGACACCAGAGGCACGTCATCAGCCTGGGACTCAGCATGGGCCTGGCCTCCCACAGACTTCCAACTGCCAGTGGCCTCGGCTGTCACAGCCTCCGTCAGCTGCCCGGGCCTGTCTGTGACGTGCTCACCAGCTTGTGTGCCCAAATCTAACAGCAAGTGGATACCCACCGAGTGAGGGTTTCTGTGCTGCTGGAGGGTGCAGGGGAATGAGGTGATGGTGCACCATCTGAGGCTCCCTCCTCCTCCTCAGAGGTGTCTGGCTGTCCCACAGTCTCTCCAGCTCTTCGCTCTTGTCGTTCATCCTAGCCTGCATGTGAAAACAGCGACATTGAAGGGTTAGGGTCTGCCCATCGTGACATTCCAACCACCCCTACTGTGCAGCTCCATTGATGCAGTGGTGAACAGACGAGCAGTATGGCTCCTTTGCAGCGGATGCTCCCTTGTGCCCCAGGAGATGTTCACTCACTCTCTTAGGTAGGTGTCCCTGCCTCTCCATCAGCTATGGAGCAGCTGCTTTGCTGCCCGGCCTGTTCCATGGCCTCCTCCTCCATCGGGATGAGGACATGGAGATTAGGCATCCACTGCCAGTCTTGACATGCTCTTTCCGATTGTGGGCTGTCTTCTCCTGCAGCCACTATGATCAACAAAGTTAGTCTCCCAGCGGGGACAAGCCCAATATCTCTGATGGTGATAGTCCAGCAGTCCATGATGTGGACACACATATTCCTCCTGCATGTGGCCCCTCTCGAGGGACTGTGTGAGTTTATACAATGACTGATGTGCACCTCCCACCGAGATGCAGCCAAACCTCAGGCAGCATATCCTGCTGCCCTTCCCCAATACACATGACTGGGTGGTCACTCCCTTTCCACCAAACACTCCCTCTCACTCTGCCATGCGCAGTGTCCAAAGGGTCCAAAGTGCTTTGAGTTTGCGCCTGAGCAGCCCGGATCCGGTCATTGACCCACTTCGTGCACTGGATCCATGTCTTGGGGGTGACCCCACGGCTGCTGACTTCACCTACTATCTCAAAGCAGCTTTGCTTGGTCAGGTGGACAGGTGTCCACCTCCCATCCCTGGGGAAGAGGATCTTCCACCTATCTGTTGTCACCTGGAGGCAAACCTGCAGGATGGCATCGCCAAACCATTGGACCATGGTCACTGCAGGCTCGCATTCAGCTCCTTACCTATCAGGCAGCAGAGACAGCAGAACAGGTCCTGGGGCAACGGAGGCAGCAGAACAGGTCCTGGGGCAGCATATGCAGCAGAACAGGTCCTGGGGCAGCAGAGGCAGCAGAACAGGTCCTAGGGCAGCAGATGCAGCAGAACTGGTCCTGGGGCAGCAGAGGCAGCAGAACAGGTCCTGGGGCAACGGAGGCAGCAGAACGGGTCCTGGGGCAGCAGAGGCAGCAGAACAGGTCCTGGGGCAACGGAGGCAGCAGAACAGGTCCTGGGGCAGCAGATGCAGCAGAACAGGTCCTGGGGCAGCAGATGCAGCAGAACAGGTCCTGGGGCAGCAGAGGCAGCAGAACAGGTCCTGGGGCAGCAGATGCAGCAGAACGGGTCCTGGGGCAACGGAGGCAGCTGAACAGGTCCTGGGGCAGCAGATGCAGCAGAACTGGTCTGGGGCAGCAGAGGCAGCAGAACAGGTCCTGGGGCAGCAGATGCAGCAGAACAGGTCCTGGGGCAGCGGAGGCAGCAGAACAGGTCCTGGGGCAGCAGATGCAGCAGAATGGGTCCTGGAGCAGCAGAGGCAGCAGAACGGGTACTGGGGCGGCAGAGGCAGCAGAACGGGTCCTGGGGCAGCAGAACGGGTCCTGGAGCAGCAGAGGCAGCAGAACGGGTCCTGGGGCAGCAGAACGGGTCCTGGGGCATCAGAGGCAGCAGAACGGGTCCTGGGGCAGCAGAGGCAGCAGAACGGGTCCTGGAGCAGCAGAGGCAGCAGAACGGGTCCTGGGGCGGCAGAACAGGTCCTGGGGCATCAGAGGCAGCAGAACGGGTCTTGGGGCAGCAGAACGGATCCTGGGGCAGCAGATGCAGCAGAACGGGTCCTGGAGCAGCAGAGGCAGCAGAACGGGTCCTGGGGCATCAGAGGCAGCAGAACGGGTCTTGGAGCAGCAGAACGGGTCCTGGGACAGCAGAACGGGACCTGGGGCAGCAGAGGCAGCAGAACGGGTTCTGGGACAGCAGAGGCAGCAGAACGGGTTCTGGGACAGCAGAGGCAGCAGAATGGGTCCTGGGGCAGCAGAGGCAGCATAACGGGACCTGGGGCAGCAGAGGGCTCTCAGGAGGACACTCCTTTAAACCAGGCAGCAGTGAATGCAGGTCTGGCAGCCCTTTCAATATGGTGCCAGCACCTGCCGTTGTGTCAGATGTCGGTGCCATCGGTGCCTCGTTCCCTACCTCTGGTCCTTGTTTACATGGGCCCCACGCCTCCCCTTCATTAATTGGTCGGCTGCTCCGTGATCGGGGTCGGTCGGCCACATTTCACTCGTGTGGTGACGACACCCACTTCCGGTGCCTCTGCCGAGAGCCGCACCGTTAGTTTAAAATTCAGCCCATGGGGTCAAGAGTGGAAAATCTCCCCTCTGATTCTCTCTACTTAAAATGAAGGAGACACCAAATTAAAACTGATGAAACCAGGGATTGTATCTTGGTTCTTCAATCTAGTGTTCTCCCAACTGAGCTATTCCAGCCTCACTGTGAACTCATCTTCATTGGAGACAAATATAACTCCAGGCGGAATTTCCCCACCCGTTCATTCCTCACTTCAGGGGAATGGGACCCGACCAGATCGCGGAACTCAGATTATGTTAATGTTCTGCTCTTGATATCTTAATATTATCTTGCGTTTGAGCCACTTTTAATCAGGTTCACGGACAAATTCTTCCATCATCCCTTCTCCCACATTCCCTCTCTCTCATTCATTCTTTATTCCTCACAATCCAGAAAGGGTTAGGAATCAGAGTTCACCCCCAAACCCTCTGCACACAGACCTCTGTCTGTTACCCTGTTTGATCCAAGAGACCAGTCAATAAATTACACTCTATAAACACAGAAAGCTGCCTCAGAGTGTTGGACAGAGATAAATACACTGAAGTCATTTGAAAAAAGTTCATCTTACGGGTTGTTACTGAGCCCACAGAGCAGGGCGAGCCCAGGCTCCAGCCCCAGCCCCAGCCTGTGCTGTGTTAGCTGATGCCACCTGGTGTGATGCTGAGCCACACGGAGCAGGAAAGGGCCTGGTTGTAGTCATGGCCTGTGTTGTGTTAACTGATCCCACTCAGTGTGGTAGGAGCCACACAGAACAGACTGGGCCCAGGCTCCTTCCTCAGCCTGAGGGATGATAGTTCTTCTCACACGTTGTTGTACAGAGCCCCACACAGAACAGGGAAATCACAGGCTCCATCCCCGGCCTGTGGTATTTTACTTCATCGCACCTGGTATGGTACGGAGTCCCCAGAGCAGGAAAGATCCAGCTTCCATCTCCGGCCTGTGCTGAATTAGCTAATCTGACCTGGTTGGCACTGAACCGCAATCAGGGAAGGATGGGCCGAGGCTCCATGGCCTGTGGTGTGTTAGTTATTCTCATTTGGTGAGGTACTGAGCACCATATAGAGCAGGATGGGCCTGTGCTCAGTGAGCTGATCTCACCTTGTGTGGTCCTGAGACCCACACACAAAGCAGGACAGGCCTAGGCCTCATCCCCGGCCTGTGTTCAATTAGCAGATCTCAGACAAAAGATTTTGATAAGGTTCCACACAAGAGGCTTCTCGATAAGATTAAAGGCCCTGGTATCAGTGGTAATATATTGATCTGGATTGGGAACTGACTGGCAGACGTAGGCAGAAAGTAGTTACAGATGGATCTGGATCTGTTTGGAGACCAGTTACCAGTGGTGTCCCACAGGGATCGGTGTTGGGACTGTTGCTCTTTACTATTTTTATTAATGATCTGGATGTAGGTTTAGGGGGCACCATCTGTAAATTTACAGATGATTTGAAGTTCTGTGCGAGTGTTTAGACTGTAGACGATACTCGACTGTTTCAGGCTGATCTTAATGTGTTGGGAGATTGGGTTCATGACTGGTAAATGATGTTTAATTTGGGTAAGTGCAGTGTTATTCATGTGGACAGGGCGAATGCTCAACATTCATACACCCTTCAGGGAAAAACATTAAAGCAGGTGGAGAAAGAAAATAATTTTGAGCAGAGATCTGGATGTTCTAGTGCACAGATCTCTAAAGTTACAGCAGCAATGCTGTGAAGTGATAGTTGGAGCAAATAGAGGGTTGGGCTGCATTCAGAGGACAATTGAGTATAAAATGAGGCATATTCTTTCATGGGATGTGAGCGACACTGGCAAGGCCAGAATTTGTTACCCATCCCTAATTGTCCTTGACAAGGTGGCGGTGAGCTCCCTTCTTGAATTGCTGCACTCCATGTGGTGTAGGTACACCCACAGTGCTGTTAGGAAGGGAGATCCAGAATTTTGACCCAGCATCAGTGCATGAACAGCGATATATTTGCAGATCAGATGGTGTGTGACTTGGAGGGGAGCTTGCACATGGTGGTGTTTCCATGCATCTGCAGCCCTTGTCCTTCAAGGTGGTGGAGGTCTTCGGTTTGGAAGGTGCTGTCTGCGGAGTCTTGGTGAGTTGCAGCAGTGCATCTGGTAGATGGTACACACTACTGCCACTGTACGTCAGTGATGAAGGGAGTAAATGTTTAAGGTGGTGAATGGAGTGACAATCAAGGCGGCTGCTTTGTCCTGGACAGTGTCGGGTTTATAGAGTATTGTTGGTGCTGCACTCATCCTGGGTTGTGCCTGTAGATGGTTGACAAGTTTTGGAGAGTCAAAAATCACAAAATTATTGCAGTGCAGAAGGAGGCCATTCGGCCCATTGTGTCTGCATAGAATGATAGAACATAGAAAATTTACAGCACAGGCAGGCCAAAAAACGAGCCACCCAGCTGAATCCCATTGCCCAGCATTTGGACCGTCGACCTGCAGGTTCAGGTACTTGAGGTGCACATCCAGACACCTTTTAAATGAGTTGAGGGTTTCTGCCTCAGCTACCCTTATCGGCAGTGAGTTCCAGACTCCCACAGCCCTCTGGGTGAAAAAACCTTTCCTCATCTCCCCTCTAATTGTTCAACACATCAATCAAAATCTATGCCCCCTAGTCACTGACCTCCCTACTAAGGTAAATAGACCCTTCCCATCCATTCTATCCAGACCCCTCACAATTTTGTACATTTCAATCAAATCTCCCCTCAGCCTCCTCTATTCAACCCCAGCTGATCCAATCTTTCCTCATCGCTGCATTTTTCCAGAGCTGGCAACATCCTCGTAAATCTCCTCTGTAACCTCTCGAGTGCAATTACATCCTTTCTGGAATGAGGTGACCAGAACTGCACACAGAACTCAAGTTGTGGCCTAACTAATGATTGATACAGTTCCAGCATAACCTCCCTGCTCTGATATTCTATACATCGGCTAATAAAGGAAAGGATTCCATAAGCCTTCTCAACCAACTTATCAACCTGTCCTGCTACTTTCAGGGATTTGTGGACATTCACTTCAAGGTCCCTCACTTCCTCTACACCTCTCAGCATTCACCCATTAATTGTGTATTCCTTTGCTGTGTTTGACCTCACCAAAGGCATCACCTCACACTTCTCCAAGTTGAGTTCCATTTGCCACTTTTCTGCCCACCTGACCAGTCCATTTCTCCAGCTCTCCTAATGAGCATTTCACCACGTGCCTTGAGCTGAGTTGCTCATCACAGAATTCCCACTATCTGATTTACTCTTGTAGCCAGAGTATGTATATGAATGGTCCAGTTAAGCTTTTGTCAATGGTAACCCCCAGGATGTTGATGGTGGGGGGATTCAGCGATGGTAATGCTGTTTATCGTCAAAGGGAGATGGTTACATTCTCTCTTGTTGGAGATGGTAATTGCCTGGTACTTATGTGGTGTGAATGTTACTTGCCACTTAGCAGCCCAAGTCTGAATGTTGTCCAGGTCTTGCTGCTTCTGGACACGGACTCCTTCAGTATCTGAGATGTCCCGAATTTGTCCTTTTATGAAACCTTGGTCAGGACTCACTTGGAATATTGTATCCAGTCTTGGTCTCCTCACATGATGGGTGATATTGAGGCTTTGGAAAGGGTACAGAGGAGAGACATTCGACGAATTCCCAGTATAAGACATCTTGGTTATCAAGTTAGACTAAAAGAGTTGGGACCCTGCACCTTAGAGAAACCTAGACTGAGGGGTGATCCGATTGAGGTTCATAAATAATGAAGAGTCCAATTTAGCATGGGAGAGGAGTCATAACTTTATATTGGAAAAGGCCAGATGGCACCCGGATCACATTAAATTTCATTTTCAGTGGTGGGCTAATGTGCCAGGTTGGCCGAGTGGTTAAGGCGTTGGTCTTAAGATCCAATAGACATGTGTCTATGTGGGTTCAAAGCCCACTCCTGGTATCTGTGCTTACAAAATGTTACTTATTCTTTCCCTGACTTTTGCCTTGCACTATCATCTCTTCTGTCATTTAATCACTCTTGCCTTCCAACTGATCACAGCTTCCTATTATTTGATCTGCCCCAGCACCGTTCCTTGGCTCTGCGCTTGCTTATACACTGGTAAATCTTTAACTTAATCTCCTCTGTACCCTGACAATGACCTTCTCATCCTTCCTGGATTGTGGTTCCTCACAGGATTCGCTGCCTCTCCGACTCCCCTCCAGGTAACTGAAGGCCCTGAGCCTTGGTCTCGCTTTATACGCTAGCTGGTAGTTGATTCCTTGCAGGTCTGCCACCGCTCAGGAGAAGCTCAAGACCCAGATCAAGCAAAGTATCAAGAGGAATGTGAACAAAGGCTCCCTGGTGCAGAGCAAGGGACAGGGCGCCTCCGGCTCCTTCAAAATCAGCAAGAAGGAAAACCCAGGGAAAAGTGGGAAAGAAGGTGAAGAAACCAGCAGCCAAGAAATCTTTAGTGAAGAAACCAGCAGACAAGAAATCTTCAGTGAAGAAACCAGCAGACAAGAAATCTTTAGTGAAGAAACCAGCAGACAAGAAAGTGACAACAAAGAAAGTAACAGCCAAGAAAACGAGCAGCAAGGCGGCGGCAACGCCAAATAAGGCGGTGAAGAAAGCAGCGCTTCAGAAAAAGTCTCCTGCGAAGAAGGTCAAAAAAGGCAAGAGTGCGGCGGGCGGAAAGGCGCTGAAGAAAATGCAGACATGGAAGAGCAAGGTCAAGCCGAAAGCAGCGAAGTCTCAGAAAGCAGGGTCTGGAAAGAAGTGAAAGCGCGGGAAACTTGTAAACATCTGAACACAAAGGCTCTTCTCAGAGCCACCAACATCTCTCAGGAAAGAGCTGATCCCCTGATCAAATGATCCCTGTCGAGGCCCCGCATGGAAATGATTTGGAGTAAATCCAGGATCCCTGGTGACTCCCCTCCACCCAGCCCTTTCCCCACTCTCTGTCATAAAACAGAGGGATGTCCGGCCCTCACTCTAACTGGGGATGTGTTCGGTGCAGTCTCAGTTCACAAATTCAGGGGGAGAGTTTGCAAGACAGTAACACTGGCGGAGAAACCCCACCTCACAACTCAAACCCCAACACATGAGTTTCTCCAATTCAGCTGGAGTCGGGTGAAAACAGGAGCTGGGATAGGCTGTGATCGGGAATGTTAGGAATGGATTTGTTCAGGGAGGAATGTACCTGGGATCTGCGAAAATAATAGTTCCTTATTTCCCCAGATGACACATTCTGCAGTGAGAGTGAAAAGTCTCTTCACTGCTTCACATTTATTAATTGTTTGGTTCGAGATGAATAATGAGTCAGAGAGTAATGACAGGATCTGAAGCTTCTCTCACACCAGCCCTTGAATGACTCAGTGTGAAGTGTCCAATGTGTGAAGCTACTGCCAGGGTTTGTCAATCTGAACAGTTTCAGCTCAGTTACTGGGGGCCTGGAATCCCCGCAGTTTGACTCTGTCTCCGATTGGTCACCCGCTTCTCAATCCAATTCTTAACCAATAGGAGAATCACATATAAGTAAATAGAAGTTCTCATTGGCTCAGATTTTCCAATTGGAAAAAGCCTGGCAATTCCAGAGCAGGAAGGAATTGAAGTGATGGAAAATGTCAATTTTCAGGCAACAATTTTAATACCTCCCATTTTATGTTCTGTTTTCCTGTATTTACCGTCACAAAATCCTGACGCGATTTTTTTTTTATATTAGAGATACAGCACTGAAACAGGCCCTTCGGCCCACCGAGTCTGCGCCGAACATCAACCACCCATTTATACTAATCCTACACTAATCCCATATTCCTACCAAACATCCCCACCTGTCCCTATATTTCCCTACCACCTACCTACACTAGTGACAATTTATAATGGCCAATTTACCTATCAACCTGCAAGTCTTTTGGCTTGTGGGAGGAAACCGGAGCACCTGGAGAAAACCCACGCAGACACAGAGAGAACTTGCAAACTCCACATAGGCATTACCCGGAATCGAACCCGGGTTCCTGGAGCTGCGAGGCTGCGTTGCTAACCACTGCGCCACTGTGTCGCGATTTTGAGAACCGTTTTCATTTGTCAATCTGTTAACTGTCAGGGGCGGGAGGAAGGTCCGGTTCAGCAATTTAAAACGGGACAAATATCAGCTTCCACTCTGTAAAAGGAACAAATTAGCGACTAACCGCTTCTCACAGGCTTCTCGGGGACTGACAGAAACGAGCGGTTTCTGATCTTTTCTCCTGAAAGAGGCGGATAATGCTTCAGGGAGCAATGAACTGCCCTTCACTTTCTGGCTGCTAATACATCCCTGACTTTCAACAGTTCAAACAGCGACTGATGCTTCTGCCGGAAAATTAGCAGATTCACCAGAATGATCCCGGTCCATCATGGCCAAAGACATCCAGCTGGCCCGCCGCATCCGCGGGGAACGCACCTAAAACCCAGCTTCAGTAACAAGTGTAACAAGGGCTCTTTTCAGAGCCACCAAATCAGCAAAGGAAAGAGCTGCCATCTCTGTTCATCATCAAACCCATTAGATTGGAGGGGCGGCCACATGGTTTCTGTTTTGTCACATCACTTTCCCGAAAGGCCTGTCGGACTGAGAGCTGATCTGGAATTTAGAAAGCAGCATTACCGGAGACTCATTGCTGCTCAGCACAATCTCAACCCCGCTCCTGGGATCCGTTAGCTGGCATTTGGGGAAAAGAAATGGATCCCAGTTTTATTTGAAAGGCATTAATGGAGCCGGTTCCGTTCACATGAGGGTTATTTACAAACATTACCCAATAAGTTCACTAATATTTGAATCCATTGGAGATCAGTGCACAGGATATGTAAGGCAGCTCGGTCACTCTGACTGAAACCGCCAGTTCCCCGGGGCTGCAGACCCTGACACTGCGGGGAGAGAATCCCCGACTCTATCCCGCCGCCGGGGGAAACAGACAGCTCTGTGTCCGCAGAATAGGGAGGGCCGGGGGGAAGGCACACCTGAAAGCGCTGCAATGGACTCAGCTCCTGTGTGTGCACAACTCTCACTGATTCCGTCCTCTGGGAACAGTGCGGTCTAAACAGATCAGGTTAGGAGAGAAACACACAGCCCGAGAATGGCCTCTTCCTTCCTGCATTTACTCTGTTCCGGGAGCAGATTCTCATTGAGAAACGGCGCTCAGATCACCGGAGAGAAAAAAAAAAACACAATTCAAACTGTCCAAATGAAAAACAGAGAATTAACCCGGACACTTCCATTATTAAATTAATTCATCAGCTCCGAACCAGTTCCCGTTAATGTACCGGGATAATCTCGGGATTTATAAAATCGAAGGCAGCGGGATTTATTAAATTGTTGATTCTGACACCCTGTAGTTCACTTCTTCACTTAACGAGAGGGGGAGATGTGTGAGCAGAGAAACAGAGCGAAATCCAGAGAGGGAACTGAAAACACACCTGGACAGATGTGAAACAGGTCAATCCACTGTTACAATAACTCCATCACTGACTCCCTCCTGACAGTAACCAGTCCTTTCACAGAGACTGTGGGTGGCTCTGAAAAGAGCCTTTGGTTTATTTGATGACATTTTGGCCGCTTTACTTTTTCTGGGAGCTCTGAGCGCTGGTTTTCTTGGGCAGCAGCACGGCCTGGATATTAGGCAGCACCCTGCCCTGAGCGATAGTCACTCCTGCCAGCAGCTTGTTGAGCTCCTCGTCGTTGCGGACGGCCAGCTGCAGGTGTCTGAGGATGTTGCGGGTCTTCTTGTTGTCCCGGGCTGCGTTCCCGGCCAGCTCGAGGATTTCAGCGGTCAGATACTCGAGCACAGCAGCCAGATAGACCGGGGCTCCGGCACCCACACGCTCAGCATAGTTACCCTTTCTCAGGAGCCTGTGAACACGGCCCACCGGGAACTGCAGTCCAGCCCGGGAGGAGCGAGACTTGGCCTTGGCTCGAGCTTTCCCGCTGGTCTTTCCTCTTCCAGACATTTCCACAATCTCACAAATACTTTCACAAAGAATGAATAATTTCCTTAGCATTGATAGCACGTCGCAGGTAGTCAGGATGGCCGAGCGGTCTAAGGCGTTGCGTTCAGGTCGCAGTCTCCATTGGAGGCGTGGGTTCGAATCCCACTTCTGACACCTTGTGTTTTGACTGCACTGGAGGCGTTTGGGAGCAGCGGTGAAAAGCAAAGAGAAAGCAGAAAAGAATATGGACAAACAAAGGAACAATGGACCCAAAGATGTTGCAACAAAACATGAGAGTTCGAGCCAACTGAGCAAACAGCAGGGCACATAAAAGATCAAAAATGTAACCTTTGTATCGGGGTGGAAGATGTTGCCAATATCCTTAATGAATACTTTACTGTTTTCCCGAATGAGAGGGTGATGCAGATATTGTTATGAAGGAGGAGGAGTGTGAAGTATTGGACGTGATAACTTAAGGAGAGAGGAAGTATAAATGGGATGAGCATCCTTGAATGTGGAAAAATCACCAGGACCAGATGAAATGTACCCCAGGCTGTTGAAAGAAGCCAGGGAAGAAATAGTGGAAGGTCTGACCATCATTTTCCAATCCCTCACTGGATACAGGTGTGGTGCCAGAGGATTGGAGGTCTTGTAACGTTGCAATAAAAGCAAAATACGAGGCAGATCAAGCATGGCTGATCCTTTCGAGTAGAGAAACAGGGCTGCATTCCCTGAACCAGTGCTACAGCTTTCAGAATAGAAGGAGCCTATACACACCTGATGGGTTCCACTTAAACAAAAGAGCTGGAGGTGTTGACGGTCAGAACAGATAAAATGTGGAGGAGTGTTTGAAGCAGATTCTGTGTGGTTACTGTAGTTGTACTATGGAGTTATTTCAAGGAGGTGATTCTGAATGTAATGGATCAACGTGGACCCGTCCAAGGCAAAGGTTCTAAACTTCCCTGTGGTCCAGCCTGGTTGAATGAAACTGAAGAAAACAAATCACCCAGAAGTGGAAAAGAAATATAAGGCCATGAAAGCACAGAATTCAGATGGATGCAATACCAGATGGTATGGCAAGAGTGTAAAACAGCAACAGATTGGTGAATAAAACTTTCCCATTGAATGAGACAAGAGAAAAGAAGGGTAATAATAGTGTCAGGTGAGTTGTGACACTATTCACATTCCACCTTGATCTGAATAGGACTGTTGAAGGGAGTGATTGAGAAGAATAGAGGAGAAATGAAAAGAAAGGAGAAATAAACAAAAGGTCTTTTGATTTTAGAATGCTTGTTTTTGGAAATGACAGACTGTAAAGTGTGTGTGTCAGAAGATATAGAGCGAAGTTGGGTATGACAAGATCACAGGAAAGTTGTGCCCTGAGACAAGGTGTGTGTTGACAGGAAAGCTGCTTTCTTTTGCACAATATGTATTTTATTCATATAATTTGTGCAATTACATTGCAAAGCAGTTCAAATTTAATATTACATAAGGTACAATACAGATCAGTTTCCTTCAATAATGTACATGATGTATCTCACTATCCCTGCCTGCACAGGTTATATTTACAGTATTTACATTACACATCAAACATTCTCTGGTGCAAACAGCCCGAGGGGTTTTACACGGGTTCCCGCCCCTCACTGTACTGTGGCCTACTAGGGCCTTCGACTGCAGCCTTTCCCCATTGAGTCTCCATGGTGGCTTCCCCAAGCTTTAATGCCGTCCCACAGCACATAGTCTTGGACGTTGCAATGTGCCAGTCCGCAACACTCGGTCATGGACAGCTCTTTGCACTGGAATACCTGTCCCACGGCCGGGCTCGTTCTCAATGGAGATCATTTCAAATGAACATTTCGTAAATCCGTGCTGTCTCTCACAATAAAGAGAACAGGATGTCTGGCAGATTCAGTGTGAGACAATAACACTGCCGGGTAAAGGCCGCTTTCCAACTCCAATCGTAACACAGGAGATTCCCCAAACATCTGCAGTAAGGTGCTGTAAACTGCTGGAAGCGGATGTGTGTGGAAATGGTGATGTTACTGAGGAGGTTTCTTAGTATAGAATGGACTGTGTTTAGGTGGGAATATTACTGAGCGTTAATTGCATCGGGACCATATTTAAAAGCTCCGGCTTTCTGGAAAGCCTTGACGATGAAGGCCGAGTCTGGAAGGGTTTGTGAGGAGAGCTGGGTTTCGGTTCTACTGTTAATAAAGGGTTTGAAATTGGCAGCCCGGAGGAAACTGGAGGTGGAGCTGAAAGATGAGGGGCCATTCTCTCTCTGTCTGTCACTCTGGGTGTCTCCTCCATCGAGCTCTCTGTTTAATCTTCACTCTTGTCTCTTCCCCTCCCTGCTCTCACTCTGCCTTTCTCAGCCAGGTCCAGGTGGCCTGTATAAAAAGGAGCCTGACAGAATCAGTCTCTTTTATTGTGCACTGATTTGAGGAAAGAATCAACATGTCTGCCAGTAAACAAGAGTATGCTCCAGGCTGGCAGCATGGTAGAATCCATGAGGAAAAGCATCATCACCCTCATTGACAAGCAGAAGGGGGAGAGGACAGAAATCAGAAATTGGTGGCCCAATTTCTGCTCAATGCTGACTACAAGATTCTGTCAAAAGACATAGCCAGTCGATTCAAGTGCTCTGGAGTTGGTGATTCACCCTGATCAGACCTATACTATACCAGGCAGGACAATCTCTGATAGCTTTGCGCTACTCAGGGATATGATCACCTATGTAAGGGACAGGAGGGTGGACACCTGCCTCATCAGCCTGGACCAGGAGAAGGCTTTTGACAGGATATCGCACACTTACATGATGGATGTGCATTCCAAAATGGGGTTTGGGGAGAGAATCTGCAATTGGATCAAACTACTCTACACAAACATCAGTAGTGCAGTCTCAATCAATGGGTGGGAATCAGAAAGTTTCCCGATCCAATCTGGAGTCAGACAGGGCTGTCCTCTCTCCCCTGTCTTGTTTGTTTGCAGTATTGAACCCTTTGCTGAGTCTATTAGGAAGAATGCGAGCATCAGAGGGGTGACAATCCCAGGCAGCGGAGGCACTCAGGTTAAAACCTCCCTGTACATGGATGACGTCGCCGTTTTATGCTCGGATCCACTGTCTGTGCGCAAAGTGATGAGCATCTGCGACCAGCTCGAAATGGCCTTGGGAGCCAATGTTAAACACGGCAAGAGCGAGGCCATGTTCTTTGGGAACTCGGCTGACCGATCCTTTGTCCCCTTCACCGTTAGGTCAGACTACCTGAAGGTGCTGGGAATATGGTTTGGTAGGGCTGGGACGTGCACCAAAACCTGGAAGGAGCGAGTAGCCAGGGTACAACATAAGCTGAGCATGTGGGAGCAGCGATCTCTCCCCATTATGGGTAAGAACCTGGTCATCAGGTGCGAGGCGCTCACATTGCTGTACGTGGTGCAGGTCTGGCCCATACCGCTTTCCTGCGCTGTGGCGATCACCTGAGCCATTTTCCGCTTCATCTGGGGATCCAAAATGATCCGAGTCCGGAGGGACACGATGTTCAAACCTCTGGATAAGGGCGGGAAAAATGTACCCAACGTCGTTTTCATCCTTATGGCTACCTTTGTGTGCGGCTGCATCAAGCTGTGTGTAGATCCCCAGTTTGCAAACTTCAAGTGTCACTACGTGCTGAGGTTCTATCTGTCCCCAGTGTTGCAAAGGATGGGCCTGGTCATATTGCCGCGGAATGCTCCATCAAGTTGGACTGTGCCGTACTGCCTATCCTTCATGGAAAAGTTTCTGTGGAAAAACACCTTTGACCACCATCCATCAGGCAGTGGTCTGCACGGAATATCCTCAAGGCCCTGCGGGAAAAGAAGATGGTGGATCCTGTCGGATGGTCCCCTGGCAGAATGCCTCATCACCAGAACTTTCAAACAAGCACCAAGATGTAGCCTGGCTGATGGTGAGAAGAGCCCTCCCTGTCAGATCCTTCCTGCACACCCGAAGTCTCACCCCATCCACACGCGGCCCTCGAGGTGGCTGTGGTGGAAAAGAGACGTTGCCCACCTCTTTCTGGAATGTGTCTTTGCAAAGCAGGTGTGGAAGAGATGCAGTGGTTTTGGTCGAGGTTCATCCCAAGCAGCTCTGTAGCACAGGAGTCTGTGCTCTATGGGCTGTTCCCAGGGACGCACACCGAGATAAACATCAACTGCTGCTGGAGGACTATCAATTCATTGAAAGACGCTCTTTGGTCTGCCCGAAACTTGCTGGTCTTCCAGCGCAAAGAGTTGTCCATGACCGAATGTTGCAGACTGGCACATTCCAAGGTCCAGGACTACGTGCTGAGGGACGCATTAAAACTTGGGGCAGCCGCAGCAAAGGCTCAATGGGGAAAGACCACAGTGTAAGCTCCCCTCACCACGCTGAACTGAGGAGCTGGATCCATGGGAAACCACTCGAACTGTAGCCAGAAAATATTTGTTTGCTGTAAAATGTGCATGGCATGACAATGAAATGGAAGGGTTGTGAGGCAACTCACTCCTGTATTGAAGGAAACTGATCTCCTTTGCACTCTTTGTATTGTTTGACTTGGTGCTTTTTGGAACTGTTTTGGAATGTATTTTTTTTTTACAGATTTTTATGAATAAAGTATATTTTGGAAATTAATAAAAGAAAGTCTGGCAGAGGTAAAGGAGGGAAAGGACTGGGCAAAGACGGAGCAAAGCGGCACCGCAAAGTGCTTCGTGATAATATCCAGGGCATCACCAAACCAGCAATCCGCCACCTGGCTCGCCGTGGCGGGGTCAAGCGGATCTCGGGTTTGATCTATGAGGAGACTGGCGGGGTGTTGAAGGTTTTCCTGGAGAATGTGATCAGGGATGCGGTCACCTACACTGAACACGCCAAGCGCAAGACGCTCACTGCCATGGATGTGGTGTACGCTCTGAAACGGCAGGGCCGCACTCTCTGCGGATTCAGCGGCTGAACAACTCGACCCTTTCCTGCAAACACAACAAAGGCTCTTCTAAGAGCCACCCACCGCCTCACAGAGAGAGCAGTGACCTAGAAACGGGAGATGGGATAGGCTGTTTAGAACTGTCTGGAATAAATCTGTGCTGTGTTCGAGATACAAAACTAGAATCCCCAAATTTGACATTTCATTTGCAGCAAGGATGTGCAGTGGATTTGATTTTCTAAACGGGCTGTGTAAACAGTGCCCGAGGCTCTCCAGTTAGTTATTTCCCCAGTCGACACATGCCCTCAGTGAAAAGCCACATCACTCCTCCAGAATCACTCATTGTTTTCCTAGAATTTCAAAATGATTTCGCTGCAACGAGGGAATCCGGGAGTTTTGCAGCAGCCGTTAAATCGGTCACTGGAACCAGACCCACTTGTGATGTTATTTCCCCCGAGACGGTGTTTCCTGCACTGAAACTGACAGGGTTTGTGAAACTGATCAGTTTCAGCTCATTCATTCAGGGACCTGGAATTCCCGCTGTTTGAGCCCACGCTATCCAGAGCCCACTTCTGATTGGTCACCCTCTTCCCATTCGCATGTCTTAACCAATTGCCGAGCCTCGAATTAGAAAATACAGCAAATCATTGGCTTAAATTGTCGTCCTGGCAGAAAGGTTGAATTCAAAAAAGCCGCCAATTTCAGTGTTGGGCAGAATCGAATTACTCAACGAATCTCAATAACGAATTGGCAGCACATTCTCTACATTCCCCGATTTTCCTTTCCATCGATTGGGGTGCTAATTCACTCGGGTGCGTTTGCTAATACTAACTGTCATCCTCAGATCCATTTAACATTTCAGTAATCCTATTAAATACAAAAGGAATTTTGTGATTGAATTTCCATTGGAAGATAGTGAATTAGCACCCCGATCGATGGAAAGGAAAATCTGGCAGAGGATAAAATGTGCTGCCAATTCGTTATTGTGATTTGTTTATATAACTGACCAGGATTGACTTCACCCGAACGCAGCTACTAGCTCCCACCCCACTGACCGCTCTCCCCCTCTCTGCAACTCGCTTTCTTCCCCTCCTCCCTACTGGTGAAATTCCGCACTCTGGCTGTTCGCTCTCCGCATCCCCACCCCCCACCCTGTCCCAGCCCAGCCCACAGCTGCTAGCTCTGGCCGTGACACTCGCTCCCACATTTCTTCACCAGGCGCCACCTGTAGAAGCAGGAGGGCCGCAAGGAGTCACAGGGCGACGTAGGAGTGAGTGGCTGAGAGGAGGGAAGCGGCACAGCCTGGAGCGAGTGGCCAGAGAGTGGGGTGGTGCGAAGCGAGGAACAACTGGCCAGGGGAGTGGGGGGGTGATGGAGCAGCGAGGTCTGCAGCGAGCGGCTGAGGGGGGGAATCGTCGAGGCCTGGAGTGAGTTGCCGAGGGGGGAGAGCTACAGCTTCAAAATCTCCCATTCAGCCACTTCCTCCAGCCAAGTGGTGGGGGGATGGGGTGGCTAGATACCCAATGATGCTTTATCACGCATGCACGAAGATGGATTTGTTGCGGAAATGTGATGATGTTGGCGCTGCAAAATGCTCGAGCATCTGACCGCTGAAATCCTCGAGCTGGCCGGTAACGCGGCCCGGGACAACAAGAAGACCCGCATCATCCCCAGACACCTGCAGCTGGCCGTCCGCAACAACAAGGAGCTCATCAAGCTGCTGGGAGACGTGACCATCGCTCAGGGCGGGGTGCTGCCTAATTTCCAGGCCTTGCTGCTGCCCAAGAAAACCAGCGCTCAGAGCTCCCAGAAAAAGTAAAGCGGCCAAAATGTCATCTAATAAACCAAAGGCTCTTTTCAGAGCCACCCACAGTCTCTGTGAAAGGGCTGGTTACTGTCAGGAGGGAGTCAGTGATGGAGTTATTGTAACAGTGGATTGACCTGTTGCACATCTGTCCAGCTGTGTTTTTTAATTTGCTCTGTTTTTCTGCTCACACATCTCCCCCTCTAGTTAAGTGAAGAACTGAACTACAGGGTGTAGAATCAACAATTCCCAGGATCGGGGGTGAGATTGTGCTGAGCAGCAATGAGCCTCCAGTAATGCTGCTTTCTAAATTCCAGATCAGCTCTCAGTCCAACAGGCCTTTCGTATTTTAAATATCACAACAGAGCTGAGCGGGAGTGAGCGCAGCCTCAGCTGCACCGAGTCTCAGGGGCTCTCACGACCCCAATCAGAGCCGCCAGGCCTGGCGGACGTGCAGCAAGGACCCCGGGGGAGGGAGGGTGCACCATTAAAGTGATGGTGCAGCACCTCCCCCATCCTCGCCGCCACTTCCCGGTTTCTTCTCCCGTTTATCTCAACATTAAGAAGACGCTTTTGCTCTGGATTACACTGGTTATAAAGTAAGACCCAACTTTGTCTCTGAAAGTGATGAATAGCAGCAACAACAGCAGAATCCAACCCCTGCAGTTACATGTGAACTTGCTGATGTTGCAGGAGATTGAATGACTGAGTGAATCCCTTCCCACACACATGGCAGGGGAACGGCCTCTCCCCAGAGTGAATGTGTTGGTGTTTCAGCAGATCATTACTGCTTTTCAAGCTCTTCTCACAGTCAGGACATTGAAAAGGTGTGAACAAGTTGATGTTCAGTGAGGTTGGATGACTGAATGAACCCCTTCCCACACACGGAGCAGGTAAATGATCTCTCCCCAGTGTGAACTCACTGGTGTTTCAGCAGGTTGACTCTGGCTGGGTTCAGTTCTACACTCACTGGTTCCTCTCTCTCTCCTCCCCTGAAGGTGCTGATTCTGACTGTATGTACATGCTCTCTCCCCCTCCGACCCTCCCTGTCCAATGTAGTATCTCCAGTTTTGGTGATGTGCTCTCCCTCACCTGTCTCCATTTCTCCTTCTTATACAGACTTGCCCTGACTGTCACTATTTCATAGAATCATACAGCACAGAAGGAGGCCAATCGGTCTTTTGTGCCTGTGCTGAATCTGTGAAAAAAATGATGCAATTAGTCCAACCCCCTGCCTATTTCCCCATAGTCCTGGAGAAATTCACTTTGAAATATTTGTCCAATTCCTTTATGAAAGTTATAATTGAATCTGTTTCCACCACCCTGTCAGACAATTCATTCCAAATCCGAATCAGTTACTGGGTAAAAAGATCTCTCCTCACCTCCCCTTGACATTTTTGGCCAACAATCCCAGCTTCACCACCCTGTCCAGAGAACTGAAACCCCTCATCTCTGGTATCATTCTCGTAAATCTCCTCCGAACTGTCTCAAAAGCTTTGATGTCCTTTCTGAAACCTGGTGCCCAGAACAGGACACATTACTGTAGCTGAGATCGAGCCAGCGACGCCCACATCCCACGAACGGATAAAAAAACGCTCCCTGCCAAATCCCCAATTCTTATCCATTTACAGACGCTCCTTGCCCAGTCCCCAAATCTTATTCATTTAGAGACGCTCCCTGCTCAATCCCCAATCCCTATCCATTTGCAGACGCTCTCTGACCAGTTGACCTTGCTGGCGGGCAGTTTCGGGAAGCCTCACAGGGAAAAGCTTCACCGCCACCCGCAGGGACACAAACGGGATTGTTCCATCCTATTGTGGCCTTGACGCCCTGCTCCAGCTGTGTACACCCGCTACGGGCGCGGTCTCCCTGCACTTTGTGAATATTCCGCTCCAGCTGCAGATGGAGCTCAGCCACTACCGCGCCTGCTCCTTATCAGAGACAAGGCAAATTCTGGAGCGCAGAGCATTCTGGGTACCACAACTGTCATTAATGCCAATCTCTGACATGATAATCAGGTTTTATTTCCTACATTTCATTTCCTGGTATGTTAGTGCGTGCTTTCTTTTGTACCTGTCAGTGCCTGGGAGGAGAGAGTCAGCTTCACTTTGTAGCCGTGAATTTCTGGTGTGAGAATGTGGGTTTTTACTCTGTATGTTTCAGTTTTTGGTTTGTGACTGTTTCTGCTATTGCTATGTGAGTTAACTTTGTGGAAAGAGATGCAGTGGTTTTTGTTGATCTTCATCCCAAGCAGCTCGGTAACACAGGAGTCTGTGCTCTACGGGCTATTCCCAGGGACGCACACCGAGACAAACATCAACTGCTGCTGGAGGACTATCAATTCGGTGAAAGACGCCCTTTGGTCTGCCTGAAACTTGCTGGTCTTCCAGCGAAAAGAGTTGTCCACCACCGAATGTTGCAGACTGGCACATTCCAAGGTCCAGGACTACGTGCTGAGGGACGCACCAAGGCTTGGGGCAGCCGCAGCAAAGGCTCAATGGGGAAAGACCACAGTGTAAGGTCCCCCCACCAAGCTGAACTGAGGGGCTGGATCCATGGGAAATCCCTCGAACTGTATCGGAGAAATTTTGTGCGCTGTAAATGTAAAAATGTATATGGCATGACAATGAAATGGAAGGGTTGTGAGGCAACTCATGATTGTACAGAAGGTAACTGATCACCTTTGCACTGTTTGTATTTTTTGACTTGATGCTGTTTTGAACTGTTTGGGAATGTAATTTTTACAGATTTTTATGAATAAAGTATATTTTGGAAATAAAAAAAAAATGTGAGTTTCACCACATATCTTTTAACAACTTGTATGTGAACATCAGCTTTTGTCCAGATCTATCAGTTTCTGATATAGAGTCATACAGTTATACAGTACAGAAACAGGCCCTTCAGCCCACTGCGTCTGTGCTGGCCATCAAGCACCTAACTATTCTAATCCCATTTTCCAGTATTTGGCCCGTAGCCTTGTATGCTATAGCATTTCAAGTGCTCATGTAAATACTTCTTAAATGTTGTGAGGGTTCCGGCCTCTACCACCTCTTCAGGGAGTGCGTTCCAGATTCCAACCACCCTCTGGGTAAATTTTTTTTCCTCAAATCCCATCTAAACCTCCTGCCCCTTACCTTAAATCTATGCCACCTGGTTATTGACCCCTCCGCTAAGGTAAAATGTTTCTTCCTATCTAACCCATCAATGCCCCTCATAATTTTGTAAACCTCAATCTTATCTCCCCTCAGCCTTCTCTGCTCCAAGGAAAACAATGCTAGCCTTTTCAGTCTCTCTTCATAGCTGAAATGCTCCAGCCCAGGCAACATCCTGGTGACTCTCTTCTGTACCCTCTCCAGTGCAATCACATCCTTCCTATAGTGTGGTGCCCAGAACAGTACACAGTACTCCAGCTGTGGCCTAACTAGCATTTTATACAGCTCCGTCATAACCTCCCTGCTCTTATATTCTCTGCCTCGGACGATCTATATTGGCCTGTAATCTAAGGCTTTCCTCCTCACTATTTACGACACCACCAATTTTCGTGTCATGTGTGAGAAAGGGTTTGATTCTATCCCTATCAGTATCCGTTACATGCATGTGTTTTTAATCTGCACCCCCTCTATTTTATTCTCTGTACTTGTCAGCCTCTTGCAGGTGAGTCTGTGTTTTGCTCTTTATCTCTCAGTCTTCGAAGTATGAGCCTGGGTTTGTACCTAATTTTCTTTGTACCTTGCAGGATGGATATTGAAGAGAGGTTTTTACACATTAACTGCCAAATCCTGATAAGTGATTTTTGGGTTTCACACAGTATCTGTCAGTTTCTTGTCTAGGACTGTTGGTTTTACTCTGTCCCTGGCATTTGCTGGTTTGTTAGTGTGGGGTTTACACTGTACCTGTCAGTTTCTCATATGTGAGTGTTGGTTTCACTTTGTATAGAATCATAGATCACAGAATACTTACAGCACAAAAGGAGGGATTCAGCTCATCGTGCTTGTGCTGCCTCTCTGCACAAGCAACTCAGCTCATGCCACATCCTCATGTATTCCATGAAAAGCTGATTTTTTTTTCCCTTCAGATAATTATCATATATCCTTTTGAAAGCTATGGTTGAATCTTCCTCCGTCACACTCTCAGGCAGTACATATCAGATCTTAACCATTTGCTGCATAAAAAAGGTTTTTCCTCATGTTGCCTTTGGTTCTTTTCCCATTCACCTTAAATCGGTGTCCTCTGCTTACTCAGCCATGAGTAATATTTCCCATTGCTTTCTCAGCACTGATGGATTGTGAGGTGGGAGACAGCCAGAAGTCCCACTGAGCCGCACTGACTCCCAGCTGAAAAAGAAATGAGATAAAGTTCAATCTTTCACAGCGAGATGCTGCAGAGAGTTAAGAGTCCCGAATGAAAGAGAGCGTTTCTCATACTGTTGTTGAATTTCATTTCAAACACTCCTTGTACTCTCTGCTAATGAAGCCTAAAAAATGGAAAAACTAAATGGCGCTCAAACTCACAACCCTGAGATTGAAAGCCCCATGATCGACAGACTGAACTGAATATGTCACTTCTACTGTACCTCTGTTTGGATGGATGCAACTGTTTGCTCCAATGCAAGGGCAGCTTTCAAATCCTCCCATGGGTCCACACGTCAGACTAAGTTCCATGTTGTAAACTCAAGCAAAGGAAATCTGCTCACTTCCAAAACTATCAGCAAATTGAAGCTGATTACGATCAACATCATCAGAGGTCAGAACTACCTGGTGAAAGAAGACTCCCTGAAGAAGGATCCACAATTATTCAAAGGCATCGACAAAGTGAAAAACAAGAAAATCGATGAGTCAATCCAAGCTAAACAGAAACACTGAAGAATTCCATTCCAGACCAGAACACAATTAGAGGCATTTTTTGTATTCAAAGCTGGGCATTAGTATTTAATAGTTGATATATAATTTTGAATATATTTGAATTTCTTTAATCATTTGGCACTGCTGAACATGAAGCAGTCTTAAATCATTTAATTTTTTTTTGTAAAATCTGACTTACCAGATTAAAATATTAGATCAAGGGAGAAATTTCAAAGATTACTGGACCAGTAATCCAGAGGCCTGGACTCAAGATCCAGTGACAGCCAGGACGTCAAGGCGGGAAACACTCCGCACTAGTCTGCAGTGAGCGATTCCATCGAAGGTAGAGCACAATCTCTTTAATATAAGAATGTATATTTTATAATAATTAATCACTCAAGACCTTCCTGGTCTCTGCATCTCACCTGCTCTCTGGATAAACTTGCAGAAAGTATTTCAACCTGTAAAGCAGGAGTCTAGGGAATGTATAATGATATTTTCTCGCCTTCGGGCAATATTTTAATCAATACAGTGTGGGACAACCTGTCTGGGCACAACTCCATGACTTTCTCTTTAACTGGTGACCTCACAATCACTAACTTCTTTGGTAACAATCTTCAGCTCATCACCTCCGGTACGTAGCTCTAATCTTAATGCACATTTAAACAACCTTTCAAGTCCAGTTACAGTTTTTGTTGCCTTACCTGCACAAGCTTAAAAAGTGAAAAACGGAAGCAAGTTTAACTGAACATTCTGGTGGTCAGTTCGGGCACGGGAAAAAAATGAAAGGACTCGGACCAGGTCGGATGTGGTGCTGTCAGGCTTGGGTCGGGTTTCATTTGCTGACCTGAGCAGGCCTTTAGTTACTGTTGCAACTTTATATTCCCACTTGACAATCTGTATATTTTGTTCATTTCAATTTAGTCGACAAGCTCTTTGAATCCAGTTCCCCGGTCCTCAAGCAGGCTCAGTTTGGAAATCGATTCCGCTTTCTGGAAGGCTGAAAGCAATCGATGACCTTAAACTAAAAATGGCAAAAGAGAAGGGCTCGTCTGGGATTTGAACCCAGGACCTCTCACATAATAATCACTTATATACCCAAAGCGAGAATCATACCCCTAGATCAACGATCCACCGTTGGCATGGTTTTTATTCGCTCCTGTGGAATTTCACTGGCACCCACAGCCGTTCATGCATTTTTTTCAGATCAAAACAATATCCTACAAAGCTGAAATAAAAACAGAAAGTGCTGGAAATACTCAGCACCTCTAACAGCATCTGTGGAGAGAGAAACAGAGTTAACATTTCAGGGTTTTCACCTTTTGTTTGAGCCATCTTTTCAGACTGCTTCTGTCCATCCAATCTCACTTTTTACTCTATCCACATTCTAAGGGTGGTGCAGTGGTGAGCACTGCAGCTTCACAACTTCAGTGACCCTGATTCAGTTCTGTATACTGCCTGTGTGGAGTTTGCAAGTTGTTTATGTGGGCTTCCACAAGGTACTCTGGTTTCCTCCCACAACGAAAGACTTGTGGGTTGATAGATAAATTGACTGTTGTAAATTGGCCCTAGGGTAGGTGATAGGAGACATGTGGGGATGTGGTAGGGAATTCTGGGTTAACATAGGATTAGTATAAATGGGTGGTTGATGGTCAGTGGGCCAAAGGGCCTATATCAGTGCTGTATATCTCTATAACCATTCTCTAAGCAAATGCATTTTTCATGAAGTCCTCATTTCTTTTATTAATGACAATTTTATATTTCCGGCCCTTGCTTCATACGATACCACAAGTGGAATCATGTTTCCATCAACCCGATCAAACCCCTTCACTATTTCCTCATATTGCAATGTTTCTTTCACCCTGACAGACTGTGGAGTTTCTGCTGCTTGATTGCAGTTCTTGCTTCCCGCAAGTAGATGTCACCTCACTCCAATATCGTGAAGTTTACAAATGTGAGAGAGACACAACAGGAAATAATTGTTGACATTATAGTGAATGTGTGGGATTTAGAAATACGAGGAGTGGAGACGAGTTATTATTGAATTTGTCAAACCAAACATATGTTATAATGTTGTGTTAAATCTGTCACTCTATTGTCTTGATTCTGAGAGTGACATAGACTCATCGAGTCATTGGGTCATTTGTGGTATAGAAGGAGGCCATTCGCCCCATCAAGTACAGGCCAGCTCTCCATGGAGCGATCCAGTCAGTCCCACTCTTCTGCTCGATCCCCCTAGCCCTGTAAATTTATTTCCTTCAAATGCCCATCGAAATTCCTTTTGTAACCAACGATTGTCTCCACTTCCTCCGCCCTCGGGGGCAGCGAGTTACAGATCATTACCAATCACTGTGTAAAAAAGCTCTTCCGCACATTCCCCCTGCGTCTCTTGTCCAAAACCTTCAATCTGAATCCCCGAGTCCTTGTACCAATAGTTAATGGGAACAATTTTTCCTTGCCAACTTATCTAAAACTGTCATAGCCTTCGACACCTCTATCCATTCTCCCCTCAATCTCCTTTGAGACAGGCAGAAAAAACCCTGTTTTTCTAACCTAATCTTGAAACTAAAACCCTCCATCCCTGGAACTATTCTGGTAAATCTCCTCTGCACCGTCTCAAGAATCCGCACATCCTTTCTAAAGATTGGTGAGCAGATCTGGATGCAACACTCCAATTGGGGCCTAACCAGAGTTCAGCATAACAACCCTGATTTTGTACTCAATGTCTCTATTCATAAAGCCCAAGATCACACATGCTTTGCTAACCACTCTCGCAATATGTCTTGCCAACTTGAAAGAATGATGGACATGTACTCCAGGTCCCTCTATTCCAGCACACTCTTCAGAACTGTAGCATTGAGTATATATTGCCTCTCCCTATTTCTTCTGCTAAAATGCATCACCTCACACTTGTCACTATTAAATTCCATCTGCCACCTGTCTGCCCATCCTACTAGCCGATAACTATCCTGTTTCAGGCAGTTCATATCATCCTCACTGTTTGCCACTCCTCCAAGTTTGGTGTCATCGGCATATTTTAAGATTCTACTCGATATTCCAAGATCCAAGTCATTAATCTGTAGCAAATAAAAGCAATGGTTCTAGCACTGACCCTTGGGGAACACCACTGTCGACTATCCTCCGGTCTGACCAAGAACCATTTCATATGACTCGCTGTTTTCTCTCCTTAAACCAATTTCCTATCCAAATGGACACTGACCCTCCTAATCCATGAACCTCAATTTTGTTAACCACCCTTTTATGTGGTACTTTATAAAATGCTTTTGTAAAATCCATATAAACAACATCCACTGCATTCCCTTCATCAACTTTCTCAGATAGTTTATCAAAAAATGCAGTTAGATTCATCAAGCATGAACTTCCATTTATAAATCCATGCCCACTCTCCTTAATTAACTCAAACCTCTCCAAATGACTTGATTTTTTCCCTGACCTGTTGGTCTTGTGCTTATAGCAAGCTCACCACAGAGCATGTATTTGGCAATGTGACTGTCATTCATTTGGCCCAGTCAACAGAGCCGCCTCTGACTCAAAAGGGCAAACATGCTGCGGATCCCTGCACGCTGGTGTACTTCCTCATTCGGCACTCTGTCCTGCCAGGAGATGCCCAATATCCATCTGAGGCAGTGGAGGTGGAAGCTGTTCAGCTGCTTTGCTTGGCTTGTATAAGTTGTTGATGCTTCTCTACTATAAAGGAGGGTGCTGAGAACACAAGCCTGGTACACATGGAGTTTTGTATTTTCGGTCAGTTTGCTGTCGGTTCACACCCGTCTTCTCAACTTTGACATGACAGCTGCAGCATTGGCAATCCTGGTGCTGATTTCAGCATCAAGGGACAGATTGCTGGTGATTGTTGATCCAAGGTATGTGAACTGTTGACAACCTCCAAAGTGAGGTTGTCAATGTTGATGGAAAGTGGAGTCTCTACGTCCAAGTCTCTCCGTCCAAGTGGAGTCTTGCCAAGATGAACAGCTTGTCGTCAGCTCTGATATACAGGTGAACACCCCCATCTGTGTACAATAGCAGCATGGAGAAGAATACACCAATTATAAAGGATGTGATAACTAGACAGTTAGAAAATAATGATATGATTGGGCAGAGTCAACATAGATTTATGAAAAGGAAAATAGGCTTGAAAAAACCCGTTGAGTTTTTTGAGGATGTTACCTGTAGAACAGATAAAGGAGAACCAGTGGATGCTTTGGTAATGTCCCACACAGGAGGTGAGTAAACAAAATTAGAGCACATAGGATTGGGGATAATATACTGGTGTGGATTGAGAATTGGTTAACAGACCGAAAACAGGGAGCAGCAATAACGGGTCCTCCTCAGGATGGCAGGCTGTTACTATTGGGGTACTGCAAGGATCAGTGTTGGAGCCACAGCTGTTAACAACCGAAATAAATTATTTGGATGTGGGGATTAAATGTAATATTTCCAAGTTTGCAGATGACATAAAGCTAGGTTAAGTGTGAGCTGTGAGAAGGATGCAGAGAGGCTTCCAGGGAACCTGGAGAGGCTAAGTGAATGGGAAAGAACATGGCAGATGGAATATAATGTGAATAAGTGTGAAGTTCTCCACTTTGGTGGAATAAACAGAAAGACAGAGTATTTCTTAAATGGTGAGAGGTTGGGAAGTGTTGATGCCCAAAGGGACCTGGGTGTCCTTGTTCATGAGACACTAAAAGCTCTTGTGCAGGTGCAGCAATCAATTAGGAAGGCAAATGGTATGTTGGCCTTCACACGAGGGGTCTTGAGTACGGGATTAAAGATGTCTTGTTGCAATTGTATAGAGCCTTGGTGAAACCGCGCTGGAGTATTGTGTATAGTTTGGTCTCCTCATCTAAGGAAGGATATACTTGCCATAGAGGGAGTGAAACAGAGGGTCACCAGACTAATCCCTGGGATGGTGGGACTGAAACTGGGCCTGTATTCCTTAAAGTTTCGAAGAATGAGAGGTGATCTCAATGAAACTGATAAAATTCTTACAGGGTGTGACAGTGTGGATGTAGATAGGATGTTTGCCCTGGTTGGTGAGTCTAAAATCAGGGGACCAAGTCTCAGAATAAGGAGTAGGCCATTTAAAACTGATATAGGGTTGAATTTCTACACTCAGACGGTGGTGAATCACTGGAATTCTCTACCCCAGAGAGCTGTGGCAGTTCAATCATTGAGCATGTCCAAGACAGAAATTGTTAGAAATCTTGATACTCAGGACATCAAGGGATATGGGGATAGCACGGGAAAGGTACAGATAGAGGTAGATGATCAGCCATGATCGAATTGAATGGCAGAACAGGCTCGACGGGCTGAATGGCCTACTCCTATGTTCCTCTGTTCCTAAGAGAGTTGGCGCCAGCGCGCAGCCCTGCTTTACCCCACTGCTGATCTTGAAAGTGTCTGATGTTGCTCCATTGTAACTGATGGAACTGTGCATGTTCTCGTGGAAAGAAGAGATGATGCCCAAGAGTTCAGGAGGGCAGCCGAGTTTCCATCGCAGTTTGAAGAGTCCGTCTCTGCTGACAAGATCAAAGGCCTTGGTGATGTCATTCCTAATAAGTGCGGCTGTGTGGCGCAATGGATAGCGTGTTGGACTTCTAAATAATGATAAAGGAGGCATTTAAAGGTTGTGGGTTCAAATCCCACCAGAGTCAGATTTTGGACCAGAGACAGAAGAGCACAACGGAACAGAGAGTTAACAAGTGTGTCAAAAGCACCGACTCAGAGACAGAGCGAGAGAGAGAGGAGCACAGCAGGAGCGGAGCAGGGGCAAAAAAAATCAAGGAGTGACATCACAATGGAGAGTGAGAGCAGGGAAACAGAGAGCTGCTGGGGTGAGTTTGCAGGATTTGGTTCTTGCTTCGGTGCAGTGGAAGGAGCTGTTTGGTGAGGATCTGGTAAGCTGTGACATCACAGGCAAGCAGGTAGTTGATTGGTTTGGAAAAAGCTGCATGTTTGATGAGTATCTGGTAAGTGATTAAGGTCCATTTTGGTCCTAATGTTTAAAATAGTAAACAAACTAGTAGTAAGCTTAATAAAATATACAATAAAATAAACAATTGAATAAAATAATTAAGTAGTTAATTGAAACACGTTCAGGATGACAGGACAGGTGATGTGTCACAGCTGCAGCATGTGGGAGCTCCTGGATGCCAGTGTGATCCAGAGCAAACACATCTGCAGCAAGTGTAGTATCTGTTCTTATCAGTGCTTATTTGATTGAGAAGAGACCATGATCATTGCCTTTTGATCCTGGGGGAACTTTGAGTAAAATGGCTATAACCAATTTTCGCGTTTCGGGCCAGGGAGTGCGCAACACTGTTCGGGTGGTCGTGAAGGACAAGGAAGGAGATGCACCGGTCGATCGCACCTTCTTAATCAAGAAAATTCTCTTCGATTGCTGCGGATTTCAAGCGACGGACGTCTTCTGCCTGCAGAAATTCCCCAGCAGTGGATACTTCGACGTGACGTTCTGGAACGTGGCGGGATGCATCAAGTTTCTGAAGGCGTTCAAGGAGAAAGGGGACCGGGCGCCACTGTCGATCCTCACAGCGGAGCCGCTCTTCACGCTTCCGTCACAACGGGACCGGGTGGTGACGATTCACCTCTACAACCCCCATGTTCCGGTGGTGCATGTACTCACCTTTCTCGCCAGGTACGTCGAGGTGGCCGGCAGCAGCACTGATGTCAAGGACCCCTTTGGGATCTGGACCAGCAAGCGGCAGGTCAAGGTGACCTTGAAGGTAGATCCCAGTGGAGCCATCATCCACCCTCCCTCCAGCTTCACTATCGGGGGTAGTCGAGGCTTCTTGGTCTACGCTGGGCAGCCCAGAGTTTGCCGCACCTGTGGCAAATCTGGTCACATGGCAGCCAACTGCAGCACGGTTGTTTGCAAGAACTGCAAGGAGGAAGGCCATCAGACCAAGGACTGTAAGCAGACTAAGTGTTGCAACTTGTGCGGTGCGGCAGGCCATCTCTACAAGACCTGCCCCAAACGTTGCCTCAGCTATGCTCAGGCGGCAAGGTCCAAGGAAAGGCCGGGAGAAGGTTCGACGAAGGCGTCCGCTGTTCGAAAGGAGACCAGCAACCTTCTCCGCAGCGAGGAACTTCAACTTGAGAAGGAAGGGGAGGCAGCTGAAACCAACGACCCAGCACCTATCCAGCGCCCGGAAACCCCTCCTCCACAGACAGAATCAATGGAGGAGGAGGCAGCAGATGGACAAACAGGTCAGTGGCAAGTGGTCCAGAGGAAAACCACAAAGAAAAAACATCCCAAAGCCACCACCCAAACCAGTGGCAAGAGGAGGCTCTCTTCTGAATCAGACTGCAACAACTCCTCTTCACTGGACGGGGAAATGCTGGAGCGACAGCCCCTTCAAAAGAGGCGGCAGAACTCCGAGATGGATGATGGAGCATCCCAGCCCCCGGGCACTGGAAGCTGTGATGGGCCCGGCGTGCCCCAACCCCAATGCCCCACACGTAACGACGTGGCCAACGCATCTCAGCTCCGGGACACCGGGAGCAAAGACACGTCTGGCGCACCTGAGCTCCTGGAGACCGGGAGCTGTGATGTTTTCGAGGAGGAACAGATGGAAGCAGCTGAGGACAACCCAATCCTCTCTGCCTACAAGACCCCCCCCCCCCCCGATGTCACCCGAGCGGCACAAACCCTGCATGAAAAATCAGGAGGGGTTTCTGAGCATAACCAACGTGAAAATGCTTGCGCATACGATGGGTATGCAGGAACATCCCGAAGGGGAAGGACTGGGACTAGCGAGGACAAATGGTATGGGAAGCAACAACTAATTTTTAGTAAAAAATGGGTGTAAGAATTGCTTCCATTAATGTGCGTAGCATTAAATCTACTACGCGATGTGTTTCAACCTTGGATTACCTTGCCAAGGTCAAAGCTGACCTACTGTTTCTGCAGGAGTGTGGAATACCACACCTCAGCATCTACAGGCAGTGGTCGCGATGGTGGTCCCACGGGCCATCGATCTGGTCGGGGTTTAATGACTGCCGTTCCTCCGGCCTGGGTATTCTGCTGCGGGGAGGTAACTTCACCATCTCCGAAGTTAAGGAGTTGGTGGGCGGCCGCCTCCTCGTAGCAGACGTGATGTACAACAAAGCTCCGCTCCGGTTGATCAACGTGTACGCCCCGGTACAACGCAGCGAGCGGCTGACCGTCTTCCAGCAGCTCCCACTGCTGCTGGCGACGTCCAGGCCGGTCATCCTAGGAAGTGACTTCAACTGCATCATCGATGCGGCTGGACGATCCGGCAGTGACGACAGCAAACTGGACGCTACGTCCAGATTCCTAATAGAAACAGTTAAAGATGCCAAACTGCACGACGTCTTCAGCAAACCTGCAGACGGAGCGCAGCGCAGATACACATGGTCAAGATCGGACGGGTCTGCCCGTTCCAGGATTGACTTCCTGTTTGTGTCCCGTGCTGTCACGGTCGGATCCACCGACGTCAAGCCGGTGTTCTTCTCCGACCACTGCCTCTTACTGGCCGACTGTCACTTACAGGACGACCAGCGGGTTGGCAGAGGGACGTGGAAGCTCAATGCGACACTGCCGACCCCAGAGAACGTTGAGGAACTCAAAAGGGATTACAATGGTTGGAGGACCGTGAAACCCCTCTTTGAGTCTCCAGTTCACTGGTGGGAAGCGATTAAGGAGAACATCAAGAGGTTCTTCATCCACAAAGGTGTTCAGAAGGCGAGAGAGAGACAAAGGGAAATGTCCCGACTCCAGAAAATTATGCAAAATCTACTCCGGTTGCAGTCAATTGGGGTCGAGGTCAAGGAGGACCTCCAAGAGGTGAAGAGCCAGCAGGCCACGTTCTTTGCCAAGGAGGCCTCCAAGATCAGCTTCCGGTCCAGAGTCCGCTCCATCGAGCTGGATGAGACGTGCTCGCGTTACTTCTTCCAAAAGGTACACAGAGAGAGCTCTGTTGTCAGCAGACTGAAGGAAGAAGATGGCTCGGTAACGTCTTCGCAGTCCGACATACTAAGGATCAGCAAATCCTTTTATGCTGGGCTGTATGACGCGAAGCCCACAGACAGCAGAGCCTCCCAGTCCTTCCTGTCATCTATCACAGAGGTCTTAGATGACAGCAGGAGGGAGAGACTGGACAAGCCGCTAACTCTGGACGAGCTGACAAAGGCCGTCGAGTCTTTCGAGACGAGTAAAACTCCCGGGAGCGACGGCTTACCGGTCGAGTTGTACTCGGCCCTGTGGGACTGGGTCGGCCCGGACCTGCTGGAAGTATACGAGAGTATGCTCCTGGCCGGCAGCATGTCAGAATCCATGAGAAAAGGCATCATCACCCTCATTTACAAGCAGAAGGGGGAGAGGGCAGAAATCAGAAATTGGCGGCCCATCTCACTGCTTAATGTTGATTACAAGATTCTGTCCAAAGTCATAGCCAGTCGAGTCAAGTCTGCTCTGGAGTTGGTGATTCACCCCGATCAGACCTGTACTGTACCCGGCAGGAAGATCTCTGATAGTCTCGCGCTACTCAGGGATACGATCGCCTACGTACGGGACAGGAGGGTGGACACCTGCCTCATCAGCCTGGACCAGGAGAAGGCTTTTGACAGGATATCGCACACCTACATGATGGACGTGCTTTCCAAACTGGGGTTTGGGGAGGGAATCTGCAATTGGATCCAACTGCTCTACACAAACATCAGTAGCGCAGTCTCAAACAACGGGTGGGAATCTGAAAGATTCCCGATCAAATCTGGAGTCAGACAGGGCTGCCCTCTGTCCCCGGTCTTGTTTGTTTGCTGTATTGAACCCTTTGCTGAGTATATTAGGAAGGGTGCGAGCATAAGAGGGGTGACAATCCCAGGCAGCGGAGGCACTCAGGTCAAAACCTCCCTGTACATGGATGACGTCGCCGTTTTCTGCTCGAATCCGCTGTCCGTGCGCAGACTGATGAGCATCTCCGACCAGTTCGAACTGGCCTCGGGAGCCAAAGTTAACCACGGCAAGAGCGAGGCCATGTTCTTTGGCAACTGGGCTGACCGATCCTTTGTCCCCTTCACTGTCAGGTCAGACTACCTGAAGGTGCTGGGGATATGGTTCGGAAGGGCCGGGGCGTGCACCAAAACATGGGAGGAGCGAGTAGCCAAGGTACGACAAAAGTTGGGCATGTGGGGGCAGCGATCTCTCTCCATTGTGGGTAAGAACCTGGTCATCGGGTGCGAGGCGCTCATGTTGTTGCTCTACGTGGCGCAGGTCTGGCCCACACCCCACTCCTGCGCCGTGGCTGTCACCCGAGCCATTTTCCGCTTCGTCTGGGGATCTAAAATGGACCGGGTCCGGAGGGACACAATGTTCAAATCTCTGGACATGGGCGGGAAAAATGTACCCAACGTGGCCCTCATCCTGATGACCACCTTCGTGTGCAGCTGCATCACGCTGTGTGTCGATCCCCAGTACGCACACTCCAAGTGTTACTACGTGCTGAGTTTCTATCTGTCCCCGGTGTTGCGAAGGATGGGCCTGGTCACATTGCCGCGGAACGCTCCATGCAGTTGGGCGGTGCCGTACCACCTATCCTTCGTGGAGCAGTTTCTGCGGGAAAACACCTTTGACCACCGGTCCATCAGGCAGTGGTCTGCACGGAATGTCCTCAAGGCCCTACGGGAAAAGGAAACGGTGGATCCTGTCGGATGGTTCCCCGAGCAGACCGTCAAAGTCATTTGGCGGAATGCCTCATCACCAGAACTTTCAAACAAGCACCAAGACGTAGCTTGGCTGGTGGTGAGAAGGGCCCTCCCTGTCATATCCTTCATGCACACCCGAAGTCTCGCCCCCTCCGCACAGTGCCCCCGCATTGGCTGTGGTGGGGAAGAGATGGTCGCCCACCTCCTCCTGGAATGTGCCTTTGCAAAGCAGGTGTGGAAAGAAATGCAGTGGTTTTTGTCAAGGTTCATCCTAAGCAGCTCTGTAACACAGGAGTCTGTGCTCTGCGGGCTGTTCCCAGGGACGCACACCGAGACAAACATCAACTGTTGCTGGAGGACTATCAATTCGGTGAAAGACGCCCTTTGGCCTGCCCGAAACCTGCTGGTCTTCCAGCGCAAAGAGTTGTCCACCACCGAATGTTGCAGACTGGCACATTCCAAGGTCCAGGACTACGTGCTGAGGGACGCACTAAAGCTTGGGGCAGCCGCAGCAAAGGCTCAATGGGGAAAGACCACAGTGTAATGTTCCCCCACCAAGCTGGACTGAGTGGCTGGATCCATGGGAAACCCCTCGAACTGTATCGTTAATATTCTCAATTGCTGTAAATGTAAAACTGCAATTGACATGACAATTGTGAAACGGAAGGGTTGGGAAGAAACTCATGACAGTATTGAAGGAAACTGATCTCCCTTGCAATGTTTGTATTTTTGATGCTGTTTTAAACTGTTTGGCAACGTAATTGTTACAGGTTTTTATGAATAAAGTATATTTTGGAAATAAAAAAAAAGTTTGCGGCTCAAAGAGTGAGAAAAAAGGAATGTAGTGGTCGTGGGGGACAGTATGGTCAGGTGGATTGACTCTGTTCTCTGCAGCAAAGAGCAAGAGTCCAGACGGCTGTGTTGCCTGCCGGTGCCAGGATTCAGGACGTCTGCTCAGTGCTGGAGAGAAACATACAATGGGAGGGGGAGGATCCAGTCGTCGTGGTCCATGTCGGTACCAATGACACGGGCAGGACAAGGTTAGAGGTTCTGCAAAATCAGTATGAGGAACTAGGCAGCAAATTAAGTAGCAGAACCTCAAAGTTAATCATCTCTGGATTATTACCTGAGCCATGTGCAAATTGGCATAGGACAAATAAGATTAGAGAAATTAATGCGTGGCTCAAAGACTGGTGTGGTAGTAGTGGGTTCTGGGTCGTGGGACATTGGCACCAGTACTGGGGAAAGTGGTGGCTGTACCGTTGGGACGGTCTACACCTGAACCGTGCTGGTGCCGGTGTTCTAGCGAGCCACATAACGAGGGAAGTAGAGGCAGTTTTGAACTGAATAGTGGGGGCAAGGGATCAAATTTGGGAAGATATGGTGAATCAAGGAGGAGAGACAAGGCAAGAGAAAAAGGTATAAATATGGGAAATGATAAACAGACTGTGACAGGAAGGGACAGAGCAGACAAATCTAAGAGTAAATCAACAGATAAGGCTAGAGGTTACAAAAATAATAAAAGGACAAAACTAAATGCTCTGTATCTGAATGCATGGAGCATTCGAAACAAAACAGATGAACTGAGAGCACAAATAGAATAAATAAGTACGATCTGATAGTCATTACAGAGATCTGGCTGCAGGGCGACATCGATTGGGATGTGAATATTGGAGGTTACATGGCATTTAGGAAGGACAGGAAGCTTGGAAAAGGTGGTGGGGTAGCTCTGTTAATTAATGATGGTATTAGCGCAACAGAGAGGGATGACCTAAGTTCAGGAGATCACGATGTTGAAGCAGTTTGAGTTGAGATGAGAAATAATACAGGCAAGAAGTCACTTGTGGGAGTGGTGTACAGGCCACCTAACATTAACCACACTGCAGGATGGGGTATAAAAAAAGAAATAATGGCAGCTTGTCAGAAAGGTACAGCAATAATTATGGTGGATTTTGATATCCATATAGACTGGAAAATTCTGATGGGCAGAGGTAGCCTAGATGAGGAGTCCACAGAATGTTTTTGGGATAATTTCTTGGAAAAATAAGTTCTGGAGCCAACCTGAGAGCAGGCTATACTAGACCTGGCATTGTGCAATGAGATAGGATTAATTAATGACCTCATAGTTAAGGTGCCCCTAGGTAGTAGCGATCATAATATGATTGAATTTTACATTCAGTTTGAGGGAGAGAAAAGTGGGTCCCAGACTAGTATTTTAAACTTAAATAAGGGCAATTATAAGGGCATGAAAGCAGAGCTAGCTAACGTGAACTGGCAAATTAGGTTAAGGGATAAGTCAATAGAGATGCAGTGGCAGACATTTAAGGAAAATTTCAGAATACACAGAATAGATACATTTCAACGAGAAAGAAAAATTCCAAAGGTGGGACTCACCATCCATGTTTAATGAAAACAGTTAAAGATACTATCAATCTTAAAGGAAAAGCCTATAATTGTGCAAAGGTGGGAGGCAGGTCAGAAAATTGGACAGAATATTAAAAAAACAGCAAAGAATTACAAAAAGATTGATAAGGAAGGTAAAATTAGAGTACGAGAGAAAGCTAGCAAGAAATATAAAGACAACTAGTAAGAGTTTGGATAAATATTTTAAAAAGAAAAGAGTTAACAAAGTGAGTGTTGGTCCTATGGAAAGTGTGTCTGGGGAATTAATAATGGATAATTAAGAGATGGCAGATGAATTGAACAGATACTTTGGATTGGTCTTCACTATTGAGGATACAAATAACATCCCAGTATTAGCTGCAAGTCAGGAAATGGAAGGGAGGGAGGAACTCAAGAAAATTACAATCACCAGGGAAGTGGTACTAAACAAATTGTTGGAGCTGCGGGCTGACACGTCGCCAGGTCCTGAAGTGGCTAGTGAGATAGTTGATGCGCTGGTTTTAATTTTCCAAAATTCCCTCGCTTCGGGAAGGTTCTGTTCGATTGGAAAGTAGCGAATGTAATTCATTTATTCAAAAAGGGAGGGAGACAGAAAGCAGGAAACGACAGGCCGGTTAGCTTAACATCTGTCTTAGGGAAAATGTTAGGAGCGATTACTGAAGATGTTATAGCAGGGCATTTAGAAAACATTAAGGTAACCAGGCAGAGACAACATGGTTTTGTGAAAGGGAAATCATGTTTAACCAATTTATTGGAGTTCTTTGAGGGAGTTACATGTGCTGTGGATAAAGGGGAACCGGTTGATGCATTGTACTTCGATTTCCAGAAGGATAAGGTGACATATCAAAGGTTATTGCAGAAAATAAAAGCTCATGGTGTCAGGGGTAACATATTGGCATGGATAGAAGATTGGCTAGCGAACAGGAAACAGAGAGTCAGCGTAAATGGGTCATTTTCTGGTTGGCAAGAAGTAACGAGTGGTCCACAGGGATCTGTGCTGGGGCCTCAACCTTCTACAATTCTCGAAATGACTTTGATGAAGGGACCAAAAGTATGGTTGCTAAATTTGCTGATGACAAAGATAGGTCGGAAAGTAGGTTGTGAAGAGGACATAAGGGGGCTACAAAGGGATATAGATAGGTTATGTGACTGGGCAAAGACCTGGCAAATGGAGTATAATGTGGGAAAGTGTCCACTTTGGCAGGAAGAATAAAAAAGCATATTATCTAAATGGTGAGAGATTGCAGAGATCTGAGATGCAGAGGGATCTGGGTGTCCTAGTGCACGAATCGCAAAAGGTTAGTCTGCAGGTACAGCACGTAATTAGGAAAGCTAATAGAATGTTATCATTTATCGCCAGGGGAATTGAATACAATAGTAGGGAGGTTATGCTTCAGCTATATAGAGCATTGGTGAGACCTCTTCTGCAATACTGAGTACAGTACTGGTCTCCTTATTTATGGAAGGATGTAAATACATTGGAGGTAGTACAGAGAAGGTTTACTAGACTAATACATGGAATGGGTGGGCTGTCTTATGAGGAAAGATTGGACAGGCTAGGTTCGTATCCACTAGAGTTTAGAAGAGAAAGAGGCGACATGATTGAAACATACAAGATCCTGAAGGGTTTTGACAGGGTGGATGTGGAAAGGATGTTTCCCCTTGTGGGAGAATCTAGAGCTAGGGGTCACTGTTTAAAAATAAGGTGTCACCCATTTAAGACAGAGATGAGGAGCAATTTTCCCCCTCAGAGGGTCGTGAGTCTTTGGAATTTTCTTCCTCAAAAGGCGGTGGAAGCAGAGTCTTTGAATATTTTTCAGGGAGAGATGGATGGATTCTTTATCTGCAAGGGGTGAAAGGTTATCGGAGGTAGATGGAAATGTGGAGTAATCAGTTCAGCCATGAGCTTATTGAATGGTGAAGCAGGCTCGAAGGGACGAGTGGCCCACTCCTGCTCCTAATTCGTATGTTCATATGTAAAGAAAATGTAGAGTGGTCTGTACTGTTCACAGTACTTCTCCTGTAACTGCCGAAGTGAGACAATCATGTCGACTGTCGATCTACCAGCTCTAAAGCTGCACTGAGACTCAGGATAGATGTGTGATGCCAGGGTCTGCAATCTGGTCAGAGCAATGCGAGCAAAGACCTTCCCCACAATACTTAGCAAGGAGATGCCTCGCTAATTGCTGCAGTCCCTGCGATTCCCCCTTATTGTTGTACAAGGTGACAATGTTTGCATCACGCATGTTTTGAGGTGCAGATCTTTCCTTCCAACAGAGACACAGAAGTTCATGGAGATGCTGCAGTAGAGCCGCTTTTCCACTTTTGATGATTCCAGGTGGAATACCATCATTTCCCGGGGCTTTACCACTGGCAAGATGGTCAATGGCTTTGTTGAGCTCCACTATGGTGGGATCACTGTCCAGCTCCTCCATGACAGGGAAGTCTGGAATGACACTGAGAGCCACTTCAATGACAATATTCTCCGTTATGTAGAGTTTAAGGTAATGCTCCACTCACCTTTCCATCTGCTTGTTAACAGATGATTCCACTTTGACACCGCACTGAGACCTTGTGCATTGTTGTCTGAAAGAGCCTGATCGAGGATGTTGAGGAACTCCTGGGTCCTTTCTGGATCAGTGGTTCGTCAAGTGTTGATCTGAGGACGACGTTCTTCTTGGATGGATGAAGCTTCCTTGGCTGAAGCCTGACCTTGTTACACACCAGGGAGTGCTCAGTGACACAGTCAGCGCTGTGATAGCTGTGAGTGATGAGGACATTGCTGAGGGTGGTATGTCTGGTGATGATAAGGTCTGGCTGGTGCCAGTGGTGTGATCTCAGATGTCTCCAGGACACCCTGTGGCACAGCTTGACCTGGAAGTAGCTGTTCATCACACAGAATCCATGGTGACAGCATAGCTCCAGCAACCTCTGTCCATTTTCATTCATCTTGCCAATCCCCTGGTGCTCTATGCTCGTTGGCCAAGCTGTAGTCAGTACCCAAGCTTGCGTTGAAGTCTCCTAGAAGGTACAGTCCCTCAGTGCTGGGAATTCTACTGATGGCAGTATCAAGTGTCACATAGAATTGATCCTTGACATCTGGGGTGGAGGTGAGTGTCGGGACATAGATGCACATGAGATTAACTGGGCCCACGCTTGTTGACAAGTGAAGAGTAAGAAGTCTCTCTGAGCCTACTGTGGGTGGTTCACTCATCTCAAGTGGCGTGTTTTTTACTGTGAAACCCACTCCATGCTCACGAGTTGCCTCTTGGGCATTCCCCTGCCAGAAGAAGGTGTAGTGTTTCTCTTTGAGGGATCCACTTTGGACGAGTCTAGTTTCTTGCAGCACAGCAATGTCCACATTGAGCCTTGTGAGTTCTTTGTCCATCAAAGCTGTCTTGTGTGTGTCATCAACCTGCAGAAGGGTGTCAGTAAGGCCAGGACACATGGTCCTCACATTCCAGCTTGCGATGCGAAGGACTGGTGTCTTCTTTGTTGAGCTTGTTTTTCTTGGTGCATTGATTATCGATCCGCCTGTTGAGAGATGACTCTCTAAGCTCCAAGCACCCATTGAAGCAAGCAGGTCGTGGCAGGACAGCACATAACTGATTGGGGGCTGCCCAGCTTGGAGTGGGTGGCAGCTATCCAATGAGATGCGATGATCTCTTCAACTGTCAGAAGTAACCCCTGGCGCTCATACTCTGCACCAATTGAGTGAGAGCTTATAATCGGTAACCGTTTCTTCCCGTGTTGTGCTAATGTTTAAGCACAAATAGTGTCCTCTGCACGGCACGTTAGTACTGAACACAAAATGGCTCCTTTGGTCATGTGTTAATTATAAAATGGCTTTCTTGACCTTGTTAGTTATTGCAATGGATACATTATAAAAATGGTCAAATTAAACTAAGATCGAACTACCCAAGCTTACCTGCATCCTCCAGTCCTCTGGCAACATTCCCATATTTAAGGAGAATTGAAAGATTGTGGTTCGAGTCTCTGATATTTCCACCCTTACTTCCCTCAGCAACCCAGGATGCAGCCCATTCAAACTGGGTGACTTTTCCACTGTGAGAGCTGCCAACCTTGTAATTGTCTCCACTTTATCTATTTTCATCCTGTCCAATTTCTTCACTTCCTCCTCCTTTACTGTGACATTTGCAGCATCCGCTTATTTTGTGATACTTAATTAGTGCCTCAGCCACACCCTCTGCCTCCACAGGATCTCCTAATTGACCCACCCTTTCATTGACTGTCCATATGTTGGTAAAAGACTTCAGTGTTCCCAGTTATGTGACCTGCTAATCTTTTCTCATACATTCTCTTGCTGATCTCATTTCCTTTTTCAGCTCTCCTCTGTACTTTCTATATTCTGCTTGTTTCTCCTGCATCTTAATCCTCACATGATTTCGATACTAATGATTTTTGAACTATTTTGTTGAAGGATTGAGTTTTGTAAATTTCTCCCAAGCTCCCCTCATGATCAGGCAGAAAGTTTAACTGCTGCGTTTTCAAACAGCAACAGCTTTATATGAAAAGCCATTGGGACAGGATTCCGGGTTTTAATCCAGTCACAAATCTGGTTCTGATGTCTTGTGGCTCCAGCTGTCAGATGACCTGTCAGAGGATGACTTCATAATTGACCCAGTCATGGAGCTGTGGGTTGATGTTTAAATTGTTTCAAAATAATTTTCCAGAAGGACAATCAAAATGAATCGATATATAAAAGGTAGATTTTGTGAATTTCTGCTCCCAGTGGAAATCCCTGCAGAGTCTGCTGGTTTTCATATCCCCAATTCCCCACAGGAAGCTCTGTGTCGGAATCTGTATTCATTATATCAATATTATACAGAATCATTTCATGGGAGACGCCAGTGTGAATTGTAAACAGGTGGTTCAGTTTTAACTTTCAAAATAACACAGAAGCAAAATACTGCAGATGCTGGAAATCTGAAATAAAAACAGAAAATGCTGGAAATACTCAGCAGGTCTGGCAGCATCTGTGGAGAGAGAAACAGAGTTAACGTTTGTGATCTGTGACCTTTCATCAGAACTGGGCTGAAATTGTCTGAGGGCCAAGTGGCCTCTTTCTGTGCCTTAAACTTTCTATGAGTCGAAGATTCTATGAGATTCTGGAATCAATTTCAGGGTCGATGACATTGCACTCTGCAAGGGTAGGAAGATGGAGATTATTAAGTACAGTGCAAGAATATAGATGCTTTTACATTATTTTCATCAAAATTGATTTAAACTTTGTGTTCACGAATCCTATCTTTTGATCACAATGACACTGATAACAATGGAAAAAGCAAGACTTGCATTTCACGACCACAGGACATTGCAAAGCCTTTTATAGCCAATGAAGGACTTTCCAAGTGTAGTCACTGTAGTCATGTAGGAAACATGGTGGCCAATGTGCGCACAGCAAGCTCCCAGAAACAACAATGTGATAGAAACGAGATATTCTGTTTTTAAGTGATGTTGATTCAGGGTTAAATAATGACCAGCATCCCAGAAATAATTCCCCTTCTATTCTCTGAAATAGTGCCATGGTACCTTTGACATCCACCTGAGAGGGCAGAGGGATCCTCAGTTTTCTGTTTCACCTGAAAAACAGCATTTCTGATAGTGCAGCACTGCCTTCGTACTGTACTGGATTGTCAGCCATTTTTAAAGGGCTGTTAGTCCTACTGGAAAATATTTAAAGGAAGATGAAGTGAAATGAAATAAATACATTGCTTTTGCCTCTCTCCCATCCCCCCAATAACAGTTAAATTAATTATTTGCCCTTCCCTCCCAAAACCTACCTTTACCATCTGGCCTTCCGCCCAAAACTGCACAAACTGTAAACTATAACCCTTCCCACCATCCCCTACACCCATGACATTAATTTGACTCCGTCCCCCCACCCTCACACTGAGAAACTTACCTTCTCCCCCCTCCCCACCAGTGTTGCACCTCATTTGCCCGGATGGTGCTCCGAAGGCACGGCAGTGCCGGCCACTGGGCTGAAGATCGCAGCGGAACATCAGGAAGTGATGGGATAATAATTAATGCAGGTTTGTGGTCCCGTTGCCGAGCGGTGGAGGTCCCCCACAAGGCCTCGCCGTCGCCGGCAATATCGAGCCAGGCCCTGCCGGCGTTGAGGTCCGTGGCGGGCCTCATCCGGGGCCATCTTCAGGCGGCCCCCACCCCACCCCCACCACAGATCTCGACGTCGAGGGCTCTATAGAATCCAGCCCATTGTTTCTGTCAATCTCAACTCCACAAGGATTTGTCTGTTAATTGCAGAAAAATTAAAGCTCTATAACGTTTTGATAAAAGGGGGTTCAAATCCATTTCCAAACAAATGATAGTTCTCATTGTATCTAGAACATGTTTTCTTACATACAAACATACCAATTAGGAGCAGGAGTAGACCAATCGGCCCCTCGAGTCTGCTCCACCATTCAATGAGATCATGGCTGATCTGATTTTAACCTCAACTCCACATTCCCACCTGCCCCGAATAACCTTTCACCCCCTTGTTTATCAAGAATCTATCTACCTCTATCTTAAAATATTTAAGAATTTCTGTCGTTCAGCAACTCTCACCTGTTTTCTGGATTTCACCTAAAAAATGTATTTCCACACTTTGGATATCCTGTACTTCATTAATGTTTTTGCTCTCTGGGAATTTCCCTTTAATTATATTCAGTGCTGGTATTTTACTGCCACACACTGACTGAAAGTGTCCCATCTTTCTGCAGGAAAAACACTCAGCTTCTTTGGCGGGACAGTTTTCCCACTTGTGTCTCTCTCGGCCACACCTACTGCAATTGGTTGCAGCTACCACTAGATGCTCTTCCCATCTTTCTTGTCTTTTACCACTACTTTTTCCTTTTGTTTTCTTATCAAATTCAATTGAGTCTGCTACTCTCGAGATCAGACTCTCCCTGTCCCCTCGGACAACGGATTGGTTAAACTTTCCAACCTCTGCTTGTTTGCTCAATTGAATCACTTTCGTTAATGTGAGATCAGCCCTGGACTGTAGATGATCTGAAAGGGTGTTGTCTAATACCCCGAACACAATCCTGTCTCCATTCAGCTCTTCTCTTAAGTTGTCGTATTCACAAACCTCCGTGAGTTTGTACAAGTCATTGATAAATGAATGAATGCTCTCCCCTTTCTGTTTTGTACGCTTATGAAATTCAAACTGATTCCTGACAATGCAGCGGCCAGCCGACGTCATCAGAGCGCTCCAAGCTGCGCACATGCACAAACAGTCTCCTGCGCTCTGAGATGCTGCGCATGCTCAGCCTGTGTCTTCCAGGACTAACTGGCGCATGCGCGAGAAAACGCTCTCCCCCCTCGGCCACTCACTCCAGGCCGCTCGCTGCCCGCTCCCTGCTACCCCGCTCCCCCGCCCTCCGGCCGCTCGCTACCCACATCCCCACCAACCCCCGCACTGCCCTCTCTCCGTCCACTCATGCCGTACTTCTCCCCACGTCCCTCCAGACACTAGCTCTAGGCCATGCCGCTTCCCTCCTCTCAGCCACTCGCTCCAACATTTGATCATTCATCACCGCACCACCCGCAGAAGCAAGGCGGGCCTCGAGGGGTGATGGGGCAATGTTGGAGCGAGTGGCCGAGAGGAGGGAGCGGCACGGCCCATGGCCTGGAGTGTGAGCGGCCAGAGAGCAGGATGGGGCTGGTGGTGGGGGAAGCGGGGAGTGAGCAGTCAGAGAGTGGGATGGGGGGAAGTGGGGAGTGAGTGGCCGGAGAATGGGATGGCACTGTTTAGAGGGGATTTGAGGAAAAAATGTTTCACCTCGAGGGTGGTTGGAATCTGGAACACACTGCCTGAAGGAGTGGTAGAGGCAGGAACCCTCACAACATTTAAGAAGTATCTAGATGAGCACTCAAAACGCCACAGAATACAAGGCGACGGCCACGTGCTGGAAAATGGAATTAGAATAGATAGGTACTTGATGGCCGGCACAGACACGATGGTCGAAGGGCCTGTTTCTGTGCTGTATAACTCTATGACTCTATGAAACTTCACTGAATTACAGAGGGTGTGCAGCACTGTCAGGGGTGCTGTCCTTCTGAAGAGACTTCAAACAGCACAACGTTCTCCGAGTATCAACCAAAACATGTCCATTGTGTAGATATGTGCCATATTTGCTTATGAAACGACAGTCACTGCTCCGAAAGTAATTCACTTTAGGTGAATTAAGATGACTTGGTACTATATAACTGGCAAATGCTCAGGAGGGAGCGGGGGATTGTTGGGGGTGGGATGGAGGCGGCGACGGCAACCTTTGAAAGTCTTTTTGGGTCGAAGTTGTTTTCTATGATCCATTGAATTGCGCCATCTTTAATCCTGGCAGCTGCCTGAATGTCACAGACAGTGATGTTTCAGTGGAAGAGGCTGCATTTGCGCATGTGCTAGTACAGCGTCACCTGGTGGTTGCGTTGTCAGCAAATGCAACGTTTTAAATTTGGCTCCACGATGACATTTTATTCCTGAATTAAAATAGGTCTTGAGTGCCTTAATAACTTCTTCACACGTAACCTTCTGTTCTTCATGATGATGTTGCATACACACTCCCTCCATTGCATACAATAGCGTACTGACCTGCTCCATGTCTGGCTTCTGCACGAGACCCGATGCAGTACGATACCTTGCAAACCTCTGGAACCATCTCGGCCACTCCTCGGCTTGGTTCAGTCCAGTGACCTTTTCAAAGTTCTCTGGTAGAGGCAAAGATTTCTCCATCTTCGCTTTAGTTTACTGCGGCCCCCATATAATATTCTGATATCTGTCAAGTCTTAGTACAGAATTTATAAGAGTCTGATGGTTAAAGTAACCTGAGTTTACTCTACATTTCTTGCATGGAAGGTTTCATCGACAACTCTCCATGAGGTGCCGTACAGATTATATTACATCACTTCCTGTGATAATGTACACAATCTATTTACATAATCTGCCCAGTAACAACCCAATGTCCACTCAATTATATTATTGTTCAGATGTGAGAAAAGCTGAGGATGGGAATGGAGCGTCTGAATGAAGATTTCATGATGCTGATGATGTAAATGAGGATCTGTTACCCATTCCACAATCCCTCTTTATTTCTGTGCATGTTTCTCGATGCTGTTTCAACCAAATTGAAAAAGAATCACAAATCCTGCTCTGGAGCCTCAGGTACTAATTACCCAGAGGCATGTTTGCCAATTGGTCAGGCGTCAGTTTCGTAAAGTGAAGATCACGGGTTCAATCTTCCTCCATGCCTTGTGATTAGTTTCTCATCTTAAATGTGATGTTTTCCTGAAGGATGCCCATTGCATTTGTTTTCCGCTGATTGTTTCAACCATCTGGAAATCAGTGTCCTGTTGCACTTCATCCTGGACACTGGGAAGAACATGAGGAGTAGCCACATGGTCCCTCGAGCCTTCTCTGCCATTGATAGAGTGAAAATATCTGAGGTCCAAGCACTGAACCTTATTACTGTGCATTTGCTGGATATTTAACAGAGCTATTCTATTAATCCCACATCCCGCACTCCTGTCCTTTCCCCCATTGCCCTGTTATATTTTCCATGTCAGGTATTTATCCAATTCCATTTAGAGTTACCATTGAATCTGCTTCCACTGACCTTTCAGGATTGCATTCCAGACCAGAACAACACACAGCTGAAAAAACAATCTCCTCATCACAACACAGTGGTGCACAGTGGCGCAGTGGTTAGCACCGCAGCTTCACAGCTCTGGGGACCAGAGTTTGATTCTGGGTACTGTCTGTACGGAGTTTGCAAGTTCTCCCTATGACCTTGTGGGTTTTCGCCGGGTGCTCTGGTTTCCTCCCACTGCCAAAAACTTGCAGGTGGTAGGTAAATTGGCAGTTGTAAATTGCCCCTAGTGTAGGTAGGTGGTTGGGAATATGGGATTACTGTAGGGTTAGCATAAATGGGTGGTTGTTGGTCGGCACAGACTAGGTGGGCCGAAGGGCCTGTTCCAGTGCTGTATTTCTAAATAAATATACTCTCATTATTTTGCCAATTACTTTAAATGTGTTTCCTCTGGTTCCTGACCCTTCTGACACTGGCAACACTTTCTCCTTCTTCACTCTATCAAAACTCTTCAGGATTTGCATTTCCTGCTGCCTTTGCTGATATAACAAGGCTGAGCACACATCACCAAAAGGAATATGATTGGCTCTGAATCACATTTATCCTTCCTGTCAATCTGATGTGGATCTTGTATTTTCTCGGAACCAAACAACCTGAGCAGCAAGTGTGGGTTCCAGTGATTCCCACCACTCTGAGAGAGAGGATGTGATAATGAGCCAGATAGAAGAAAGGAGTGAGATAGAGAGTAAAATAGCCCTGGTCTGTTCCTACTAACCCCCCAATACCCGACTTAAAATGGCATCGTTTTCTCCTGTCTCTCCACATTCTAATCCATTGATGTTTGCAATCCTTTCATCTGTCCCTTTAATTCCTGTTTCCTAATCCATTGATGTTTCACAATATCCCAATCCATTGATATAACTCAGTCCATAGAATTTCCCAATCCAGATATTTTCCAGTCCATTGACTTTCCCAATCCATTAATGGTTCCTGTCCATTGACATTCCCAATCCATTTATATTGCCTGTGATTTCAAAGCAACTGTGGAATACAAATAGTATATAAGGCTAGCATTTATTACCCATTCCTATTGCCGTTGAGAAGGTGGTGGAGAGCTGCCTTCTTGAACTGATGCAGTCCATATGGTGCAGGAACACCCACAGTGCTATTGGGGAGGGAGTTCAAGGATTGTGACCCAACAACAGTGAAGAAATGGCGATATCGTTCAAAATCAGGATGGTGAGTGACTTGGAGGGGAATCTGCAGGTAGTGAGTTCCCATGCATCTGCTGCCCTTGTCCTTCGAGGTGGTCGTGGTCACGAGTTTGGAAGGTGCTGTTGAAGGATACTTGGCGAGTTGCTGCAGTGCATATGGAGATGGTACACACTGCTGCCACTGTTTCCTGGTTGTGGAGGGATTGAATGTTTCAGGTGGCGGGTTAGGTGCCAATCAAGTGGGCTGCTTTGTCCTGGATGGTGTTGAGCTTCTTGAGTGTTGTTGAGTGGGATGTATTCCATCCCACTTGTGCCTTGTAGATGGTGGACAGGATTTGGGGTGTCAGGAGGTGAGATACTTGCTGCAGAATTCGTAATCTCTGAACTGCGCTTATAGCCACAGCAGTGCAGCAGCTTTTTCGGGAGCAGCGTGTGAGCGAGTGAGCAGCTGGGAAAGTCCGTTTGAAAGTAAATTTAATTTCCTTTTGTTTTTCGGCGGAGGCCAGGGGGCTGCTGGGTAAGTAAAACACTATATATTTGGGCGGTTTCTGAACCCGAGACACCACACTTGTAGTGTCTCCCACCCGCCCTCCTCCTTTAACCAAAAAAAAGGACTCGGTGGGGTGTTTATAAGGTAAGGCTTTTTCGATTTCTCTGGTTTTATTGTGATTGGTAAAAACTTTTCGTTCCTTTTTCATTTAACTAAGTTTAAACTTAAGATTAAAAATGGCAGGAGATCTCAGACCCGTATCATGCTCCTCTTGCTCAATGTGGGAGCTCAGGGACATGGCTGATGACCCTGACTCCTTCACGTGCAGGAAGTGTGTCCAGCTGCAGCTCTTGTTAGACCGCATGACGGCTCTCGAGCTGCGGATGGACTCACTTTGGAGCATGCGCGATGCTGAGGAGGTCGTGGATAGCACGTTTAGTGAATTGGTCACACCGCAGATTAGGATTGCTGAGGGAGAAAGGGAATGGGTGACCAAAAGGCAGAGAAAGAGCAGGAAGGCAGCGCAGGAGTCCCCTGCGGTCATCTCCCTCCAAAACAAGTATACCGTTTTGGATACTGTTGAGGGAGATGGCTCACCAGGGGAAGGCAGCAGTAGCCAGGTCCATGGCACCGTGGCTGGCTCTGCTGTTCCGAAGGGCGGGAAAAAGAGTGGAAGGGCTATAGTCGTAGGGGATTCGATTGTAAGGGGAGTAGATAGGCGGTTCTGTGGTCGAAAACGAGGCTCCCGAATGGTATGTTGCCTCCCAGGTGCACGGGTCAGGGATGTCTCAGATCGGCTGCAGAACATTCTAAAGGGGGAGGGTGAACAGCCAGCTGTCATTGTGCACATAGGCACTAATGATATAGGTAAAAAACGGGATGAGGTCCTACATGCAGAGTTTAGGGAGTTAGGAGCCAAGTTAAAAAGTAGGACCTCAAAGGTAGTAATTTCAGGATTACTACCAGTGCCACGTGATAGTCAGAGTAAAAATGAAAGAATAGTCAGGATGAATGCGTGGCTTGAGAGATGGTGCAGGAAGGAGGGGTTCAGATTTTTGGGACATTGGGACCGGTTCTGGGGGAGGTGGGACTATTACAAATTGGACGGTCTACACCTGGGCCGGACTGGAACCAATGTCCTTGGAGGTGCTTTTGCTAACGCTGTTGGGGAGGGTTTAAACTAATGTGGCAGGGGGATGGGAACCAATTGAGGTCAGTTGACAGTAAGGAGGTAGTAACAAAAGCCTGTAAGGAACTAGATAATGAAGTCAGTGTGACTAAGGGGAAGAGCAGGCAGGGAGCAGATGATGAATATAAAGGGACTGGTGGTCTGAGGTGCATTTGTTTTAATGCAAGAAGTGTAGTAGGTAAGGCAGATGAACTTAGGGCTTGGATTAGTACCTGGGAGTATGATGTTATTGCTATTACTGAGACTTGGTTGAGGGAAGGGCATGATTGGCAACTAAATATCCCAGGATATCGATGCTTCAGGCGGGATAGAGAGGGAGGTAAAAGGGGTGGAGGAGCTGCATTACTGGTCAAAGAGGATATCACAGCTGTGCTGAAGGAGGGCACTATGGAGGACTCGAGCAGTGAGGCAATATGGACAGAACTCAGAAATAGGAAGGGTGCGGTAACAATGTTGGGGCTGTACTACAGGCCTCCCAACAGCGAGCGTGAGATAGAGGTACAAATATGTAAACAGATTATGGAAAGATGTAGGAGCAACAGGGTGGTGGTGATAGGAGATTTTAATTTTCCCAACATTGACTGGGATTCGCTTAGTGTTAGAGGTCCAGATGGAGCAGAATTTGCAAGGAGCATCCAGGAGGGTTTTCTAGAGCAGTATGTAAATAGTCCAGCTCGGGAAGGGGCCATACTGGACCTGGTGTTGGGGAATGAGCCCGGCCAGGTTGTTGAAGTTTCAGTAGGGGACTACTTTGGGAATAGTGATCACAATTCCGTAAGCTTTAAAATACTCATGGACAAAGACGAGAGTGGTCCAAAAGGGAGAGTGCTAAATTGGGGGAAGGCCAACGACACCAAAATTCGGCAGGAGCTGGGAAATGTAGATTGGGAGCAGCTGTTTGAAGGTAAATCCACATGTGATATGTGGGAGGCTTTTAAAGAGAGGTTGATTAGCGTGCAGGAGAGACATGTTCCTGTGAAAATGAGGGATAGAAATGGCAAGATTAGGGAACCATGGATGACAGGTGAAATTGTGAGACTAGCTAAGAGGAAAAAGGAAGCATACATAAGGTCTAGGCGGCTGATGAAAGACGAAGCTTTGAAAGAATATCGGGAATGTAGGACCAATCTGAAACGAGGAATTAAGAGGGCTAAAAGGGGTCATGAAACATCTTTAGCAAACAGGGTTAAGGAAAATCCCAAAGCCTTTTATTCATATATAAGGAGAAAGAGGGTAACTAGAGAAAGGATTGGCCCACTAAAGGACAAAGGAGGAATGTTATGCTTGGACTCAGAGAAAATGGGTGAGATTCTAAACGAGTACTTTGCATCGGTATTCACCGAGGAGAGGGACATGACGGATGTTGAGGTTAGGAATAGATGTTTGATTACTCTAGGTCAAGTCGGCATAAGGAGGGAGGAAGTGTTGGGTATTCTAAAGGGCATTAAGGTGGACAAGTCCCCAGGTCCGGATGGGATCTATCCCAGGTGACTGAGGGAAGCGAGAGAGGAAATAGCTGGGGCCTTAACAGATATCTTTGCAGCATCCTTAAACACGGGTGAGGTCCCGGAGGACTGGAGAATTGCTAATGTTGTCCCCTTGTTTAAGAAGGGTAGCAGGGATAATCCAGGTAATTATAGACCGGTGAGCCTGACGTCAGTGGTAGGGAAGCTGCTGGAGAAGATACTGAGGGATAGGATCTATTCCCAATTGGAAGAAAATGGGCTCATCAGTGATAGGCAACATGGTTTTGTGCAGGGAAGGTCATGTCTTACCAACTTAATAGAATTCTTTGAGGAAGTGACAAAGTTGATTGATGAGGGAAGGGCTGTCGATGTCATATACATGGACTTCAGTAAGGCGTTTGATAAGGTTCCCCATGGCAGGCTGATGGAGAAAGTGAAGGCGCTTGGGGTCCAAGGTGTACCAGCTAGATGGATAAAGAACTGGCTGGGCAACAGGAGACAGAGAGTAGCAGTAGAGGGGAGTTTCTCAAAATGGAGACGTGTGACCAGTGGTGTTCCACAGGGATCCGTGCTGGGACCACTGTTGTTTGTGATATACATTAATGATTTGGAGGAAAGTATAGGTGGACTGATTAGCAAATTTGCAGACGACACTAAGATTGGTGGAGTAGCAGATAGTGAAGGGGACTGTCAGAGAATACAGCAGAATATAGATAGATTGGAGAGTTGGGCAGAGAAATGGCAGATGGAGTTCAATCAGGGCAAATGCGAGGTGATGCATTTTGGAAGATCCAATTCAAGAGTGAACTATACAGTAAATGGAAAAGTCCTGGGGAAAATTGATGTCCAGAGAGATTTGGGTGTTCAGGTCCACTGTTCCCTGAAGGTGGCAACGCAGGTAAATAGAGTGGTCAAGAAGGCATACGGCATGCTTTCCTTCATCGGACGGGGCATTGAGTACAAGAGTTGGCAGGTCATGTTACAGTTGTATAGGACTTTGGTTCGGCCACATTTGGAATACTGCGTACAGTTCTGGTCGCCACATTATCAAAAGGATGTGGATGCTTTGGAGAGGGTGCAGAGGAGGTTCACCAGGATGTTGCCTGGTATGGAGGGCGCTAGCTATGAAGAGAGGTTGAGTAGATTAGGATTATTTTCATTAGAAAGACGGAGGTTGAGGGGGGACCTGATTGAGGTGTACAAAATCATGAGAGGTATAGACAGGGTGGATAGCAAGAGGCTTTTTCCCAGAGTGGGGGTTTCAATTACTAGAGGACATGAGTTCAAAGTGAAAGGGGAAAAGTTTAGGGGGGATATGCGTGGAAAGTTCTTTACGCAGAGGGTGGTGGGCACCTGGAACGCATTGCCAGCGGAGGTGGTAGATGCGGGCACGATGGAGTCTTTTAAGATGTATCTAGACAGATACATGAATGGGCAGGAAGAAAAGAGATACAGAACCTTAGAAAATAGGCGACATGTTTAGAGAGAGGATCTGGATCGGCGCAGGCTTGGAGGGCCGAAGGGCCTGTTCCTGTGCTGTAATTATCTTTGTTCTTTGTTCTTTGTTCATCGATGTGACTGGTCCAGTTATGTTTCTGGTCAAGATGTTGATGGTGGGGGATTTAACGATGAGAATGCTTCTGAATATGAAAAGGTAGATTTTTTTTCTCTCTCATTGGAGATGTTCACTGCTTGGCACTTGCCAGATAGAGCAGAATGTGGGAAAATGTGAGGTTATCCACTTTGGTAGGAAGAATAGAACAGGAAAATATTATTTAAATTGTGAGAGATTACAGAATGCTGCGATGTAGAAGGATCTGGGTGTCCTTGTACATGAATCACAAAAAGTTACCATGCAGGTACAGCAAATAATTAGGAAGGCAAATGGAATGTTACCCTTTATTGCAAGGGGGATGGAGTAGAAAAGTAGAGAAGTCTTGCTGCAAATGGTCATGGTGCTGGTGAAACCACACCTAGAGTACTGTGTGCAGTTTTGGTCTCCTTATTTAAGGAGGGATATACTTGCATTGGAGGCAGTTCAGAGAAGGTTCATTGGATTGATTCTTGTGATGAAGGTGTTGTCTTATGAGGAAAGCTGATCAGGTTGGACCGATACTCATTGGAGTTGAGAAAAATGAAAGGAGAACGTATTGAGACATATACGATTCTGAGGGGGCTTGACAGGGTGGATGCTGAGAAGATGTTTCCTCTCGTGGTGGAATCTAGAACGAGGGAACACAGTTTCAGATTTAGGTGTTTTTCATTTAAGAAGGTATTTCTTCTCTCAGAGGGTCATTAATCTTTGGAATTCTTTACCGCAGAGAGCAGTGGAGCAGTGGAATGTCTTCAAGATTTGTATCTACAAGAGAGCCAAGGGGTATGTGGGCAGGCAGGATAGTGGGGTTGTGGTCATGATCAGGTCAGCCATGATCCTATTGAATGGCGGAGCAAGCTCGAGGGGCCAAATGGCCTACTCCTGCTACTAGTTCTTCTGATCTTCTGTTCTTATGATCTCATTGCAGCTTGGTCCAAACAGAGACGAAAGAGTGGAATTCCAGAGGAGAGGTGAGAGTGATTGCCCTTGAGTGAGTGTGGCATCAAGGATCCCTCGCAAAATTGAAGTCAATGGGAATCAGGGGGGAAACTCTCCACTTGCTGGAGTTGTACCTCGCACAAAACAAGATGTTGTGGTTAGTGGAGGCCAATCATCTCAGTCCAGTACATTGCTTCAGTAGTTTCTCAGGGTAGTGTCCTGGACCCAAACATCCCAGCTGTTTCATTGACGACTTTCTCTTCAACATAAGTCAGAAGTGGGAATGTTCGCTGATGATTCACAACTCCTCAGATACTGAAGCCGTCTGGGCTTGCAAGCAGCAAGACCTGAACAACATTCAGGCTTGAGCTGATAAGTGACAAGCAACATTCTTTGATCGGATCCTGAGGGAGATATCCGTGCGTGGAGCGGCGGGCTGCATGGAGAGTGACGCTGAAGAGGGTGTCTGAGCCTGGAGGGAAGAATCTGTGGAGAGTGGTCCTCAAAGGATGTCCGTGTCTGGAGATTTAGGATCTCTGAAGAGGGTCTCCGAGCCCGTAGTGCTGGGATGTATGGAGAATGATCCTGAAGTGGGTCTCCGAACCTGGAATTGCGGGATCTGTGGAAAGTGATCCTGAAGTGGGCGTCCGAGCCTGGAGTGACAGGATCTGTGGAGAGTGATCCTGATGAGTGTGTGTAAAGCTGGAATGGAAGCTTTCTGTGGAGGTACAGGAAGAGGCCATTCATTCCCAGTATTTTATAAAGGTTTAGCATAACTTATTTGCTTTTACTCTATGCCTATATTAATAAAGCCAAGTGTCCTGTTTGCTCTTAGCTACCTTTTCAATCCTTCTAACATTGGTGTACATTGTCTCCCTGCTCCTGCACCCAGTTTAGAATTGTAACGTTTCATTTATATGGCATTCTTCCTTCCAAATTGTATCACTTCACACTTCTCTGTGTAAAATTTCATCTGTTATGTGAAAGCCCATTTTACCAGTTTTTTTTATGTTCCCCTGAAGTGTGTTACGATCACTGGTATAGGACAAAATTCCTGAGCATTCTTTGATGCTATCTGCATAGACAGAGCAATCTTATACGCGAGCTCAAATGTAGGATTTTGTGTGTTTAGTATCTTATTTCACCCACCAATAGAAGCACAAATATGTCACGTAAATCTTGTTCACTGCAGTCTCTGCTGCTGTTTGCTGCCTGTATCTACAGACTTTAATCTCAACCTCGTCACCATGTTCTCTAATATATTCAGGGGGCATCAGCAGAGGAAATGTTCACCAAGCATGGCAAGTGCAAAGAAATGTTTATTTATGTCATTATGTCATAATTTACAAATTTTTACATGTGTGAACCATCAAGATGTGTCTTCATAAATGGAACCCCGTCACAATAAACACTGTCACCTTTCAATGTTTAGCAGACAGGTTTGACGGCCTGATGTGTGTGATTCCCATATTAATGTGTTTGTACAAAGTTCGGGGAAAGATGGAGATATGAATAATTTACAGGGAAATATTTTAAACATATTACCACATCTCTCACTCACAAAGATCTGCAAACACATGGATTCCAAAAGAACCTGAGTACAAAATCGCCTAAAATAAACACATCCAGAGAGACTTGCAATAACCTGTAGCTCAGGGAAAGTACATGATGTCATGGAAGGGATTCTGTTTCTTTTGTTCAAATATTTTTTGAAGAAGTCATAGTCAAACTGAATAAATGTAGGACCAGTTCTTTTTCAAGAGGGCACCAAAAGAACCAATTTGGCAACTATGTTTACTGGTTGTCACATGATTCAAGTTAAGTATGGAACAGAAACCCTGGTAACCGGGAGAAATATGGTTCGCGAAGTCAGTCTTGCCCCTTGATTGGACAACCTTGGCAGCAGCAGCGCACACCGAAGACAGCAGAAAACTCACAACCTTTGCTTGTAGCAGTCAGTGTGTTTCACCTGCTAGAGTGAGCAGCTGATAAAGTTAGCCTGAAGAATCGTCAAGGAAGGAGAGAAGACCACAACCCAGTTTATTTTCCAGAAAATCTTTAAAAGACCCTGAGAAGTCCACTGAGTTAATTCATCTTGTCGCATGTCTTTGAAGAAGGCCTGCTAGAATTAATTCTCAATGCCTTCTGAAAAGAACTGTTCTAAAATACCCTAGTGACCTGTCTACGTATACTCGGAAGTTAGACTGTATTCCAGTTTTGGAGCAACATATCTCATCTGATGATTTCTTCAAAAATGAGCAAATAAACAGCCCAAGAGGTTTTTTTTGTCTGCAACAGAGTGCTGAATTTAAAAAAAAATCCCTTTTATTTTTTCAGCTATCCTGTGTGTGTGTGTGTGTGTGTGCGCGTGTGGCTCGAAGATAAAAAAAGGCCTTTAAAAGTTGTTCAAGGTGAAAAAGGAACTTTTAAAATTTCCACCTGTGTGTTTATGCTTTACTTCATGACTAGTTAAAACTTGTTTGACAATAAATGGATAATTTTGTTGTTCATTAAAGAAACCTGGTCAGTGTCTTCTATTCTGGGAAAAATAGAGTACATGATTGACTGTATCAGTATGTGGGAAAAGTTCACATAGATGTTGTGACCTGTGGAGAAGTGGGATGAGAATAAAGAGTGCCCTCCTCTGCCCTTAGGTGTCACAGCACTTGTGATCCGGCTCAGTAGCTTAATTGGTTCGAGTGTTTGTCTAATAATCAGAAAATCTTGGATTCATATCCTTGCTTCAAAAGTTTAGCTATCAATCGTTTACATCCATTTTCTTGTGAACTTTAACTTTTCTTATGAATTTCATTCACAAAATAAAAGAGCTCAGTGGTTGCCTTTGTGAAGGATGTGAGTTTGGGGAGGGGAGGTAAGGAGAGGGTTGATCCGAGGTTTAGAATATATTATCATTCAGGAGCAAGAAAAATCAAAAGGAACAAAATAAGAAAACGAGTCTCCAGATTTGAGAATCTGTAGATCCACTTTGGGAAAGTGAATCAGAGCAGAATGAAGGGTGAACTGTCCGACTGCCCAGAAGAGATGAAGACACAGCTCAGTCAGCACGTTCCCCTGGTTTATGATACTGGAACATTCCTCACACAGAAATTATTCAATCAATATTCATCTGCCAAGTCGGTCTGAGGCTGTGCCTCTCTGATCACGTGGAGTTAAAGCAATTCTTCCAGTCGGTTAGTTCAGTTGTCATTTCATGAGAAATTCGGTCATCATAACTTCGTCAGTGACCTAATGGTTCAGGTGTCTGAGTGATGTTAATCATGATGTGATCAAATGACTGTATGTTCCAGTCTTTCCATGGTGAGTTTTCACACTGAGTAGAAACGTGTTGGACATGGTCTGGAAATGTTTCACACCGCTCCATTTCCAACAGGCCATGACCTGATGTGATGGAAATGTCATTTCCTTACAGAAGCTACATTTCCATCATTGCACATCTGGATGCACAGTCAGGATCTGAGCTGAAGGTGACCGACCTGCCCAAATTTCCATAGAGGCAAAAAAGACGTGTGATGGGTTGCTGCCACAAAGCTGGGTGATGAGGTGTTTGAGAGGTTAAGATGATGGATTATTAATTCCTTCTGTTTTACATGTATGAATTTGAATTCCATCTGCATCAACAGTTTATAAAATGTTCAATACATTGTTTCTTTGTAATTCACCAGCTTTTGCAGAAAGTAGGTCTGAAGCTGTTGCAGTACCTGTTCGAAAGATAGTCTAAGTTATTCTGAGGCCATCTTCCAATGTCATCTGTATGTAAGCAGGATTTTAAAGGATAAGATGTAGTTTTTAAAAGTCATTTCAATCTTACTCAAGTCTTTACAAAGAAGCCAGGTACATCTTGATAAAAAGTCATATATATTTAGAGATCTTTTAAAAGCACTTCAATCTTGTTAATAAAAAGTCAGATGTAAATTTAAGAACTCTGATAAGGCCTTGATAAAAAGTTACATACAATTAAGAAACAAAATACAACATTTAAAATGTCTGAACTCCCTCTGAAAGTTGACCACTGCTGCTGCCGAGGTCTTCCTGGAATAGTGGAGCTGTTGTGTCAACAGAAAAGTCCTTCCCGAGCACGCCCTGAGCCTGTTGGTACCGGCTTTAATCCAACCCAGGTAAAAATCAGGGTACGTTGTGGGCAATGAGCCCAAATTGCTAAACTGCAGGTCCCTGTCACTTTAAAGAGTGGGCTGGTGCGATTATGATCAGAGGCTCATTCTAAGCACATTTCTCACCACCACAACTTCCAGATGCTGGTGTTAGTGTGTGCATGTACCGGCAGTTGCAGTGCTGTTCAGACCCTCAATAGCAGTGAAAGTCTCAGAGTTCACCGCTATTGGGACTGTAAAATCCAGGCCAATATCTCACAGTCCTGTTAGATTTGCTCTCCCTCTGTACAAAATCAAACTCCACACATTGTCTTTCACTCACTCCTGTTTCCAGCCCTGATGGTACAGAAATCCCCTCTCAAAGGTACACAATCCAGTTGATTTCTGATCAAATACCTCCTTCCTCATTCAATAGAGGAAACAGAGACATGAACAGGAATCAGGTGCAAGAAAGTTTCACCAACAGAGCAAAGAAAGGCACCAACAAAAGTCACACCTACTTTCCAAATCATTTCACTGTAATATTCTTTCACTTGTTTTGTCGGATGACTGCAATAAATCTGAAAATGAGCACCATGAGGTTTGTGTTCACTAGTCACTTGTTCTCCTGTGTTTGTCTGCCAGGTTTGCAATTCAATTTGTATTGGATATTGAAGAGAATCTCTTTTCAAGATGATTGCACATCGTACTGTGTTTAAAGCAACCAACTTGTAAAATGGCAGAAAATGAATGTTTCAATACCTGTGTGACCAGATTCTTCCAATGCTTTTCAACAGCTAGATTGATGATGATTATAATCTGTATCCTGTGGAGAATGGGAGGAGAATAAAAACATGGTGCATGAACAGGACAGACTGTGTAAAATGGGAGCACAGAAATACTGCCACCTCATTGAAAGTTAATGAGATTTATTCGAAGTCAGACACCTGTCCACAATGAACAAGTGAGTACATTAATTGTCCCCTTTCAATCTAAATGGGACTGAGGTTCCAACAGAGAAGTTTTCTGGAAAATACCTGCTGCAGTTTTAAAATTGATGAACTGGAACATCTTATACTAACTTTCAAATAACTGGAGTGATTGTATAGTTCTCACAGTGGAGAGAAGGAGTTGTTTATAAATATAAGCAGAAAGACACATTTGTGGATTGGCGAATGAGCTTTAACTTTCTGAAATGTATTTGTCCATTGGTTGCAGGTCACTGGAAATTCTTTTTTACATTTCAATTGTAGCAGCAGCAGTTAGCAGCAAAATGTCTGATTAATCAGAGTAGTGGGTCTGGGAAACACTTAAACAGCCGAGACCCTGTAAAACAGAACTCCAAGTAATAGTTTAAATAAGGCACTGAACTGACAGAGCGGTAAAGGCCTGCTCAGGTCAGGAAAAAAAACCCGACACGAACCTGACAGAACCACACTGGACCCGAGCCCGACCCGGCCCGAATGTCTCCATTTATTCCCACGCCCAAACCGACCGGAGTCTTACCCGACCACCGGAATGTTCACTTTACCTACCTCCCGATTCCGAATCGACAGGAAGCTGCAGCATGAGCGCAATGACATCACAGAGATGCTCACTTGCTCACTGAGCAGACTCAGAGTTTCCCTCCTTGATGTCCCAGACTCCCAGCTCAGGTTGGCTTTTCAACATTTGACACTTACTAAACTCAACTTCCCAGCAGAGCAAAATGTAATACTTACTGTGTGTTTCCGACACGGACTCAGCCCGACCTGGACCCAGCCCGACCCGAAACTGGCCCGACCCGACCCGAGCCCGAAAGCCAGACCCGGAAGAGCGACCCCACACGACCCGGACCCGACACAGGTCGCGGGTCCCGTCGGGTTCTGGTCGGGTAGCAGGCCTTTACAGAGTGGAGGTCAGATGAGGATTGAATTAATTTCAATCACTGAATCTAAACAAGAAGTAAAACTGCCAGGAATTGAAGACTTTGCTTTATTTGTGAGCTTGTGGCACAACGGTAGCGCGTCTGACTTCAGATCAGAAGGTTGCGTGTTCAAATCACGTCAGGCTCAGTTATGTTTTCCAGCAGCTCAAGTTCCTGGATTTTTTATCAGAAGAGAGTTCGATCTATTGGAATGTTCTTTGAATGGTTGAATTTCAAGATCAACTTTAATAGATTAAAGTCCTGATTTCTGGTTCCGTTCCATTTCCATGCTCAGTTCTTATTTCACACTGTTTTGTATCAGAACAATGTTTCAGGGATGTGATGTGTCCATTGTTTGTACAATCGCTCTGTCATCCAGTGTGAGAAATAATACACAAAACGCCCAGCGTGCGGCTCAAACCCATACCTGGCTCTGTCTATAGGCCGCTTAGTTCAGTTGGTTAGGACGCAGTGTTGATAACAACAAGGCTGTGGATTTGATCCCCATGTGCGCTGTCACATGGTCAGTCATTAATTTGACACATTTTTGTAACACTTAAAATCCAACTTTTAGATGCAAACAAGTTTACATAAAATGTCAGAGGGAACTTATTTTGAATAACATCCATTGCATCTTTGTCACTGGTCTGGAGTAACACAGAATTCTTTCCAATTATCTTCCGTTTGCTGATAAACGTTGAACTCGTGGCCTGTTCTCGTTAATGGTCACGAGCAGCAAAAACAGACAGAGCAAGTCTGACCGCCCAGAGATGTGGAAAAGGCTTCAGTTTGGGACAAATGCAGCAAATCAAATGTAAACCCTGCCCCGAAAGATTCAAAAACTGGGGAAAAGGACACAAGAAGATAGAGAATAAGCTAAAGCAGACAATGTAAACATTTCCCATCCTTGATATCTCTCTATTCCAATCCAACCTTCAGAGTTGGGTAAATAATTTCAGTGTAAATTGTGCAACACGAGAGTCAAAACCAAATGGCGACGCAGAATAAAGGAGAACTGCCAAAACCCCAGATTGAACCAGGGATCTTCAGTCTCACACACTCCCAACTGAGCTATTTCAGTCTCACAGGCTTGCGCTGATAAGTGGCAAGTAACATCCGCACCACACAAGTGCCAGGCAATGACCATCTCCAACAAGAGAGAATCTAACCATCTCCCCTTGACATTCAATAGCATTACAATCACTGAATCCCCCACCATCAACATCATGGGGGTTACCATGGGTAGCCATAAAAATAACATGGCTACAAGAGCAGGTCAGAGGCTTGGAATCCTGAGGTGAGTAATTACAGTGCAGCTGTTGGCTCCACCCCAGGGGCTGAATTTGTTCTGTAAACCATGAACCAGCTTCCTCTCAAATCCCAGGTTTATCAATAAATCCTCTTACAAAAGCCCCAAAGTGTGATATGTTCCTCTCACTCATCCAGAATAAAAGTTACATCTTTTGCTCTTTTTACCTTCCAAACATTGACTTCCATTTTGCTCATCATTTATTTCTCTCTCCTTTTTATGTTGTGCATTTCCCAATAAACATTTAATTTCAATTATTTATGAGGGATGAAATGAACAGAAAAGATTTTCTGCAATGGTACCAGGGGTGTGGGACAGAGCGAGTGGTTCGGATCTGGAATATACTGCCTGAGAGTGTGCTGGAGGCAGATTCAATCGTGGCTTTCAAAAGGGAATTGGATAAACACCTGAATAGAGAAAATTTGCAGGGTTACAATGAAAGGGCAGAGGAGTGGAATTAGCTGATCTGCTCTTGCAAAGAGCTGTCATGGACATGATGGACTGAATGGTCTCCTTCTGTATTGTAACCATTTGATTCCTTGATTCTAACTCTGTCATAGTTGTTCTGAACTTTCTCTGCTCCAAGGAGAACAACCCCAACTTTTCCAGTCTCTGCACATAACTGAAGTTATGAGGAACCATGGGGAACCCACTGTAAACCTTCCTCCAGACAGAAATACAACTGTTCACCACCACACTGTGACCCAGCTGTTCACAATATATATCAATGATTCGGATGTGGGGACCAAATGTCGTATTTCCAAGTTCGCGGATGACACAAAACTTGGACAGACTGACTGAGTGAACAAGAAAATGGCACATGGAATATAATGTGTAAAAATGTGAGGTTATCCATTTTTGTCGGAGGAAGAGATGTGCAGATTATTTCTTAAATGGTAAGAGATTAGAAAGTGTAGATGTACAAAGGGGCCTGGGTGTCCTTGTCAATAAGTGACTGAAAGCTGACATGCAGGTGCAGCAAGCAATTAGGAAGGCGAATGACATGTTAGACTCTATCGCAAGAGGATTTGAGTACAGGAGTAGTGAAGTCTTGCTTCAATTGTATATAACCTTGGTTGGTCTGCAGTTTGGAATACTGTGTGCAGTTTTGGTACCCTTACCTTAGGAAGGATATCATTGCCATAGAGGGAATGCAACGAAGGTTCACCAGACTTGTTCCCGGGATGGCGGGACTGTCATATGAAGAGAGATTGGGGAAACTGGGCCTGCATTCTCTGGAGTTTTGAAGAATGAGAGGTGATCTCATTGAAACTTACAAAATATTTAGTTTGGAGATACAACACTGAAACAGGGCCTTTGGCCCACCAAGTCTGTGCCGACCATCAACCACCCATTTCTACTAATCCTACACTAATCCCATATTCCTACCAAACATCCCCACCTGTCCCTATATTTCCCTACCACCTATCTATACTAGTGGCAATTTATAATGGCCAATTTACCTATCAACCTGCAAGTCTTTTGGCTTGTTGGAGAAAACCGGAGCACCCGAAGAAAACCCACGCAGACACAGAGAGAACTTGCAAGCTCCACACAAGCAGTACCTGGAATTGAACCTGGGTCGCTAGAGCTGTGAGGCTGCAGTGCTAACCACTGCGCCACTGTGCCGCCCACAAAGGGCTAAACAGGGTAGATGAAGCTGTTTCCTCTGGTTGAGGAATCTATAACCAGGGGACACAATTTCAACGTAACGGGAAAGCCACTTAGGACAGAGATGAGGAGAAATTTCTTTACTCAGTGGGTTGTGAATCTTTGGAATTCTCTACCTCAGAGCGCTGTGGAAGCTCAGTTATTGAGTATGTTTGGAGCAGAGATTGACAGATTTCTAAATATAAATGACGTAGCGGATATGGTGTTCGTGTGGGAAAAAGGCATTGAAGTGGATGATCAGTCATCATCATATTGAATGGTGGGGTGGGCTCGATGGGCTGAATGGCCTACTCCTGCTCCTATGTTCCTATGTTCCTATCAGTCTGCTAATTTCATACCCATGCTGTCATTGTCCCTTTTATTCCATGGGCTTCAGTTTTACTGGCAGTCTAGTATGTGACATCATCAAGAAGGTTTTCAATAAGTTAAATAAGGAGAAATTGTTTCCAGTGGCAAAAGGGTCAGTAACCAGAGGATGTATTTCTCAGGTGATTGAAAAAAGAACCAGAGGCGAAATGAGGAATGATTTTTTATACAGTGATGTGTTGTGATCTGGAATACACTGTCTGATCAGGACTTAAAAGCAGATTCAGTCGTAACTTTGAAAAGCAATTGGGATAAATACTGGAAGGAAAAATGTACAGATTGCAGGAAAAAGCTGAGCATCAGAACTAATTGGATAACACAACCAAAGAGACAGCATTGACACAATGGACCAAATGGTCTCCTTCTTTAGGTATCAGTCTATGGTTTTATGAACATAATGTTGGTACAATTGCCTGAGTTGGAAGGGAAGTGAACCCAGATTCCGGGTATTCTAAACACCAGACCCAAACCAACTGAACAAGCCTGTTGTCTAATCTCTGTTTTTCACACCAGCCTCTCCTCGCTCTTTCTGTGTTTCCTGCCTGGTCTGTTCCTCTGACCTTCATTCCTGACACTCCATTGAGAATGGCCAACTCACTGCACCTCTCACTCACACCGTCACTCCACCCCTTCACCCACTTCCAAACCTTTCTGTTCAACAGCACCTCACATCTGCTCCTCTGCTCCATTAATATAACAGGAAAACATTTTCAAACAGACATTTCCAGACAGTGAACGTTCCAGTAAGACAAGGTAAAGAGCAGATTCATTCACTTCAAACACATAGAGAGCAGCTCTCCCTGTTCAGGCTAAGGAGCAGATGTGGTTTCATTCCCATTAGTCTTAGAGACATGGGCCAGAATTTTAAGGGACCGTTGGAGACGGGAATGGAGGCCGGGGAGGGGGAGGGGGGTGTAGAAAATAGGGATGGAAGACATTGGAATGGATTTTTCTGTCAGCAGCTGACATGGAGGGCAGACTTCGCACATCCACTCGGCAAGAAGGCATTTAAAGTATTTATGAGTCCAATTGTCAGCAATTTTATTCACTGGGTCCAATTGAACTAATAGTGCACGGGAACCACGGGGCTTCAGAGCCTCGCCTGGTTAAAGGAGGTGACTGGGAGGTGGGAGCTGAGTGTTGGCTTCACTGGGAAGCTATCGGGTGAGGCAGCATAACTTGGCAGCAAGGGTGGAGGGGGAAAGGGCATCGGGAAACACTGTCAGGAGTGGGGGCCAATGTGCCAGCTCTGCAGGGGGAACAACATCAGGATGCCATTGGGGCAGTGCCACCTCATTGAGGATGACAAGTGAGGTAACTGTGACTGGGTGTTGTTTACTGTGAAGGCCTTGCATTCAGGGAGGGGCAACCTGTCATGGGCCTCATTCACCCTGGATTCGCGGCTCCCATTGAAGAGGAGGAGGAGTAGAGAGGGAGGGAGGGAGGCCCAGGCACCAGCAGGGGCACCACAGCTGCTTGGGGGCCCACAGGAGGGCCAGCCTCGAACAGGAGGCAGGAGAAGGAGGCAGAGGAACACGTCAGCCGAGGTTCAACTACCTGCAGATGTCCGAGTGATAGTGTCTCCACAGACTGCACCTCTCCACGGAGGTCGTCACTGATCTCTCTGCCATGATGCAGCTGTGCCCCACGCGACTTGGTGGGCACCTGATGCCAGTGTCACTGAAGGTCACCGTGCCACTGAACTTCTACACCACCAGATCATTGCGGGGATCCACTGGAGATATGTGTGGAATCTCACAGTCTGTAGAGAATCAGTGCATCAAGGAGGTCACCAATGTCCTGTTCAGGAGGGCTGGCGACTATGTGCACATTGATCCAAACAGTCAAGCTGAGAGAGCTATAGGATTCGGGGCCATCACTGGATTCCCCCAGGTGTAGGGTGTCATCGACTGCACCCATGTGACCATCAAGGCTCCTGCAGACCAGCCAGCAGCCTTCAACAGGAAGGGCTTCCACTTGCTCAGTGTGTAACTGGTCTGTGACCATCACAAATGGATCCTACAGGTGTGTGCACAAATCCCGGGAAGCAGCCACAACACCTGCATACCAAGGCAGTCCCAGGTACCAGAACTTTTCCGTGGCCCCATGCGCTTTCTGAGATGGATCCTTGGAGACAAGGGCAACCCAGTGAGGACATGACTATTGACGCCTGTGAGGAATCCAAACAAGGATGCAGAGGAGAGGTACAACACCTGCTGCGGGTCAACCCGAGTGACCATCAAGGAGGCCATTGGTCTCCTGAAGATGAGATTCAGGCACTTAGATTGTTCCTGTGGAGCCCTTCAGTATGTCCCAGCGAGGGTCTCGCGTATCATGGTGGTTTGCTGTGCTCAGCACAATCTGGCATTACAGAGGGGTGAGGTGTTGACTAGTGAGGATATCGTGGAGTGCAATGCCTCCTCTGATGATGAGGATGTGGAGGAGGATGCTGCCCAAGCAGTGCCAGATGAAGAACCTCAGGCACAGCATAAAAGCCACCATGAGATACACACAAGGGAGACACGAGACACCCTTATACATTCACGTTTCCTTTGAGCCTTCCCACCTTCTGGAACCACAGCAATAAAGTCTTAGCTTTAAGCAGCCCTGTTGTCACCTCTTTCCTTCTACACCACAGCGCCCAGGTACACATCGCACAGTGGCAAGGCCGAAGCTTTGTGAACTCAGGGCTTGGTCCCTCACTTCCAACCCCTTGGGAGGAAGGGTTGAAATGAAGTCCCAAAGGGCATCAACAATAGGAAGGAGACATAGTGAGAGAACATCATTTCTTTATTCCATGTGACACCAAACACAACCCTATCCATCTGGAATGTACATTCACCCGTGAACCCCTCAGTGAATCTAGGTGCTCTTCTTAAATCTTTTCCGGGTGCTCCTACGTGGTGCTCCCCCTGCTCTGGCAGCTGAGATGGAGACAGGCTGCTGACCTTGCTGCCCCATGGCTTGGGATGGCATTGGCGGCCGTCCTCTGGCTGCCTGAGGCCTGGAGGGCCCCGGCACACTGAGGGCAACCTGAACAGGTACAGGGACCCCCTCTGTCATCGAGGATGATGGAGGCACTGGCATCACTAGTGTCACTGGCAGAGGGACTTTGGAATTACTGTCCACACCAGGAGCACCCTGAAAGGGGCCCCCAGATGTAGCAGCCAGCTGCCCCTCCCCGGTTATAAGACACACTTGTACCTCCCTGCTGACCTGAGAGGGACGTGGACCTGGTGGAGAGTTCAGGTGCCTCGTCCCCCCTCTCACCTTGTCACCACTGGATGGAGCTCATGGACAAAGCGATGGAGTGCCGGTCTGCGCACATCTCCGGCAGACACTGATTGGTCTGCTGGATCTGGCTCTCCATGAGAGTGACCAATCTCTCCATGCTTGGGTACACATAGCCTCTGGCAACTCTGCCAAATGTTGCCTGACCTCTCACTGCAGCTGCAGCATTTCCCGTGTTGCTGGTGACACAAGAGACACGTCATCAGCCTGGGACTCAGCATGGGTCTGGCCTCCCACAGACCTCCAACTGCCAGTGGCCTCGGCTGTCACAGCCTCCGTCAGCTGCCTGGGCCTGTCTGTGATGTGCTCACCAGTTTGTATGCCCAAATCTAACCGCGAACGGATACCCACCAACGTGAGGGTTTCTGTGCTGGTGGAATTTGCAGGGAAATGAGGTGATGGTACACCCTCTGAGGCTCCCTCCTCCTCCTCAGACGTGCTCGGCTGTCCCCCAGTCTCTCCAGCTCTTTGCTTTTGTCGTTCATCCGGGCCTTCTTGAGAAAACAGGGACATTGAAGGGTTAGGGTCTGCCCATCGTGACATTCCAACCACCCCTACTGTGCAGCTCCATTGATGCAGTGGTGAACAGATGAGCAGTGTGGCTCCTTTGCAGCAGTTGCTCCCTTGTGCCCCAGGAGATGTTCACTCACTCTCTTGGGTAGGTGACCCTGTCTCTCCATCAGCTATGGAGCAGCTGCTTTGCTGCCCGGCCTGTTCCATGGCCTCCTCCTCCATCGGGATGAGGACATGGAGATAAGGCACTCCACTGCCGGTCTTGACACGCTCTTTCCGATTGTGGGATGTCTTCTCCTGCAGACACAATGATGAACAAAGTTAGTCTCCCAGCGGGGACAAGCCCAACATCTCTGATGGTGATAGTCCAGCAGTCCATGATGGGGACACACGTATTCCTACTGCATGTGGCCCCTCTCGAGGGACTGTGTGAGGTTATACAATGACTGACGTTCGCCTCTCACTGAGATGCAGCCAAGCCTCAGGCAGCATGTCCTGCTGCCCTTCCCCAATACACATGACTGGGTGGTCACTCCCTTTCCACCAAACACTCCCTCTCACTCTGCCACATGCAATGTCCAAAGGGTCCAAAGTGTTTTGAGTTTTCGCCTGAGCAGCCTGGATCAGGTCATTGACCCACTTCCTGTACTGGATCCATATCCTGGGGGTGACCCCACGACTGCTGACCTCACCTGCTATCTCCAGCCAGCTTTGCTTGGTCAGGTGGACAGGTCTCCACCTCCCATCCCTGGGGAAGAGGATCTTCCACCTTTCTCTTGCCACCTGGAGGAGAACCTGCAGGGAGGCATCGCTAAACCGTGGGACCATGGTCACTGCAAGCTGGCATTCAGCTCCTTACCCATCAGGCAGCAGAGGCAGCAGAACGGGTCTGGGACAGCAGAGACAGCAGAACGGGTCCAGGAGCATCAGCGGCAGCAGAACGGGTCCTGGGGCAGCAGAGGCAGCAGAACAGGTCCTGGGACAGCAGAGACAGCAGAACGGGTCCAGGGGCATCAGAGGCAGCAGAACGGGTTCTGGGGCAGCAGAGGCTGCAGAACATGTCCTGGGGCAGCAGAGGCAGCAGAACGGGTCCTGGGACAGCAGAGGCAGCAGAACGGGTCCTGGGGCAGCAGAGGCATCAGAACGGGTCCTGGGGCAGCAGAGGCAGCAGAACGGGTCCTGGGGCAGCAGAGGCAGCAGAACGGGTCCTGGGGCAGCAGAGGCAGCAGAACAGGTCCTGGGGCATCAGAGGCAGCAGAACGGGTCCTGGGGCAGCAGAGGCAGCAGAACGGGTCCTGGGGCAGCAGAGGCAGCAGAACGTGTCCTGGGGCAGCAGAGGCAGCAGAACAGGTCCTGGGGCATCAGAGGCAGCAGAACGGGTCCTGGGGCAGCAGAGGCAGCAGAACGAGTCCTGAGGCAGCAGAGGCAGCAGAACGTTCCTGGGACAGCAGAGGCAGCAGAACGGGTCCTGGGACAGCAGAGGCAGCTGAACGGGTTCTGGGACAGCAGAGGGCTCTCAGGAAGACACTCCTTTAAACCAGGCAGCAGTGCTTGCAGGGCTGGCAGCCCTTTAAATATGGTGCCAGCACCTGCCATTGTGTCAGATGTCGGTGCCATCAGCACCTCGTTCCCTACCTCTGGTCCTTGTTTACAAGGGCCCCATGTCTCCCCTTCATTAATTGGTCGGCTGCTCCATGATCGGAGTCGGTCGGCCACATTTCACTCGTATGGTGATGACACCCGCTTCCGGTGTCTCTGCCGAGAGCCGCACCATTAGTTTAAAATTCAGCCCATGGGGTCAAGAGTGGAAAATCTCCCCTCTGATTCTCTCTACTTAAACTGATGGAGACACCAAATTAAAACTGATGAAACCAGGGATTGTATCCTGGTTCTTCAATCTACTGTTCTCCCAACTGAGCTATTCCATCCTCACTGTGAACTCATCTTCATTGGAGACAAATATAACTCCAGGTGGAATTTCCCACCCGTTCATTCCTCACTTCAGGGGAATGGGACCCGACCAGATCGCGGAACTCAGATTATGTTAATGTTCTGCTCTTGAAAACTTAATATTATCTTGCGTTTGAGCCACTTTTAATCAGGTTCAGGGACAAATTCTTCCATCATCCCTTCTCCCACATTCTCTCCCTCTCATTCATTCTTTATTCCTCACAATCCAGAAAGGGTTAGGAATCAGAGCTCACCTCCAAACCCTCTGCACACAGACCTCTGTCTGTCACCCTGTTTGATCCAAGATCCAACAGACCAGTCAATAAATTACACTCTTTATAAGCACAGAAAGCTGCCTCACAGTGTTGGACACAGAGTTAAATACACTGAAGTCTTTTGAAAAAAGTTCATCTTTTGGGTTGTATAATGATGGAAATATACCTTCTGGAAGTAAATGAAATAGGGAATGGAGCGGTGTGAAACATTTCCAGACCATGTCCAACGCGTTTCCACTCAGTGTGAAAACCCACCACGGAAAGAGTGGAACATTCAATCATTTGATCACATCATGATTAACATCACTCAGATGCCTGAATCATTCGGTCACTGCAGCTGGCTGCACAGCCAGGAGTTGTGCTGAAGGTGACAGCCCTGATTGTGCATTTGACAAGGTGGCTGCAAGGTTAAGGTGATGGACTGTTAATCCATTGTGTTCTTCATGTTTGGGTTCAAATCCCATCCTTGTCGTTAGTTTGTGAGCTGTTTCGTTCCTTTATTTCTAATTGGGGACTTTTTGCGTCAAGTCAGCCTGGAAACCTGTTCTTGTCAATTTCCAGACGGTGTTTCCAGCATTGTTTATATATTATTAAAATTGAGACAGACAATTGGGATTCTTCACCCAAATTGGACTGGAATGAGGATCAAATTGGGATCACAAAACGGAGCAAGATTTTCCCTCCCTCCCTTCCTTCCATCATTCTATTCTCTGGATTTCCACCAAGTGAAAGACTAATGGGAAAAGCAAACGGCGAGGGAGCAGAAGCAGAATATTATCCTTTGGCAAGAAATTTATTTTCAAATCTTCTTGATAGATTAAGTGAGTGAGCAATGCTTTGACATATGGAGTTTAAAATGTGGGGTCATGTAATACCGAAGAAAGATAGATCAGAGTGTTTTTTTGTAAGTGGTGAGATGTTCGAAACTGTGGAGGAGCCGAGACCCGAATACAGAATTACTAAAAGCTAGTGGACTGGGAGAAAATAATGTGAAAAGCGAATGGAATATTAAGTTTGGAACTCATGTTGCAGTTATACAAAGCTCTGTGCTCCTGAAGCGAATGTCCAAGCCCAGATTGTGGGGAATCTGTGGAGAGTGATTTGTTTTTTATTCATTCTTGGATGTGAGTATCGCTGATAAGGCGAGCATTTATTATCCATCCCTAATTGCCCTTGAGAATGTAGTGGTGAGCTGCCGTCTTGAACTGCTGCAGTCCATGTAGTGCAGGAACACCCACACTGCCATTGGGGAGGGAGTTCCAGGATTGTGACCCAACAACAGTGAAGAAATGGCGATATAGTTCCAAGTCAGGATGGTGAGTGACTTGGAGGGGAACCTGCAGATGGCGAGTTCCCATGCATCTGCTGCCCTTGTCCTTCGAGGTGGTAGAGGTCACGGGTTTGAAAGGTGCTGTTGAAGGATACTTCGCGAGTTACTGCAGTGCATATGGAGATGGTACACACTGCAGCCACTGTGTACTGGTGGTGGAGAGAGTGAATGTTTAAGGTGGTGGGTTAGGTGGCGATTAAGTAGGCTGCGTTGTCCTGGATGGTATTGAGCTTCTTGAGTGTTGTTGAGTGGGATGTATTCCATCACACTCCTGACTTGTGCCTTGTAGATGGTGGACAGGTTTCGATGTATCAGGAGGTGAGATACTTGCTGCAGAATTCCTCATCTCTGACCTGCACTTATAGCCGCAGCATAGATGTGACTGGTCCAGTTTAGTTTCTGGTCAATGGTAACCCCCAACATATTGATGGTGGGGGATTCAGCGATGATAATGCTCTGAATATCAAAAGGTAGATTTTTTTCTCTCTCTCATTGGAGATATTCACTGTTTGGCACTTGTGTGGCCAGAAGGTTGCTTGTCACTTATCAGCTCAAGCCTGAATATTGTTCAGGTCTTGCTGCTTGTAGGCACAGACTGCTTCAACTGAGGAGTTGTGAATCATCACCTAACATTCCCACTTCTGACTTATGTTGAAGGGAAAGTCGTCAATGAAACAGCTGAGGGTGTTTGGGACGATGACACTACCCTGAGAAACTACTGAGGCAATGTCCTGGGCTGAGATGATTGGCCTCCACGAACCACAACCATCTTGTTTTGTGTGAGGTACAACTCCAGCAAGTGGAGAGTTTTCCCCCTGATTCCCATTGACTTCAATTTTGCGAGGGATCCTTGATGCCACACTCACTCAAGGGCAATCACTCTCACCTCTCCTCTGGAATTCCACTCTTTCTTCTCTGTTTGGACCAAGCTGCAATGAGGTCATAAGAACAGAAGATCAGAAGAACTAGTAGCAGGAGTAGGCCATTTGGCCCCTCGAGCCTGCTCCGCCATTCAATAGGATCATGGCAGACCTGATCATGACCTCAACCCCACTTTCTTGCCTGCCCACATAACCCTTGGCTCTCTTGTAGATTAAAATCTTGAAGACATTCAATGACCCAGCCTCCACTGCTCTCTGCCGTAGAGAATTCCAAAGATTAATGACCCTCTGAGAGAAGAAATTCCTTCTGAAATGAAAAACCCCTCAATCTGAAACTGTGTCCCCTAGTTCTAGATTCCACCACGAGTGGAAAGATCCTCTCAGCATCTACCCTGTCAAATCCCCTCAGAATCTTATATGTCTCAATACGTTCTCCTTTCATTTTTCTCAGCTCCAATGAGTATCGATCCAACCTGCTCAACTTTCCTCATACGACAACACCTTCATCACTGGAATAAATCTAGTGAACCTTCTCTGAACTGCCTCCAATGCAAGTATATCCCTCCTTAAATAAGGAGACCAAAACTGTACACAGTACTCCAGGTGTGGTTTCACCAACACCCTGTACATTTGTAGCAACACTTCTCTACTTTTATACTCCATCCCCCTTGCAATAAAGGGTAACATTCCATTTGCCTTCCTAATTATTTGCTGTACCTGCATGGTAACTTTTTGTGATTCATGTACGAGGACACCCAGATCCTTCTACACCGCAGCATTCTGTAATCTCTCACAATTTAAATAATATTTTCCTGTTCTATTCTTCCTACCAAAGTGGATAACCTCACATTTTCCCACATTATACTCTATCTGCCAAATTATTTCCTGGAGCTGAGAGACCCTGGCAGAACCTAAACTGAGCATCGATGAGCAGATTATTGTTAAGTGTGTGGTGCTTGATAGCACTGTTGGTGACATCTTCCATCACCTTGCTGATGATTAATAGTAAACTGATGGGGCGGCAATTGGTCAGATTGCATTTGTCCTGCATTTTTACGGACAGGGCACACCTGGGCAATTTTCCACATTGTCAAGTAGATGCCTGTGTTGTAGCTCGACTGGAACAGCTTGGCTGAGAGCGCAGCTAGTTCTGGAGCACAAGTCTTCAGTACGAGAGCCGGGATGTTGTTCGGGCCCATAGTCTTTGCTGTATCGAGTGACTTCAGCTGTTACTTGCTATCATGTGGAGTGAAGCGAATTGGCTGAAAACTGGAAGCTGTGATGCTGGGGACCTCAAGAGGCCGAGATGAATCATCTACTGAGCAATTTCTGAATGAAGATGGTTTCAAATGCTTCAGCTTCATCTTTTGCACTGACGTGCTCGGCTCCACTAACATTGAGGATAGGGATGTTTTTGGAGCCTCCTCATCTGGTTCGTTATTTAATTGTCCACCACCATTCTAGACTGGATTCTTAGTTTCTCAGGGCAGTGTCCGAGGCCCAACCATCCTCAGCTGTTTCATTGATGGCTTTCTCTTCAACATAAGTGAGAAGTGGGAATGTTCGTTGATGATTCACAACTCCTCAGATACTGAAGCAGTCTGTGCCTGCAAGCAGCAAGACCTGAACAACATTCAGGCTTGAGCTGATAAGTGACAAGCAACATTCTTTGATCGGATCCTGAGGGAGATATCCGTGAGTGGAGCGGCGGGATGTATGGAGAGTGATCCTGAAGTGGGTGCCCGAACCTGGAATGGCGGGATCTGTGGAGAGTGATCCTGAAGTGGGTGTCCGAGCCTGGAGTGGCAGGATCTGTGGAGAGTGATCATGATGAGTGTGTGTAAACCTGGAATGGAAGCTTTCTGTGGAGGTACAGGAAGAGGCCATTCATTCCCAGCATTTTATAAAGGTTTAGCATAACTTATATGTTTTTACTCTATGCCTATATTAATACATCCAAGTGTCCTGTTTGCTCTTAGTTACCTTTTCAATCCTTCTAACATTGGTGTACATTGTCTCTCTGCTCCTGCACCCACTTTAGAATTGTCATGTTTCATTTATATGGCCTCTCCTCATTCTTCCTTCCAAATTGTATCACTTCACACTTCTCTGTGTAAAATTTCATCTGTTATGTGAAAGCCCATTTTACCAGTTTTTTTTAAGTTCCCCTGAAGTGTGTTACTATCACTGGCATAGGACAAAATTCCTGAGCATTCTTTGATGCTATCTGCATAGACAGAGCAATCTTATACGCGAGCTCAATTGTTGGATTCTGTGTGTTTAGTATCTTATTTCACCCACCAATATAAGCACAAATATGTCACGTAAATCTTGTTCACTGCAGTCCCTGCTGCTGTTTGCTGCCTATATTTACAGACTATTATCTCAACCTCGTCACCATGTTCTCTAATATATTCAAGGGGCATCAGCAGAGAAAATGTTCACCAAGCGTGGCAAGTGCAAGGAAGTGTTTATTTACGCCATTATGTCATGAATATAATATACAAATACATTACATGTGTGAATCATCAAGATGTGTCTGAATAAATGGAATCCCGTTACAATAAACACTGTCACCTTTCAATGTTTAGCGGACAGGTTTGACGGCTTGATGTGTGTGATTCCCTCATTAATGTGTTTGCACAAAGTTCGGGGAAAGACGGAGATATGAATAAGTTATAGGGAAATTTTTTAAGCATACCTCCACATCTCTCATTCACAAAGATCTGCAAACACATGGATTCAGAAAGAACCTGAGTACAAAATCACCTAAAATAAACACAGCCAGAGAGACTTGCAATAACCTGTAGCTCAGGGAAAGTACATGATGTTTTGGAAGGGATTCTGTTTCTTTGGTTAAAATATTTGTGAAGAAGTGATAATCAAACTGAATAAATGTAGGACCAGTTCTTTTTCAAGAGGGCACCAAAAGAACCAATTTGGCAACTATGTTTACTGGTTGTCACATGATTCAAGTTAAATATAGAACAGAAACCCTGGTAACAGGGAGATGTGGTTAGTGAAGTCATTCGCGCCCCTTGATTGGACAAGCTCGGCAGCAGCAGCGCACACCGAAGACAGCAGAAAACTCACAAGCTTTTGGTTGTAGAGTCAGTGTGTTTTACCTGCTGGAGTGAGCAGCTGATAAAGTTAGCCTGAAGAAGTGTCAAGGAAGGAGAGAAGACCACAACCCAGCTTGTTTTCCAGAAAATCTTTAAAAGATCCTGCGAAGTCCAGTGTGTTAATTAATCTTGTTACATGTCTTTGAAGAAGGCCTGCTAAAATTAATTCTCAATGCCTTCTGAAAAGAACTGTTCTAAAATACCATAGTGACCAGTCTACGTATACTCAGAAGTTAGACTGCATTCCAATTTTGGAGCAACATATCTCATCTGATGTTTTCTTCAAAAATGAGCAAGTAAACAGCCCAAGAGTTTTTTTTTTGTGTTTGTAACAAAATTTAAAAAAAATAAAAAAAAATAATCCCTTTTATCTTTTCTGTTAACAGGTGTATGTGTGTGTGCGCATGTGGCTCGAAGATTTTTAAAATAGACTTTAAAAGTAAAGGTGAAAAGGGAACTTTTAAAATTTCCACCTGTGTGTTTATGCTTTATTTCATGACTAGTTAAAACTTGTTCTACAATAAATGGATAATTTTGTTCTTCATTAAAGAAACCTGGTCAGTGTCTTCTATTCTGGGAAAAATAGAGTATATGACTGACTGTTTCAGTAAGTGGGAAAAGTTAAAATAGATGTTGTGACCTGTGGAGAAGTGGGATGAGAATAAAGAGAGCCCTCCTCTGCCCTTAGTTGTCACAGCATTTGTGATCTGGCTCTGTAGCTTCGTTGGCTCGAGTGTTTGTCTAATAATCAGAAAATCTTGGATTCATATCCTTGCTTCAAAAGTTTAGCTGTCAATCGTTTACTTATGTTTTCTTGTGAACTTTAACTTTTCTTATGAATTTTATTCACACAAGAAAACAGCTCAGTGGTTGCCTTTGTGAAGGATGTGAGTTTGAAATGGCTGTTCCTGCTCGTACAGACGTCCAGTGCTAATATTTCAATGGCAACTCAATCCCCTACAATTTATTTGAGAGCAATGTGTTTGCAGTTGCATTTAACCTGGAAAACATCTCAACATTAATCTCACTGAAGGAAAGTGTGACCGTGATGTATGTTTCAGAGTGTTTGTGCCGTTTTGTGTCTTTTTTAACCAAGACTGTAACACGACGCAAAGGGGAGGGTTGATCCGAGGTTTAGAACATATTTGTCAGTCAGGAGCAAGAAAAATCAAAAGGAACAAAATAAGAAAACCCAGTCCCCAGATTTGAGAATCTGGAGATCCGCTTTGGGAAAGTGAATCAGAGCAGAATGAAGGTGAACTGTCCGACTGCCCAGAAAAGATGAAGACACAGCTCAGTCAGCATGTCCCCCTGGTTTATGATGCTGGAACATTCCTCACACAGAAATTATTCAATCAATACTCATCTGCCAAGTCGGTCTGAGGCTGTGCCTCTCTGATCATGTGGAATTAAAGCAAATCTTCCAGTCAGTTCGTTCAGTTGTCATTTCATGAGAAATTCGTCATCATGACTTCGTCAGTGACCTCATGGTTCAGGTGTCTGAGTGATGTTAATCATGATGTGATGAAATGATTGTTTGTTCCAGTCTTTCCGTGGTGGGTTTTCACACTGATTAGAAACGTGTTGGACATGGTCTGGAAATGTTTCACACCGCTCCATCCCCAACAGGCCATGACCTGACGTGATGGAAATTTCATTTACTGACAGAAGCTGCATTTCCATCATTGCACATCTGGCTAAACAGCCAGGATCTGTACTGTTCAAACAGCTGACAAGGTGGTCGAGAGATTAAGACGGGGGCGTGCTAATGCATTTTGCTTTGCATGTGTGGGTTCGGATCCCAATTTTGTCGTTAGTTTATGAAGTGTCCAGTCCATTGTTGTGGGGGAGCTTTTGTGGAAAGTTGGCCTGGAAACATGATCTTGTCAATATCTCGCTGGTGATTCCAGAATTGTTTATCCTTTATTAAAATTGAGACAGACAATCGGAATTCTTCACCCAAATTGGACTGGAATGAAGATCAAATAGGGATCACGAAAAGGAGCAAGATTTTTCCCTCCCTCCTGCCTTCCATCTTTACTTTCTCTGGATTTACACCAAATGAAAGACGAACAGGAAAAGCAAACGGCGAGGGAGCAGAAGCAGAACATTATCCTTTGGCAAGAAATTTATTTTCAAATCTTCTTGATAGATTAAGTGAGTGAGCAATGCTTTGGCAGATGGAGTTTAAAATGTGCAGTCATCTAGGACCTACGAAAGATAGATCAGAGTGTTTTTTATAAGTGGTGAGATGTTAGAAACTGGAGAAGCAGAGACCCGAGTGCTGAATCACTAAAAGCTAGTGGACTGGTAGAAAATAATGTGAAAGGCTAATGGAATCTGAAGATTGGAACTCATGTTGTAGTTACATAAAGCTCTGTGCTCCTGAAGTAAATGTCCAAGCCTGAATTGTGGGGAATCTGTGGAGAATGATTTGTTTTTTATTCATTCTTGGGTGTGAGTATCGCTGGCAAGGCTGGCATTTATTGCCCATCCCTAATTGCCTTTGAGAATGTGGTGGGGAGCTGCCTTCTTGAACTGCTGCAGTCAATGTGGTGTAGGAACACCCACAGTGCTATTGCGGAGGGAGTTCCAGGATTTTGACCCAGCAACAGTGAAGAAATGGTGATATAGTTCCAAGTCATGATGGTGAGTGACTTGGAGGTGAACCTGCAGGTGGTGGTGTTCCCATGCATCTGCTGCCCTTGTCCTTCGAGGTGGTAGTGATCACGGGTTTGGATGGTGCTGTCGAACGTTACTTAGCGAGTTACTGCAGTGCATCTTGTAGGTGGTACACACTGCTGCCACTGTGCTCTGGTGGTGGAGGGAGTGAATGTTTAAAGTGGTGGGTGAGGTGTCGATGAAGAGGACTGCTTTGTCCTGGGTGGTATTGAGCTCTTTATGTGTTGTTGGAGCTGCAGCTATCCAGAAAAGTGGAGAGTATTCCATCACACTCCTGACTTGTGCTTTGTAGATAATGGACAGGCTTTGGCATGTCAGGAGGTGAGATACTTGCTGCAGAATTCCCAATTTCTGACCTACGCTAAAAACCGCAGCATAGATGTGACTGGTCCAGTTTAGTTTCTGGTCAATGGTAACCCCCAAGATGTTGATGGTGAGAGATTCAGTGATGATAATGCTGCAGAGTATTAAAAGGTAGATGGTTTGATTCTCTCTCATTGGAGATGTTCACTGCGTGGCACTTTTGTGGCAATCAAGTCGCTTGTCACTTATCAGCTCAAGCCTGAATGTTGTTCAGGTCTCGCGGCTTGCGGACAAGGACTGCTTCAGTATCTGAGGAGTTGTGAATCATCACCTAACATTCCCACTTCTGACTTAAGTTGAGGCGAATCTCATTAATAAAACAGCTGAGGATGGTTGAGCCTCGGACACTACCCTGAGAAACTCCTGAGGCAATGTCCTGGATTGAGATGATCGGCCTCCACCAACCATAATCATCTTGCTTTGTGCTAGGTATGACTCCAACAAGTGGACAATTTTCCCCTGATTCCCATTGATTTCAATTGTGCTCGGGATCCTTGATGCCACTCTCACTCAAGGGTAATTCCTCTTACCTCTCCTCTGGAATTCCACTCTTTTGTCTCTATTTGGAACAAGCTGCAATGAGATCATAAGAACAGAAATAGTAGCAGGAGGAGGCCATTTGGCCCCTCGAGCCTTCTCCGCCATTCAATAGGATCATGGCTGATCTGATCATGACATCAACCCCACTTTCTTGCCTGCCCCCCATAACCCTTGACTTCCTTGTAGATAAAACTCCAAAGATGAACAACTGTCTGAGAGAAGAAATTCCTCCTCATTTCCTTCTTAAATTGAAAATCCCTAATTTTGAAACTCTGTCCTCGAGTTCCAGATTCCACCACGAGGGGAAACATCCTGTCAAGACCCTTCCGAATCTTATCTGTCTCAATACGATCACCTCTCATGTTTCTAAACTCCAATCAGTATAGGTCCAACCTGCTCAATCCTCCTCACAAGACAACCCCTTCATTTCAGGAATACATCTAGTGAACCTTCTCTGAACTTTTTTTTAATTTCCAACATATACTTTGTTTGTTAAAAAAACAATAAAAAGATACATTACAAAACAGTTCAAAAACAAGCACCAAGTCAACAATACAAAGATTGCAAAGGAGATCAGTTTCCTTCAGTGCAGGAATGAATTGCCTCACAACCCTTCCATTTCATTTTACCTGCCATGTACTTTTTGCAGCAACCAAATATTTTCTGGAATAAAAACAAGAAATACTGGAACCACTCAGCAGGTCTGGCAGCATCTGTGGAAAGAGAAGCAGAGTTAACGTTTCGGGTCACTGACCCTTCTTCGGAACTGACAAATATTAAAAATGTCAGGTTATAAGCAAGTGAGGTGGGGGTGGGGCAAGAGATAACAAAGGAGAAGGTGCAGGTTGGACAAGGCCACATAGCTGACCAAAAGGTCATGGAGCAAAGGCAAACAATATGTTAATGGTGTGTTGAAAGACAAAGCATTAGTACAGAATAGGTGTTAACGGACTGAATATTGAACAGCAGCAAGTGCAAACCTGAAAAAAATTTTGGGTAAGCAAACTGAATAAACCAAGATGAAATGAAATAAATGCAATATAAAAGGTTGTAAAAAATGTAAAAAAGAAAAAAAGAAGAAAAAAGAAAAAACAACTATAAATGTAAATAAATGGGGGGCTGTCATGCTCTGAAATTATTGAACTCAATGTTCAGTGCGGCAGGCTGTAGTGTGCCTAATTGGTAGATGAGATGCTGTTCCTCGAGCTTGCGTTGATGTTCACTGGAACACTGCAGCAATCCCAGGACAGAGATGTGAGCATGAGAGCAGGGGGGAGTGTTGAAATGGCAAGAAACCGGAAGCTCAGGGTTCTGCTTGCGGACCGTGCGGAGGTGTTCCGCAAAGCGGTCACCCAGTCTGCGCTTGGTCTCCCCAATATAGAGGAGACCACATTGTGAGCAGCGAATACAGTATACTACATTGAAAGAAGTACAAGTAAATCGCTGCTTCACCTGAAAGGAGTATTTGGGACCTGGGATAGTGAGGAGAGAGGAGGTAAATGGGCAGGTATTACACCTCCTGCGATTGCAGGGGAAGGTGCCATGGGATGGGGACGAGATGGTGGGGGTAATGGAGGAGTGGACCAGGGTGTCGCGGAGGGAACGATCACTTCGGAATGCTGACAGGGGAAGGGAGGGGAAGTAGCGTTTGGTAGTGGCATCATGCTGGAGGTGGCGGAAATGGCAGAGGATGATCCTTTGGATATGGAGGCTGATGGGGTGGAAAGTGAGGACAAGGGGAACCCTGTCACGGTTCTGGGAGGGAGGGGAAGGGTTGAGGGCAGAGGTACGGGAAATGGGTCGGACACGGTTGAGGGCCCTGTCAACAACAGTGGGGGGGGATTCCTCGGTTGAGGAAAAAGGTCATACCAGAAGCACCGTCATGGAAGGTAGCATCATCAGAGCAGATGCATCGAAGATGGAGAAACTGGGAGAATGGAATGGAATCCTTACAGGAGGTAGTGTGTGAAGAAGTGTAGTCGAGGTAGCTGTGGGAGTCGGTGGGCTTATAATGGATATTAGTAGACAACCTATCCCCAGAGATGGAGACAGAGAAGTCGAGGAAGGGAAGGGCAGTGTCAGAGATGGACCATGTAAGGGTGAGAGAAGAGTGGAAATTGGAAGCAAAGTTGATAAAGTTTTCCAGTTCGGGGCGGGAGCAGGAAACGGCACCGATACAGTCATCAATGTACCGGAAAAAGAGTTGGGGAAGGGGGCCTGAGTATGACTGGAACAAAGAATGCACGACATATCCCACAAAAAGACAGGCATAACTTGGACCCATGCGGGTACCCATAGCGACACCTTTTACTTGAAGGAAGTGCGTGGAGTTGAAGGAGAAGTTGTTCAATGTGAGAACAAGATCAGCCAGGCGGAGGAGGGTGGTGGTGGATGGGGACTGGTTGGGCCTCTGTTCCAGGAAGAAGCGGAGAGCCCTCAAACCATCCTGGTGGGGGATGGAGGTGCAGAGCGATTGGACGTCCATAGTAAAGAGGAGGAGGTTGGGACCAGGAAACTGGAAATTGTCAAAATGACGTAAGGCGTCAGAAGAGTCACGGATGTAGGTGGGAAGAGACTGGACCAGCGGAGAAAAGATAGAGTCAAGATAGGAAGAAATAAGTTCAGTGGGGCAGGAGCAGGCTGACACAATGGGTCTGCCGGGACATTCCCGTTTGTGGATTTTAGGAAGGAGGTAGAAGCGGGCTGTCCGGGGTTGCAGGACTATGAGGTTGGAAGCTGTGGAGGGAAGATCTCCGGGGGAGATGAGGTCAGTGACAGTCCTTTGGATGGTGGCTTGATTTTCGGCGATGGGGCCATGGTCCAGAGGGAGGTAGGAAGAAGTGTCTGTGAGTTGGCGCTGAGCCTCTGCAAGGTAGAGGTCAGTACGCCATACAACAACAGCACCACCCTTGTCTGCAGGTTTGATGACCATGTCGGGTTTAGACCTGAGAGAACGGAGTGCCTCAAGTTCAGAGGGGGACAGGTTAGAGTGAGTGAGGGGGGCAGAGAAATTGAGATGACAAAGGCCTCGCCGACAGTTTTCAATGAAGAGATCAAGAGTGGGTAAGTGGCCAGGGGGAGGGGTCCAGGTAGAGGGAGAATGCTGGAGGTGGGTGAATGGGTCTGCTGGTCGGGAGGAGGACTCCTGGTCAAAGAAGTGAGCCTGGAGGCGGAGAAATATTTTCTGGATACAGCCCGAGGGGATTTCCATGGATCCAGTCCCTCACTTCACCTTGGTGGGGGTGCCTTACACAGTGGTCTTCCCGAGTGAGCCTTTGCAGCGGCTGCCCCAAGCTGTAGTGCGTCCGTCAGCACGTAGTCTTGGACCTTGGAATGTGCCAGTCTGCAACATTAGGTCGTGGACAACTCTTTGCGCTGGAAGACCAGCAAATTTCGGGCAGACCAAAGGGCGTCTTTCACCCAATTGATAGTCCTCCAGCAGCAGTTGATGTTTATCTCGGTGTGCATCCCTGAGAGCAGCCTGTGGAGCACAGACTCCTGTGTTACACAGCTGCTTGGGATGAACCGCGATAAAAACCACTGCATCTTTTTCTACACCTGCTTTGCAAAGACAGACAGGGCAGTCCTCTCTCCTCTGTCTTGTTTGTTTGCTGTATTGAACCCTTTGCTGAGTCGATTAGGAAGGATGCAAGCATAAGGGGGGGGGTTACAATCCGAGGCAGTGGAGTCACTCAGGTTAAAACTTCCCTGTACCTGGATGACGTCGCCGTCTTTTGCTCGGATCCGCTGTCCGTTCGCAGACTGATCAGCATCTGCGACCAGTTCGAACTCACTTCAGGAGCCAAAGTTAACCACGGCAAGTGCGAGTCCATGTTCTTTGGGAACTGGGCTGACCGATCCTTTGTCCCCTTCACCGTCAGGTCAGATTACCTGAAGGTGCTGGGGATATGGTTCCGAAGGGCCGGGGCATGCACCAAAACCTGGAAGTAGCGAGTAGCCAGGATACACCAGAAGCTGAGCATGTGGGAGCAGCGATCTCTCTCCATTGTGGGTAAGAACCTGGTCATCAGGTGCGAGGCACTCACGTTGCTGCACGTGGTGCAGGTCTGGCCCATACGCCACTCCTGCGCTGTGGCGATCACCCGAGCCATTTTCCGCTTCATATGGGGTTCCAAAATGGACCAGGTCTGGAGGGACACGATGTTCAAACCCCTGGATAAGGGCGGGAAAAATGTACCCAACGTCGCCCTCATCCTGATGACTACCTTCGTGTGCGGCTGCATCAAGCTGTGCGCAGATCCCCAGTACACAATCTCCAAGTGTCACTACGTGCTGAGGTTCTATCTGTCCCCAGCGTTGTGAAGGATGGGCCTGGTCACATTGCCGTGGAATGCTCCATCCAGTTGGACCGTGCCGTACCACCTATCCTTCGTGGGAAAGTTTCTGTGGAAAAACATCTTTGACCACCAATCCTTCAGGTAGTGGTCTGCATGGAATGTCCTCAAGGCCCTACAGGAAAAGGAGATGGTGGATCCAGTCGGATGGTTCCCCAAGCAAACTGCCAAAGTCATTTTGCGGAATGCCTCATCACCAGAACTTTCACACAAGCACCAAGATGAAACTTGGCTGGTGGTGAGAAGAACCCTCCCCATCAGATCCTTCCTGCAAGCCCGAAGTCTCACCCCCTCCGCACAATGCCCTCGAGGTGGCTGTGGTGGGGAAGAGACTGTTGCCCACCTCTTTCTCTGAATTGCCTCCAGTGCAAGTAGATTCCTCCTTGAATAAGGAGACCAAAACTGGACACAGTACTCCAGGTGTGGTTTCACCAACACCCTGTACATTTGTAGCAAGACTTCTCTCCTTTTATACTCCATTCCCCTTGTAATAAAGGGTAACATTCCATTTGCCTTCCTAATTATTTGCTCTACCTGCATGCTAACTTTTTGTGATTCATGTACGAAGACACCCAGATCCTTCTATACCGCAGCATTCTGTAGTCTCTCGCAATTTAAATAATATTTAATTTGTCTGTTCTTACTACCAAAGTGAATAACCTCACATTTTCCCACTTTATACTCCAGCTTCCAAATGTTTGCCTGGATCCGAGAGGCCCTGGCGGAATCGAAACTGAGCATCGATGAGCAGATTATTGCAAAATGCGTGGTGATTGATATCACTGCTGATGACATCTTCCATCACTTTGCTGATGATTGATAGTGGACTGATGGGGCGGTAATTGGTCAGATTGGATTTGTCCTGCTTTTTTTTTATGGACAGGGCACACCTGGGCAATTTTCCACATTGTCGAGTAGCTGTTTGTGTTGTAGCTCAAAAAAAAATTATCTTAATAAATTATCGGCTGTAAGCACGTTTGTCATCGGGTTGAATAATTTCTGTGTGAGGAATGTTCCAGCATCATAAACCAGGGGAACGTGCTGACTGAGCTGTGTCTTCATCTCTTCTGGGCAGTCGGACAGTTCACCCTTCATTCTGCTCTGATTCACTTTCCCAAAGCGGATCTACAGATTCTCACATCTGGAGACTGGGTTTTCTTGTTCGGTTCCTTTTGATTTTTCTTGCTCCTGAATGATAATATATGCCAACCTTGGATCAACCTTGCGTTGTGTCCCAGTCTTGGTTAAGAGCGACACATAACGGCACCAACACTCTGAAACAAACAACACAGTCACACTTTCCTTCAGTGAGATTAATGTTGAGGCGGTTTCCATGTCGAATGCAATTGTGAACAAATTTCTCACAAAGAAATTGTGGGTGATTTGAGTATTTGCACTGAATTTCTGTGCAAGGAGGGACAGTTTCAAACAGCCGTTCTGAAATCACTTCCTTCACAAAGACAAAGACTGTGCTGTCTTAACGTGTCACTCAACTTCACAAACAAATTTGAACTCGAAATTCAGGAGAAGACAGAGTGGTGAATGATTGATAGTGTAATCTTTGGATGAGAAAAGATACTTAACATACAAAATCCAACATTTGAGCTGGCGTGTAAGATTGTTCTTTCCATGGAGATGTTCACTGGAACACTGGAACAGGCCCAAGACAGAAATGTTGACATGAGAGCAGGGGGGAGTGTTGAAACAGCAAGGAAACAAAAGCTCGGGGTCATGCTTTCGGACTGAGCAGAGGTGTTCGACATAATCTGCGTTTGGTCTCCCCAATTTGGAGGAGACTGCAATGTGAGCAGCGAATACAGTACACTAAATTGAAAGAAGTACAAGTAAATCGCTGCTTCACCTGAAAGGAGTGTTTGGGCTTTAAATAATGAGCAGAGAGGAGGGAAAAGGGCAGGTATTATATCTCCTGCGATTGCATGAGAAGGTGCCTTGGGAAGGGGACGAGGTGTCAGGGATAATGGAGGAGTGAACCAAGGTGTCGTGGAGGGAACGATCCCTTCGGAATGCTGACAGGGGAGGGGAAGATGAGGTAGGTGGTGGCATCATGCTGGAGGTGGTGGAAATGGTGGAAGATGATCCTTTGGATGTGGAGGCAGGTGGGGTGGAAAGTGAGGACAAGGGGAACCCTGTCGCAGTTCTGGGAGGGAGGGGAAGGGGGAAGGCAGAGGTTGATGTTCCTGTCAACTACACTGGGATGGGGGCATGGTGGGGGGGGGGGGGTTGAAATCTGGTGATGTTGTTGAATTTAATTTCAAACACTCCTTGAACTCTCTGCCAATGAAGACTGTAAAAGGGAAGAACAACCACACAACAAGGGTCTCAAATCCAAGACCCTGAGATTAAATGTCTCATGCTCTACCAACTGAGCTAACAAGGCCTGATACAGTACTTCTACTCTGATACAGTAAATCCACTTACAGAAGCCCCAAAGTGTGAGAAATTCCTCTCACTCATCAATAATAAAACTGAAATCTTTTTACCGTCCAAATGCTGCCATCTGTTTTGTCAGTATTTATTTCTCTCTCCTTTATATTTAGTTCATGCATTTCTTCAGAATTTTTTTTTCAATTATATCTGAGGGAAGAAATGAACAGATCTGGCAGCTCAAAACTGGGCATCCATGAGGCACTGTGGGTCATCAGCAGCAGCAGAATTGTATTTAAACACAATATGTTACCTCATAGCCTGACATATCCCTCACTCTACCATTACCATCAAGCCAAGGGAGCAATAGTGGTTCAATGAAGTGTGCAGGAGGGCATGTCAGGAGCAGCACCAAGCAGACCTAAAAATGAGGTGTCAACCTGGTGAAGCTACAACACAGGATTACTTGCATGTCATATAGCGGAAGCAGCATGCAACAGACAGAGCTAAGCAATCTCACAATCAACAGATCAGATCAAAGCTCTGCAGTCCTGCCACATCCAGTCCTGAATGGTGGTGGATAATTAAAGAATTAACAGGAGTCACAGAGAGTCATCGAGTCGCACAGCATAGAACCAGGCCCTTCGGCCCACCGCGTCCATGCCGACTATAATGCCTATCTATACTAATCCGACCTGCCTGCATTAATTCCATATCCCTCCATGCTTTGCTCATTCAAGTACCTGTCCAGATGCCTCTTAAATGTGACTACTGTTCCTGCCTCCACCAGGCAGCTCATTCCAGATACCCACTATTCTTTCTGTGAAAAATTTACCCCTTTGACCCCCTTTAAACCTCCTCCCTCTTAGCTTAAATCTATGCCCTCTCGTTTTAGTCACCCCGACCATGGGAAACAGATTCTGGCTATCTACACTATCTATGCCTCTCATAAAGTGTGACGTAGGAGTGAAGAACGAGTGGCCAAGAGGAGGGAAGTGGCACGGCCTAGAGCTAATGGCTGGAGTGGGGGTTGGGGGGCTGGGAGCGAGTGGCAGGAGAGCTGGGTGACGCGAGCGGGGAACAATCATCCAGGGGAGCAGCGAGGTGGAGAGCGAGCAGTTGAGGAGAAGAAGCGTCAAGGCCGAGGGGGGAGAGCTCCAACCTCAAAGTCTCCCATTCAGCCGTTTCTTCAGCTGAGTGAGAGGCTGGATACCCGATGACGCTGTAGCGTGAATGTGCGAAGATGGACCATGGGCGGATATGCGATGATGTTGGTGCTGAGCCATGACATCATCCTGTGCATGTGCCACTTAACCCTGGCAAGATGTAGCTGTGCCTATGTGCAGCTTGGCGCTCTCCGATGATGTCAGCGGGCCGCTCCGTTGACAGGAATCACATTGTGTCAGCAGTGCCCACATCCCAGGAAAGAATAAAAAAGAGATTCACCACAATGGTAGCAGGGTGAGGGATTTCAGTTATGTGGAGAGATTGGAGAAGCTGGGGTTGTTCTCCTTGCAGCAGAGAAAATTCAGAAAAGATTTGACACATTTGTTCAAAATCATGGAGGTTTTCAATAGTTTAAATAAGGAGAAACTGTTTCCAGTGGTGAAAGGGTCAGTAAGCAGAGGACACAGATATCAGGTGATTGGCAAAAGAACCAGAGGTGATATGAAGAACCATTTTTTACACAGTAATGTGTTGTGATAAAGAAAGAAAAGACTTGCATTTATATAGCACCTTTCCTGACCACTGGACATATCAAAGCACTTTGGAGACAATGATATACTTTTCAAGTGTCATCACTGTTGTAATGTCAGAAATGCAGCAGCTAATACCCACAAACAGCAATGTGATAATGACCAACTGATCTGATTGAGGGGCAAATATTGATCACAAAACCAGGGAGAATTGCTCTTCACATGTTTGAAATTGCAGCATGGGATCTTTTACATTCACCCAAACATGCAGAAAAGGTCTTGGTTTAACATCACACCTGAAAGGCAGCACCTTCAACACACTCAGTGCTGTACTGGAGTGTCAGCTGTGAAATCTGAACCCAGAAGCTTGTGATTTCGAGGTGAGTGTGACCAACTGAGCCACAGCTTTTACCTGAGTCTCAATCCTTAGACCAACAGTTTCTCTCTATCGGGTCTGTCACGACCCCTCATGATTGTGAACACCTCTATCAAATCTCCTCTCGAAGGAGAACAACCCCAGCTTCTCCAATCTATCCACATAACTGAAATGCTAACCACACGTTGCAGAAAGGAATTTTTCCTCATATTCCTTCTGGTTTTGTGAGTCACTTTAAATCTGTAACCTTCGGTTATTGACCGTTCAGCAGTTAGAAACAGTTCCTCAGTATTTACTCCACCTCAAACCTTCAAGGAAACTCTGTAAAGTAACTGAAAATCAAGTTGTCAGAAGTGGGATTTAAACACATGCCTCCAGTGAAAGCTGCAACCTGAACAGAGAAGCTGAAACCGCTCAGTCACCTCAACTGTTCAGACCTTTTTGACCTCGTCATCACTTCTGTACTTTGAAAGGTTCACTCAGTTCAGGAACTTGTTCAATGTTACTGGAATGCTCAGTGATTGGGATATTAACTCCCCCTGGTTTTCCTGAGCTTGTTCTCGGTGTATGGGGATGTTTGTCCTGGGCCGTGGAATCTTGCATCCCTGTAATGGACATTAACCCACTGATTGAATCTGTATTCACTGCTTTCCGCTGGTGCTGGGTAATTGCAGAGTGTGGGGCTGGAATGTTGCTGCTTGTCCCGGCCTCACTCACTCTGGGAAAGAGTGAATAATTGATGCATCTGTTTCTGTATCTGAAATGTGACTTCGATCTGCTGTTATTAACCGAGGCAACACTGCAGAAGGGTACGTTAATAATCTCTCACTAATCAACTGCAAACAGTCAGAATGTGTAACTTTGAGCAGCGCTTTCTGCATCGTCAGGGCTGGAAAGTTGAGGCAGGGAGAGACACTGTCAGTATCTGAGTGTATACAGCACTGTGCAGAGAAAGAGCCAATATACCGGGGCTGAGACACAGTGCATCTTTTCACATTTAATCACAATAATATCCACAGTCAGGAGCTGAAAATGATGAAAAACCGAATAGCAAGAGCAAAAATAAGAAAACTAAGTAATTCTAGATTAGCTGATGAGCTTTTCTCTGTGTTACCTGGTAGTCTACTGTTTTATATTCAATGCTCTCTCCACTGTGGCCAGGGAATGATTTCTTCTCAAGGGCTGAATATTAACAAAACTTCTTGGAATTTAAAATCTTTCAAAATTAATTCCATGGAGCTAATGGGGAAAAGTCAAATAACTGCATCAATTAATGAAGGGCTGGTTGGTGATGACGTGGATGTGTCTGCAGTGTGCAGGACCAGACTGTTTCTATAGATTCACAATGAATGTTCCACCCTTTATTTATAACAGTAAAATTGATCGTGGACAATGGCTATTCTGGTTGCAGCAACCTGAAGATTTAACTCATTGACACCCTGCTTTAGGGGAATCGAGAAAGCACAACATGCAGCTCTGTCAGTTAGTGTGCTTGTTTGTTAACCCACAATTTGTTGGTTCAAGCACTTAAAAGGATGAGGCTTTATTAACTTAAACTCTTCTACATCTGCTATATTACTCTTGCTGTTGATTCGTCAAAGATAAGGTTAATCAAGACTTTCTTTGTGAAATCCATGCTGACTGTGCTTTATTATATTTTCATTTTCATATGTATTTTCTACTTTTGGGGATTATTGTCTTCTTTATTGATTTTATTTTTATTTATTGCATTTATTGCCCATCCCTAATTCCCTCGAGAAGGTAGTGGTGAGCTGCCTTCTTGAACCACTGCAGTCGATGTGGTGCTGTTAGGAAGGGAGTTCCAGGATTTTGACCCAGCCACAGTGAAGGAACGGTGAAATAGTTCCAATTCCAGGATGGTGTGTGGCTCAGAGGGGAAATTGCAGGTGGTGGTGTTCCCATGCATCTGCTGCCCTTGTCCTTCTAGGTGATAGAAGTCACGGGTTTGGAAGGTGCTGTCTAAGGAGGCTTGCTGCGTTGCTGCAGTGCATCTTGTGGATGGTGCACGCTGTGTGTTGGTGATAGAGAGAGTGAATATAGTGAATGAGGCGCCAATCAAGTGGGCTGCTTTGTCCTCGATGACGTTGAGCTTCTTAAGTGTTGTTGGAGCTGCACCTATCCAGGCAATGGAGAGTATTGCATCACACTCCTGACTTGTGCCTTGTAGATAGGGGACAGGCTTTGGGGAGTCAGGAGGTGAGTTACTTGCCGCAGGATTCCTACTGTCTGACCTGCTCTTGTAGCCATGATATTTATATGGCTACTGCAATTCAGTTTCTGGTCAATGGTAACCCCCAGGATGTTGATCGTGGGGGATTCAGCAATCGTAATGCTGTTGAATGTCAAGGGGAGAGGGTTAGATTCTCTCTTGTTTCAGAAGGTCATTGCCTGGGGCTTGCGTGACTCGAATGTGAAATATCCTTCTTGTCGGGTATTGTATTGTACTGCACAGTGACGACACTTGGAAAGTACTTCATTGGCTGTAAAAGACTTTACAAAGTCCTGTGGTCGTGAAATGCATGTGTTGCTTTTTCCATTGTTATCAATGTCATTTTGATCAAAAGATAGGTTTCGTGAGCACAAAGTTTAAATCAATGTTGATTCAAATAATGTAAAAGCATCTATATTCTTGCACGATACTTAATAATCACCATCTTCCTTTCCTTACAGAGTACAATGTTTTTGACCCTGAAATTGATTCCACAATCTCAGTCCCTCTGACAATTTCAGCCCAGTTCTGATGAAAGATCACAGATCTGAAACGTTAACTCTGTTTCTCTCTCCACAGATGCTGTCAGACCTGCTGAGTATTTCCAGCATTTTCAAGAGTCTCGATTTAATGAATAGGAAACTTGTTTCAGATCAGATTGGGAGACAGTGTGAAACCACTCCATCGTACTCATGTCTGCGATTCTGAGGACAGTTGGCTGTTAGTGGAAGACATCATTAATTAAATGTACCTAGCAACAGCTCAGACCAATTATTATTTTACAAGGTGGTGTGATGGCCATCCAGGGGTTAAAAGTAGGGATTTTGTAAGGTTTCAGATTGCAGGAACACGAGAAGACCTCAGGGGTAAAGGCTCAGATCATCGACCAAGTTCTCCACCTGATGAGGGATCTAGACTGGACAAAGAGGACCGTGGCACTCTGAGACCAAGCTCGACCAGTCCACACACCTACTAGAGCTGTAAAGCTATATTCCCCAAGATTGTTCAAGATAATTTTACTTCCAATTATTAAGTACTATTTTACTCTCAATAAAAGTTCTGGACTTATTAATCAACTATCCTGTTGCTTTAATTGGTTAAAGTCATGCCCAAAGAGATTGTCCACAATAGACTTTCCAGAACTGAAAGAAAAGCCTGCAAGGATTGCTAATTTTACAGCCCTGTTTAAAAAGAGAGATAAACCCAGGAACTACAGACCAGATCGTCTGATGTCAGTGGTGGGGAAACTTTTAGAGACAATTATCCAGGAGAAAATTAACTGGCACTTGATCGAACATGGGCTAATAAATGACAGCCAGTGCAGATTGGTTAACAGAAGATTGTGTATGAATTAATTAATGATTTAATTTCTTTGATGAAGTTTCACAGAGAGTTGACCAGGGTGGTGAGGTTGATGGTGTGTGTCTGCACTTCAAAATTGTGTTTGAAAAAGTACCATAAAATAGACTTGTTAACAAAATTGGAGCAGATGGGATTAAAGAGGCAGTGGCAGCGGGGATACAATATTGGCTGAGAGACGGAAAGCATTAAGTAGGGTGAATGCTTGTTTTTCAGAATGGAGGGACTAATACAGTAATGTCACTGTTGTTGCAGTGTGTGCAGTGTCTGACCCTGAGCTGTCCAAGGGAGGGGGCTGTTTGTGATTTTCCTGTGGGGTGTATTATCATCAGGGTATCTCTCTGAGATGTCCCAGGGATGGGGCAGTGTGTGATATCCTTGTGCATGTCATGCAGGCCCACTGGCGTGTGGTTCCATCCTGATGCCAAAGAACAGAGCCCCATCTATGGGCAAAAAGTCTCACTTCCCTGTGGGTGTCTTGAGAGAGAAGAAGGCTTCGGGAGTAAACCTGGACAGTAAATCCAGAGTGGTGTCCCGTAGGCGGTTACCTGTTACTTATCAGGTAGTTTTCCAGCAACTCCTACAGCAGAGCTGGTACCAAACAGTACTGTTTTTTTTCCTTTCCTTTGGACAATACTAGCAATGCTGAGAGGGGGTCCTGATGCTCAGTGTCTCCATACTATTTGCCCAGGCCTGTGCCCTGGAGAGGACACTCCAGCTTCGTGGTTAAACATTAGCAAAACATGGGAAGAAACAGTTACCGATTATAAGCTCTCACTCAATTGGTGTAGAGTATGAGCACCAGGGGTTACTTTTGACAGTGGGAGAGATCATCGCGTCTCATTGGAGAACTACCACCTCCTCCAAGCTGTGCAGCCCCCAGTCAGTTAGGTGCTGTCCTGCCACGACCTACTTGCTTCAATGGGTGCTTGCAGCTTGGAGAGATATCTCTCAACTGGCGGATTGATAATCTATGCACCAGGCAAGACAAACTCAACAAAGAAGACACCAGTGCTTCGCATCACAAGCTGGAATATAAGGACCTTGTGTCCTGGCCTGAATGACAACCTTCTGCAGGTTGATGACACACACAAGACAGCTGTGATTGACAAGGAACTCACAAGGCTCAATGTGGACATTGCTGTGCTGCAAGAAACATGACTCATTCAAAGTGGAACCCTCAAAGAGAAACACTACACCTTCTTCAGGCAGGGGAAAGCCCAAGAGGCAACTCGTGAGCATGGAGTGGGTTTCACAGTTAAAAACACTCTGCTTGCAATGAGTGAACCACCCACAGTGGGCTCAGAGAGACTTCTTACCCTTCACTTGTCAACAAGCGCGGGCCCAGTTAATCTCAAGTGCATCGATGTCCCGACACTCACCTCCACCCCAGATGTCAAGGATCAATTCTGTGAGACACTTGACGCTGCCATCAGTAGAATTCCCAGCACCGAGGGACTGTATCTTCTCGGGGATTTCAACGCAAGCTTGGGTACTGACTACAGCTTGGCCAATGAGCATAGGGCACCAGGGGATTAGCAAGATGAACAAAAATGGACAGAGGTTTCTGGAGCTATGCTGTCACCATGGACTCTGTGTGACGAACAGCTACTTCCAGGTCAAGCTGTGCCACAAGGTGTCCTGGAGACGTCCGAGATCACGCCACTGGCACCAGCTAGACCTTATCATCACCAGACGTACCACCCTCAGCAGTATCCTCATCACACGCAGCTATCACAGCGCTGACTGTGACACTGACTACTCCCTGGTGTGTAACAAGGTCAGGCTTCAGCCAAGGAAGCTTCATCCATCCAAGAAGAAAGGTCGTTCTCGGATCAACACTAGCCGAACCACTGACCCAGAAAGGACCCAGGAGTTCCTCAACATCCTCGATCAGGCACTTTCAGTCAACACTCAAGGCCTCAGTGCAGTGTCAAAGTGCAATCATCTGCACGCCACCATCTATAACTCTGCACTCACTGTGTATGCGAAAAGAGATGGGAGGAATGCTGACTGGTTTGAGGCTTATTGGACTGAAATGGAGTCAGTTACTGCAACTAAGAAGAGAGCCCTCATGAACTACAAACAAGTCCCCAGCAAACAAACTCTAGATGCTCTCAGAGCTGCCAGAAACAAGTCTCTGCAGACTGCTCGGCACTGCACCAATCAATACTGGTTAAAACTCTGCAACAGCAAACAATCTGCCGCTGAATCTGGGGGATGCTAGAGGGACATATGAAGGAATTCAACACACCAAGGTTCCTTAGACAGCACCTTCCATACCCGCAACCTCTACCAACTATAAGGACAAGGCAGAAAATTCATGGGAACACCACCACCTGCAAGTTCCCCTGCAAGCCACACACTATCGTGACTTGGAACTATATCGCCTTTCCTTCACTGTTGCTGGGTCAAAATCCTGGAACTCCGTTCCTAACAGCACTGTGGGTGTACCTACCTCACACAGACTGCAGCGGTTCAAGAAGGCAGCTCACCATCACATTCTCAAGGGAAATGAGGGATGGGCAATAAATGCTGGCTTAGCCAGTGATGACCACATCACATGAATGAATAAAAAAAAAATTATGAAAGCAACGGGCCCAGCAGTAACTAAATCAGCACCTTTGAAGTCAAAGACAGGGACGATCATCACTGAACCTAACAAGCAGATGGAAAGGTGAGTGGAGCATTACCTTGAACTCTACATAACGGAGAACATTGTCATTGAAGTAGCTCTCAGCACCATTCCAGACTTCCCTGTCATGGAGGAGTTGGACAGTGACCCCACCATAGTAGAGCTCAACAAGGCCATTGACCGTCTTGCCAGTGGTAAAGCCCTGGGAAATGATGGTACTCCACCTGGAATCATCAAAAGTGGAAAAGCAGCTCTGCTGCAGCATCTCCATGAACTTCTGTGTCTCTGTTGGAAGGGGAGATCTGCGCCTCTAAACATGCGTGATGCAAAAATTGTCACCTTGTACAACAATAAGGGGGAATCGCAGTGACTGCAGCAATTACCGAGGCATCTGCTTGCTAAGTATTGTGGGGAAGGTCTTTGCTCGCATTGCTCTGACCAGATTGCAGACCCTGACATCACACATCTATCCTGAGTCTCAGTGCAGCTTCAGAGCTGGTAGATCGACAGTCGACATGATTTTCTCACTTCGGCAGTTACAGGAGAAGTACTGTGAACAGTACAGACCACTCTACATTGTCTTTATAGACATCACCAAGGCCTTCGATCTTGTTAGCAGAGACAGACTCTTCAAACTGCTGTGGAATCTAGGCTGCCCTCCTGAACTCTTGGGCGTCATCTCTTCTTTCCACGAGAACATGCACAGTTCCGTCAGTTACAATGGAGCAACATCAGACACTTTCACGATCAGCAGTGGGGTAAAACAGGGCTGTGTCTTGGTGTAAACTCTCTTCAGAACGTAGGAGGAGGCAGTTTCACCTGTTGAGCCTGATCTGTCATTCAATTTCATCCTTGCTGATCATCTACCTCAACACCACTTTCCCGCGCTCTCCCCATATCCCTTGATGTCATGAGTATCAAGATTTCTATCAATTTCTGTCCTGAACATGCTCAATGATTGAACTTTCACAAACCCCTGAGGTAGAGAATTCCAAAGATTCACCACCCTCTGAGTGAAGAAATTCCACCCTATCTCAGTTTTAAATGGCCTTTTAAATGAAACTTTAAGGAATACAAGCCCAGTTTCCTCATAAGACAATCCCACCATCCCAGGGATTAGTCTGGTGACCCTCCGTTGCACTCCCTCTGTGGCAAGTCTATCCTTCCTTAGATAAGGAAACCAAAACTGTGCACAATACTCCAGCACAATCTCACCAAGGCTCTATACAATTGCAGCAAGACATCTTTATTCCTGTACTCATGACCCCTCGTGTTAAGGCCAACATACCATTTGCCTTCCTAATTGATTGCTGCACCTGCACAAGAGCTTTTAGTGTCTCATGAACAAGGACACCCAGGTCCCTTTGGACATCAACACTTCCCAACCTCTCACCATTTAAGAAATATTCTGTCTTTCTGTTTATTCTACCAAAGTGGATAACTTCACACTTCTTCATATTATATTCCATCTGTCATTTCATTCACTTATCCTGTCCAAGTCCCCTGGAAGCCTCCTTGTAACCTCCTCACAGCTCACATCCTTTACAATTGGCATATTCTTCTCCATGCTGCTATTTTAAACTTTCAGTGACTCAGATGGGGGTGTCCACCTGCATACCAGAGCTGATGACAAGCTGTTCATCTTGGCAAGACTGCGCACCAAGACCAAAATGAGTCAGTTCTTGGTCTGTGAGTTGCTCTTTGCTGATGACGCTGTGCTGACATCCCATAATGAAGTTCATTAACAGCAGCTTGTATATCGGTTCTCCCTGGCCTGCAAGGAGTTTGGACTGACGATCAGCAGCAGGAAGATCAAAGTTATGGGCCAGGACTGGAGACTCCACCTTCCATCAACATCGACAGGCTCACTTTGGAGGTTGTCAACAGCTTCACATACCTTGGATCAACAATCACCAGCAATCTGTCCCTTGATACTGAAATCAGCACCAGGATTGTCAATGCTGCAGCTGTCATGTCAAAGTTGAGAAGACGAGTGTGAACCGACAGCAAACTGATCGAAAATACAAAACTCCGCGTGTAACAGGCTTGTGTTCTCAGCACCCTCCTTTATAGTAGAGAAGCATCAACAACTTATGCAAGCCAAGAAAAGCAGCTGAACAGCTTCCACCTCCACTGTCTCAGATGGATATTGGGCATCTCCTGGCAGGACAGAGTGCCGAATGCAGAAGTACACCAGCGTGCAGGGACCCGCAGCATGTTTGCCCTCTTGAGTCAGCGGTGACTCTGTTGACTGAGTCATGTGTGCTGAATGGATGACGGTCGCTTTGCCAAAGACACGCTCTATGGTGAGCTTGCTATCAGCACGAGACCAACAGGTCACCCACATCTGTGAGACAAGGACATCTGCAAAGCGAGATCTCAAGCTGACTGGGATTGGAGTCAATGCATGGGAAGTCCTTCCTGCTGACTGGAATTCCTGGAGAAAGGCATTCAGGAAGACCATGGGAAAAGCAGAGGACAAAAGAAATGACCAGATGGTGGGAAAGAGAGCTCAGAGGAAGGAAAAATTATCAGTCGACCTCGGGCCAATGATATTCATCTTTACCAGCTGCGGAAGGGATCGTCACTCACGAGTCATCCTCTACAGCCACAACAAACGATGTTTCACACAGAAGTGACGTACACCCCGGGTGTAGCCCATCGTCTTCCGAGACAGACGGTTGCCTATTACAATTACAACTACAGCAACAACTACAAGAGCGAGTCAGAGGCTGGGAACACTGCCGTGACGAACTCAGCTCTTGACTCGCCAAAGCCTGCCCACTATCTACAAGGCCTTCCTCTGATTTCAATTGCACGCACATTCGTGATCTGGCTCTGCAGCTTAGTTGGTTAAAGCACCTGTCTAGTAAACAGGAGATCCTGAGTTCAACTCCCAGCAGAGCCTTATTTCACATTTGCAACATGCTTGAAAAGTTTCATTATCAACACTGACATCTGTGTGTTGTGAACTTTAATTCAAAATACTTGATGAATTTCAATCACATAAAAAAACAGCCTTTGTGAAGGATATGAGTTTGGAATGGCTGTTTCTCCTTGCACAGAATTTCAGTGCTAATACATCAAAGGTAACTTCTTTGACAGAAATTTGTTCACAGTTCAATTCAACCTGGAAAACAGCTTGATATTAATCTCACTGAAGGAGAGTGTTTGTGTCATTATGTGTTGCTTTTTACCGAGACTGGGACATGAGGCAAGTGGGAGGGTTTATCTGAGGTTTGGAATATTTGTCAGTCAGGAACAAGAAAAATCAAAGGAACCAAATAAGAAAACCTAAGTCTCATGTGGTTACCGAGAAACGGTGAGAAAATATTAAACTTTGTTGTATTTAATACAACTGTGTGAACTTTGATCTTTGCGGCCTTTTATAAACAGTATTTGAAGGGTCTCAGTAAAAATGTTCAGTGTTGATGAGAGTGGGGTCTGGGTGAGCAGCTGCTTCATGTGACAGGGTCAGGACTGGATGCAGGAAGTTCTCTGACAGTCTCTCTCTGATGGGTTGAGTTGATTTTCAACTGGCAGCTGTTGCTGTTTTGATAATTCAAGTTCCCTCCACCGATTTTTTTGGACAGACAGTGCAGTATGAGGATGTTAAGGGTTAATGCTGAAAACAGTGGGATTAACCCCTCCCACAATTAGAGTGATGATGTAACAGTCACATGAGATGAGGTTTGGGAGGAGAGAGCAGCACCAAGGATGCTAGTTTCGGAGGCTTGATGAGTGTGTATATAGTATTGTGTAAATTAGAAAAGAGCTCTTAGTTCTTTCAGCAGGAAATGTGTCCAGAAAATATCACGAAACTCACAATTTCATTATTCAGGAGTTGGAACACAGGGATATTAACTCCAAGTGACAGTAGTGGTTTCATTTAACAAAAGAAAAGGAGAGAATAATATTGCTCATTGATTGAAATCCCCCAGTGAGGAGACAGTTAAGCAGGTGATCTGTTGGGGCATCCTTCGATCCAAGGTTTCGGCAGCATTTAATCTCCCTTTTTGGTGAAATTCTCTGTTTTTTGCATCTTTTTTAATCCAGCTTTTATGGACCAGTGAAAAAACTGAAAAAAGTGAACAGATCCATCCTTTCTTTTCTTCCTTCTTCCCATCAGTTTCTCTTTTCTGTCCCAATTTAATCTGCTGTTTTATCCATTCCAATCACAATTCAACATTCCAATCTAATCTATTTGTTATTCCACAGTGTCTCTCCATGTGTTTTATTCTGTTGTATTCTCTCACAGTCTGTTTGATGATCAATTTTACATCTCACTCTCTGTTCTGGTGAAGATCAGAAGCAGTGTTATCTGTTTGCAACACCCGACAAGTCGGCCTGAGGCTGTGTCTCATCGATAATGTGGAGTTAGGAACATAGGAATATAGGAGCAGGAGTCGGCCATTCAGCACATCGAGCCTGCCCCTCCATTCAATATGATCATGGCTGATCATCCACTTCAATGCCCTTTGCCCCACACTTTCCTCATATTCCCTTATGTCACTTGTATTTAGAAATCTGTCAATCTCTGCTTTAAACATACTCAATGACTGAGCTTCCACAGCCCTCTGGGGTACAGAATTCCAAAGATTCACAACCCTCTGAGTAACAACATTTCTCCTCAAAACTGTCCGAAATGGCATGCCACTTATTTTGAAATTGCGTCCCCTGGTTCTCGACTCCCCAACCAGGGGAAACATCTTAGCTGCATCTCCCCTGACTGTCCTTTAAATATTTTGTAGGTTTCAATGAGATCACCTCTCATTCTTCAAAACTCCAGAGAATACAGCCCCAGTTTCCCCAATCACTCTTCATAGGACAGTCCCACCATCCCAGGAACAAGTCTGATGAACCTTCTTTGCACTCTATCTATGGCAATAATATCCTTCCGAAGGCAAAGGGAACCAAAACTGCACACAGTACTCCAAGTGCAGTCTCACCAAGGTTCTATGCAATTGAAGCAAGAATTCACTACTCCTGTACTCAAATCCTCTTGTGATAAAGGCTAACATACTATTAGCCTTCCTAATTGCTTGCTGCACCTGAATGTTAGCTGTCAGTGACTTATTGCCATGGATACCAGGTCACCCTAATACTCTGTACCTCAGTTAATAAAGGAAATGATTCCATTTACCTGCTGAACCAGCTTATTGACCTGCACTGCTACTTCAGGGATCTGTGGACATTCACTCCAACGTCCCTCACTTCCTCTACACCGTTCAGTGTTCTCCCATTAATTGTGTATTCCTTTGCCTTTTTTGACGCCTGCTCTCGCTGTTCCCTGCTCTCCGAGTGAACTCTTGCTCCCTCTCTCTCCTGGGCTCTTTATGCTCCACTCTGCTCTCACTGTTTCCCGCTCTCTTAATGTATCAATATTTGTTTGTCTTGTGTTTAATTTAAAATATGGATGAACTGTATTTTACAGTTGTAGGTTTTATTTGGTAATCCTGTGAAAGTTGTGGATTGGTATTCAATATTAAGCTCTGTGAAAACGATTGTGAATGAAAATATAACTTTCAATCTTATACATGGGCTGGTCTGCTAGCTCCAAGTCCTTCATTTTGTAGTAATGGAATTGATACTGTATCTTTCAGTCTTAATCTCTGTGGGATTTTTGAACTGGTATGTAATGCATAACTTGGTCTAACGTTCTGATGTACATTATTGGGATTCATAGGATCATAGGATATAGGGGCATTAGGCCATTCAGCCCATCGAGCCTGCTCCAACATTCAAACAGATCGTGACTGATCATCTACCTCTACGCCATTTTTCCCTGCCATCTCCATATCCCTTGATCTTGTTAGTATTTAGAAATCTATCGATTTCTGTCTTGAATATGTTCAATGATTGAGCCTCCACAGCCCTTTGGGATAAAGAATTCCACAGATTTCTCACCCTCTGAGTAAAGAAATTCCTGCTCATCTCAGTCTGCCCTTATTCTGAGACTGTGTCCCCTTGTTCTACACTCACTAGACAGAGGAAACATCCTATCCATATCTACCCTGTGACACCCTGTAAGAACTTCGTCTGTTTCAATGAGATCACCTCTCATTCTTCAAAACTCTAGAGAATTTAGGCCCAGTTTCTGCAGTCTCTCATCATAAGACAATCCCATCATCCCAGGGGATGAGACCAGTGAATCTCTGTTGCACTCCCTCTGTGACAAGTCTATCCTTCCTTCGATAAGGAAACCGAAATTGTACAGAATACTCCAGGTGCGGTCTCATCTAGACTTCATACATCTTTACTCATGTACTCAAATACGCCTTCAATGAAGCCAACATACCATTTGCCTTCCTAATTGCTTGCTGCACCTGCAGACTAGCTTTTTGTGTCTCATGAACAAGGACACCCAGGTGCCTTTGGACATCGACACTTCCCAGCCTCTCACCATTTAAGAAATACTCTGTCTTTCTGTTTATTCGACCAAAGTGGAGAACTTCACACTTATTCACATTATATTCCATCTGCCATGTACTTGCCCATTCATTTAACCTGTCCAAATCCCCTTGAAGCCTCCTTGCATTCATTCTGTACCTTTCAATTCTGTAAATTTTGTCTGTTCTATTTCAGATTTTATATTTAAAATGTGACCATGGTGACAGAGTTTATTTAGATCTGATAGTGAGTTTGTTTTTGGACTGTGATTGATGTATCAACCTGTCAGCTGTACTGAATTGGAGTGAAATAGAAACAACTTCTGTCTCTCCTGCTGTTGTTTGACTGTTGGATTGAAAATGTGTCTCTCGACTTTGGGATCAGTGTCTGTCTGACTACTTCTTTTGTTTGTTCCAGTGGAACTGATGAGCTGGCAGTATCTCTGTGCTTTGGGAGTGATCCTGTACCGACTGTGTGTTGGAACGAGATCACTGCACTTTTCCTTGTGTCCAAGAATCACCACATCTATTCAGGTTCCGTCATGTATTTTCCTGCAGGAATGAAAGAACTGGTGAGGTAGAAGATACAAAAGCGATCAATGTAATCGTCCCAATAATAATCATTATGAACAATCACAGAATGAAAACCAAGAACACAAACGGTGTCAGTGTCTGCCTCCACTGCAGTACTGCAGTATTCAGCTTCTGTTTACCAGGTGTTTGCAGTGGTTTTACAACAAGTTTGTGACATTCAGAAACAACACAAGCCCTGCACTGCTCAATGACTGGGACTGTCCGATAGAGCAGTGACCTTTACACAGTCACATTTCCATTTCAACGGAAAACAAGCAGCCACTATTTAAAATGTGCCTTTCACACTTCTCAACTGGTGTCTGCAATAAATGCTCTTTGTCTAACTGTCCACATCGTTATTTTGCGGCTATTTGTCCCCCACTGTTCACAATCCAACAAACAGTGAGAGACTGGAACTAAAGCAGGAAAATTCCCTCTCCTTTGGGTGGTGAAATTGTCAGTGATTTTCAATAGTGATTTCTTCCCATTGTGTCTCCCTGAGCCTGAACAGACACTGTCCGAGAATGAACTCTCCCTTCCCGTGTTCCCGGCTCACTCCATGTTCCGGGAGCAGCTCCTGCTCCACAGTGTCGGTTACAAACACTCCCCGACTCCCCCTCAACTTCCCAACACTCAATGCTAATCTCTGAGCACATCTGCGGACACGCTCCCAAAGCAGTGGCTGCTGGAAGCAGATGCTGTTTGTTCCCTTTCCCCGGGCCCGGGAAGTCTCCATTAGCAGCTGATTTAAAGCATCTTCCCCTGATTGAGTGAATGGCCTCACAGACTGGGTTGGGGAAAGGCTGCGCATGCGCTCCACTCCACATTGTGAAGTCTCACTGGGGGCGGGGCTGCATCGCGCGTGCGCAGATCCCTGCAGCAATTCAGCATTCAAACATCAATGGGAACTTTCCCCATTTCACCCTCATCAAAGTCCCAAAGAAAGTGAAGAGGGGCTTGGACTGGAGGGAGGGAGGGGCGGGGTAGGGGGAACCTAGAACCCAGAAAGCTGCCCACTTGCCCCATTTAGATGCTCAATTTGTGGTCATTCCCTGCAGGGGGTTTGTTATTATTGAGCCCCTCCTGGTAAAACAATCCGATAGAAAGAGGGGAGAAAGGAGGGAGCCGGTGTGTTTGCTGGGGCCTTGCAGAATTCATTTCAGCAGCAAAAGTCCCGGGTTATATTAACCCGAGTGAAACACGCTGTCAGTGAGAGGAAAACCGAACGGCCCTTTTCATCTTTTCATTGGAAACAAAGTAGAGCCGGAAGTGCGGCGAGCAGAGCAGACACACAAGCTCAATGACAGGAGAGCTCGGCCGTCCCAGAGTTTCAGCTCCCGGCTCTTCCATTTCCTCATCCACACTGTCTTTACTGTGGATGTTCAGGGGTTCCTTGTCGGATCTGAGGACTGTATCCATTAAACATTCTGAGTCAGGAGATCCACACACTCTCTGTTATCAAGATTTATGGGCAGGAATGTTTCAAAACTTTGTCTATTAAATTATTGTATTATTCACAGAACTAATGAGGCAATTGGTTCATTATTCAGGCCTTGAAGTTGGTTTGGGGAGACCGAAAACTGAGAGGTTCAGCACCTTTCCACTTCTTCACTAATATAACTGATTTTTTGATGAAGTAACAGAAAAGGTTGATGAAGGGAAAGCAATGGATGTTGTCTATATGGATTTTAAGAAAGCGTTTGACAGACTACCGCAGAAAAGGCTGGGTCACAAAACTGAGGTTCCAGGAATAGGAGGGTCAGTATCTGCTTGGGTTAAAAAATGGATGAAATATCAAGAAAAGCGAGTTGTGGTATTTGGTTGTTTTTCAGAATGGAAGATGGTGAACAGTGATGTCCACAAGGGTCAGTGTCAGGACCACCATATATAGAAATGACATGAATATTGGAATCACAGAATCACAGAATTGTTACTGCCCAGAAAGAGGCCATTTGGCCCATCGTGTCTGCACTGACTCTCCAAATGAGCAATTCACCTCATGTCACTTCCCCGTCTTCTCCCCATAATCCTGCACATTCTTCCTTTTCAGATAACAGTCTAATTCCCCTTTGAATGCTTCAATTGAACCTGCCTCCATCACATTTTCAGGCAGTTCATACTTTAACCACTCGCTGTGTGAAAAAGTTTTTCCTCATGTCGCATTTGCTTCTTTTACCAATGACTTTAAATCTGTGCCCTCTCATTCTCGATCCTATCACAAGTGGGAACAGTTTCTCCCTATCCACTCTGTCCACACCCCTCATCATTTTGAATACCACTATGAAATCTCCTCTTAGCCTTCTTTTCTCCAAGGAAAACAGTCCTAACTTCTCCAATCTATCTTCATAACTGAAGTTCCTCATCCCTGGAACCATTCCCATGAATCTTTTCCATAATCTCTGCAATGCCTTCACATCTTTCCTGAAGTGTGGCACCCAGAACTGGACGCAGTACTTCAGCTAAGGCTAGTGTCTTATACAAGTTCAACATGACCTCCTTGTTCTTGTACTCTATGCCTCTATCACTAAAGCCGAGGATACTGTATGCTTTATTAACCACTCTCTCAACCAATGACATATAACCCCAGTCCCACTGCTCCTGCACCCCCTTTAGAATTGTACCCTTTATTCTATATTGTCACTCCATGTTCTTCCTACCAAAATGAATCAATTCACATTTCTCTGCATTGAACTTCACCTGTCATCTGTCCTCCCATTCCACCAACTTGTCTATGCCCTTTTGAAGTTCTACACTATCATCCTTACAGTTCACAATGCTTCCAATTTTCGTGTCATCCATAAGCTTTGAAATTCTGCCCTGTACACCAAGGTCTAGGTCATTAATATATATCAGGAAAGGCAAAGGTCCCAACACTGACTCCTGGGGAACTCCACTACAAACATTCCTCTAGCCCGAAGAACATCCATTGATCACTACTCTTTGTTTCCTGTCAATCAGCCAATTCCATATCCATGTTACTACTGTCCCTTTTATTCCATGAGTTATAACTTTGCTCACAAGTCTGTTGTGTTGCATTGTATCAAACTCCTTTTGAAAGTCAATAAAAGCAAAATACTGCAGATGCTAGAAATCTGAAATATAAACAAAAAGTGCTGGAAGTACTCAGCAGGTCTGGCAGCATCTGTGGAGAGAGAAACAGAGTTAATGTTTCAGTTCAGTGACCATTCAGATGCTGCCAGACCTTTTGAAAGTCCATGTACACCACAACAACAGCATTGCCCTCATCATCCCTCTCTGTTACCTCATCAAAAAACTCCAGCAGGGCAGTTAAACATGATTTTCCCTGAAGAAATCCATGCTGTCTTTCCAGAATTAACCACATTTGTCCATGGGACTGTTAATTTTGTCCCGAATTATTCTTTCGCGAAGTTTTCCCAAAACCGAAATTGAAATGACTGGGGAGTGAGACGAGGTGAGTTGATTTAGCAGAGAGCCAACATGGGATCGTCAGGCCGAATGGCCTCCTTCTGTGCTTTAGCCATTCTATGATTGTATGATTCTAGTGACAACTGTTGGTGGAGAGGCAGTGATGCAGGAATGGGTTGACAGAAAGGGGAAAGTCTGGGCTGGTGTGTGTTTGCAGCATTTGCAGCTTGTGTTCGGGTTTGTGAATGAAGGTGATTTGGAAGCTGTGTTCCAAATTGAAGTGCTTATTGGAAGCAAGAAGTTGATGTCAATGAAGAATAAAACATGTAAGATGAAGCGTGGTGTGATTGTGGATAGCAGTAAATATTGTGTTGGTGAATTATTTGTGTTAATAAACTTCCACTGCACCCTCTGCTGCAGGCTGCTGTTTATATCCAGCTGTGTATTAGTGCTGTGTGTTAACTAGATAAATGTTTGTTTCAACACTGTTTATAAAGCAATAGCATTGCACTCAAACAGTCCCAGACATAGCAACACACGTACAAAAGCAAAATACTGCAGATGCTGGAAATCTGAAACATAAACAGAAAATGCTTGAAATAGTCAGCAGGTCTGGCAGCATCTGTGGAGAGAGAAACAAAGTTAATGTGAGCTAAGGAAACAGACCTGAACTGTTAACTGTTTCTCTCTGCACAGATGCTGCCAGACGTACTGAACATTTCCAGCATTTTCTGTTTTTATTACAGCAACACCTTTGATCAGCAGTAGCGGTGATAGTGCGAGCCAGGGGGCAGCCGGGAAGGTACGTTTCACTATAAAGTACTTGCCTGGCAATTCGGCGGACGCGGACACGGGGACTGCTGGGTAAGTGAACTTATATATTCGGGCAGTGGCTAAACCCGAAACACTACATGTGTCGTGTCTCCCACCCATCCTCCTCCTCCAACCAAAAAAAAGGACTCTTGTATGGAGGGTTTGGTAAGGTAAGGTTTTCCTTTATATTTTTTTATTCTCTGTTGTCAATTTCGAGCAGAGGGGATGGAAGCTAGGGCAGTTGCATGCTCCTCTTGCAGGATGTGGGAGGTAAGGGTCACCACTTGTGTCCCTGCTGACTTCACCTGTGAGAAGTGCACCCAACTCCAGCTCCTCACAGACCGCGTTAGGGAACTGGAGCTGGAGCTGGATGAACTTCGGATCATGCGGGAGGCAGAGGGGATGATAGAGAGCTGTTATAGGGAAGTACTGACACCTAAGTCACAGGATCAAGGTAGCTGGGTGACCGTCAGGGGAGGGAAAGGGAATTGGCGCACAGTGCAGGGATCCCCTGTTGTTGGCGGGGGGGGGGGGGGGGACCTACCAGGGGAAAGCCACAGAGGCCAGGTCTCTGGCACTGAGCCTGGCTCTGCGGCTCAGAAGGGAAGGGTTGAGAATAGGAGAGCGATAGTGATAGGAGATTCAATGGTTAGAGGAACAGACAGGAGATTCTGTGGTCGCGAACGAGAATCCCGGATGGTGATTGCCTCCCGGGTGCCAGGGTTAGGGATATCTCGGATCGAGTCTACAGGATTCTTAAGGGGGAGGGGGAGCAGCCAGACGTCGTGGTACATATCGGTACCAATGACATAGCTCAGAAAAGGGATGAGGACCTGAAAAGCAAATATAGGAGTTCGGTTGGAAGCTAAAAGGCAGGACGAGCAGAGTAGTAATCTCAGGATTGATACCGGTGCCACGTGCTAGTGAGGCTAGAAACAGAGAGCGAGTGCAGCTGAACACGTGGCTACAGAGCTGGTGTAGGAGGGAGGGCTTCAGTTATGTGGATCATTGGGATACCTTCTGGGGAAGGTGGAACCTGTACAAGAAGGACGGGTTGCATCTGAACTGGAGGGGCAGCAATATCCTGGGCGGGAGGTTTGCTAGAGCTCTTCGGGAGGGTTTAAACTAGTTTGGCAGGGGGATGGGAACCGGAGCTATGGATAAGTGGATGGGGTAGCTGTTGATCAGGCAGATACTGAGTGCAGCGAGTCTGTGAGGAAGGTTAGACAGTTGACAGGGCAAAGTTTCAGCCAGTATGATGGGTTGAAGTGTGTCTATTTTAGTGCAAGAAGTGTCAGGAATAAGGGTGATGAACGTAGAGCATGGATCAGTACTTCGAGCTACGATGTTGTGGCCATTACGGACACTTGGAGATCACAAGGGCAGGAATGGATGTTGGATGTTCCGGGGTTCAGATGTTTCAAAAGGAATAGGGAGGGAGGTAAAAGAGGTGGGGGAGTGACATTGTTAATCAGGGAAAGTATCACAGCTGCAGAAAGGGAGGTCATCGAGGAGGGTTTGTCCACTGAGTCATTATGGGTGGAAATCAGAAACAGGAAAGGAGCAGTCACTTTATTGGGAGTTTTCTATAGACCCCCCAATAGCAACAGAGACACGGAGGAACAGATTGGGAGGCAGATTTTGGAAAGGTGCAGAAGTAACAGGGTTGTTGTCATGGGTGACTTCAACTTCCCTAATATTGATTGGAACCTCCTTAGTGCAAATAGTTTGGATGGAGCAGTTTTTGTCAGGTATGTCCAGGAAGGTTTCCTGACTCAATATGTAGATAAGCCGACTAGAGGGGAGGCTATGTTGGATTTGGTGCTTGGCAACGAACCAGGCCAGGTGGCAGATCTCTCGGCGGGAGAACATTTCGGTGATAGTGATCACAACTCCCTGACCTTTACTATCGTCATGGAGAGGGACAGGAGCAGACGGGATGGGAAAATATTTAATTGGGGGAGGGGGAATTACAATGCTATTAGGCAGGAACTGGGGTGCATAAATTGGGAACAGATGTTCTCAGGGAAATGCATGACAGAAATGTGGAGTTTGTTCAGGGAGCACTTGCTGCGACTGCTGGATAGGTTTGTCCTGATGAGTCAAGGAAGGGATGGCAGGGTGAAGGAACCTTGGATGACAAGAAATGTGGAACAGCTAGTCAAGAGGAAGAAGGAAGCTTACTTAAGGTTGAGGAAGCAAGGATCAGACAGGGCTCTAGAGGGTTACAAGGTAGCCAGGAAGGAACTGAAGAATGGACTTAGGAGAGCTAGAAGGGGACATGAAAAAGTCTTGGCGGGTAGGATTAAGGAAAATCCCAATGCGTTCGACAATTATGTGAGGAACAAGAGGATGGCCAGAGTGAGGGTAGGGCCGATCAGGGATAGTGGAGGGAACTTGTGCCTGGAGTCGGAGGAGGTAGGGGAGGTCCTAAATGAATACTTTGCTTCAGTATTCACTAGTGAGAGGGACCTGGTCGTTTGTGAGGACAGCGTGAAACAGGCTGATATGCTCGAACAGTTTGATGTTAAGAGGGAGGATGTGCTGGAAATTTTGAAAGACATGAGGGCAGATAAGTCCCTGGGGCCAGACGGGATATACCCAAGGATATTAAGGGAAGCAAGGGAAGAGATTGCCGCGCCTTTGGCGATGATCTTTGCGTCCTCACTGTCCACTGGAGTAGTACCAGATGATTGGAGCGTGGCAAATGTTATTCCCTTGTTCAAGAAAGGGAATAGGGATAACCCTGGGAATTACAGACCAGTCAGTCTTATGTCGGTAGTGGGCAAATTATTGGAGAGGATTCTGAGAGACAGGATTTATGATTAGTTGGAAAAGCATAGTTTGATTAGAGACAGTCAGCATGGCTTTGTGAGGGGCAGGTCATGCCTCACAAGCCTCACTGAATTCTTTGAAGATGTGACAAAACACATTGATGAAGGAAGAGCAGTGGATGTGGTGTATATGGATTTCAGCAAGGCGTTTAATAAGGTTCCCCATGGTAGGCTCGTTCAGAAAGTAAGGAGGCATGGGATACAGGGAAAGTTGGCTGTCTGGATACAGAATTGGCTGGCCCATAGAAGACAGAGGGTGGTAGTAGATGGAAAGTATTCAGCCTGGAGCTCGGTGACCAGTGGTGTTCCGCAGGGATCTGTTCTGGGACCTCTGCTCTTTGTGATTTTTATAAATGACTTGGATGAGGAAGTGGAAGTCTAGGTTAGCAAGTTTGCCGATGACACGAAGGTTGCTGGAGTTGTGGATAGTGTGGAAGGCTGTTGTAGGTTGCAACGGGACATTGACACGATGCAGAGCTGGGCTGAGAAGTGGCAGATGGAGTTCAACCGAGAAAAGTGTGAAGTGATTCATTTTGGAAGGTCGAATTTGAATGCAGAATACAGGCTAAAAGACAGGATTCTTGGTAGTGTGGAGGAACAGAGGGATCTTGGGGCCCATGTCCATAGATCGCTCAAAGCTGCCACCCAAATTGATAGGGTTGTTAAGAAGCCGTATGGTGTGTTGGCTTTCATTAAAAGGGGGGTTGAGTTTAAGAGCTGCGAGGTTTTGCTGCAGCTCTATAAAGCCTTGGTTAGACCTGACTTGGAATATTGTGTTCAGTTCTGGTCGTCTCATTATAGGAAGGATGTGGAAGCTTTAGAGAGGGTGCAGAGGAGATTTATCAGGATGCTGCCTGGACTGGAGGGCATGTCCTACGAAGAAAGATTGAGGGAGCTGGGGCTTTTCCCATTGGAACGAAGAAGGATGAGAGGTGACTTGATAGAGGGTTACAAGATGATGAGAGGCACAGATAGAGTGGATAGCCAGAGACTTTTTCCCAGGGTGGAAAGGGCTATCACCAGGGGGCATAATTTTAAGGTGATAGAGGAAGGTTTCGGGGAGATGTCAGAGGTAGGTTCTTTACACAGAGAGTGGTGGGTGCGTGGAATGCACTGCCAGTGGTGGTAGTAGAAGCAGATACATTAGGGACATTTAAGCGTCTCTTGGATAGGTATATGGATGATAGTAGAATGAAGGGTATGCAGGTATTTTTGATCTGAGAGTAGGTTTAAGGTCCGGCACAACATTGTGGGCCGAAGGGCCTGTACTGTGCAGTACTGTTCTATGTTCTATTTTCTATAACAGAGGTGATGGGAGGCTCAGCCTGGCTACTCAATGTTACAAGGACGCTGAGTAACACCATCGACAACGGGACAGAGAGAAAAACACACAGAAAACTAATAGACTGTGAGGAAGCAAAAGTGAGGAACGGAGAGAGAGAGACAGACAACGAAACTGAGATGGAGAAACAAGGCATTTGTATGATTGTGTTCTCCCTGTTGTGTAACGGTATTTCCTGTTGTGTAAATATGTTTTCTGTTGTGTAAAGATGTACCCTGTTGTTGTGTAAAGGTTTTCCCTGTTATTGTTTTATTTTCTGTTACTGAGCGTCTCCTCACTGTGACCATTTGTCCAGCTTTTATTGTGGCCAACATCACCATCTGGTGAAGGCTCTGCAGGAAGGGGTTGACAAAGTGGGAGAGACTCGGCTGGTCCGTGTTTGCAGCTTGTGTTCGTGAGAGCACAAGTGATTTGTTACTGATTGATGTGTTCACGAGAAGCAAAAAGCTGATCGCAATCGAGCGCATCTTGTAATTATCGGGAAACACTTGATGTTTTGAAAGTGAACTGTTTGTGTTACTCCCAAACATAAATAGCAAAGGATGGTTTCGATCCATCGACCTCTGGGTTGTGGGCCCAGCACGCTTCCGCTGCGCCACTCTGCTAACTGTTGGTTTAAATTTTAGCTGCCCGTTAGTGAAATATGTTCATTTCCCCAATGTTTTTATCAAAATAGGATTGTGTCCGGATTTCTCAAGAATCCCGGACTCAGCAACACACGTGCTGACGGACTCACCCTCACTGCACAATGACACAAGGACACAGAGTAACAGCACCGACACTGAGGCAGGCAGAGAAAGACACACAGAAAACCAGGAAGATATTATCAGGACCCAGAAGGGAACAGACAGAGAAAGACACACAGAAAACCGGGTAGAGATTATCAGGACTCAGAAAGGAACAGACAGAGAAAGGTACTGAGCAAACCAGCAAGAGACAGCGAAAGACTGATGATTTATGTAATTGTGTTCTATGTTGTGTAAAGATGTTCCCTGTGTTATTTTAAAGATATTTCCTGCTGTGTAATATGTTCTCTGTTGTGTAACTATATTCGCTGTTGTGCAAAGATGTTCTCTGTTATTGTGTACAATGGTTCCCTGTTGGGTAAAGATCTTCTTAGTTGTGTAAATATGATCCATCTTGTGTAAAAGTGTTCCGGGTTGTTTAAATATGTTCCCTGCTCTGTAATGTAGAGCTGAGTCTGCACTAATAGAATTGCTACAGTATCTTCCAGTCTGATACTGTTTGAGGGCTGGAATGTGATCCAACGCACAGTCTATACAAATTAAATTGCTATTGTATCTTTTAGTTTCACAATACGGGGGAGTTTTAAACTGAAATCTCAGTTTGTATCTCAGGTTATACTATCTTTCAGATTCTCTCAATCTGATATCACACTTGAGATTTAGACTTAAGACAGGATGTACTGGCATTGGAGGAGTTCAAAAGAGATTCACTCAGTTGATTCCTGAGATGAAGGGGTTGACTTATCAAGAATGGCTAAACAGGTTATTCATTCGTGTTTAGAAGCATGAGGGGTGATCTTTTTGAAACGTACAAGATTCTGAGGGTGCTTAACAGGGTGAAGAAGGGTCTCTGACCTGAAACATTAACTCTGCTTCTCTCTTCACAGATGCTGCCAGACCTGCTGAGTATTTCCAACATTTCTTGTTTTTATTAACAGGGAAGATGCTGAGAAAATGTTTCCACTCGTGGGGGAATCTCAAACTAGGCGACATAGTTACAGAATAAGGGGACACTCATTTAAAACTGAGATGCAAAGGAATTTCTTCTCTCAGAGGGTAGTGAATGTCTGGAATTCTCTACCCCAGACAGTATTGGAGGCTAAATCACTGAAAGTATTTAAAGAGGATGTCAATAGATTTTTGAAATATTGGAGAGTTGAGGGCGATGAAGAGCTGGCATGAAAGATGAGTTGAGGTCTGGGGCAGATCAGCCATGATCTTACTGAATGGCGAGGCAGGCTTGAGGGGCCGAATGGCCTACTCCTGCTCCGATTTCTTCTGTTCTTATGTTATGTTATATCTAATGTATATGTCAGGAAGCACTATGGGAATTAATACTGAAACTTATAAACTCATAATGTGTGTAAATTTTGGGCTGATATTTAACTTGAATCTCAGAGTACATTATTGTGATTAATTCTGTAAGTTTGAAAAGGGAACTCTGTGCCATAATGAAAACAAGAAATGCTGGAAATACTCAGCAGGTCAGGCAACATCTGTACAGAGAGAAGCAAAGTTAACGTTTCAGGTCAGTGACCTTTCAGATTCTGTCAGACCTTTTGAAAGTCCATGTACACCACATCAACAGCATTGCCCTCATCAACCCTCTCTGTTACCTCATCAAAAAATTCCCGCAGGACAGTTAAACATGATTTTCCCTTAAGAAATCCATGCTGGCTTTCTTGAATTAACCCACATTTGTCCACGGGACTATTAATTTTGTCCCAAATTATTAGTTCGAGAAGTTTTCCCACCTCCAAAATTGAACTGACTGGGGAGTGAAATGAGGTGAGTTGCTCTAACAGAGAGCCAGCACGGGTTCGACAGGCTGAATGGCCTCCTTCTGTGCTGTAGCCATTCTATGATTGTATGATTCTAACAACAACTGTTGGTGGAGAGGCAGTGATGCAGGAATGGGTTGACAGAAAGGGGAAAGTCTGGGCTGGTGTGTGTTCGGGTTTGTGAATAAAGGTGATTTGGAAGCTGTGTTCCAAATTGAAGTGTTTACTGGAAGGAAGAAGTTGATGTAAATAAAGAGTAAAATGTGTTAAGATGAAGCGTGGTGTGATTGGGGATAGCAGTAAATATAGTGTTGGTGAATTATTTGTGTTAATAAACTTCCACTGCGCCCTCTGCTGCAGGCTGCTGTTTCTATCCAGCTGTGTATTAGTGCTGTGTGTTAGCGATATAAATGTTTGTTTCAACGCTGTTTATAAAGCAAAAGCACTGCACTCAAACAGTCCCAGACATAGCAACACACATACAAAAGCAAAATACTGCAGATGCTGGAAATCTGAAACATAAACAGAAAATGCTTGAAATAGTCAGCAGGTCTGGCAGCATCTGTGGAGAGAGAACAAAGTTAATGTGAGCTAACGAAACAGACATGAACTGTTCACTGTTTCTCTCTGCACAGATGCTGCCAGACCTACTGAGCATTTCCAGCATTTTCTGTTTTTATTACAGCAAAACAGGTGTTGGGAGGCTCAGCCTGGCTACACAATGTTACAAGGACGCTGAGTAACACCATCGACAACGGGACAGAGAGAAAAACACACAGAAAACCTATAGACTGTGAGGAAGCAAAAGTGAGGGACAGAGAGACAACGAGACTGAGATGGAGAAACAAGGCATTTGTATGATTGTATTCTCCCTGTTGTCTAAAGGTATTTCGTGGTGTGTAAATATGTTTTCTGTTGTGTAAAGATGTACCCTGTTGTTGTGTAAAGGTTTCCCCTGTTATTGTTTTATTTTCTGTTACTGACCGTCTCCTCACTGTGACCATTTGTCCTGGTTTTATTGTGGCCAACATCACCATCTGGTGGTGGAGAGGAGGCTCTGCAGGAAGGGGTTGACAAAGTGGGAGAGACTCGGCTGGTCCGTGTTTGCAGCTTGTGTTCGTGTGAGCAAAAGTGATTTGTTACTGATTGATGTCTTCACTGGAAAGAAGAAGCTGATTGCAATAGAGTGCCTTTGGAAGCATCTTGTTATTATGGGTAAATACTTGATGTTTTGAAAGTGAACTGTTTGTGTTATTTCCCCAATGTTTTTATAAAAATAGGATTGCAGTCGTATTTCTCAAGAATACCGGACTCAGCAACACACGCGCTGACGGACTCACCCTCACTGCGCAATAACACAAGGACACGGAGTAACAGCACCAACAATGGGGCAGGCAGAGAAAGACACACACAAAACCAGGAAGAGATTATCAGGACTCAGAAAGGAACAGACAGAGAAAGGTACTGAGCAAACCAGCTGATCGCAATCGAGCGCATCTTGTAATTATAGGGAAACACTTGATGTTTTGAAAGTGAACTGCTTGTATTATTACCGAACATAAATAGCAGAGAATGGTTTCGATCCATCGACCTCTGGGTTATGGGCCCAGCACGCTTCCGCTGCGCCACTCTGCTAACTGTTTGTTTAAATTTTTGCTGCCCGTTAGTGAAATATGTTCATTTCCCCAATGTTTTTTATAAAAATAGGATTGTCGTCTGAATGCTCAAGAATCCTGGACTCAGCAACACACGTGCTGACGGACTCACCCTCACTGCACAATGACACAAGGACACTGAGTAACAGCACCGACAATGAGGCAGGCAGAGAAAGACACACAGAAAACCAGGAAGAGATTATCAGGACTCAGAAATGAACAGACAGAGAAAGGTACTGAGCAAACCAGCAAGAGACAGCGAGAGACTGATGAACACCACTTGGAGGGAGCACTGAGGGTGGCAAGGGCACAGAATGTAGTCTGGCTGGGGGATTTCAATGTCTATCACCATGGGTGGCTCGGTAGCACCACTACTGACCATGCTGGCCGAGTCCTAACGGAGATAGCTGCTCGATTGGGTCTGCAGTAGGTGGTGAGGGAACTAACAAGAGGGAAAAACATACTTGACCTCATCCTCACCAATCTGCCTGCCGCAGATGCATCTGTCCATGACAGTATTGGTAGGAGTGACCACTGCACAGTCCTTGTGGAGATGAAGTCCTGTCTTCACATTGAGGATACCCTCTATCGTGTTGTGTGCCACTACCACTGTGCTAAATGGGATAGATTTTGAACAGATCTAGCAATGTATAACTGGGCATCCATGAGGTGCTGTGGACCATTAGCAGCAGCAGAATTGCAGTCAACCACATTCTATAACCTCATGGCCCGGCATATTCCCCCACTCTAACATTACCAACAAGCTGGTGGATCAACCCTAATTCAATGAAGAGTGCAGGAGGGCATGCCAGGAGCAGCACCAGGCATACCTTGAAATGAGGCGTCAGCCTGATGAAGCTACAGCCCAGGACTACTTTCATGCCAAACAGCAGAAGCAGCATGTAATAGACAGGGCTAGGTGATCCCACAACCAACGGATCAGATCTACACCCTGCCACATCCAATGATGAATGGTGGTGGACAATTAAACAACCAACAGGAGGAGGTGGCTCCACAAATATCCCCAACCTCAATGATGGGGGAGCCCAGCACATCAGTGCAAAAGATAAGGATGAAGAATGTGAAACAATCTGCAGCCAGAAGTGCTGGGTTGATGATCCATCTCGGCCTCCTTCTGAAGTCCCCAGCATCACAGATGCCAGTCTTCAGCCAATTCGATTCACTCAACGTGATATCAAGAAACGACTGAAGGCACTGGATACAGCAAAGGCTACAGGCCCTGACAATATTCCGGCAATAGTACTGAAGACCTGTGCTCCAGAACTTGCCGCGCCCCTAGCCAAGCTGTTCCAGTACAGCTACAATACTGGCATCTACCCGGCAATGTGGAAAATTGCCCAGGTATGTCCTGTACACAAATAGCAGGACAAATCCAACCCAGCCAATTACTGCCTCATCAGTCTACTCTCAATCATCAGTATAGTGATGGAAGATGTCATCGACGGGGCACTTGCTTTGCAATAACCTGTTCAGTGACGCTCAGTTGGGTTCCGCCAGGGCCATTCAGCTCCTGACGTCATTACAGCCTTGGTTCAAACAAGGATAAAAGAGCTGAACTCAAGAGGTGCGGTGAGAGTGTCTGCCCTTGACATCAAGGTAGCATTTGACTGAGTATGGCATCAAGGAGCCAGAGCAAAACTGGAGTCAATGGGAATCAAGAGGAAAACTCTCCACTGGTTGGAATCGTACCTCGCACAAAGGAAAATGGTTGTGATTGTTGGAGGTCAATCATCTCAGCTCCAGGACATTACTGCTGGAGTTCCTCAGGGTAGTATCCTCGGCCCAACCTTCTTCACTACTTCATCAGTGACCTTCCTTCAATCATAAGGTCAGAAGTGGGGATGTTCACTGATGATTGCAAAATTTAGCACCATTCGCGACTCCTCAGATACTGAAGAGGTCCATGTAGAAATGCAGCAAGACCTGGACAATATCCAGGCTTGGGCTGATAAGTGGCAAGTAACATTCGCGCCACACAAGTGCCATGCAATGACCATCTCGAACAAAAGAGAATCTAACGATCTCCCATTGACATTCAACGGCATTACGATCGCTGAATCCCCCACTATCAACTTCCTGGGGGTTCCCATTGACCAGAAACTGAACTGGAGTAGCCTTATAAATAGTGTGACGACATGAGCTGGTCAGAGGATTGGAAGCATGCGGTGAGTAACTCACCTCCTGACTCCCCAAGCCTGTCCACCATTTACAAGGCACAAGTCTGGAGTGTGATGGAATACTATCCACTTGCCTGGATGGGTGCAGCTCCAACAACATTCAAGAAGCTCTACACCATCCAGGACAAAGCAACACGCTTGATTGGCACCACGTCCACAACATTCACTCCCTTCACCACTGACGTACAGTGGCAGCAGTGGGTACCATCTACAAGATGCACTGCAACAATGCACCAAGGCTACTCAGGAAGCACCTTCCAAACCTACATCCTATACTGCCTAGAAGGAGAAGGACAGCAGATGCATGGGAACACCACCACCTGAAAGTTCTCCTCCAAGCTACACATCATCCTGACTTGGAACGATATCGCCATTCCTTCACTGTCGCTGGGTTAAAATCCTGGAACTCCCTTCCTAATAGCACTGTGGGTGTACCTACCCCACATGGACTGCAGTGGTTCAAGAAGGAAGCTCACCACCACCTTCTCATGGGCAATTAGGGATGGACTATAAATGCTGGCCTGGCTGGCGACGTCCACATCCCATGAAACAAATAATTAAATACAATAACAGCTCATCTCAATTCCTAGTATTTCTAAATCCCACCAGTCCAACATCAGCTGAACAATTATTGCATGTTGTGATTGATGGTCTGGTCTGTAAACTGCACTGTATCACAGATTGCTGACATTTGCTAACTGGAAGTGAGAACTGCAAAATCGGGACAGTAGTTCACATAGTCTGTCAGTGTGAAAGAATCAGGCAATGTGAAGTAATAGAATTTGTCTGTAAATGTTACACTCATATTGCTTTATATTTTTATATTGAAAATAAAAGTAATCATTTCGTGAAAATAGTGACATGTTGTCCAAACTTTGGTAGCCAGTTGTTTTCGTCTTGCACTCAGCAGGGCAATCCACAAGAATACCAATTTAAGGGAAAACAACAACTTTCTTCTGTATGAGAAGAGAGTGCTGATTGGTTGGCAAGTGAACTCTGATTGGTCGAGGCATTGCCATTCAGAATGCACCAGTTTATGGTAACTGACAGATAACTGCCCAGCTTTGTTTGAAATTTAAACCAGGCAGCTTGACTCTGATTGGTCAAGGCATTGCCCTGTGGAATGAGCCAGTGAATGGCTGTCACTTATTTTGTTTAGCTGAAACTGGCACAATATGTGTGCATGTTCTTTCTGTCTGCAAAGAACAGGGCCCTGTGTATTAATATATGTAGCTTACAGTACACACCAATGCACCACACTGCGAGCCCTACTGATAGTCTTAAATCAGTTGTCAGTGTAATTCTTCGCACACTGAGAATTATTTAGCAAATGTTGTCCTATTGTGGAATCACATCTCATGTTGGATACTGTGTTATGAGTTTTGCAAGCACGGGTTGGTTGGGTACGGCCCATTGCGAACAGCGGAAGGGACATGTTATTTGATACAATCCGCCAGTTTTGGGATGTACGGTCTGGAAACCTAGCATCACACTGGTATTGAAATTCATATATCACGTTACTTATTTGTGTGATAGGCAGGACGTCTCTTTTGCTTGACAGCAGCATCCTGTTAGTGGCGAACACCACACTTGTTGCTCCTGCATAGTAACAGCAGGAAACAGCGAGCTTCACCTGTTACTCAAATACTGGGGATATATTACCCTTCCAGGGTAATTTGAGGGAGACTGGGCACTTTTCAGGGCTCAAAATGACGTCCTTCAGCCCATTTATAAGTTTGTGTGATATACAGATAGAAATGATCTGATCAGTGTAGCCATTGTAATGCAGGATGTCTTTGATTCGCCCTATTTCAGCATCAAACTTGCATGGTGAGCAAATGGCTCAGCCCCATTTATGAGGTTTTCGATAAGATTCCGTGGTTACGGAGGGAGGGAGGGAGGTGGTTACGGAGGGAGGGAGGTGGTTACGGAGGGTGGGAGGGAGGTGTTTACGGAGGGAGGAAGGAGGTTGGGACAGGTGAGAACACATCAGGATTTAGAAACAAGGATGAGTATTTTGAAATAAAAACAAGAAATGCTGGAACCACTCAGCAGGTCTGAGGATTTTGAGGTTGAGTTGTTGCTGGACCAGGAGCCAATGTCGGTCAGTGATTGGTTGCCGAAAAGGCCAATCTTATAGCTCATGGAACTGTAAGAATCTCAACGCGTGCATTGACCTGGGAAGGTAGGTTTGCGATAGACCGTGGTAGAAAACCCCTTAGCAGATTTCTCAAGTAGTACATCAAGGAAAGGGAACTCATTTGACTGCTCCATTCCAAAGGTGAATTTGAGTGTAGGATGGAGCCCATGAAGACGTGCAAGGAAATTATTTCATGCAGCTGTGGGTTCAAATATAGCAAACGTATCATCTCCATATTGGAAATACGCAAGAGGTCGGAGGTTAGGTGTCATTCCCTTAAAAACAGGTTTGTCATGGAATCCAACAAAGATGTTTGTGAGAGCTGGGCCTCGAGGGGATCCCATGGCAACACCAGCGATACATGGTGTCAATAAAACTGAACTCAACTGTGCAAGTTGCCGAGTTCATAAGTTCAATGAATACGGATTCACACAATGGTGACGGGTCGAGATTGCCATGATATAGCACTGCAGTGCAAATATCTATGGCTTCCTTAAGTGGTACATTGGTGAATCGGCTAGCAATGTCAAATGAACACATGGACACGGCATTGCTATCGATATGCAAGTCCTGTATGGTCTTCACAAATGTGAAGGAATCCTTCACTGTGTATGTGGAGAACTTGATCAAAAACTGGTTGTAACAATTTGCCCAACCATTTGGCAAATTCATTTCAGGATACTATTTACATTGCTTCAAATAAAGAAAACACAACGACACAAAGAATTGAGCACAACGCTGAAAGTTTCACAGCAAATAGTCAAATGGGAAAAGGATGAAATACAGAAAGAAAAAGCCTAAAATACTGAAAACACTCAGCCAGTCCAGAAACAACTGTGGAGAAGAGAAGCTCGGGTTAATGGTCCAGTTCTGTGACCCTTCTATAGACCTGAAACATTGCTCCTCCCTTCCTCTCTCCACAGGTACTGCTGGAACTGCTGAGTGTTTCCAGAATCTTCTGTTATTATTCAGATTTCCAGTGTGCAGTATTTCTCTTTTTGAAAATAAAATATTCCCTGAGAGGAATGGAACTTTGCATAAAAAATAGGAGTAAGCCATTCGGCCCATCGAAATAGCTCTGCCATTCAATAAGATCACAGCTGATCTCCTACATCAACTCCATCTTACCACACTAGCACAAATCCCTTGATTCCCTTAGTATCCAAAAACCTATCGATCTCTCTCTTGGATATACCCAATGATTGAGCATCCACAGCTCTAGAGTCATAGAGAGATACAGCACTGAAACAGGCCCTTCAGCCCACCGAGTCTGTTCCGACCGACAATCACCCATTTATACTAATACTACATTCATCCCATATTCCCTACCACATTCCCACCATTCTCCTACCACCTATCTACACTGGGGGCAATTTACAATGGCCAATTTACCTATCAACCTGCAAGTCTTTGGCTGTGGGAGGAAACCGGAGCACCCGGCGGAAACCCACGGGGTCACAGAGAGAACTTGCAAACTCCGCACAGGCAATACCCTGAACAGAACCGAGGTCACAGGAGCTGTGAGGCCGCGGTGCTAACCACCGTGCGTAGAGAATTCCAAAGATTCACAATGCTTTGAGTGTAAAAAAATTCTCCTCTTCTCAGTCCTGAATGATTGAGCCATTTATACTGAGACTGTGATCCCTAGTACAAGATTCCCCAGCCAGAGGAAACATCCTCCCAGCATTTACCCTGTTAAATCCCTTAAGATTTTTAGGTGCCAGTAAGATTACCTCTCACTCTTCGAAATTCTGAGGAATATTTTTTTTTTATTTCCAAAATATACTTTATTCATAAAAATCTGTAAAAATTACATTGCAAACAGTTTCCAAACAGCACCAAAAAATACAAACATTGCAAGGGAGATCAGTTTCCTTCAATACTGTCATGTGTTTCTTCACAACCCTTCCGTTTCACAATTGTCATGCCAATTACAGTTTTACATTTACAGCAAATTAAAATATTAACGATACAGTTCGAGGGGTTTCCCATGGATCCAGCCCCTCAGTTCAGCTTGGTGGGGGTCCTTACACTGTGGTCTTTCCCCATTGAGCCTTTGCTGCGGCTGCCCCAATCTTTAGTGCGTCCCTCAGCACGTAGTCCTGGACCTTGGAATGTGCCAGTCCGCAACATTCGGTGGTGGACAACTCTTTGCGCTGGAAGACCAGCAAGTTTCGGGCAGACCAAAGGGCGTCTTTCACCGAATTGATAGTCCTTCAGCAGCAGTTGATGTTTGTCTCGGTGTGCGTCCCTGGGAACAGCCCGTTGAGCACAGACTCCTGTGTTACAGAGCTGCTTGGGATGAACCTCGACAAAAACCACTGCATCTCTTTCCACCCCTGCTTTGCGAAAACACATTCCAGGAGGAGGTGGGCGACCGTCCCTTCCCCAACACAGCCACCGCGGCGGCACTGTGCGGAGTGGGCGAGACGTCGGGTGTGCATGCAGGATCTGATGGGGAGGGCGGAGGGCCCTTCTCACCACCAGCCAAGCTACGTCTTGGTGCTTGTTTGAAAGTTCTGGTGATGAGGCATTCCGCCAAATGACTTTGACAGTCTGCTCAGTGAACCATGCGACAGGATCCACCGTCTCCTTTTCCCGTAGGGCCTTGAGGACATTCCGTGCAGACCACTGCCTGATGGACCGGTGGTCAAAGGTGTTTTCCCGCAGAAACTGCTCCACGAAGGATAGGTGGTATGGCACGGTCCAACTGCATGGAGCGTTCCGCGGCAATGTGGCCAAGCCCATCCTTCACAACACCAGGGACAGATAGAACCTCAGCACGTAGTGACACTTGGGGTTTGCGTCCTGGGGATCTACACACAGCTTGATGCAGCCGCACACAAAGGTGGTCATCAGGATGAGGGCCACGTTGGGTACATTTTTCCCGCCCTTGTCCAGAGATTTGAACATCGTGTCCCTCCGGACCCGGTCCATTTTAGATCCCCAGATGAAGCAGAAAATGGCTCGGGTGACTGCCACAGCGCAGGAGTGGGGTATGGGCCAGACCTGTGCCATGTAGAGCAACAACGTGAGCGCCTCGCACCTGATGACCACGTTCTTACCCACGATGGAGAGAGATCGCTGCCCCCACATACCCAACTTTTGTCGTACCTTGGCTACTCGCTCCTCCCATGTTTTGGTGCACGACCCGGCCCTTCCGAACCATATCCCCAGCACCTTCAGGTAAGCTGACCTGACGGTGAAGGGGACAAAGGATTGGTCAGCCCAGTTCCCAAAGAACATGGCCTCGCTCTTGCCGTGGTTAACTTTGGCTCCCGAGGCCAGTTCGAACTGGTCGCAGATGCTCATCAGTCTGCGCACGGACAGCGGATCCGAGCAGAAGACGGCAACATCATCCATGTACAGGGAGGTTTTCACCTGAGTGCCTCCGCTGCCTGGGATTGTCAACCCTCTTATGCTCGCATCCTTCCTAATAGACTCAGCAAAGGGTTCAATAAAGCAAACAAACAAGACCGGGGACAGAGGACAGCCCTGTCTGACTCCAGATTTGATCGGGAAACTTTCCGATTCCCACCCGTTGATTGAGACTGCGCTACTGATGTTTGTGTAGAGCAGTTGGATCCAATTGCAGATTCCCTCCCCAAACCCCATTTTGGAAAGCACGTCCATCATGTCGGTGTGCGATATCCTGTCAAAAGCCTTCTCCTGGTCCGGGCTGATGAGGCAGGTGTCCACCCTTCTGTCCCGTACGTAGGCGATCATATCCCTGAGTAGTGCGAGACTATCAGAGATCTTCCTGCCGGGTACAGTACAGGTCTGATCGGGGTGAATCACCAACTCCAGAGCAGACTTGACTCGACTGGCTATGACTTTGGACAGAATCTTGTAGTCAACATTAAGCAGTGAGATGGGCCGCCAATTTCTGATTTCTGCTCTCTCCCCCTTCCGCTTGTAAATGAGGGTGATGATGCCTTTCCTCATGGATTCTGACATGCTGCCGGCCAGGAGCATACTCTCGTATACTTCCAGCAGGTCCGGGCCGACCCAGTCCCACAGGGCCGAGTACGAGGAATATCGGCCTTGTCGACTCAATCTCTTCTCAAAGGACAATTCCCTCATCCCAGGAAGCAATCGAGTGACACTTTGTTAAACTTCCTTTAAGGCAAGTATGTCCTTCGTTAGGTAAGGGGAACCAAAACTGTGCACAGTGCTCCAGGTGTGATCTCACCAAGGCTCTGTCTAATTGTAGTCAAACTTCTTTATTCTTATAAAAACTCTTCACAATGTTGAACACAACTATTAACTACCTCATTAACATCTCTGCTCGAAGAAGAAGGACCCCAGCTTCACACACCCCAGACCCCTATTCTTTCCACATTAGCTGAATTCGTGCATCTCTGATACCATTCTAGTAAATCTCCTCTGTGCCCTCTCTGAGGCCTTGACATTCCTGCTAAAGTGTGGAACATGGAATTAGACACAATGCTCGAGCTGAGGCCTATAATCAGTGAGATTTATAAAGGTTCAGCCTCAATTCCTTGTCTGTGTCCCGTACTCCCATTTCTGGTTTCTGACTCAAAGTCGGCTCAAAGCTGTTGAAACTGCCTGAAGAAACATTTCCACCCAACAAAGCGCTCGGAATGTGAGAAGGGACAAATTGAGTGACCAAGTACATCAACTCCAAGTAAAACTCCACCATGTAGTGAAAACACTCGAAACACAACGGCTCTTTTAAGAGCCACCCACAATCTCTCTGAAAAAGCTGCACCAACATCTCTCTCGAATTGGTTTATTTCATTGGTTTTAATGCTAAATAACTCTCTTGAACTTTGTCTATGTTTTCTGTTTCAATCTGGTATGGAGATTCTGGGAAGATGAGTTTCACTGCCTGGGAGGATCTTTGTGGTTTTCCTGCAGAATGCAGCATCAGTGAAGCGGTCACTTGCACTGAGCAGGTCAAGCGCAAGATGTAACCATGTGGTGTCCGCTCTGAAACTGGAGGGCTGCATTCCCTGTGGATTCGGCAGTCGAAAAACTCGACCGTTTCTCTCAAACACAAAACAAAGTCTCTTTTCAGAGTCACCCACCGCCTCATAGGGACAGCAGTGACCTGGGAACGGGAGCTGGGGTGTGTTTTATGCCGGAAATAACTGTTAATGATTTATGTTGTGCTCTCGTTATATTCCAATCTCTGAATTGAGCCTTTCCACCGCACCAGGGTTATGGGGAGAGTTTTCATCGTTTCTTTTCCAAACGTACAGACGATGTTATAAAGTTGCTGATTTACCCAGATGGCGGATTCTCCCCTCACAGTGAAAAGTAACATCACACCTTCACATCTGCCCATTGTTTTATAATTGAATAATTAGTCAAATGGAATTATTTGTGATGTTATTTCCCCCGAGACGGTGTTTCCTGCAGTGAAACTGATCAGTTTCAGCTCAGTCATTCAGGGACCTGGAATTCCTGCAGTTTGAACCTGCTGCAACCCGAGCCCACTTCTGATTGGTCACCCTCTTCTCATAAAGTCAGTGACAGCACTTTTTCTTTATTTCCAAAATATACTTTATTAATAAAAATCTGCAAAAATTACATTGCCAAACAGTTTCAAACAGCACCAAAAAATACAAACATTGCAAGGGAGATCAGTTTCCTTCTATACTATCATGAGTTTCTTCACAACCCTTCCATTTCACTATTGTCATGCCAATTACAGTTTCACATTTACAGCAAATGAAAATATCAACGATACAGTTCGAGGGGTTTCCCATGGATCCAGCCCCTCAGTTCAGCTTGGTGGGGGTCCTTACACTGTGGTCTTTCCCCATTGAGCCTTTGCTGCGGCTGCCCCAAGCTTTAGTGTGTCCCTCAGCACGTAGTCCTGGACCTTGGAATGTGCCAGTCTGCAACATTCGGTGGTGGACAACTCTTTGCGCTGGAAGACCAGCAAGTTTCGGGCAGACCAAAGGGCATCTTTCACCGAATTGATAGTCCTCCAGCAGCAGTTGATGTTTGTCTCGGTGTGCGTCCCTGGGAACAGCCCGGAGAGCACAGACTCCTGTGTTACAGAGCTGCTTGGGATGAACCTCGACAAAAACCATTGCATCTCTTTCCACATGAGGCGGCCATTCGCCCCATCAAGTCCATGTCGGGTTTCCAATCTGTTCAGTCCCTGACTCGATCCCCAAAGCCCTGCATAACCCCTTTGGGTCAAAATGACCGTGGCAGAACTCGAACCTACAATCTTCCGATAACCTCATAAAATACACTGAAGTCAAACGCCTTATTTATTAGGCCACACGGCCATTAGATAAAATGAATGATCCAATCGGAGAACCTCGAAGCACAAAATACAAAAATTCATTGGCTGAACCTGTCAACCTGGCAGAATATTTGAATTCGTGAAAGCTGCCAATTTCACTGTGGAAAAGAAGTGATCGACTGGAAAAGTACATAAAAATCTATTTTCCCGTCACGCTTTAAAAAAACGCTTTTAAAACACAATTTTGCTTTTACTGACTCAAATTGCTGGTGCTATTTTATGAACAGCTTTATTTTGCCAATTTTTGTCAACTTCTTATCCGTAACTGACAGGAAAACACTCCGTTCAGCAATCTTTCACGTGAAAAATAACTCAAACTCGGTGTGGAAGTAATAAATTACAGACTATTGGTAATTCCCCTTCACACGGGCTTCAGGGGGACAGTGAGAAGCCACTGAAATAGTTGCTTCATCCTTTTAAAAGGTTCCCATTCTGTCCTGTTACTGACATGTTGGAATCAGATTTGTATTTAACAAGATATTTCTGTGAAAACAAAATCCTCAACGGACCAGCTGGGAATCTGGGAATCACTGTAGTAAAATAAAAGGCTTTTGATTGAGAAGACGGGACCTTCTCACCAGCAGCCGGGTTACATTCCCCTCACATCCTTATTCAGTGAGCAGCTCTTTCCCTCGAGAAATAGACAGCAGCAGTTGGAAGTTCAGTGAAAGGATCAGTTCATTGAGACAAGTTTCTGACTGACAGGTGGTGCTGAATATTAATACAAGAAGGTCCTGGAATGGGAAACAAGTGTCCAGAGTGGGGTCTGAAATCAGGACAGGGAAATGGCCAGCACTGACACAGATCATTTCATTATTACATTGATATCTGACTGTCAAAAAGGAGAAGCGAGTTAAACACATGATGGTGAAAGGAATGGAAGATGACGCTGGTTGTTCTAGATGAAGAGGGATAGACAGAGGTGTGGGTACAGCAGACTTCAGACAGTAATCAGCCCTTTCAGATACTGTGGGTGGATCTGAAAAGAGCCTTTGGGTATTTGATAAAATCCTGGCAGATTGACTTGGTTTTGGTGCCCGGAGCGCTGGTTTTCTTGGGCAGCAACACGGACTGGATATTCGGCAGCACCCTGTCCTCAGTGTCCTGGAATCAAAAGCAAGTGTCCAGAGTGGGACCTGAAATCAGGATGGGGGAAAAAGCTCTTTGTTTAAAAACCCTCAAATAGCTACCTTGTAATTGGTCAGGTTACTAATGTTTTAGTTAGTGTAATTTATAATAATTACTAATTAGAAAGTGCTGTTTGGACAGAGTGTAAAGCTGTGAGTTGATGTGTGAGGGACTTCACTGACTAGGGGAAGGAGGTGCTGTTTGGTCTCTTTTCTTTTCTGCTTTTTCTGCCTCCATGGTACAGGGGAAGAAGTTGATTGGTGAGTAACTGGTAAATTAATCTACTTATTACACTTATTACACGAGCAATAATGAGTTTGCAAAGCTAAGTTATGGCAGGGCAGCTCGGCCAAGTGGAATGTGCCTCCTGTGGTATGTGGGAAGTCATGGATGCACCATGTGTCCTTGACAAACACATCTGCAGGAAGTGTCACCAGCTGCAGAAGCTTGAGCTCCAGGTTTCAGAACTCGAGCAGCAACTGGAGTCAGTGTTGTGCATCCGCAAGGCAGAGAACTACGTGGATAGGACTTTTCAGCAGGTTGTCACCTCGGAGTTGAAGAGAGCACACGCTGAGAGGGATTGGGAGTTTGCCAGACAGACAAGAAGGTCAAGGCAGGTAGTGCAGGAGTCCCTGGAGGGCATCCCACTTTCTAACTGGTATTCAGTTCTGAGTACTGATGGGAGAGAGGGTTCCTCTGGAGAGTGCAGTGAGAGTCATGACCAGAACTCCATGGGTGGCTCAGCTGTGCAGGGAGGGAGGAGAAAATACAAGCGAGCAATACTGGTAGGGGATTGTATAGTTCGGGGAACAGATAGGTATTTCAGTGCTCGCAAACCAGGTTTCCTCCTTGGTGCAAGGATCATGGATATCACTGAGTGGCTACAGAGCATTCTGGAGGGCAAGGATGCACAGCCAGAGGTCGTGGTCCACATTGGTACCAACGATATAGGTTGAGGGATGAGATCCTTCAGGCTGAGTTTAGGGAGTTAGGAAAGAGATTAACAAACAGGACCTCAAAGGTAGTAATCTCCAAATTACTCCCAAGGCCACATGCTAGTGAGTATAGAAATAGGAGAATACACCAGATGAATGCATGGCTGGAGAGATGGTGCAGGAAGGAGGGCTTCCGATTTCTGGGGCATTGGGACCAGTTCTGGGGAAGGTAGGACCTATATAAGTTGAACGGTCTACACCTGAACAGGACCGGGATGAATATCCTTGCAGGTGCTGTTGGGGATTGTTTAAACTAATTTGGCAGCTTGATGGGAACCTGAGGGCAGTTTCAGACAGGGCATTTTCAGGGCAGGGAACGGGAGGCAGAAAATTAGCGAATGACTCTGAAAGACAGAAGAAGCAAAGTTTAAAAAGTGTGCAGCAGAGGAATTTGGCAGTGTTAAAGGATATTTATTTATTTAAAGAGGCAACTTAATTGAAACATATCAGATCCTGAGGAGTCTTGAGAGGGTGGATGTGGAAAGGATGTTTCCCCTAGTGGGAGAATCTGGAATTAGGAGTCACTGTTAAAAAATAAGGGGTCACCCATTTAAGACAGAGATGAGGAGAATTTTTTTCCCTCAGAGGGTGGTGAGTTTTTGGAACTCTCTTCCTCAATAGGCGGTGGAAGCAGAGACTTTGAATATTTTTAAGGCAGAGGGACATCGATTCTTGATAAGCAAAGGGGTGAAAGGTTATCGGGGGTAGGCGGGAATGTGGAGTAATCAGTTCAGCCGTGAACATATTGAATGGGGAAGCAGGGTCCAGGGGTCGAATGGCCGACTCCTGCTCCTAATTTTTATACCTGTATGTATATTCATATAGTAAATAAAGCTGATGAGATGAGGGCACAGATAGACACATAGAACAATACAGCACAGGAACAGGCCATTCGGCCCTCCAAGCCTGCGCTGATAAAGTAACATCACACTTTTTATTTTTATTTAGAGATACAGCACTGAAACAGGCCCTTTGGCCCACTGAGTCTGTGCTGACCAACAACCACCCATTTATACTAACCCTACAGTAATCCCATATTCCCTACCACCTACTTACACTAGGTGCAATTTACAATGGCCAATTTACCTATCAACCTGCAAGTCTTTGGCTGTGGGAGGAAACCGGAGCACACGACGAAAACCCACAGGGAGAACTTGCAAACTCCACACAGGCAGTACCCAGAATGGAACCCGGGTTCCTGGAGCTGTGGTGCTAACCACTGCGCCATTGTGCCCACACATGGTAACACAATATCATTGCAATAAGGGAAACTTGGCTTAAAGAGGGCAAGAATGGCAGCTCAACATCTCTGGGTATAGAGTTTTCATGTGGCATAGGGATAAAAAAGGTGGGAGTGTAGCATTATTAGTTAAGGAAGGCATACAGCTTTGAGGAGGGATTATATGCTAAATGAATCATCAAATGAGGCCATATGGGTGGAGCTCAGAAATAAAAAAGGGGCAGTCACACTACTAGGAATGTACTGTAGACCCCCAAATAGTGAGAGAGAGATAGAAGAACAAATATGTAGGCAAATTGCTGAGTGCAAAACTATAGGGAAATAATAGTTGGGGATTTCAACTATCCTAATATCAACTGGGGTACAAACAGTGTGAAGGGCACAGAGGGCACAAAATTCCTGAACTGCATTCAAGAGAACTTTAATAGCCAGCACATCACAAGCCCAATGAGAGGGGGCACAATTCTAGATGTAGTCTTCAGTAATGATACTGGGCAAGTAGCAGTGGGTGACCATTTTGGAGATAGCTTTTTTTTATTAATTCATGGGATTTTAGGCATCGCTGGCCAGGTCAGCATTTATTACCCATCCCTAATTGCCCTTGGTAAGGTGGTGGTGAGCTGCCTTCTTGAACCGCTGTAGTCCATTTGGGATAGGTGCACCCACACTGTTATTCAGAATGGAGTTCCAGAATTTTGACCCAGTGACAGTGAAGGATCAGCGATATAGTTCCAAGTCAGGATGGTGTGTGTCATGGTGGGGAACTTGCAGGTGGTGGTTTTCCCATGCATTTTCTGCCCTTGTACTTCTAGTTGGTCGAGGTCACAGGTTTGGAAGGTGCTGTTCAAGGAGCCTTGGTGCATTGCTGCAGTGCATCTTGTCGATGGTACACACTGCTGCCACTGTGCGTCAGTGGTGGAGGGAGTGACTGTTTGTAGATGGGGTGCCAATCAAGTGGGCTGCTTTCTCCTGGATGGTGTTGAGCTTCTTGAGTGTTGTTTTAGCTGCACCTATCCAGGCAAGTGGAGACTATTCCAACACACTCCTGACTTGTGCCTTGTTGATGGTGGACAGGCTTTGGGGAGTCAGGAGGTGAGTTACTCGCCTCAGGATTCCTAGCCTCTGACCTGCTCTTGTAGCCACGGTATTTATATGGCTACTCCAGTTCAGCTTCTGGTCAATGGTGCCCCTAGGATGTTGATAGTGGGGGATTCAGCAATGGTAATGCCATTGAATGTCAAGGGGAGTTAGTTCGATTCTCTCTTGTTGGTGATGGTCAATGCCTGGCACTTGTGCGGCCCGAATGTTACTTGCCGCTTATCAGCCCAATCCTGGATATTGTCCATGTCTTGCTGCATTTCTACACAGACTGCTTCAGTATCTGAGGAGTCATGAATGGTGCTGAACATTGTGCAATCATCAGCGAACATCCCCACTTCTGACCTTCTGATTGAAGGAAGGTCATTGATGAAGCAGCTGAAGATGGTTGGGCTGAGGACATTACCCTGAGGAGCGCCTGCAGTGATGTCCTGGAGCTCAGATGATTGACCTCCAACAACCACAACCATCTTCCTTTGCGCTAGGTATGACTCCAGCCAGTGGAGGGTTTTCCCATTGACCTCAGTTTTGCTCGGGCTCCTTGATGCCATACTCGGTCAAATACTGCCTTGATGTCAAAGGCAATCACTCACACCTCACCTCTTTTGTCCATGTTTGAACCAAGGCTGTCATGAGGTCAGGAGCTGAGTGGCCCTGGCAGAACCCAAACTGAGTGTCACTGAGGCAGGTTATTGCTAAGTGAGTGCCGCTTGATGGCACCTTCCATCATTTTACTGATGATTGAGAGTAGACTGATGGGGCCTAAAGTGATGGAAGGTGTCATCAACATTGCCATCAAGCAGCACTAGCAGATATGTCCTTTAGGATTCGGCCAGTAGAGATGCTCCCGAGCCACTCTTGGTGATGGACATTGAAGTCCCCCACCCAGAGTACATTCTGTGCTCTTGCCACCCTCAGTGCTTCCTCCAAGTGCTGTTCCACATGGAGGAGTACTGACTCATCAGCTGAGGGAGGGCAGTAGGTGATAATCAGCAGGAGGTTTCCTTGTCCATTGTTTGATCTGATGCCATGAGACCTCATGGGGTCCAGAGTCGATGTTGAGGACTTCCAGGGCAATTCCCTTTCTACTGACACCTCTGGTGAGTCTGTCCTGCCCGTGGGACAGGACATACCCAGGGATGGTGATGGCAGTGTCTGCGACATTGCCTGTAAGGTATGATTCTGTGAGTATGACTATGTCAGGCTGTTGCTCTCCCAACTGAACACAAGCCACCAGATGTTACTAAGGAGGACTTTGCAGGGTCGACAGCGCTGGGTTTGCCATTGTCATTTCTGGTGCCCAGGTCGACGCCGGGTGGTCCGTCTGCTTTCATTCCTTTTTAATGACTTCGTAGTGTTTAGTTTCAACTGAGTGGCTCGCTCGGCCATTTCAGAGGGCATGTAAGAGTCAACCACATTGCTGTGGGTCTGCAGTCGCATGCAGGCCAGACAAGAACAGCAGATTTCCTTCCCTAAAGGGCATTAGTAAACCAGATGGGTTTTTACAACCATCAACAATGGTTTCATGGCCATCATTAGACTTGCTTTTTAATTGCAGATTTATTATTTGGATTTAAATTTCAATGGTGGGATTTGAACCCACGTCCCCTGAGCAATACCCTAGGTGTCTGGGTTACTAATCCACTGACAAGTCTACTGACAAGACCACTACGCCACCACCACCCCTAGTGACCATGCTGCAATTAGTTTTGGCATAATCATGTAAAAGGACAAAGATACAACAGAAGTAAAAGTTTTAAATTGGGGGAAGGCAAATTTTACAAAACTGAGAGGTGACTTGGTGGATGTGGACTGGATACAACTACTTGAAGGAAAGCCCAACGATGTTCTATCAGTACATTAAGAGCAAGAGGATAACTAAGGAAAGGGTACGGCCGATCAGAGATGTACAAGGGAACGTATGAGTGGATGCAGAAGATGTGTGTGGGGTTCTTAATGAGTTTTTGTCTCTGCCTTCACAAAGGAGAGGGATGATGCAGACAAAGAAGAGGAGTGTGAAATATTAGATACGATAAGCATAATGAGAGTGGAAGTACTAGAGAGTCTGACATCCTTCAAAATGAATAAATCACCAGGGCCGGATGATTTGCATCTGAGGTTGTGACAGGAAGCCAGGGAGGAAATAGTGGATGCGCTGAGGATCATCTTCAAATCCTCACTGGATATGGGGGAGGTGCCGGAGGATTGGAGGTCTGCGAACGTTGTACTATTATTTAAAAAGGATGTGAGGGATAGGCCAAATAATTATAGGCCGGTCAGTCTGGCTTCGGTGGTGGGTAAATTATTAGAATCAATTCTGAGGGACAGGATAAACTGCCACTTAGAAAAGCACGGATTAATCAGGGATAGTCAGCATGGATTTGTTAAGGGAAGGTCATGTCTCACTAACTTGATTGAGTTTTTTGAGGAAGTAACAAGAAACATTGATGAGGAGAGTGTGGTGGATGTGGTCTACATGGATTTTAGTAAGGTCCCACATGGCAGACTGGTCAGTAAAATGAAAGCCCATGGGATACAGGGGAATGTGGCAGGTTGGATCCAAAATTGACTCAGTGACAGGAAACAAAGGATAGTAGTCAACGGATGTTTTTGCGAATGGAAAGCGGTTTTCAGTGGCGTTCCACAGGGTTCAGTGTTGGGTCCCTTGCTGTTTGTGGTATATATTAATGATTTGGAATTAAATGTGGGAGATATGATTGGGAAATTTGCTGATGACACAAAAATTGGCCGTGTAATTGATAGTGAGGAGGATAGCTGTAGACATCAGAATGATATGAATGGATTGGTTGAGTGGGCGGAAAAATGGCAAATGGAATTCAATCTGGAGAAGTGTGAGGGAATGCATTTGGGGAGGGCAAACAAAGCAAGGGAATACACAATAAATGGGAAGATATTGAGAGGGGTAGAAGAAGTGAGAGACTTTGGAGTGCATGTCCACAGGTCCTTGAAAGTGGCAGGACAGGTAGATAGAGTGATGAAAAAGGCATACAGAATGCTTTCCTTTATTGGCCAAGGTATAGAATAGAAAAGCAGGGATGTAGTGCTAGAACTGTATAAATGGCGGTTAGGCCACAGCTGGAGTATTGCGTACAGTTCTGGTCATCACATTACAGAAAGGACATAATTGCTCTGGAGAGAGTACAGAGGAGATTTACAAGAACGTTGCCAGGGCTTGAAAGTTGCAGCGATGAGCAAATATTGGAGCGGCTCGGGTTGTTTTCCTTAGAACAGAGGAGTCTGAGGGGTGACTTGAATGAGGTGTACAAAATTATGAGGCGCCCAGACAGAGTGGACAGTAAGGACCTGTTTCCCCTGGTGGGGAGGTCAGTTACCAGGGGGCACAGATTTAAGGTGATTGGTAGAAGGATTAGAGGGGACATGAGGGGAAACGTTTTTACCCAGAGGGTGGTGGGTGCCTGGAATTCGCTGACAGGAATGGTGGTGGAGGCAGAAGCCCTCAACTCATTTAAAAATACCTGGACATGCACCTGAAGTGCTGTAACCTGCAAGTCTACGGATCAGGTGCTGGAAGGTGGGAATAGATTGGGTGGCTAGTTTTTTCGGCCAGAGCAAACGCGATGGGCTGAATGGACTCCTTCTGTGCCCTAATTTTTCTATGATTCTATGGAAATTACCAGCACTGACACAGATCATTTCATTAGTACATTGATATTGGACTGACTATAAGGAGAAGCTAGTTAAACACATAATGGTGAAAGGAATGGAAGATAGCATTGGTTGTTCCAGATGAAGAGGGATAGACAGCGGTGTGGGTACAGCAGACTTCAGACAGTAATCAGCCCTTTCAGATACTGTGGGTGGCTCTGAAAAGAGCCTTTGCGTATTTGAAAAAATTCTGGCAGATTGACTTGGTTTTGGTGCCCGGAGCGCTGGTTTTCTTGGGCAGCAACACGGCCTGGATATTAGGCAGCACCCTACCCTGAATGATGGTCACCCCTCCCAGCAGCTTGTTGAGCTCCTCATCATTGAGGACGGCCAGCTGTAGGTGGCTGGGGATGATGCAGGTCTTCTTGTTGTCCCGGGCCGCGTTACCGCCCAGCTCGAGCATTTCAGCAGTCAGATACTCGAGCACAGCAGCCAGATAGACCTGGGCTCTGGCACCCACACGCTCAGCATAGTTACCCTTTCTCAGGAGCCTGTGAACACGGCCCACCGGGAACTGCAGTCCAGCCCGGGAGGAGCGAGACTTGGCCTTGGACCGAGCTTTCCCGTTGGTCTTTCCTCTTCCAGACATTTCCACAATCTCACAAATACTTTCACAATGAATGGATAATTTCGTCAGCATTAAACATACACATGGGGTAGTCAGGATGGTCGAGCAGTCTGAGACGGTTCATTCAGATCACAATTCTCTCTGCAGGGGTGGGTTCAAATTCCCCTTCTGATAAGTTGTGTTTTGACATGACTAGAGGTATTTGGGAGTAGCGATGAAGAACAAACAGAGATCATGAAAGAATATTGACAAGCAAAATCAAAACAAATCCAAAGATGTTTCATCAATACATTGCAGTCAGAGGCAACTGAGGAAAGAGTAGGGCCCATCAAAGACCTAAAAATGTAACCTATGTGTCAGTGTGGAAGATGTTGGTATGTTTATTAATGAATATTTTACTGTCTTCACAAATGAGGGGGTGATGCAGATATTGTAATTAAGGAGAAGGAGTGTGAAGTATTGGACATGATAAACTGAGGGAGAGAAGAAGTATAAATGGGATTAACATCCTTGAAAGTGGATAAATCATCAGGGCCGGATGAAATGTACCACAGGCTGTTAAAAGAAGCCAGGAAGGAAATAGTGGAAGGTCTGACCATCAGTTTCCAATCCCTCACTGGATACGGGTGTGATGTCAGAGGATTGGAGGTCTCGTAACACTGCAATAAAAGCAAAATTCTGCAGATGCTGCAAATCTGAAATAAAAACTAGTTGCATTGGAAATACACAGCAGGTCTGGCAGCAACTGTGGAGAGAGAAGCAAAGTTAACGTTTCTGTTCTGATGAAAGGTCACTGACCTGAAATGTTAACTTTGTTTCTCTCTCCACAGATGCTGCCAGACCTGCTGTGTATGTCCAGCACTTTTTGTTTTTATTGCTAACATTGCACCATTGTTGAAAAAGGAAGCGAGGGAACAATTAAAGGCCAGTCAGCCAAACCGCAATAGTGGGCGAATTATTGGAATTAATTCTGAGAGACAGGATAAACTGTCACTTAGAAAGGCACAGATTAATCAAGTACCGTCAGCATGGATTTGTTCAGGGAAGCTCCTGTCTGACGAACTTGATTGAATGTTTTTGAAGAAGTAACAAGGAGGATTGATGAGGATAGTGCAGTTGATCTGATCCACATGGATTTTAGCAAGACTTTTGACAAGGTCCCACATGGCAAACTGGTTAAAAAAAATAAAAGCACATGGGATCCAGGGGAGTGTCGCAAGCTGGATACAAAATTGGTTCAGTGGCAGGAAACAAAAAGGAATTGGTTACAGGTGTTTTTGCAACTGGAGGACTGTTTCCAGTGGTGTTCTACAGGGCTCACAACTAGGTCCCCTGCTTTTTGTGGTATATATTAATGATATGGACATAAATGTAGAGGGCACAATCAAGATGTTTGCAGATGAAACAAAAATTTTCCGTGTTGTTGATAGGGAGGAGGATAGCTGTACATTGCAGGAAGATATCAATAGACTGGTCAGGTGGGCAGAGAAGTGGTAAATGGAATTCAAATTGGACAAGTGTGAGGTGATGCATTTGGGAGGTCAAAAAAGGCAAAGGAATACACAATTAATGGGAGAACACTGAACGGTGCAGAGGAAGTGAGAGACGTTGGAGTGAATGTCCACAGATCCCTGAAGTAGCAGTACAAGTCAATAAGGTGGTTCAGCAGGTATATGGAATCCTTTCCTTTATTAGCTGAGGTACAGAATATAAGGGTGATCTGGGTATCCATGTCAATAAGGCACTGAAAGCTAACATGCAGGTGCAGCAAGCAATTAGGAAGGCTAATAGTATGTTAGCCTTTATCACAAGAGGATTTGAGTACAGGAGTAGTGAATTCTTGCTTCAATTGTACAGAAACTTGGTTAGACCGCACTTGGAGTACTGTGTGCAGATTTGGTCTCCTTACCTTAGGAAGGATATTATTGCCATGGAGGGAGTTCAACGAAGGTTCATCAGACTTGTTCCTGGGATGGTGGGACTGTTCTATGCAGAGAGATTGGGAAACTGGGGCTGTATTCTCTAGAGTTTCAAAGAATGAGAGGTGATCTCATTGAAACCTACAAAATATTTAAAGGACAGTCAGGGTAGATGCAGCTAAGATGTTTCATCTGGATGGGGAGTCGAGAACCAGAGGCTCAATTTCAAAATAAGGGGGAAGCTCCTTAGGACAGAGATGAGGAGAAATTTCTTTGCACGGAGGGTTGTGAATCTTTGGAATTCTGTACCCCAGAGGGCTGTGGAAGCTCAGTCGTTGAGTATGTTTAAAGCAGAGATTGACAGATTTCTAAATACAATTGACATCAGGGAATATGAGGAAAGTGTGGGGAAAAGGGCATTGAAGTGGATGATCAGCCATGATCATATTGAATGGTGGGGCAGGCTCGATGGGCTGAATGGCCGACTCCTGCTCCTATGTTCCTATGTTCCTAACTCCACATGATCGGCGAGGCACAGCCTCAGGCCGACTTGTCAGGTGGTGTAAACAGATATCACTGCTTCTGATCTTCACCAGAACAGAGAGTGAGATGTAACATTGATCATCAAACAGACTGTGAGAGAATACAACAGAATAAAACACATGGAGAGACACTGTGGAATAACAAATAGATTTGATTGGAACATTGACTTTGATTGGAATGGATAAAACACCAGAAACAGCAGATTAAATTGGGATTCTCATCATTATATTGATCTGGGACAGAAAAGAGAAACTGATGGAAAGAAGGGAAGAAGGAAGAAAAGAAAGGATGGAACTGTTCAGTTTTTTCAGTTTTTTCACTTGCCCATCAAAGCTGGATAAAAAAAAGTTGCAAATAACAGAGAATTTCACCAAAAAGGGAGATTAAATGCTGCCAAAACCTTGGATCGAAGGATGCCCCAACAGATCACCTGTTTAACTGTCTCCTCACTGGGGGATTTCAATCAGTGAAAAATATTATTCTCTACCTTTCTTTGTTAAATGAACCCAGAACTGTCACTTGGAATTAATATCTGTGTTCCGACTCCTGAGTAATAAAATTGTGAGTTTCTCGATATTTTCGGGACACATTTCCTGCTGAAAGAACTAAGAACTCTTTTCTAATTTACACAATACTATATACACATTCATCAAGCCTCCTAAGCTAGCATCCTTGGTGCTGCTCTCTCCTCCCAAACCTCATCTCCTGTGACTGTTACATCATCACTCTGACAGTGGGAGTGATTGATCCCAATGTCTTCAGCATTAACCCTTTACATCCTTATACTACACTGTCTGTCCAAAAAAATGGGTGGAGGGAACTTGATTTATCGAAACACTCACAGCTGCCAGTTGAAAATCAACTCAAATCCATCAGCGAGAGAGAGAGAGACTGTCAGAGAACTTCCTGCATCCAGTCCTGACCCTGTCACACTCAGCAGATGCTCACCCAGACCCCACTCTCATCAACACTGAACATTGTTACCGAGACACTTCAAATACTGTATATAAAAGGCTGGAAAGGTCAAAGTTCACACAGCTTTATTGAACAGAACAAAGTTTAATATCTTCTGACCGTTTCTCGGTAACCACATGAGACATAGGTTTTCTTATTTGGTTCCTTTGATTTTTCTTGTTGCTGACTGACAAATATTCCAAACCTCAGATCAACCCTCCCACTTGCCTCATGTCCCAATCTCAGTCACAAGCAACACATAACGACACAAACACTCTGAAACATACAACGCAGTCACACTTTCCTTTAGTGACATTAATGTCGAGCTGTTTTCCAGGTTGAATGCAACTGTGAACAAATTTGTATCAAAGAAGTTGCCTTTGAAATATCAGGACTGAATTTCTGTATAAGGAGTAACAGCCATTCCAAACTCACATCCTTCACAAGGCTGTGACGAAAATTCATCATGCAATTTGAATTCTCACTTAAAGTTCAGTAGACACAGATGGAAGCGATTGATCAGGTAACTTCGACATCACAAGTGTGAAATAAGGCTCTACTGGGAATTGAACCCAGGATCTCCTGTTTACAAGACAGGTGCTTTAACCAACTAAGCTACAGAGCCAGCTGTTGTTAAAGCTAAAATCAGAGGAGTGCACTATTTATTCTCATATAATAACAAAATCAAAGCAAAATACAGCAGATGCAGGAAATCTCAAATAAAAACAAGAAATGCTGGAAATACTCATCAGGACTGGCAGCATCTGTGCAGAGAGAAGCAGAGTTAACGTTTCAGGTCAATGACCCTTCTTCAGACCCTTCTATATATTCTCATCCCACTTCTCCACAGGTCACAACATATATTTTAACTTTTCCCACTTCCTGAAACAGTCAATCATTTACTCTATTCTTCCCAGAATAGAAGACACTGACCATGTTTCTTTAATGAACAGCAAAATTATCAGTTTATTACAGAACAAGTTTTAACTAGTCATGAAATAAAGCATAAATACACAGGTAGAAATTTTAAAAGTTCCCTTTTTACCTTAACCAACATTGAAAGCCCGTTCTTCCCACAGCCCCACACATGCACACATACATACACCGGTTAACTGAAAAAAAAAGAATTATTTTTCACAATTCTGAGTTCTGTCAAAGACAAAAACAACACTTGGGCTGATTACTTGTTCATTCCTGAAGAAAACAGCAGATGAGATATGTTGTTCCAAAACTGGCATACAGTCTAACTTCTGAGTGTGCGTAGACAGGTCACTAGGGTCTTTTAGAACAGTTTTTTAGAGGCAGTGTTGAAAATTAATTTTAGCAGGCTTTCTTCAAAGACAGGAGAAGAGATGAATTGACACAGTGAAGTTCTCAGTGTCTTTTAAAGATTTGCTGCAAAACAACGTGGGTTGTGATCTTCTCTCCTTCCTTGACACTTCTTCAGGCTAACTTTATCAGCTGCTCACTCCAGAAGTTAAAACACAATGACTGCTGCAAATAAAATCTTGTGATTGTTCTGCCCTCTTCGGTGAGTGCTGCTGCTGCCGGGTTTGTCCAATCAAGAGGCGCAACTGACTTCTCTGTCCACATTTCCCCCTGTTACCAGGGTTTCTGTTCTACATTCAACTTGAGTCATGTGACAACCAGTAAACATAGTCGCCAAATTAATACTTTCAGTACCCTCTTGAAAAAGAACTGGTCTGACATTTATTAAGTTTGACGATGAATTCCTCAAAAAAAATTTCACAAAAAAAAAATCAAAATCACTTCCATAACATCATGTACTTTCCCTGAGCTACAGGTTATTGCAAGTCTCTCTGGCTGTGTTTATTTTTGTTGATTTTGCACTCAGGTTCTTTCTGAATCCATGTGTTTGCAGAACTTTGTCAGTGAGAAACATGGAAATATGCTTAAAGATTTCCCTGCAAATTATTCATATCTCCGTCTTTCTCCGAACTTTGTAGAAACACATTAATGTGGGAATCACACACATCAGGCCATCAAACCTCTCCGTTAAACATTGAAAGGTGACAGTGTTTATTGTGACGGGGTTCCATTTATTCAGACACATCTGGTATAAAAGTGCTCAAGAAATGATTCACACAGGTAATGGATTTGTATATTATGTGCATGACATAATGACGTAAATAAACAATTCCTTGCACTTGCCACGCTTGGTGTATATTTTCTCTGCTGATGCCCCCTGAATATATTGGAGAAAATGGTGATGAGGATGAGATAAAAGTCCGTAAATATAGGCAGCAAACAGCAGCAGGGACTGCAGTGAACAGGATCAGCTAGCTCCTGGTGACCTACCTGCTCGGATGGTTGAGATTTTAGGTGGATTGTGTGAAGCCTGGGCCACAGAATGTCTCTTCAGTTGAATGAGATACCGCAGGGTCTTCCTGTGCATCTGATTCAAATTGCTTATTTGGGACAATATGGCTGCACACATATGGGATACAGCACAATGGTTTAGTAGTCCATCGCCTTAACCTCTCAGCCACCACGGCATCTGGCAAGTAATAGAAGCACAACCGTCACCTTCACACAGATCCTGACTGTGCAGCCAGCTGTGTAATGATGGAAATGTTGCTTCTGTAAGTAAATGAAATTTCCATCACATCAGGTCATGGCCTGTTGGGAATGGAGCGGTGTGAAACATTTCCAGACCATGTCCAACACGTTTCGACTCAGTGTGAAAACCCACCACGGAAAGACTGGAACATACAATCATTTGATCACAGCATGATTAACATCACTCAGACACCTGAACCATTAGGTCACTGACGAAGTCATGACGACTTCGAATTTCTCATGAAATGACAACTGAACTAACTGACTGGAAGAATTGCTTCAACTCCACGTGATCAGCGAGGCACAGCCTCAGCCGACTTGTCGGGTGGTGTAAACAGATATCACTACTTCTGATCTTCACCAGAACAGAGAGTGAGATGTAACATTGATCATCAAACAGACTGTGAGAGAATACAACAGAATAAAACACATGGAGAGACACTGTGGAATAACAAATAGATTTGATTGGAATGTTGAATTTTGATTGGAATGGATAAAACAGCAGAAACAGCAGATTAAATTGGGATTCTCATCATTATATTGATCTGGGACAGAAAAGAGAAACTGATGGAAAGAAGGGAAGAAGGAAGAATGGAATTGTTCAGTTTTTTCACTCGTCCATCAAAGCTGGATAAACAAAAGTTGCAAAAGTTGCAAATGCTGCCAAAACCTTGGATCGAAGGATGTCCCAACTGTTTAACTGTCTCCTCACTGGGGGATTTCAATCAGTGAGTAATATTATTCTCTAATTTTTTTGTTAAATGAACCCAGAACTGTAACTTGGAATTAATATCTGTGTTCCGACTCCTGAATAATAAAATTGTGAGTTTCTTGATATTATCTGGACACATTTCCTGCTGAAAGAACTAAGAACTCTTTTCTAATTTACACAATACTATATACACACTCATCAAGCCTCCTCAGCGAGCATCCTTGGTGCTGCTCTCTCTTCTCCCAAACCTCATCCCATGTGACTGTTACATCATCACTCTGACGTGGGAGAGGTTGATCCCACTGTCTTCAGCATTAACCCTTTACATCCTTATACTACACTGTGAATAAAAAAAATGGTTAGAGGGAACTTCCTTCATTTATCGAAACACCAACAGCTGCCAGTTGTCAACCAACTCAAACCCATCAGAGAGAGAGAGAGAGAGAGACTGTCAGAGAACTTCCTGCATCCAGTCCTGACCCTGTCACGCTCAGCAGTTGCTCACCCAGACCCCACTCTCATCAACACTGAACATTGTCACTGAGACCCTTCAAATAATGTTTATAAAAGGCAGAAAAATTCAAAGTTCATCGCAGCTGGATTGATTGAAACTAAGTTTAATATCTTCTTACCACTAGGTAACCACATGAGAAAGTCCTTCAATCATTAGCATAAATTATCAGCTGTAAGAATGTTTGTCATTGGGTTGAATCATTTCTGTGAGAGGAATGTTCCAGCATCATAAACCAGGGGAACGTGTTGACTGAGCTGTGTCTTCATCTCTTCTGGACAGTTCACCCTTCATTCTGCTCTGATTCACTTTCCCAAAGCGGATCTACAGATTCTCAAATCTGGAGACTGGGTTTTCTTATTCGGTTCCTTTTGATTTTTCTTGCTCCTGAATGATAATATATTCCAACCTTGGATCAACCTTGCGTTGTGTCCCAGTCTCGGTTAAAAGCGACACATAATGGCACCAACACTCTGAAACATACAACATGGTCACACTCTGCTTCAGTGAGATTAATGTTGAGGCGGTTTCACTTCAAATGCAATTGTGAACAAATTTCTCTCGTGGAAATTGTGGGTGATTTGAGTATTTGCACTGAATTTCTGTGCAAGGAGGGACAGTTTCAAACAGCCATTCCCAAATCACTTCTTTCACAAAGACAAAGACTGTGCTGTCTTAACGTGTCACTCAACTTCACAAACAAATTTGAACTCAAAGTTCAGGGGAAGACAGAGTGGTGAATGATTGACAGAGTAATCTTTAAATCATAACTTTCCGTTTCTTCACTGCAGTGAGGCTTTGTTGGGGTCTGAAGTTCGGTTCTGCTGTTTATTAGACAGAGGCTTTAACCAACTAAGCTTTAGGGCAAAATCTCAAACACATCCTTTCCTGGAGTTACAGGTTATTGCAGGACTATCTGTCTCTGGGTTCTTTCTGAATCCACAAGTTTGCAGATCTTTGTGAGTGAGAGACATGGAGATATGCTTCAAAGATTTCCCTGTAAATTATTCATATCTCCATCTTTTCCTGAACTTTGAACAAACACATTACTGTGGGAATCACACACATCTGGCCCTCACATTCATCCGCTAAACATTGAAAGGTGACAGTGTTTATTGTGAGGGGATCCATTTATTCAGACACATCTTGATCGGGACGTGTTTCACACATGTAATGTTTTGTATATTATGTTTATGATGTAATATTGCAAATAAACATTTCCTTGCACTTGTCGCATTTGGTCTCCATTTTCTCTGCTGATGCCCCCTGAATATATTGGAGAAAATGGTGATGAGAATGAGATAAAAGTCTGTAAATATAGGCAGCAAACAGCAGCAGGGACTGCAGTGAACAAGAACAGCTAGCTCCTGGTGACCTACCTGCTCAGATGGTGGAGATTTTAAGTGGATTGTGTGAAGCCTGTGCGACAGACTGTCTCCTCAGTTGAATGAGATGCCCTAGGGTAAAGCATGGCTACCCGACCCGACTCCGACCAGACCGGATGACATGTGTCAGGTTCGGGTCGGGTCTCTCTTCCGTGTCCGGCATTCGGGTTCGTGACGGGTTGGGCTGGAGGCGGACACAGTGCTGCCTTGCTCAGGGAGGGAACTTCTGCATGATTCCGCAGGAATAGCCAGCTTTCGGAATGGAGGATCACAACATTTGGACAAGGTATGTTTGATATAATTAACTTTATTATGGTAGTCGGGTCGGTTCAGGTCGGGTGCGGGAAAAAAAATCAAAGGACTCTGGCCCGGGTCAGGTTCAGGTTGGATGTGGTCAGGTCGGACCGGGTCGGGTTTCAATTTCATAAACGAGCAGGCCTTTACCGCAGGGTCTTAGTGTGCATCAGATTCAAAGTGATTATTTGGGACAATATGGCTGCACCCAAGGGATACATCAGAAGGCTAGGAACTTATGAGAGGGCTCGAGAACCATTCAGTTCATATATTGAAAGAATGGACATGTTTTTCAGAGCTAATAACGTTTTGGAACTTGAAGGTGAAAGTGAAGAGGTCGAGACTCAGAAAAAGGCAATTCTTGAGGGCAAGAAAGTAATTTTGCGAATGGAAATTATCCTGGAAGTGTATGACATGCTAACAAATCTTCCTGCTCCCATCAAGGCAAAAGATGTGAATTCAAAACAATCATCACCAAGTTGGAGGAACATTTTAACCCTAAGCCACTAGAGATCACGGCAAGCTAGAAATTTGGAACCAGAAAGCAGAAAAGTAGTGAAATAGTTGGTGAGTACATTGTGGAACTGAAGAATTTATCACTACATTGCAACTTTGGCACATTCTTAGACCGTACATTACGAGACAGATTTGTACTTAGATTGGTGGATGAGAAAAGATACTAAACACGCAAAATCCTACATTTCAGCTGGCGTGTAAGATTGCTCTCTCCATGGAGATTGCATCAAAGAATGCTGGGGAATTTCGTCTTCTGCCAGTGACAGTAACACACTTCAGGAGAAGATAAAGAAACTGCCAAAATGTGCTTTCACATGGCAGATAAAATTTTACACAGAGAAGTGTAAAGTGATAAAGTTTGGGAGGAAGAATGAGACAATGTGCACCAATCTTAGAAGGTTTGAAAATGTTGCTAAAAGCAAACAGGACACTTGGCTTTATTCATAGAGGCATAGAGTAAAAGCAAATAAGTTATACTAAACCTTTATAAAACACTGGGGCCGAATGGCCTACTCCTGCACCTCCACAGAAAGCTTCCACTCCAGGCTCGGACACCCTCTTCAGGATTACTCTCCATACATCCTGCCACTCCACGCACGGATATCTCCCTCAGGATCAGATCACAGCTCCACAGGCCTGCCACATCCAGTCGTGAATGGTGGTGGATAATTTAATAACTAACAAGATGAGGAGGCTCCAAAAGCACCCACATCCTCAATGATGGTGGAGCCGAGCACGTCAGTGCAAAAGGCAAAACTGAAGCATTTGCAACCATCTTCAGTCAGAAATATTACGTGGATTTGATCTGTGATAATTTCAGCTCCTCATGCTCGCTGGTGCCTTGATTCTCTGTTGCTAATTTCAGAGTAAATCATGCAGCTTGACAATTGGAGCCAAAGAAAAAGACACAGGAGAGGTTGAAAGTGCCAAAACCTGGGATTGAACCAAGAACTGTGATTTTTAGTGCAATGCAAATCCAGCTGATCTATTTCAGCCACACACTAAAACCAGCCTTCGCTCATTGCTTTGGAAGACGATATTTACATTCAAGTGTTTGTCAAAATTTACAGAACACAACATGAGTAATATTTCCCATTGTTTTCTCAGCACTGATGGAATGTGAAGCGGGAGACAGCCAGAAGTCCCACTGATGCACACTGACCCAGAGCTGAGAGTGAAATGAGATAAAGTTCAATCTTTAGCAACGAGACGCTGGAGAGACGTAAGAGTCCTGAATCAAGGAGAGACTTTCTGATATAGTAAAAGCAAAATACTGCATATGCTGGAAATCTGAAATAAAAACAAAGGTGCTGGAAATACTCAGCAGGTCTGGCAGCATCTGTGGAGAGAGAAACAGAGTTAAAGTTTCAAGTCTGTGACCTTTCATCAGAACTGCCAAAGGTTAGAAAAGAATTAGGTTTTAAACAAGTGAAGGAGAGGGGCCTGGGGGAGAGAACAAAGGGGAAGGTGTTTGATAGGGCATAGGGCAGGAAAGATTAAATAACAAAGTTGTCCTGGGACAAAGGCAAAGAGTCCGTTAATGCTTGTGGTCAAAGACAAAGCATTTGTCCAGAGAGAGTGTTAATAGCAGAATAATGAGCAGCTCTGACTGCATGAAAACAGGCACATGGTTTTAAACACACTGTGTTTTGTGCTCCCCCTTTTGTGAATCCTTGTTCACAGCTTTCCAATTATAATGCAAAGAAATGAACACAAACAGGCTTTCTTTGGTTTAAAGAAGAAAAGTGAAACTTATTAAACTTGCTTAAACTTTAATACGGTTCATGCCTACAGATATACGATGCACCCATGCTAGCATGCACACGTGATATACAGATGCAGCTAGGGACAGAAAAAATAAAAGATAAAGTGGAACAGTTTGAGGTAATGTCTTGTTACTGTGCTTCGAGCTCATGGTATAGCACTTTTGTAGGTAATTCTTGCATTTCGTAGGGCCCAGTATTCTACTTAAACCTTGCACATGTTGGATACTTTTCTCTCTTTGAGATTCACATGTTTTCACAAGGTTCAGTTCTGTGGGAAAGAGATGGAGGCAGGCAGGACTGGAGAGGGTCTGCCCCATCTGGGAGCACATGGTGTTCTGAGTTCAAATCTGTGGCAAGTTCAAAAAACCAACAGCCAACTAGTCATGTGACTAAAACTGGTCTGACCACTTCTGCTGTGTATTGGTGAAGCAAAAGACTGCGTCCCTTTGTTTCAAAACTGTTTGTTACTATGCAAATTTCTTTCCAGTCAGGCGCTTGCAATTTTAAGTTTTAATGTTCATGTGGCAAAAATCATGTGTGCCTCAGTCTTGGCAGGTGGGGTGGGGCGCTTTGCCTGACACCAGTCATGTTTTGAAGTTATTGAACTCAAGGTTCAGTCCACAAGGCTGTAGAGTGACGAATCGAAAGATCAGGTGCTGTTCCTCGAGCTTGCGTTGATGTTCACCGGAACACTGGAGCAGGCCAAAGACAGAAATGTTGACATGAGAGCAGGGGGAAGTGTTGAAATGGCAAGCAACCAGAAGCTCAGGGTCATGCTTTCGGACTGAGTGGAGGTGTTCCACAAAGCGGTCAGCTAATCTGCGTTTGGTCTCCCCAATTTAGAGAAGACCGCATTGGGAACAGAAAATACAGTACACTAAATTGAAAGAAGTACAAGTAAATCGCTGCTTCACCTGAAAGGGGTGTTTGGGGCCTTGGAAGGTGAGGAGAGAGGAGGTAAAAGGGAAGCTATTACAATTCATGCGATTGAATGGGAAGGTGCCGTGGGAAGGGGACGAGGTATTGGGGATAATGGAGGAGTGGACCAGAGTGTTGCGGAGGGAACGATCCTTTCGGAATGCTGACAGGGGAGGGGAAGATGCATTTGGTGGTGGCATCACGGAGGTGGTGGAAATGGCGGAGGATAATCCTTTGGATGTGGAGGCAGGTGGGGTGGAAAGTAAGGACAAGGGGAAACCCGTGGCGTTTCTGGGAGGGATGGGAAGAGGGGAGGGCAGATGTGTGGGAAATGGACCAGACACACTCCTTGAACTCTCTGCTGACGAAGTCTGAAAAAGGGAAGAACAACCACACAACAAGGGTCTCAAATCGAAGACCCTGGGATTAAAAGTCTCATTCTCTACCAACTGAACTAACAAGGCCTGATACAGTACTTCCACTCTGTCTGTTATTGGACGGATGCAGCTGTTGGCACCACCCCAAGGGCGGGCGTTTGTTCCACCAACCATGAAGCAGCTTCCTATTAATTCCCAAAATTATCATCTCCAACAAGAGAGAATCTAACTATCTCCCCTTGACATTCAATGGCATTATCATTGCTGAATCCCTCACGATCAACATCCTGGGGGTTGCCAATGAACAGAAACTGAATTGGAACAGCCATATAAATACCATAGCTTCAAGAGCAGGTCAGAGGCTGGGAATTCTACTGTGAATCACTCACCTCCTGTCCACCATCTCCAAGACACAAGTCAGGAGTGTGATGAAAGGCTCCTCACTTGCCTGGATGAGTGCAGCTCCAACAACACCAAAGAAGCTCAACATCATCCAGGACAAAGCAGCTCACTTGATCAGCACTCCATCCACCACGACCTCGACCACCTAGAAGGACATTGGATGAATGGCAACACCACCATCTGCAAGTTCCCCTCCAAGCTACACACCATCCTGTCTTGGAACTATATCATGATTCCCTCACTGTCACTGGATCAACATCCTGGAACTCCCTTCCTAACAGCAGGTATTGCGATGGCTCAAAAAGGCAGCTCACCAACACCTTCCCAACGGCAATTAGGGATGGGCAATAAATGCTGGCTTTGCCAGCAATGCCCACATCCCATGAAAGAATAAAAACGAGATTTGCCACAATGGTAGCAGGGTGAGGGATTTCAGTTATGTGGAGAGATTGGAGAAGCTGGGGTTGTTCTCCTTGCAGCAGAGAAAGCTCAGAAGAGATTTGACACATTTGCTCAAAATCATTTTAAATAAGGCGAAACTGTTTCCAGTGGTAAAAGGGTCAGTAAGCAGAGGACACAGATATCAGGTGATTGGCAGAAGAACCAGAGGTGACATGAAGAACCATTTTTTACACAGTAATGTGTTGTGATAAAGAAAGAAAAGGCTTGCATTTATAAAGCACCTTTCAAGACCACTGGATATATCAAAGCACTTTGTAAACAATGAAATACTTTTGAAGTGTAATCACTGTTGTAATGTCAGAAATGCAGCAGCTACTACCCAAAAACAGCAATGTGATAATGACCAACTGATCTGATTGAGGGGCAAATATTGATCACAACACCAGGGAAAATTGCTCTTCACTTGTTTGAAATTGCAACATGGGATCTTTTACATTCACCCAAACATGCAGACCAGGTCTTGGCTTAACATCACACCTGAAAGGCAGCACCTTCAACACCCTCAGTGCTGTACTGGAGTGTCAGCTGTGAAATCTGAACCCAGAAGCTTGTGATTTCGAGCTGAGTGTGACCGACTGAACTACAGCTTTTACCTGAGTCTCAATCCTTCTACCAAAAGTTTCTCTCTATCAGGTCTGTCACGACCCCTCATGATTGTGAACACCTCTATCAAATCTCCTCTCTAAGGAGAACAACCCCAGCTTCTCCAATCTATCCACATAACTGAAATCCTAACCACACGTTGCGGAAAGGAATTTTTCCTCATGTTCCTTCTGGTTTTGTGAGTCACCTTAAATCTGTAACTTACGTTATGGACTGTTCAGCAGTTAGAAACAGTTCCTCAGTATTTACTCTACCTCAAACCTTCAAGGAAGCTCTGCAAAGTAACTGAAAATCAAGTTGTCAGAAGTGGGATTTGAGCACATGCCTCCAGTGAAAGCTGCAACCTGAACAGAGAAGCTGAAACCGCTCAGTCACCTCAACTGTTCAGACCTTTTTGACCTCGTCATCACTTCCGTACTTTGAAAGGTTCACTCAGTTCTGGAACTTATTCAATGTTACTGGAATGCTCAGTGATTGGGATATTAACTCCCCCGGGTTTTCCTGAACTTGTTCTCGGTGTATGGGGATGTTTGTCCTGGGCTGTGGAATCTTGCATCCCTGTAATGGACATTAACCCACTGATTGAATCTGTATTCACTGCTTTCTGCTGGTGCTGGGTAATTGTGGGGCCGGAATGTTGCTGCTTGTCCCGGCCTCACTCACTCTGGGAAAGAGTGAATAATTGATGCGTCTGTTTCTGTATCTGAAATGTGACTTCGATCTGCTGTTATTAACCGAGGCAGCGCTGCAGCAGGATACGTTAATAATCTCTCACTAATCAACTGCAAACAGTCAGAATGTGTAACTTTGAGCAGCACTTTCTGCACCGTCAGGGCTGGAAAGTTGAGGGAGGGAGAGACACTGTCAGTATCTGAGTGTATACAGCACTGTACAGAGAAAGAGCAAATATACCGGGGCTGAGACACAGTGCATCTTTTCACATTTAATCACAATAATATCCGGAGTCAGGAACTGAAAAGGATGAAAAACCAAATAGCAAGAGCAAAAATAAGAAAACTAAGCTATTATAGATTAGCTGATAAGCTTTCACTGTGTTACCTGGTAGTCTACAGTTTTATATTCAATGCTTTCTCCACTGTGCCCAGGGAATGGTTTCTTCTCAAGGGCTGAATATTAACAAAACTTCTAAGAATTTAAATCTTTTAAAATTAATTCCATGGAGCTAATGGGAAAAAGTCAAATAACTGCACCAATTATAGGAGAGCTGGTTGGTGATGACGTGGATGTGTCTGCAGTGTACAGGACCAGACTGTTTCTATAGATTCACAATAAACGTTCCATCTTTATTTATAACAGTGAAACTGATAGTGGACAATGGCTATTCTGGTTGCAGCAACCTGGAGATTTAACTCATTAACACCCTGCTTTCGGGTAATTTAGAAAGAACAACACCCAGCTCTGTCAGTTAGTGTGTTTGTTTGTTCACCCACAATTTGTTGGTTTCAGCACATAAAAGGATGAGGCTTTATTAACTTAAACTCTTCTACATCTGCTGTATTACTCTTGCTGTTGATTCTTCAAAGAAAAGGTTAATCAAGACTTTCTTTGTGAAATCCATGCTGACTGTGCTTTATTATATTTTCATTTTCATATGTATTTTCTACTTTTGGTGATTATTGTCATTTTTTATTGATTTTATTTTTATTTATTGCATTTATTGCCCATCCCTAATTCCCTGGAGAAAGTGGTGGTGAGCTGCCTTCTTCAACCACTGCAGTCGATGTGATGCTGTTCGGAAGGGAGTTCCAGGATTTTGACCCATCAACAGTAAGGGAACAGTGATATAGTTCCAATTTAGGATGTTGTATGGCTTCGAGGGGAACTTGCAGGTGGTGGTGTTCCCATGCATCTGCTGCCCTTGTCCTTCGAGGGAGTAGAAGTCACGGGTTTGGAAGGTGCTGTCTAAGGAGGCTTGCTGCCTTGCTGCAGTGCATCTTGTGGATGGTGCACACTGCTGCCACAGTGCATCGGTGATGGAGAGAGTGAATATTGTGAATGAGGTGCCAATCAAGTGGGCTGCTTTGTCCTGGATGGCGTTGAGCTTCTGAAGTGTTGTTGGAGCTGCACCTATCCAGGCAAGTGGAGAGTATTCCATCACACTCCTGACTTGTGCCTTGTCGATAGTGGACGGGCTTTGGGGAGTCAGGAGGTGAGTTACTCGCCGCAGGATTCCTAGTCTCTGACCTGCTCTTGTAGCCATGATATTTATGTGGCTACTGCAGTTCATTTTCTGGTCAATGGTAAACCCCAGGATGTTGATAGTGGGAGATTCAGCAAACGTAATGCTGTTGAACGTCAAGGGGAGATGGTTAGGTTCTCTCTTGTTTGAGATGGTCATTGCCTGGCACTTTTGTGACTCGAATGTGAAATATCCTTATTGTAGTGTATTGTATTGTACTGCACAGTGACAACACTTGGAAAGTCCTTCATTGGCTGGAAAAGGCTTTACAAGGTCCTGTGAAATGCATGTGTTGCTTTTTCCATTGTTATCAGTGTCATTTTGATCAAAAGATAGAATTCGTGAGCACAAAGTTTAAATCAATGTTGATTCAAATAATGTAAAAGCATCTATCTTCTTGCACTGTACTTAATAATCACCATCTTCCTATCCTTACAGAGTACAATGTTTTTGACCCTGAAATTGATTCCACAATCTCAGTCCCTCAGACAATTTCAGCCCAGTTCTGATGAAAGATCACAGATCTGAAACGTTAACTCTGTTTCTCTCTCCACTGATGCTGCCAGACCTGCTGGGTATTTCCAGCATTTTCTGTTTTTATTTCAGATTTCCAGTATCAGCAGTATTTTGCTCCTGTGTTACTTTGAAAGTTAAAACTGACCCACCTGTCTACAATTCACACTGGGGTCTCCCAAGAAATGATTCTGTATAACTTTGATGTAATGAATACAGACTCTGAGCACAGAGCTTCCTGTGTGAAATTGGGGATATGAAAACCAGCAGACTCTGCAGGAATTTCCACTGGGAGCACAAATTCACAAAATCTACCTTTTATATATCGATTCATTTTAATTGTCCTTCTGGAAAATTATTTTGAAACAATTTAAACATCAACCCACAGCTCCATGACTGGGTCAATTATGAGGTCATCCTCTGACAGGTCATGTGACAGCTGGAGCCACAAGACATCAGAACCAGATTTGTGACTGGATTAAAACCCGGAATCCTGTCATCATGGCTTTTCAAATAAAGCTGTTGCTGTTTGAAAACACAACAGTTAAACTTTCTGCCTGACCATGAGGGGAGCTAGGGAGAAATTTACAAAACTCAATCCTTCAACAAAATAGTTCGAAAACCATTAATATAGAAATCATGTGAGGATTCATTTGCAGGAGAAACAAGCAAAATACAGAAAGTACAAAGGACAGCTGAAAAGGGAAATGAGATCAGCAAGAGAGTGTGTGAGAAAAGATTAGTGGGTCACATAACTGGGAACACTGAAGTCTTTTACCAACATATGGACAGTCAATGAAAGGGTGGGTCAATTAGGAGATCCTGTGGAGGCAGAGGGTGTGCCTGAGGCACTAATTAAGTACATTGCATCTGTCACAAAACAAGCAGATTGTGCAAATGTCACACAGTAAAGGAGGAGGATGTGGAGAAATTGGAGGGGATGAAAATAGATAAAGAGGAGATAATTACAAGGTTGGCAGTGCTCACAGTAGAAAAGTCACCCGGTCTGGATGGGCTGCATCCTGGGTTGCTGATGGAAGTAAGGGTGGAAATAGTGGAGACTTGAGCCACAATCTTTCAATCCCCCTTTCTATGGGAATGATGCCAGAGGACTGGAGGATGCAGGTAAGCTTGGGTAGTTCGATCTCAGTTCAACTTGACCATTTTTATAATGTATCTGTTGTAATAACTAATAAGGTCAAGGAAGCCATTTTACAATTAACACATGACCAAAGGAGCCATTTTGTGTTCAGTATGAACGTTTTTGTCCTGTATAATTAATGAGTAGCTACCCATCATGAAACAGATGATTGTAAAGGTAATGAACCTTGATTGAGTTATAAATAATGAATCAATAATCATTTTAGAGAGAATGGGTTTTCATTTAAAGTTAGTTCAATCTAATTACTGTGAGTTTCTGTGTCTGTGTGGGAAAGGGCAGTTTCAGTGAAATTTATTCAAACAATGGACCTTTCTAGGACACCTGATAAAACCCATGGTCTGGTACATCGTGACCTTCAAGAGTCTCGATTTAATGAATAGGAAACTTGTTTCAGATCAGATTGGGAGACAGTGTGAAACCACTCCATTGTACTCATGTCTGAGATTCTGAGGACAGGTGACTGTTAGTGGAAGACATCATTAAGAACTTATTAAATGTACCTAGCAACAGCTCGGACCAAATATTATTTTACAAGGTGGTGTGATGGCCATCCAGGGGTTAAAAGTAGGGATTTTGTAAGGTTTCAGTGTGCAGGAACACGAGAAGATCTCAGGGGTAAAGGCTCAGATCATCAACCAAGTTCTCCACCTGATGAGGGGTCTAGGCTGGACAAAGAGGACCGTGACACTCTGAGACCAAGCTCGACCAGTCCACACACCTGCTCGAGCAGTAAAGTTATATTGTCCAAGTTTGTTAAAGATAATTTTGCTTTCAATTATTAAGTACTATTTTACTCTCAATAAAATTTCTGGACTTACTAATCAAGTATCCTACTTTAATTGGTTAAAGTCATGCCCAAAGAGATTGTCCACAATAGACTTTCCAGAATTAAAAGATACATCTGCAAGGATTGCTAATTTTACAGCCCTGTTTAAAAAGAGAGATAAACCCAGGAACTACAGACCAGTTAGTCTAATGTCAGTGATGGGGAAACTTTTAGAGACAAATATCCAGGAGAAAAATAACTGTCAATTGGTAGAACATGGCCTAATAAATGACAGCCAGTACAGATTGGTAAACAGAAGATTGTGTCTGAATTAATTAATTAATTTCTTAGATGAAGTTTCAGAGAGAGTTGACCAGGGTAGTGGGGTTGATGGTGTGTGTCTGGACTTCAAAATTGTGTTTGAAAAAGTACCATAAAATAGACTTGTGAACAAAATTCGAGCAGATGGGATTAGAGGGGGCAGTGGCAGCATAGATACAAAATTGGCTGAGGGACAGAAAGCATAAAGTAGGGTGAATGCTTGTTTTTCAGAATGGAGGGACTAATCCAGGAATGTCACTGTTGTTGCAGTATGTGCAGTGTCTGACCCTGAGCTGTCCGAGGGAGGGGGCTGTTTGTGATGATCCTGTGGGGTGTATTATCATAAGGGTATCTCCCTGAGCTGTCACAGGGATGGGGCAGTGTGTGATATCCTTGTGCATGTCATGCAGGCCCACTGGCGTGTGGTTCCATCCTGATGCCAAGAAACAGAGCCCCATCTATGGGCAAAAAGTCTCACTTCCCTGTGGATGGCTTGAGAGAGAAGAAGGCTCAGGGAGTAAACCTGGACAGTAAATCCGGAGTGGAGTCCCATAGGCGGTTACCTGTTACTTATCAGGTAGTTTTCCAGCAACTCCTACAGCAGAGCAATACCAAACAGTACTGTTTTTTTTCCTTTCCTTTGGACAATGCTAGCAATGCTGAGAGGGGGTCCTGATGCTTAGGGTCTCCATACTATTTGCCCAGGCCTGTGCCCTGGAGAGGACACTCCAGCTTTGTGGTTAAACATTAGCACAACACGGGAAGAAACAGTTACTGATTGTAAGCTCTCACTCAATTGGTGTAGAGTATGAGCACCAGGGGTTACTTCTGACAGAGGGAGAGATCATCATGTCTCATTGGAGAACTACCACCCACTCAGTTAACTGCTGTCCTGCCACGACCTACTTGCTTCAATGGGTGCTTGGAGCTTCGAGAGTCATCTCTCAACAGGCGGTTCGATAATCAATGCACCAGGCAAGACAAACTTAACAAAGAAGACACCAGTCCTTCGAATCGGAACCTGGAATGTGAGGACCATGTGTCCTGGCCTTACTGACAACCTTCTGCAGGTTGATGACACACACAAGACAGCTGTGATCGACAAAGAACTCACAAGGCTCAATGTGGACATTGCTGTGCTGCAAGAAACTAGACTCGTTCAAAGTGGATCCCTCAAAGAGAAACACTACACCTTCTTCTGGCAGGGGAAAGCCCAAGAGGCAACTCGTGGGTTTCACAGTAAAAAACACGCTCCTTGCAATGAGTGAACCACCCACAGTAGGCTCAGAGAGACTTCATACTCTTCACTTGTCAACAAGCGCGGGCCCAGTTAATCTCATGTGCATCTATGTCCCGACACTCACCTCCACCCCAGATGTCAAGGATCAATTCTATGAGACACTTGACGCTGCCATCAGTAGAATTCTCAGCACTGAGGGACTGTACCTTCTAGGAGACTTCAACGCAAGTGTGGGTACTGACGATAGCTTGGCCAACGAGCATAGGGCACCAGTGGATTGGCAAGATGATCAAAAATGGACAGAGGTTGCTGGATCTATGCTGTCACCATGGACTCTGTGTGACAAACAGCTACTTCCAGTTCAAGCTGTGCCACAAGGTGTCCTGGAGCCATCCAAGATCACGCCACTGGCACCAGCTAGAACTTAACATCACCAGACGTACCACCCTCAGAAGTGTCCTCATCACTCACAGCTATCACAGCGCTGACTGTGACACTGACCACTCCCTAGTGCGTAGCAAGGTCAGGCTTCAGCTAAGGAAGCTTCACCCATCCAAGAAGAAAGGTCCTTCACGGATCAACACTTGCCGAACCACTGATCCAGAAAGGACCCAGGAGTTCCTCAACATTCTTGATCAGGCTCTTTCAGAAAACACCCAAGGCCTCAGTGCGGTGTCAAAGTGGAATCATCTGCACGCCACCATCTATAACTCTGCACGGGAAAAGAGCTGGGAGGAATGCTGACTGGTTTGAGGCTTATTGGACTGAAATGGAGTCAGTTACTGTAACTAAGAAGAGAGCCCTCTGAACTGCAAACCAGCCCCAGTAAACAAACTCTAGACGCTCTCAGAACTACCAGAAACAAGTCTCTGCAGACTGCTCGGCACTGCACCAATCAACACTGGTTAAAACACTGCAACAGTATTCAATCTACCGCTGAATCTGGGGGATGCTAGAGGGACATATGAAGGAATTCAACACACCAAGGTTCCTTAGACAGCACCTTCCATACCCGCAACCTCTGCCAACTAGAAGGACAAGGGCAGCAAATTCATGGGAACATCACCACCTGCAAGTTCCCCTCCAAGCCACACACTATCGTGACTTGGAACTATATCGCCTTTCCTTCACTGTCGCTGGGTCAAAATCCTGGAACTCTCTTCCTAACAGCACTGTGGGTGTACCTACCTCACACAGACTGCAGCGGTTCAAGGAGGCAGCTCACCACCACCTTCTCATGGGAAATGAGGGATGGGCAATAAATGCTGGCTTAGCCAGTGATGACCACATCAGATGAATGAATAAAAAAAAAATTATGAAAGCAACGGGCCCAGCAGTAACTAAATCAGCACCTTTGAAGACAAAGACAGGGACGATCATCACTGAACCTAACAAGCAGATGGAAAGGTGAGTGGAGCATTACCTTGAACTCTACATAACGGAGAACATTGTCATTGAAGTCGCTCTCAGCGCCAATCCAGACTTCCCTGTCATGGAGGAGTTGGACACTGACCCCACTATCATAGAGCTCAACAACGCCATTGACCGTCTTGCCAGTGATAAAGCCCTGGGAAATGATGGTCTTCCACCTGGAATCATCAAAAGTGGAAAAGCGGCACAGCTGTAGCATCTCTATGAACTTCTGTGGCTCTGTTGGAAGGAGAGATCTGCGCCTCTAAACATGCCTGATGCAAACATTGTCACCTTGTACAAAAATATAGGGGATCACAGTGACTGCAGCAATTACCGAGGCATCTCCTTGCTAAGTATTGTGGGGAAGGTCTTTGCTCACATTGCTCTGACCAGATTGCAGACCCTGGCATCACACATCTATCCTGAGTCTCAGTGCACCATCAGTGCTGGTAGATCGACAGTCGACATGATTGTCTCACTTCGGCAGTTGCAGGAGAAGTACTGTGAACAGTACAGACCACTCTACATTGTCTTTATAGACATCACCAAGGCCTTTGATCTTGTCAGCAGAGACGGACTCTTCAAACTGCGATGGAACATAGGCTGCCCTCCTGAACTCTTGGGCATCATCTCTTCTTTCCACGAGAACATGCACTGTTCCGTCAGTTACAATGGAGCAACATCAGATGCTTTCAAGATCAGCAGTGGGGTCAAGCAGGGCTGTGTCCTGGTAACAACTCTCTTAGAAACAGAGGAACATAGGAGGAGGCCATTTAGCCCGTCGAGACTGTTCTGCCATTCAATTAGATCATGGATGATCATCTACCTCAACACCACTTGCCCGTGCTATCCCCATATCCCTTGATGTCATGAGTATCAAGGTTTCTATCAATTTCTGTCTTGAACACGCTCAATGATTGCACTTCCACAGACGCCTGGGGTAGAGAATTCCAAAGATTCACCACCCTCTGAATGAAGAAACTCCACCCTATCTCAGTTTTAAATGGCCTTTTAAATGAAACTTTAAGGAATACAAGCCCAGTTTCCTCATCCCAGGGATTAGTCTGGTTACCCTCCGTTGCACTCCCTCTGTGGCAAGTATATCCTTCCTTAGATAAGGAAACCAAAACTGTACACAATACTCCAGCGCAGTCTCACCAAGGCTCTATACAATTGCAGCAAGACATCTTTACTCCTGTACTCAAGACCCTTTGTGTGAAGGCCAACATACCATTTGCCTTCCTAATTGATTGCTGCACCTGCACAAGAGCTTTTAGTGTCTCATGAACAAGGACACCCAGGTCCCTTTGGACATTAACACTTATTCAGCTCTCACCATTTAAGAAATACTCTGTCTTTCTGTTTATTCTACCAAAGTGGATAACTTCACACTTATTTATATTATGTTCCATCTGTCATTTCATTCACTTATCCTATCCAAGTTCCCTGGAAGCCTCCTTGTAACCTCCTCACAGCTCACATCCTTTACAATTAGCATACTCTTCTCCATGCTGCAATTGTACATTTTCAGTGACTCAGATGGGGGTGTCCACCTGCATACCAGAGCTGATGACAAGCTGTTCATCTTGGCAAGACTGCGCGCCAAGACTAAAATGAGTCAGTTCCTAGTCTGTGAGATGCTGTTTGCTGATGACGCTGTGCTGACATCCCATAATGAAATTCACTTGCAGCAGTTTGTATATCGGTTCTCCCTGGCCTGCAAGGAGTTTGGACTGACGATCAGCATCAAGAAGATCAAAGTTTTGGGCCAGGACGTAGAGACTCCACCTTCCATCAACATCCACAACCTCACTTTGGAGGATCAACAATCACCAGCAATCTGTCCCTTGATACTGAAATCAGCACCAGGATTGTCAATGCTGCAGCTGTCATGTCAAAGTTGAGAAGACCAATGTGAACCAACAGCAAACTGACCAAAAATACAAAGCTCCACATGTACCAGGCTTGTGTTCTCAGCACCCTCCTTTATAGTTGAGAAGCATCAACAACTTATACAAGCCAAGAAAAGCAGCTGAACAGCTTCCACCTCCACTGCCTCAGATGGATATTGGGCATCTCCTGGCAGGACAGAGTGCCGAATGCGGAAGTACACCAGCGTGCAGTGATCCGCAGCAAGTTTGTCCTCTTGCGTCAGCGGTGACTCTGTTGACTGGGTCATGTGTGCTGAATGGATGACGATTGCAATGCCAAAGACATGCTCTATGGTGAGCTTGCTATCAGCACGAGACCCACAGGTCACCCACGTCTGTGATACAAGGACATCTGCAAACGAGATCTCCAGCAGACTGGGAGTGTAGTCAATGCATGGGAAGTCCTTCCTGCTGACTGGAATTCCTGGAGAAAGGCATTCAGGAAGACGATGGGAAAAGCAGAGTACAAAAGAAATGACCAGTTGGGGGGAAAGAGAGCTCAGAGGAAGGAAAAATTATCAGTCGACCTCGGGCCAATGATATTCATCTGTATCAGCTGCGAAAGGGATTGTCACTCACGAGTCATCCTCTGCAGCCACAACAAACGATGTTTAATACAGAAGTGACCGACACGCCAGGCGTAGCCCATCGCCGTCCGAGACGGACAGTTGCCTATTACTATTACAGCTACAGCTACAACTGCAAGAGCGGATCAGAGGCTGGGAACTCTGCGGCGACTAACTCACCTCTTGACTCGCCAAAGCCTGCCCACCATCTACAAGGCACAAGTCAGGAATGTGATGGAATACTCATGCCTGGATGAGTGCAGCTCCAACAATACTCAAGAGATTGACACCATCAGGTCAAAGCAGCCCACTTGATTGGCACCCCATCCACCACCTTAAACATTCATTCCCTCTAGCACCAGTGCAGAGTGGCAGCAGTGTGTAACATTTACAATATGTACTGCAGCAACTTGCCAAGCCTCCTTCAACAGCACCTTCCAACCCACAAACTCAACCACCTAGAAGGACAAAGGTAGCAGACGCATGGGAACATCACCACCTTCAAGTTCCCCTCCAAATCACATACCCTCCTGACTTGGCACTATACCGCCATTCCTTTACTGTTGCAGGGTCAAAAACCAGGAACACCCTCCCAAAAAGCACTGTAGAGGTGCCAGAGGACTGAACAGTGGCAAATGTGACTTCCTATTTCAACAAAGGGTGTAAGGGGTAACGACAGGCCAGTGTGATTAACAGCAGTGGTGAGTAAGGTTTTAGAAACAATATGAGGGAAAAAATCAACAGTCACTTGGAGAGATTTGAGTTAATTGAGGAGAGTGAGCATGGATTTATAAATGGGAGTTCATGCTTGACTTACTGCATTTTTTGATGAACTAACAGGAAGATGATGCAGCGAATGTTGTTGATATGGATTTTAAGAAGGATGGATGGATGGATTCAGAATTAATGATAAGGTAGCACATAAAAGGGTGGTTAACAAAATTGAGGTTCATGGAATAGGAGAGTCACTGTCCAATTGGATAGAAAATTGCTTTAAGGACAGAAAATAGCGAATCATAGTAAACGGTTCTTTGTCAGGCTGGAGGATAGTCGACAGTGGGTGTTCTCCAGTGGTCACTGTGAGAACCACTGCTTTTTCTGCTATATGTAAATGACTCGGATCTTGGAATATCGAGTAGAATCTCAAAATATACCGATAACACCAAACCTGGAGGAGTGGTAAACAGTGAGGATGATATGACCTGCCTGAAACAGGACAGTGATAGGCTAGCAGAATGGGCAGACAGGTGGCAGATAGAATTTAATAGTGACTAGTGTAAGGTGATGCAATATAGCAGAAGGAATTGGGAGAGACAATATATACTTAATAGCACAGTTCTAAATAGAACTAAAAATAATGCACCTTGTAAGTGGCTTGTTGGTCTAGGGGTATGATTCCCACTTTGGGTGTCTGATTGGTTAATATGCGAGAGGTTAACAGACTAGCCCTTCTTCATTTGTGTTTTTAGTTGAAGGTCATCAATTGGTTGCAGCCTTACAGAAAGCGGAATTGACGTTCATACAGATCCTGTTTGAGGACCAGAGAACTGGATTCAAAGAGCCTGTCGACAAAATTGAAATGAACAAAATGTACAGGTCACCAAGTGGGTGTCTGAATGTGGAGCAGTAACTGAGAGCTGGATACAAAAACAACACGACTAGTAGCTAATATGGAATGGAATTTTTCTGTGTTTCTGTTGTTCGGTTTCGATTAGGGTGGCACAGTGGCGCAGTGGTTAGACCCACAAACTCACAGTTTCAGGGCCCTGGGCTCAATTCTGAGTACTGCCTGTGTGGAGTTTGCAAGTTCGTCCTGTGTCTGTGTGGGTTTTTGCTGGGTGCTCTGGTTTCCTCCCCCCTCCAAAGACTTGCAGGTGATCGGTAAATTGCCCGTAGTGTAGGGAATATGGGATTCCTGGAGGGTTAGTATAAATGGGTGGTTGTTGGTCGCCAAAGACTTGGTGGGCCGAAGGGCCTGTTTCAGTTCTGTATCTCTAATAATAATAACTCATCGATTTTCTTGTTTTTCTCTTTTTTGATGCGTTTGAATAATTGTGGATCCTTCTTCAGGGTGTTTCCGTTCACCAGGAAGTTCTGACCTCTGATGATGTTGATCATAATCAGCTTCTGATAGTTTTGGAACTGAGCAAATTTCCTTTGCTTGAGTCTGCAAGATGTAACTCAGTCTGACATGTGGATCCAAGGGAGGATTTGAAAGCCACCCATGCATTGGAGCATACAGTTGTATCCATCCAATAAGAGAGTGAGTAGAAGTGACAGTTCAGTCAGTCGAATATGAGACTTTTAATCTCAGGGTTGTGAGTTTGAGTGCCATTCTGTTTTTCCCTTTTTTGAGGCTTCATTAGCAGAGTGTTTGAAATGAAATTCAACAACAGTATGAGAAAGTCTCACTTTGATTCAGGACTCTTCTCTCTGCAGCATCTCACTGCAAAAGATTGAACTTTATCTCATTTCTTTCTCAGCTCGGGGTCAGTGCGGCTCGGTGGGACTTCTGGCTGTCTCCCGCTTCACAATCCATCAGTACTGAGAAAGCATTGGGGAATATTACTCAAATGTTGTGTTCTGTAACCTTTCGGAAAAATTGAATGTTTGTATTTTCTTCCAAAACAAGGACACAAAGACATTAACAACGTGGGGCTGAAATAGCTCAGTTGGGGGAGTGTTAGATTGAAGATCTAAAGGCAATTTCAATTCTTTATGCGTCCCATGCTTTTGTTCTGATTTTCCAGTTGCACAATTTACTTTGAAATTATTTACCAAGCACCATTGGATTGAATTTGAGAAACAACACAGAGTCATTTGCAGCATAGAAGGTGGTCATTTGGCCTATCGTGTCCATGCTGGCTCTCTCCGGAGCAATCGAGTCAGTTCCACTCACCAGCTCGATCCCTTTCCTCCTGCAAGTTTCTTTCCTTCAAGTATCCATCCAATTTCCTTTTCAAATCATTGATTGTCTCTGCTTCCACCTCACTCGTGGGTCAGGTCATTACCACCCACAACATAAAAAGTTCCACCTCAACAAGGATGGGAAATATTTATATCTTCTATATTTAGCTTATTGTTTATTTCTATGAGAAGAGAATGGCAGTCAACATGAAAGGGAACCCAAAGATCTTTGAGCAGTATATAAGTAATCAGTGGGTAGTAAGTGGTGGAGTGGGCCTTATTAAAGACAAAGAGGATAGTACATGCTGAGAGGTTCTGGGCAATGTTAATATATTTAATGAGTACTTTGTATCAGTGATCACTAAGGAATTGGAATCTGACAAAATATCAGTAGAAGCGGAGACAGTAGAGGCAATGGATCGGGTACAAATTGAGAGAGGGAGCTACTAAAAAGGCAGGCTGTGCTTAGGGTAGATAAATCACCTGGTACGGATGGCTTACATACCAGGTTGCAAAAGGAAATGCGTATGCAGATAACAGAAGGGCTTGTTATAATCTTCCAATCTTCCCTGGATACGGGGGAGGTGCCAGAGGATTGAACAGAGGCAAATGTGACACCCTTATTCAAGAAAGGCTGTAAGGACAGTCTGGGTAACTACAGGCCAGTTAGATTAACAGCAGTGGTGGGTAAGGTTTTAGAAAGAATAATCAGGGTAAAAAATCAACAGTCACTGGAGAGGTTTGAGTTAATTAAGGAGAGTGAGCAGGGATTTATAAATGGAAGTTCATGCTTGACTAATCTAACAGCATTTTTTGATGAACTAACAGAGAAGGTCGATGAAGGGAATGCAGTGGATGTTGTTTATATGGATTTTATGAAAGTATTTGATAAGGTACCACATAAAAGGGTGGTTAACAAAATTGAGGTTCATGGAATAGGAGGATCAGTGTCCAATTTGATAGAAAAGTGGCTTAAGGACAGAAAACAGTGAGTCATATTAAATGGTTCTTTGTCAGACTGGAGGATAGTCGACAGTGGTGCTCCCCAGGGGTAAGTGCTAGAATCACTGTTTTTTTTGCTACAGATAAATGACTTGGATCTTGAAATATAGAGTAGAATCTCAAAATATGCCGATAACACCAAACCTGGATGAGTGGCAAACAGTGAGGATGATATGAATTGTTTGCAACAGGACAGTGATAGGCTAGCAGAATGGGCAGTCAGGTGGCAGCTGGAATTTAATAGTGACTGATGTGAGGTGATGTATTTTAGCAGAAGGAATAGGGAGAGACAATATATACTCAATGCTACAGTTGTGAAGAATGTGCAGGAGTAGAGGGACTTGGGTGCATGTCCATCAATCTTTCAAGTTGGCAAGACATATTGCGAGAGTGGTTAGCAAAGTAGATGGGATCTTGGGCTTTATAAATAGAGGCATTGAGTACAAAAGCAGGGGAATTATGCTGAACCATTATAAAGCTCTGGTTTGGCCCCAATTGGAGTGTTGCGTCCAGTTCTGCTCACCACACTTTAGAAAGAATGTGCGGACCCTTGAGAGGATGCAGAAGAGATTTACCAGAATGGTTCCAGGTATGGAGGATTATAGTTTCAAGGTTAGGCTGGAAAAGCTAGGGTTGTTCTGCCTGTATCAAAGGAGATAGAGGGGAGAATTGATAGAGGTGTATAAGGCTATGACAGTTTTAGATAAGTTGGCAAGGAAAAATTGTTCCTATTAACTATTGGTACAAGGACTAGGGACACAGATTGAATGTTTTGGGCAAGAGATGCAGGGGGAATGTGCGGAAGAACCTTTTTTACACAGTGATTGGTAATGATCTGCAACTCGCTGCCCATGAGGGTGATGGAAGTGGAAACAATCGATGATTACAAAAGGAATTTGGATGGGCCCTTGAAGGAAATAAATTTACAGGGCTACGGGGATCGAGCATTCGAGTGAGACTGACTGGATCGTTCCCTGGAGAGCCGCCATGGATTCGATGGGGCGAATGGCCTCCTTTTATCCCACAAATGACTCAGTGACTCAATGACTCCAGGTCACTCGCAGAGTCAAGAAAACAGAGTGATGGATTTAACACAACATTATAAGTTATGTTTGTTTTGACAAAATGCAATAATAACTCGTCTCCACTCCTCGTGTTTCGAAATCCCACACATTCACTATCATGTGAACAATTATTTCCTGTTGTGTCTCTCTCAGATTGTAAACTTCACTGTATTGGAGTGAGGTGACATCTACTGGCAGGAAACAAGAACTGCAATCAAGCGGCAGAAACTCCATAGTCTGTCAGGGTTAAAGAAACATTGCAATGTGAGGAAATAGCGAAGTGGTTTGATTGGGTAGATGGAGACATGATTCCACTTGTGGTGGTGTCCGAAGCAAGGGCCGGAAATATGAAATTGGCATTCATAAAAGAAATGAGGAATTCATTAAAAATGTAATTGCGTAGTGAATGGTTAGAATGTGGATAGAATAGAAAGTGAGATTGGATGGACAGAAGCAGTCTGAAAGGATGGCTGAGACAAAAGGTGAACACCCTGAAACGTTAACTGTGTTTCTCTCTCCACAGATGCTGCCAGAGCTGTTGAACATTTCCAACACTTTCTGTTATGATTTCAGCATTTACAGGATGTTGCTTTGATCTGAAAAAAAAATGGATGAACAGCTTTTCCACAGAAGCTAAACATACATGTATTGTAAGTGGCTTGTTGGTCTAGAGGTATGATTCTTGCTTTGGATAGATAATTGGTTAATATGCGAGAGGTCCTGGGTTAAACTCCCGGACGAGCCCATTCTCTTTTGTGTTTTTAGTTGAAGGTCATCGATCGGTTGCAGCCTGACAGCAGGCGGAATTGACTTTCATGCGGAGCCTGTTTGAGGACCAGAGAACTGGATTCAAAGAGCCTGTCGACAAAATTGAAATGAACAAAATGTACAGATCACCAAGGGGGTGTATGAAGGTGGAGCAGTAACTAAGAGCTGGATACAGGAACAACACGACTAGTATCTGGTATGGAATGGAATTCTTCTGTGTTTCTGTTGTTTGGTTTGGATTAACTCATGGATTTATTGGTTTTTCACTTTTTTGATGCGTTTGAAGAATCGTGGATCCTTCTTCAGGGTGTTTTCTTTCACCAGGTAGTTCTGACCTCTGATGATGTTGATCGTAATCAGCTTCAACTCACGGATAGTTTTGGAACTGAGCAGATTTCCTTTGCTTAAGTCTACAACATGTAACTCAGACTGACATGTGGATCCATGGGAGGATTTGAAAGCTGCCCCTGCATTGGAGCATACAGTTGCATCCATCCAATAAGAGACTGAGTAGAAGTGACAGTTCAGTCAGTCGAACATGAGACTTTTAATCTCAGGGTTGTGAGTTTGAGTGCCATTCTGTTTTTCCCTTTTTTGGGGGCTTCATTAGCAGAGAGTACAAGGAGTGTGTGACATGAAATTCAACAACAGTATGAGAAAGTCTCACTTTGATTCGGGACTCCTCTCTCTGCAGCATCTCGCTGTGAGAGATTGAACTTTATCACATTTCTTTCTCAGCTCAGGGTCAGTGTGGCTCAGTGGGACTTCTGGCTGTCTCCCGCTTCACAATCCATCAGTGCTGAGAAAGCAATGGGGAATATTACTCATATGTTGTGTTCTGTAACCTTTCAGAAACAATTGAATGTATGTATTTTCTTCCAAAACATTCATTCTCAGTACAGAGAAAAATAGAGTATATGATTGACTGTTTCAGGAAGTGAGAAATGTTTAAAATATGTTGTGACCAGTGGAGAAATGGGATGAGAATATAGTGCCCTCTTCTGATTTCAAGTGGAGAAACATTTGTTATTTGGTTCTGCAGCTCAGTTGGCTAAAACACCTGCCTATTAAATAGGAGATTCTGGGTTCAACTCCCAGCAGAGCCTTATGTCATTATTAACAACATGCTTTAGAAATTCACATCTGTGTCTTGTGAGCTTGAACTCATAATTCAAGTTACATGATGAATTTCAGTCACAGGAGAAAACAACCTTTGTGAAGGATGTGAGTTTGGAATGGCTGTTCCTCCTTGTCCAGAAATTCAGTCCTGATATTTCAAAGGTAACATCTTTGATAGAAATTTGTTCACCGTTCCATTCAACCTGGAAAACAGCTTGACATTAATCTCACTGAAGGACCGTGTTCTGTGTTGCAGAGTGTTTGTGTCATTATGTGTTGCTTTTAACCGAGACTGGGACATGACGCAAGTGGGAGATTAGATTTTAGATACAGCACTGAAACAGGCCCTTCGGCCCACCGAGTCTGTGCCGAACATCAACCACCCATTTAGACTAATCCGACATTCCCACCAAACATCCCCACCTGTCCCTATATTTCCCGACCACCTACCTATACTAGTGGCAATTTATAATGGCCAATTTACCTACCAACCTGCAAGTCTTTTGGCTTGTGGGAGGAAACCGGAGCACCCGGAGAAAACCCACGCAGACACAGGGAGAACTTGCAAACTCCACACAGGCAGTACCCGGAATCGAACCCGGGTCCCTGAAGCTGTGAAGCTGCGGTGCGAACCACTGCGCCACTGTGCCGCCCACAACTGGGTTTATCTGAGGTTTGGAATATTTGTCAGTCAGGAACAAGAAAAATCAAAGTAACCAAATAAGAAAACCGATGTCTCGTGGTTACCGAGAAAAGTTCAGAATATATTAAACTTTGTTCTATTCAATACAACTGTGTGAACTTTGACCTTTCCTGCCTTTTATAAACAGTATTTGAAGTGTCTCAGTAAAAATGTTCAGTGTTGATGAGAGTGGGGTCTGGGTGGGCATCTGCTGAGTGTGACAGGGTCAGGACTGGATGCAGGAAGTTCTCTGACAGTCTCTCTCTCTCTCTCTCTCTCTCTGATGGGTTGAGTTGATTTTCAACTGGCAGCTGTTGGTGTTTCGATAAATCAAGTTCCCTCCACTGATTTTTTTGGACAGACAGTGCAGTATAAGGATGTAAAGGGTTAATGCTGAAGACAGTGGGATCAACCCCTCCCACTGTCAGAGTGATGATGTAACAGTCACATGAGATGAGGTTTGGGAGAAGAGAGAGCAGCACCAAGGATGCTAGCTTCAGAGGCTTGATGAGTGTGTATATAGTATTGTGTAAATTAGAAAAGATTTCTTAGTTCTTTCAGCAGGAAATGTGTCCAGAAAATATCGAGAAACTCACAATTTTATTATTCAGGAGTCGGAACACAGATATTAACACCAAGTGACAGTTCTGGGTTCATTAACAAAAAAAAGGTAGCGAATAATATTGCTGACTGATTGAAATCCCCCAGTGAGGAGACAGTCAAACAGGTGATCTGTTGGGACATCCTTCGATCCAAGCTTTCTGCAGCGTTTAATCTCCCTTTTTGGTGAAATTCTCTGTTATTTGCAACTTTTTTTAATCCAGCTTTGATGGGCGAGTGAAAAAACTGAAAAAAATTGAACAGTTCCATTCTTTCTTTTCTTCCTTCTTTCCATCAGTTTCGCTTTTCTGTCTCAGATCAATATGGTGATGAGAATCCCAATTTAATCTGTTGTTTCTGGTGCTTTATCCATTCCAATCATAATTCAACATTCCAATCAAATCTATTTGTTATTCCACAGTGTCTCTCCATGTGTTTTATTCTGTTGCATTCTCTCACAGTCTGTTTGATGATCAATGTTACATCTCACTCTCTGTTCTGGTGAAGATCAGAAGCAGTGATATATGTTTACACCACCCGACAAGTCGGTCTGAGGCTGTGCCTCGCTGATCATGTGGGGTTCGGAACATAGGAACAGGAGTCGGCCATTCAGCCCATCGAGTCTGCCCCGCCATTCAATATGATCATGGCTGATCATCCACTTCAATGTCCTTTTCCCCACACTTTCGTCATATTCCCTTATGTCATTTGTATTTAGAAATCTGTCAATCTCTGCTTTAAACATGCTCAATGACTGAGCTTCCACAGCCCTCTGGGGTACAGAATTCCAAAGATTTACAACCCTCTGAGGAACAACATTTCTCCTCATCTCTGTCCTAAGTGGCTTCCCCCTTATTTTGAAAATGCGTCCCCTGGTTCTCGACTCCCCAACCAGGGGGAACATCTTAGCTGCATCTACCCTGACTGTCCTTTAAGTATTTTGCAGGTTTCAATGAGATCACCTCTCATTCTTCGAAACTCTAGAGAATACAGTCCCAGTTCCCCAATCTCTCTTCATAGAACAGTCCCACCATCCCAGGAACAAGTCTGATGAACCTTCGTTGAACTCCTTCCATGGCAATAATATCCTTCCTAAGGTAAGGAGACCAAAACTGCACACAGTACTCCAAGTACGGTCTAACCAAGGTTCTATACAATTGAAGCAAGAATTCACTAATCCTGTACTCAAATCCTCTTGTGATAAAGGCTAACATACTATTAGCCTTTCTAATTGCTTGCTGCACCTGCATGTTAGCTGTCAGAGACTTATTGACATGGATACCAGGTCACCCTTATACTTTATACCTCAGTTAATAAAGGAAAGGATTCCATATACCTGCTGAACCACCTTATTGACCTGTACTGCTACTTCAGGGATCTGTGGACATTCACTCCAACGTCCCTCACTTCCTCTGCACCGTTCAGTGTTCTCCCATTAATTGTGTATTCTTTTGCCTTTTTTGACCTCCCAAATGCATCACCTCACACTTGTACAATTTGAATTCCATTTACCACTTTTCTGCCCACCTGACCAGTCTATTGATATCTTCCTGTAGTGTACAGCTATCCTCCTCCCTATCAACAACACGGACAATTTCTGTGTCATCTGCAAACATCTTGATTGTGCCCTCTACATTTATGTCCATATCATTAATATATACCACAAAAAGCAGGGGACCTAGTTCTGAGCCCTGTGGAACACCACTGGAAACAGTCCTCCAGTTGCAAAAACACCTGTAACCAATTCCTTCTTGTTTCCTGCCACTGAACCAATTTTGTATCCAGCTTGCTACATTCCCCTGGATCGCATGCGCTTTTATGTTTTTTTAACCAGTTTGCCATGTGGGACCTTGTCAAAAGCCTTGCTAAAATCCATGTCAACCACATCAACTGCACTATCCTCACAATCCTCATTGTTACTTCTTCAAAAAATTCAATCAAGTTCGTCAGACAGGAGCTTCCCTGAACAAATCCATGCTGATGATACTGATTAATCTGTGCCTTTCTAAGTGACAGTTTATCCTGTCTCTCAGAATTAATTCCAATAATTCGCCCACTATTGAGGTTAGGCTGACTGGCCTTTAATTGTTCCCTCGCTTCCTTTTTCAACAATGGTGCAATGTTAGCAATAAAAACAAAAAGTGCTGGACATACACAGCAGGTCTGGCAGCATCTGTGGAGAGAGAAACAAAGTTAACATTTCAGGTCAGTGACCTTTCATCAGAACAGAAACATTAACTTTGCTTCTCTCTCCACAGATGCTGCCAGACCTGCTGTGTATTTCCAGCGCTAATAGCTTTTATTTCAGATTTCCAGCATCTGCAGAATTTTGCTTTTATTGCAACGTTACGAGACCTCCCATCTTCTGGCATCACACCTGTATCCAGTGAGGGATTGGAAACTGATGGTCAGACCTTCCACTATTTCCTTCCTGGCTTCTGTTAACCTCCTGGGGTACATTTCATCCGGCCCTGATGATTTATCCACTTTCAAGGATGCTAATCCCATTTATACTTCTTCTCTCCCTCAGTTTATCATGTCCAATACTTCACACTCCTTCTCCTTAATTACAATATATGCATCACCCCCTCATTTGTGAAGACAGTAAAGTATTCATTAACAAACATACCCACATCTTCCACCCTGATGGGCCCTACTCTTTCCTCAGTTGCCTCTTACTCCAATGTATTGATGAAACATCTTTGGATCCATTTTGATTTTGCTTGTCAATATTCTTTCGTGCTCTCTGTTTGCTCTTCATCGCTGCTCCCAAATGCCTCTAGTTAAGTCAAAAGACAACTTATCAGAAGTGGGATCACAAGGCCGAAAGTGGGGATGTTCACTGATGATTGCACAATGTTCAGCACCATTCATGACTCCTCAGATACTGAAGCAGCCCGTGTCCAGATGTAGCAAGACCTGGACAACATCCAGGCTTGGGCTGATAAGTGGTTAATAACATTTGCGTCACATAAATGCCAGGCAATGACCATCTCAAACAAGAGAGAATCTAATCATTTCCCCTTGATGTTCAATGGCATTACCATCACTGAAACCCCCACCATCAACATTAGGGGAGTTACCATTGACCATAAACTGAACTGGACCAGCCACATAAATGCATTTGCTACAAAAGCAGGACAGAGGCTAGGAATTCTGCAGTGAGCAACTTACCTCCTGTCTCCCCACATCTTTACATCATTCCACCATTTACGAGGCACCAGTCAGGAGTTTGATGGAATACTCTCCACTTGCCTGGATGAGTGCAGCTCCAACAACACTCAAGTAGCCTGTTTGATTGCCCCCATCCAGCAGCTTCAACATTCACTCCATTCACCACTAATGCACAGTGGCAGCAGTGTGTACAATCTACATGATGCACTACAGCAACACACTAAGGCTCTTTCAACAGTACCTTCCAAACTCTGAACCTCTACTACCGAGAAGGACAAGGGCAGCAGATGCAAGGGAGCACTACCACCAGCAAGTCCCTCTCCAAGCCACACACCATCCTGACTTGGAACTGTATCGCCATTCCTTCATTGTCGTTGGGTAAAAATCCTGGAACTCCCTTCCAAACAGCACTGTTGGTATTCCTGCATCTCAAGGACTGCAGCGGCTCAAGAAGGCAGCTCACCACCACTTTGTCAAGGGCAATTTGTAATGGGCAATAAATGCTGGCATAGCCAGCGATGCCTATGTCCCAGGAACAAATGAAAAAAAGTGAGGAAATAGTGAAGGGCTTTTACAGAATACACAGAGACATGTTTCCACTTGTGGTGGTTTCTGAAATAAGAGCCAAAAATATAAAATCAATATTCATAAAACCAATGAGGAAGTCATGAAAAATGTATTTATGCAGTGAATGGATAGAATCTGGAATTTGCTATCACAGGGAGAGGTTGGGGTGAATAGTATTGATGAACTTAAGGGGAGGTGGAACAAATGAACAAGTGTATGGGGAGAAATGAATTGAGGGATATACATATCGGGCTTCATTTTTTAAAATTTGTGCATATGAAGCAGGATGGCTGGAAATATGTGTGGAGCATAGAGCAGTTGGGATGATCCCAATGCAGTGTTTTGTCTGTATGGATCTGCCCAGAACACTTGTGATGCAGGAGCTGGGAGCTTCAGTACTTCAGTGGAGGCTGATAATGACACTGGTTTTCATTAGTGGGTGTTCTTAATGATTATTAATTGAGAAATTAAATTCACCTCTTTGATATTTTGCCCCTCACCTGTTCTTGAGTTATAAGATATATTTTTTTCTTCATAGAGGCAAATACTTGAAGGTATCGTGATGAATGTGATGGTTGCTGCACTCGAGGCACAAGGAACAGTTCAGCCAACTCCTCTCACACACAGTAGGTACATTATCACTCAGAGGACAGAGGGATAGACAGTTCATCAGTTCCCTCGTCTCAGACTGCAGAAGTAGTCAGGCCCACATTGATTCCAAGTTCCAGAGACACATTTTCAATCGAACAAAGCAGGAGAAAAAGAAGTTATTTCCATTTCGCCCCAATTCAGTCCCACTGACAGTCAGATGCATCAATCCCAGGTCAAAATCACACCCACTAGCAGATTGAAATACAATGTGTCAATCTAAATATAATGCAGACTCAGCGAGCAATTAAATATCAGATAGAATTGGCACACGGTATTAATTGAATGGCGCAGAATCTAAGCTAATGATGTACCCTGAGATTTAAATTAAATATCATACCCAAAGCTCACACTCATTCATTATAAAGGATGTTTAAACATCCCCATAGTGTACCCTGAGATACAAGTTACATACAAGTTCAACATTCATTGCAGTGAAAGTTTCAAAGGTGCTGAAAGATATTGTAAGCTGAGACACAAATTAGATACCAGTTCAGAACTCACCCACGCTGTGAAATTGAAAGATACAGAATCAATTCGATTAGTGTAGATTGATCTAATCATTATATACCATTCTAAAACCTCATACAATATCAAACTGAAATACAGTATTAATTCCATTAGTGTGGATTGATCTAAACATTATATACCATTCTAAAACCTCATCCAATATCAAACTGAAATACAGTATTAATTCCATTAGTGTAGATTGATCTAAACATTATATACCATTCTAAAAACTCATACAATATCAAATTGAAATACAGTATCAATTCTATTAGTGCACATTGACCTAAACATTACATACTATTCCAAAAACTCATGCAGTATTAATTCCATTAGTGTAGATTGATCTAAACATTATATACCATTCTAAAACCTCATACAATATCAAACTGAAATACAGTATTAATTCCATTAGTGTGGATTGATCTAAACATTATATACCATTCTAAAAACTCATACAATATCAAACTGAAATACAGTATTAATTCCATTAGTGTAGATTGATCTAAACATTATATACCATTCTAAAACCTCATTCAATATCAAACTGAAATACAGTATTAATTCCATTAGTGCAGATTGATCTAAACATTATATACCATTCTAAAACTCATACAATATCAAATTGAAATACAGTATCAATTCTATTAGTGCACATTGACCTAAACATTACATACTATTCCAAAAACTCATACAGTATCAATTCCATTAGTGTAGATTGATCTAATCATTGCCAGTCCAAAAATCACATACAGTATCAGATTGAGCAATGCTGATATGAAGTGTAAACTGTGATGTAAATTAGATGCCTGGACAGAACTCACCCAGACTGCGGAAATAAAAAATACAGTTGTCTATGATACGCATTATTTTCCAGCCAAAAACATCTCATACATGATCAGAGTGAAATAGATTATCAATTCCATTTGTGTAGACTGAACTCCACATTATGGCGACACAGTGGCGCAGTGGTTAGCATTGCAGATTCAAAGCTCCACTGACCTGGGTTCAGTTCTGCAGAGTTTGCAAGTTCTCCCTGTGACCGCGTGGATTTCTGCTGTGTGCTCCAGTTTCCTCTTACAGCCCAAGAATTGCAGGTTGTTAGGTAAATTGCCCCTCGTGTGAAGATGTGGGAGGGAATATGGGATTAATGTAGGATTAGTGTATATGGGTGGTTGTTGGTTGGCACAGACTCGGTGGGTTGAAGGGGGCCTGTTTCAGTGCCGTATCTGAAAATAAAATTACAAACCTGTAAAAACTCTCATCCAGGGGTATGGTGATTTTGTGGTTACTTTACAGGACGAGTAATCCAAAAGTCTCCACTAATGGACCAGAGACATGAGTTCAAATTCCACTGCAGCAGCTGGGTAATTTATAGAATCAAAGTAAGTTTATGGCACAGGAAGAGGCCAATTGGCCCATTGTGTCTGTGCCAGATGAAAACTGTCCACCCATTCTAATCCCACCTTTCAGCATTTGGTGCATAACCCTGCAGATTACGTCATTTGAGGTGTATATCCAGACTCATTTTGAATGAGTTGAGGGTTTCTGTCTCAACTCCCCTATCAGGCAGTGAGTTCCAGACCCCCTCCACCCTCTGGCTGAAAAAAAACTTTTCCTCATCTCCTCTGTAATCTTTATACCAATAACTTTCAATCTATTCCCCTAGTCACTGACCTCTCTGCTAAGGTGAACAGGCCCTTCACTTCAACTCTATACAGGCCCCGCAAAATGTTGTACATTTCAGTCTGATCACCCCTCAGCCTCCTCTGTTCCAAGGAGAACAGCTCCATCCTATCCAATCTTTCCCCATAGCTGCATTTTTCCAGTCCCGGCAACATCCTCGTAAATCTCCTCTGTACCCTCTCCAGGGCAATTACATCCTTTCTGTAATGAGGTGATCAGAACTGCACACAGTACTCAAGTTGTGGCCTGACTAATGATTTATACAGTTACAGTACAACCTCCCTGCTCTTATATTCTATACCTCGTCGAAAAAAAAAGGATTCCATATGCCTTTTTACCACTTTATCGATCTGTCCTGCTACCTTCAAGGATCTGTGGACATTTACTCCAAGGTCCCTCACTTCCTCTACACCTCTCAGCATTTTCCTATTAATCGTGTATTCCTTTGCCTTGTTTGACCTCCCCAAATGCATCACCTCACACTTCTCTGGATTGAATTCAATTTGCCATTTTTCTGCCCATCTGACCAGACCATCAAGATCTTCCTGCAGCCTACAGTTATCCTCCTTGCTATTTGCCACATGGCCAATCTTTGTGTCATTTGCAAACTTCTTGATCATGCCCCCTACATTTACATCCATGTAGACCACATCATAAACTGCACTACCCTCATCTATTTTCCTTGTTAATTCTTCAAAATTTCGATCAAGTTGTTCAGACAAGATCTTCCCTTAACAAATCCATGCTGACTATCCTTGATTAATCTGTGCCTTTCTAAGTGACATTTTATCCTGTCTCTCTGAATAGATTCCAATAATTTTCCCACTATTGAGGTTAGACCGACTGGCCTGTAATTATTCGGTCTAGCCCTCACTCCCTTTTTAAACAGAGGTACAATGTTAGCAGTCCTCCAATCCTCCAGCACAACACCTGTATCCAATGAGGTCTGGAAAACGATGGTCAGACCTTCCGCTATTTCCTCTCTTGCTTCTTTTAACAGCCTGGGGTACATTTCATCCATCCCTAGTGATTTATCAACTTACAAATAAGCTAATTCCATTAGTATGTCCTCTCTCCCTCTGTTGATCATATCCAATACTTCACACCCCTATTCCTTATCTACAATATCTGCATCGTCCCCCTCTTTTGTGCAGACAGATGCAAAGTATTTATTAAGAACAATGCCAACATCTTCTGCCCTACATATAGGTTACCTTTATGGTCTTTTCTGTGCCCTACTCTTTCCTTAGTTATCCTTTTACTTTTAATGTATTGATAAAACATCTTTGTGTTTACCTTGATTTTGATTGCCAATATTCTTTCATGCCTCTCTTAGTTTTCCTAATTTCAATGTTGATTTGCCCCCTCCACATTCTATAGACCTCTCAGCTTTCTGTAGTATTGAGTTCTCTGTGTCGGGCATAATTTTTCCTTTACTGCCATATCATACCCATAAGCTCCTTGACATCCATGGGGCTCTTGATTTGGCCTTCCCACCCTTTTTCTTTGTGGGAACATGTTGACTCTGAACCCCTGGAATCTCGCCTTGAATTCTTCCCATTGCTCTGACACTGATTTACCTTCAAGTACCTGTTTCCAGTCCACTTTCGCTAAATCACTCCTCAGCTTAGTAAAGTTGGCCTTGCCCCAATTGAGAACTCTAACTCTTGTTGTATCCTTGTCCTTTCCATAATTATGTTAAAACTGACTGAATTATGATCACTACCACCAAAATGCTCTCCCACTGCCACTCCTTCCACCTGCCCATCTTCATTTCCTAAAACTGCGTCCTCTCTTGTTGGACTTGCTACATATTCGCTAAAATATTTCTCCTGAATGCATCACAAGAATTCTGCTCCCTCAATTCCTTTTACACTAAAACTATCTCAGCTAATGTTTGGGTGGTTAAAATCCCTTTCTTTTGCTGCCGTACTGTTGCTTTGACAAAAATTGCCACTCTCCCTCCTTTCTTATCTCCCTCCCTATCGCGTCTGAAAACCCTGTAACCAAGACTGTTGAGCTGCCATTCCTGTCCCTCCTTAAGCCATGTTTCTCTCAGAGCTATGATATCATACTGCCACCTGTCTATCTGTCCTCAGCTCATCTGCTTTATTTGCTATACTCCTTGCATTGAAATAGATACACTTGAGCACTGCCAAACACTTTTTTAATTTTCTAAACTTTGTTTCCTCAGTCTTCCAGACTCATCCATTAATTCTCTGCCTTCCATTTTCATTTCTGATTTTGTCCCACCTGACTCTACCTTCCAGTCCCCATCCCCCTGCCAAACTAATTTAAACCCTCCCCAACAGCTCGAGCAAAATGCCCCGCAAGGAACTCCGTCCCAGCTCTGTTCAGGTGCAACCCGTCTGACCGGTCCCAAGAATCTAAAGCCATTCCTCCTGCACCATCTTTCCAGCCACACATTCATCTGTCTTCTTCTATTCCTGTACTCACTTGCGCTTGGCACTGGGAGTAATCCGGAGATTATTACTTTTGATGTCCCATTTGCAAATTTCTTACCTCACTCCCCAAATTCTGACTGCAGGACAACATCCTTATTTCTACCTATGTTGTTTGTTCCGATGTGGACAACAACTGCTGGCTGTTCACCCTCCCCTTTCAGGATGCTCTGTAACTGCTCAATGACATCCTTGATCCTGGCACCAGGGAGGCAACATACCATTCCTGGATTCATGTCTGCGGCTACAGAAATGCCTGATTGTTCCCTTGACTATTGAATCACCTATCACTATGGCTTTTCCAGTCTTCCTTGTACCTCCCTTTGCAGCTGAGTCACCCATGGTGCCATGGACTTGGCTCTGGCTGCACTCCCCAGGGAAGCATCACTGCCCTCCATATTCAGAACTGAATACCCGTTGGAGAGCGTCATGCAGTCAGGGTGTCCTGCACTACCTACTCGATTCTTTTTGACTGCCTGTTGATCACCCATTACCTCTCTCCATGCATACTCTTAAGCTGTGGGGTGACCACATCTATAAACGTGCTATCCATGTAGCTCTCTTCTCACGAATGCACTGCAGTGTCACCAGCTGCCACTCAAGTTCCAAAACCCAGAGCTCAAGCTGCCACAATTGAGAGCACTTCCTGGCACAAATGTTCTCTAAAATAGTGGAAGCATCCTAGAGCTCCCACATATCACAGGAGGTGCACTCTCAAGGTTGAAACACCCCTGCCATTAGTTGACCATTTGCTACTGCTAAAAAAAAACCTTAACAGTACTACAACACCTTAGAATTATAAATAAAACTTTCCTAGTACTGATAAATCCCACTAAAAATCAATACAGTTCACTAGTTAAGATAAACCTTACTCCAAAAAACTCACCAACGATTCACTTGTCCCTTATCATTAATACTTAATTTATACTCTTTTTATTCTGCCTGTTGTTGAAATGCTATAACCCAGCCATTTACACACCCACCCTAACAGTGGTGTACTAACTATTTACAGTTACTCCCGAACAGCCGTTAATCACAACCTGTCACCTTGCAGCTTTCCTGTGATGTCACTATTCACTTTGTTCCAAACTCCAGCATGCTTGGACTCCTGTCCACTCCACTTTCACTGTTTCCCGCTCTCTTGATGCATCAATATTTATTTGCCTTGTGTTTAATTTAAAATATGGATTAACTGTATTTTACAGTTGTAGGTTTTATTTGGTAGTCCTGTGCAAGTTGTGGATTGGTATTCAATATTTAGCTCTGTGAAAATGATTGTGAATGAAAACATAACGTTCACTCTTATACATGGGCTGGTCTGCAAGCTCCAAGTCCTTCACTTTGTAGTAATGGAATTGATACTGTATCTTTCAGTCTTAATCTCTGTGGGATTTTTGAACTGGTATGTAATACATAGCTCGGTCTAACGTCTGATGTACATTATTGAGATTCATAGGATCATAGGAAATAGGGGCATTAGGCCATTCAGCCCATCGAGCCTGCTCCGCCATTCAAACAGATCGTGGCTGATCATATCCCTCTTTGCCATTTTTCCCTGCTATCTCCATATCCCTTGATCCCGGTGGTATTTAGAAATCTATTGATTTCTGTCTTGAATATGTTCAGTAATTGAGCCTCCACAGCCCTCTGGGATAAAGAATTCCACAGATTACCCACCCTCTGAGAAAAGAAATTCCTGCTCATCTCAGTCTCAAATGGCCTGTCCTTATTCTGAGACTGTGTCCCCTTCTTCCAGACTCACTAGACAGAGGAAACATCCTATCCATATCTACCCTGTCACACCCTATAAGAATTTTGGAAGTTTCAATGAGATCACCTCTCATTCTTTGAAACTCCAGAGAATTTGGGCCCAGTTTCTGCAGTCTCTCATCATAAGGGGATTAGTCTGGTGAATCTCCATTGCATTCCCTCTGTGACAAGTCTATCCTTCCTTAGATAAGGGGAGGTGATGGCGTAGTGGCATTGTCATGGGCGGCACAGTGGTTAGCACCGCAACCTCACAGCTCCAAAAACCGAGGTTTGATTCTGGTTACTGCCTGTGCAGAGTTTGCAAGTTCTCCCTGTGACCATGTGGGTTTTTGCTGGGTGCTTTGGTTTCCTCCCGCAGCCAGAGACTTGCAGGTGATAGGTAAATTGGCTGTTGTAAATTGCTCCCACTGCAGGTAGGTGGTAGGGAATATGGGATTACTGCAGGGCGAGTATAAATGGGTGGTTTTTGGTCAGCACAGACTCGGTAGGCTGAAGGGCCTGTTTCAGTGCTGTATCTCTAAATAAATATAAAATAAGGAAACCTAAATTGTACAGAATACAGTGCTCGACCCCAAGGGTCACTGTTGGAACCACTGCTTTTTTTTGCTACAGATAAATGACTTGGATCTTGGAATATAGAGCGGAATCTCAAAATATGCCGATAAAACCAAACTTGGAGAAGTGGCAAACAGTGAGGATGAAATGAACCGCCTGCAACAAGACAATGATAGGCTAGCAGAATGGGCAGACAGGTGGCAGATGGAATTTAATAGTGACTAGTGTGAGGTGATGCATTTTGGCAGAAGAAACAGGGAGAGGCAATATATACTTAATGGCACAGTTCTAAAGAGTGTGCAGGAATAGAGGGACTTGTTCACTATAATGTGAACAATTTTTCTTCTTGTGTGGCTCTCAGATTTGTAAACTTCACTGTACTGGAGTGAGGTGACATCTACTGGCAGGAAGCAAGAACTGCAACCAAGCAGCAGATACTCCATCGACTGTCAGGGTGAAAGAAACATTGCAATGTGAGGAAATAGTGAATGGGTTTGATTGGGTTGATGGAGACATGATACCACTTGTGGTGGAGTCCAAAGCAAAGGCCAGAAATATAAAATTGTCATTATTGAAAGATATGAGGAATTCATGACAAATGTATTTAGGTGGTGAGTGGGTGGAATCTCGATAGAATAGAAAGTGAGATTGGGTGGACAGAAGGAGTGTGAAAGGATGGCTCAAACAAAAGGTAAACGCCCTGAAAGGTTAACTCTGTTTCTCTCTCCACAGATGTTGCCAGAGTTTCTGAAAATTTCCAGCACTTTCTGTTTTTATTTCAGAATTTGCAGGATGTTGCTTTGATCTGAAAAAAAAATGGATGATTGGCATTGGCTGCCAGTGAAATTCCACAGGAGCTAAAAGGAAGTTCTGATATCAGTGGCATGTTGATCTCGGGGTATGATTCTTGCTTAGGGTAAGTGATTAATTAATGTGTGAGAGATCCTGGGTTCAAATCCTGGACAAGCCCTTCTTTGTTGGTGTTTTTAGTTTAAGGTCGTCGATTGGTTTCAGCCTTACAGAAGGCGGAATTGATTTCCATATGGAGCCTGCTTGAGGACCAAAGGGCTGGATTCAAAGAGCTTGTCGACAAAATTGGAATGAATGAAATGTACAGAGAGCCAAGTAGGAATATAAAGTTGTAACTTTAACTGAAGCCTGGCAACAAAAAACAACAGAACTGGGTTCTGGTATGGAAAGGAAACCTTTCCCATTTCTGTTGTTTGGCTTGCATTGGCTCATTGATTTTCTTGTTTTTCACTTTGTTGATGCCTTTGAATAATTGTGGATCCTTCTTCAGGGTGTTTTCTTTCACCAGGTAGTTCTGACCTCTGATGATGATGATCGTAATGAGCTTCAACTCACTGATAGTTTTGGAACTGAGCAGATTTCCTTTGCTTGAGTCTACAACATGGAACTCAGTCTGACATGTGGACCCATGGGAGGATTTGAATGCCACCCCTGCGTTGAAGAATACAGTTGCATCCATCCAATAAGAGACTGAGTAGAAGTGACAGTTCAGTCAGTCGAACATTAAACTTTTGATTTCAGGGTGGTGAGTTGGAGTGCCATTTTGTTTTTCCCTTTTTTAAGGCTTCATGAGCAGAGAGTACAAGGAGTGTTTGAAATGAAATTCAACAAAATTATGAGAAAGTCTCACTTTGATTCGGGACTCTTATCTCTCTGCAGCATCTCGCTGTGAACGATTGAACTTCATCTCATTTCACTCCCAGCTCGGGATCAGTGCGGCTCAGTGGGACTTCTGGCTGTCTCCTGCTTCACAATCCATCAGTGCTGAGAAAGCAATGGGGAATATTATTCAAGGCTCTGTAACCAGAGGACACCGATTTCAGGTGAATGGCAAAAGAACCAAAGGCAACATGAGGAAAAACTTATTTTGCACAGCGAGTGGTTAAGATCTGATATGCACTGTTTGAGAGTGTGATGGAGGCTGATTCAACAATGACTTTCAAAATGGTAAAAGATAATTATCTGAAGTGAAAAAAGTGCATGTTTTCATGGAATACATGAGTCTGTGGCATGAGCTGAGTTGCTCCTGCAGAGAAGCAGCACAAGCACAATGAACTGAATGGCTTCCTTTTGTTCTGTAACTATTCTATGATCTATGATTCTTTTCAGAGTGAAATCAACACTCACATACAAGAAACTGACAGGTGCAATGTAAACCCCACACTAACATACCAGCGAATGCTAGGGACAGAGTAAAACCAACTCAGTCCTAGACTAGAAACTGACAGGTGCACTGTAAACTTCGCATTACCAGACAAGAAATTGACAGTTACAGTGTGAAACCCACAGTCACTTAGCAGCAGTTGGCAGGTAATGTGTAAAAATCTTTCTTTCATATCCCAACTGCAAGGTAAAAAGGAAATTAGGTGCAAACCCAGGCTCACACTTCAAAGACTGAGAGATACAAAGCAAAACACATACTCACCTACAAGTACAGAGACGAAGACACACTCAGAGGAGGTGCAGATTAAAGACACATGCATGTAACAGAAACTGATAGGGATAGAATCAAACCCTTTCTCACTTCTCAGAAACTGATAGATATAGACAAAAGCTGATGCTCACATACAATTTGTTGAAAGATATGTGGTGAAACTCACAGAGCAATAGCAGAAACAAACAGGTACTGAATAATACCCACAGTCACAGACCAAAAACTGAAATATACTGAGTTAAACACCACTTTCTCACACCAGAAACTCATGGTTACAAAGTGAAGCTGACTCTATCCTCCCAGGCACTGACAGGTACAAAAGAAAACACTCACGACGATACCAGGGCATGAAATGTACGTAATAAAACCTATCAGCTGAAAGAATAGCATTAATGACAGGTGTGGTACCCAGAATGCTCAGCGGCCTAGAATCCGCCCAATCTGTTCCAGGAGCGGGGCGCGCAGGCGCAGTAGAGACAGCTCTGTCAGGCGCTGGAGCTGCGGGTTCGGAGTTGGAGCGGAATATTCACAAAGTGCGAGAAGACCGCGCCCTTTGCGGGCTCACACAGCTGGAACAGGGCCTCCGGGCCACAATAACATGGAACAATCCCATCTGTATCCCTGTGGATGGCGACGGTGAAGCTTTACCCGGTGAGGCTTCCCGAAACCGCGTCCATAAATGATAAGAATTGGGGTCTGGGCAGGGAGCGTCTGGAGACGGATAAGAATTGGAGACTGGGCAGGGAGCGTCTCTAAATGAATAAAATTTGGGTACTGGTCAGGGAGCGTCTGTAAATGGATAAGAATTGGGGACTGGGCAGGGAGCGTCTCTAAATGAATAAAATTTGGGTACTGGTCAGGGAGCGTCTATAAACGGATAAGAATTGGGGTCTGGGCAGGGAGTTTCTGGAGATGGAGAAGAATTCGAGACTGGGCAGGGAGCGTCTCTAAATGAATAAAATTTGGGTACTGGTCAGGGAGCGTCTGTAAATGGATAAGAATTGGGAACTGGGCAGGGAGCGTCTCCAAATGAATAACATTTGGATACTGGTCAGGGAGCGTCTGTAAATGGATAAGAATTGGGGACTGGGCAGGGAGCGTCTCTAAATGAATAAAATTTGGGTACTGGTCAGGGAGTGTCTCTAAATGAATAAGATTTGGGTACTGGTCAGGGAACGTCTGTAGATGGATAAGAATTAGGGACTGGGCAGGGAGCGTCTCTAAATGAATAAAAGTTGGGTACTGATCAGGGAGCGTCTGTAAATGGATAAGAATTGGGCACTGGGCAGGGAGCGTCTCGAAATGAATAAGATTTGGGTACTGGTCAGGAAGCATCTGTAAATCGCTAAGAATTGGGTACTGGTCAGGAAGCGTCTGTAAATCGATTAGAATTGGAGACTGGGCAGGGAGCGTTTCTAAATGAATAAGATTTGGGCACTGGGCAGGGAGCGTCTATAAATGGTTAAGAATTGGGGACTGGTTAGGGAGCGTTTTTTTATTCGTTCGTGGGATGTGGGCGTCGCTGGATAGATCTCAGCTCGAGTAATGTGTCCAGTTCTGGGCACCAGGCTTTAGAAAGGACATCAAAGCTTCTGAGACAGTTCAGAGGAGATTTACTAGAATGTTCCCAGAGATGAGGGGTGTCAGTTCTCTGGACAGGCTGGTGAAGCTGGGATTGTTCTCTTCAGAGTAGAGAAGGTTAAGGCAAGATTTAATAGAGGTGTTCAGAATCATGAAGGATTTTCATACGGTAGAGAGGGAGAAACTGTTTCCAATGTCTTGGGGGTCAGTAACCAGAGGACATAGATTTAAAATAATTGGCCAAAAATGTCAAGGGGAGGTGAGGAGAGATCTTTTAACCCAGTAACTGATTCGGATTTGGAATGAATTGTCTGACAGGGTGGTGGAAACAGATTCAATTATAACTTTCATAAAGGAATTGGACAAATATTTCAAAGTGAAATTCTCCAGGATTATGGGGAAATAGGCAGGGGGTTGGACTAATTGCATCTTTTTGTTAGAGAGTCAGCAGAGGCACAATGGGGCCAAATGGCCTCCTTCTGTGCTGTGTGATTCTATGAACATAAGAACTAGAAGCAGGAGTCGGCAATTCAGCCCCTCGAGCCTGCTCTGCCATTCAATACAATCATGGCTGATCTCATCACGGCAGTTCTTGTTTCTTGCCAGTAGATGTCACTTCACTCCAATACAGTGAAGTTTACAAATCTGAGAGAGACACAACAGGAAGTAATTGTTCACATCATAGTGAATGTGTGGGATTTAGAAATACTAGGAGTGGAGACGAGTTATTACTTGTCTGCTCGATCCCCATAGCCCTGTAAAATTGTTTCCTTCAAGTGCCCATTCAAATTCCTTTTGTAATCCTCGATTATTTCCATTTCCACCGCCCTCGTGGGCAGCGAGTTACAGATCATCACCAATCACTGTGTAAAAAAATTCTTCCGCACATTCCCCCTATATCTCTTGTCCAAAACTTTCAGTCTGTGTCCCCTAGTCCTTGTACCAATAGTTAAAGGGAACAATGTTTCCTTGCCAACTTATTTAAAACTGTCATAGCCGAAAACACATCTATGAATTCTTCCCTCACTCTCGTTTGATACAGGCAGAGCAACCCTAGCTTTTCCAACCTAACCTTGTAACTAAAATCCTCCATCCCTGGATCCATTCTGGTGAATTTCCTCTGCATCCTCTCAAGGACCCTCACATTCTTTCATAAGTGTGGTAAGCAAAACTGGAAGCAACACTCCAATTGGGGCCTGATCAGAGTTTTATAATGGTTCAGCATAACTTCCCTGCTTTTGTACTCAATGCCTCTATTTGTAAAGCCCAAGATCCCATATGCTTTGCGAACCACTCTCGCAATATGTCTTGCCACCTTCAAAGATTGATGCACATGAACACCAAGTCCCTCTATTCCAACACACACTTTAGAACTGTGCCAATAAGTATATATTGCCTCTCCCTATTCCTTCTGCCAAAATACATCACCTCACATTTATCACTGTTAAATTCCATCTGCCACCTGTCTGCCCATTCTGCTAGCCTATCATTGTCCTGTTGCAGGCAGTTCATATCATCCTCACTGTTTCGCACTCCTCCAAGTTTGTTGTCATCGGGATAATTTGAGATTCTACTCTGTATTCCAAGATCAAAGTCATTTATCTTGAGCAAAAAAAGCAGTGATTCTAGCACTGACCCTTGGGGAACACCTCTGTCGACGATCCTCCAGTCTGACAAAGAACCATTTCATAAGACTCGCTGTTTTCTGTCCTTAAACCAATTTTCTATCCAATTGGACACTGACCCTCCTACACCACGAACCTCAATTTTGTTAACCGCCCTTTTATGTGGTACCTTGTCAAACGCTTCCTTAAAATCCATATAAACAACATCCACTGCATTCCCTTCATCAACCTGCTCTGTTAGTTCATCAAAAAATGCAGTTAGATTAGTCAAGCATGAACTCCCATTTATAAATCCATGCTCACTCTCCTTAATTAAGTCAAACCTCTCCAAGTGACTGTTGATTTTTTACCCTGATTATTCTTTCTAAAACCATACCCACCGCTGCTGTTAATCTAACTAGCCTGTAGTTACCCAGACTGTCCTTACACCCTTTCTTGAATAAGGGCGTCGCATTTGCCACTGTTTATCCTCTGGCACCTCCCCCGTATCCAGGGAAGATTGGAAGATTATACTGAACCCTTCCTTTATCTGCATCCACATTTCCTTTCGCAACCTGGGCTGCAAGCCATCCGGACCAGGTGATTTATCTACCCGAAGCACAGCCAGCCTTTTTAGTACCTCCCTCTCTCAATTTGTACTCTCTCCATTGCCTCTACTCTCTTCACTTCTACTGATATTTTGTCCAATTCAACTTCCTTAGTGATCACTGATACAAAGTACTCATTAAGCAGATTAACATTGCCCTGCACCTCTAAGCTTATATTATCCTCTTTCTCCCAAATAGGCCCGACTCAACCTCTTACTACGCACTTATCATTTACATGCTGCTCGAAGATTTTTGGGTTTCCTTTCATGTTGACTGCCATTTTATTCTCATAGAAATAGAGAATAAGCTAAATATAGAAGATATAAGTATTTCCCATCCTTGATGAGGTGGAACTTTTTTATGTTGTGGGTAGTAATGACTTGGCTCACGAGTGTGCTGGAAGCAGAGACAATCAATGATTTGAAAAGGAAATTGGATGGATACTTGAAGGAAAGAAACTTGCAGGAGGAAAGGGATCGAGCTGGTGAGTGGAACTGACTAGATTGCTCCGGGGAGAGCCAGCATGGACGTGATAGGCCAAACGACCACCTTCTATGCTGTAAATGACTCTGTCTTGTTTCTCAAATTCAATCCACTGGTGTTTGGTAAATAATTTCAAAGTAAATTGTGCAACCGGAAAATCAGAACCAAGGCAAGGGACGCATAAGGAAGCGGAATTGCTGAAACCCGGGATCTTTAGATTTTCAGTCTGACGCTCTCCCAACTGAGCTATTTCAGCCCCACATTAACAGTGGTTCGGTGTCCTTATTTTGGAAGAAAATACATACATTCAAGTTTTCCAAAAAATTAAAGAACACAACATGTGAGTAATATTCCCCATTCCTGCCAACTACTAAGTCTCTTCGACTCGCCACAATTTAGCCCTGTCTTTATGGCTGCCCGCCAGCTCTGGCGAATGCTGGCAACTGACTCCCACGACTTGTGATCAATGTCACACGATTTCATGTCACGTTTGCAGACGTCTTTATAACGGAGACATGGACGGCCGGTGGGTCTGATACCAGTGGCGAGCTCGCTGTACAATGTGTCTTTGGGGATCCTGCCATCTTCCATGCGGCTCACATGGCCAAGCCATCTCAAGCGCCGCTGACTCAGTAGTGTGTATAAGCTGGGGGTGTTGGCCGCTTCAAGGACTTCTGTGTTGGAGATATAGTCCTGCCACCTGATGCCAAGTATTCTCCGAAGGCAGCGAAGATGGAATGAATTGAGACGTCGCTCTTGGCTGGCATACGTTGTCCAGGCCTCGCTGCCGTAGAGCAAGGTACTGAGGACACAGGCCTGATGCACTCGGACTTTTGTGTTCCGTGTCAGTGCGCCATTTTCCCACACTCTCTTGGCCAGTCTGGACATAGCAGTGGAAGCCTTACCCATGCGCTTGTTGATTTCTGCATCTAGAGACAGGTTACTGGTGATAGTTGAGCCTAGGTAGGTGAACTCTTGAACCACTTCCAGAGCGTGGTCGCCAATATTGATGGATGGAGCATTTCTGACATCCTGCCCCATGATGTTCGTTTTCTTGAGGCTGATGGTTAGGCCAAATTCATTGCAGGCAGACGCAAACCTGTCGATGAGACTCTGCAGGCATTCTTCAGTGTGAGATGTTAAAGCAGCATCGTCAGCAAAGAGGAGTTCTCTGATGATGACTTTCCGTACTTTGGACTTCGCTCTTAGACGGGCAAGGTTGAACAACCTGCCCCCTGATCTTGTGTGGAGGAAAAGTCCTTCTTCAGAGGATTTGAACGCATGTGAAAGCAGCAGGGAGAAGAAAATCCCAAAAAGTGTGGGTGCGAGAACACAGCCCTGTTTCACACCACTCAGGATAGGAAAGGGCTCTGATGAGGAGCCACCATGTTGAATTGTGCCTTTCATATTGTCATGGAATGAGGTGATGATACTTAGTAGCTTTGGTGGACATCCGATCTTTTCTAGTAGTCTGAAGAGACCACGTCTGCTGACGAGGTCAAAGGCTTTGGTGAGATCAATGAAAGCAATGTAGAGGGGCATCTGTTGTTCACGGCATTTCTCCTGTATCTGACGAAGGGAGAACAGCATGTCAATAGTCGATCTCTCTGCACGAAAGCCACACTGTGCCTCAGGGTAGACGCGCTCGGCCAGCTTCTGGAGCCTGTTCAGAGCGACTCGAGCAAAGACTTTCCCCACTATGCTGAGCACTTCTACTGTCACTTCTACTCGCTCTCTTATTGGATGGATGCAACTCCAAAGCAGGGGTGGCATTCAAATCCTCCCATAGGTCCACATGTCAGACTGAGTTCCATGTTGTAGACTCAAGCAAAGGAAATCTGCTCACTTCCAAAACTATCAGCGAATTGAAGCTGATTCCGATCAACATCATCAGAGGTCAGAACGACGTGGTGAAAGAAGACACTCTGAAGAAGGATCCACAATTATTCAAAGGCATCGACAAAGTGAAAAACAAGAAAATCGATGAGTCAATGCAAGCCAAACAACAGAAACAGTGAAGAATTCCATTCCATTCCAGTCCAGAACCCAGTCCTGTTGTATTTGGAGTCAGGTCATAATTGCAGCAACAACTTTATATTCCCACTTCGCTATCTGTACATTTAGTTAATTACAATTTTGTCGACAAGCTCTTTGAATCCAGTTGTCTGGTCCTCAAGCCAGCTCCGTATGGAAGTCAATTCCACCTTCTGCAAGGCTGAAACCAATAGATAACCTTAATCTAAAAATGCCAGCAGACCAGGGCTCGTCTGGGATTTAAACCCAGGATCTCTCGCATGTTAATTAACCATACACCCTAAGCGAGAATCATACCCCTAGACCAACGAGCCACTGACAGGTCAGGCTTTATTAGCTGCTGTGGAATTTCACTGGAACGCCCCAGCCAATCATCCATTTTTTTTTCGGATCAAAGCAACATCCTGCAAATGCTGAAATAAAAACAGAATGTGGTGGAAATGCTCAGCAGCTCTGGCAGCATCTGTGCTGTGAGAAACACAGTTAACGTTTCAGGGCACTCACCTTTTGTTTCAGCCATCCTTTCAGACTGCTTCTGTCCATCCAATCTCACTTTCTATTCAATCCACATTTTAACCATTCACTACGTAACTACATTTTTCATGAATTCCTCATTTCTTTTATTACTGACAATTTTGTATTTCTGGCCTTTGCTTCAGACACCACCACAAGTGGAATCATGTCTTCATCTACCCAATCAAACCACATCGCTGTATCCTCACATTGCAATGTTTCTTCAACCCTGACAGACTGTGGAGTTTCTGCTGCTTGATTGTGTATCTGGCTTCCCGCCAGTAGATGGCACCTCTCTCCAATACAGTGAAGTTTACAAATCTGAGAGAGACACAACAGGAAATAATTGTTCACATTATAGTGAATGTGTGGGATTCAGAAATACTAGGAGTGGAGACGAGTTATTATTGCACTCTGCTATTACATCTTTTATAATGGACTCCAGCATTTTCCCCACGACTGATGTCAGGCTAACCTGTATATAATTCGCTGTTTTCTTTCTGCCTCTTTTTTTAAATAATGGAGTTACATTAACGACCGTCCAATCCATTGGAACTGTTCCAGAGTCGATAGAATTTTGTAAAAAGACCAGAAATGCATCTGCTATTTCAAGGGCCACTTCCTTAAGTACTCTGGGATGTAGATTATCAGGCCCTGGGGATTTATCGGCCTTCAATCCCATCAATTTCCCAAACATTCCCTACTAATACTGATTTCATACAGTTCCTCCTTCTCACTAGACCCTATGTTCCCCAACATTTCTGGGAGATAATTTGTATCCTCCGTTGTGAAGACAGATCCAAAGTATGTATTTAATTGGTCTGCCATTTCTTTGTTCCCCATTATAAATTCCCCCGTTTCTGACTGCAAGGGGCCCACATTTGTCTTCACTAATCTTTTTCTCTACACATATCTATAGAAGCTTTTACAGTCAGTTTTTGTGTTCTCTGCTAGCTTACTCTCATACTCTATTTCCCCCTTCCTAATCAATCCTTTTGTCCTCCTCTGCTAAATTCCAAACTGCTCACAATCTTCAGGTTTGCTGCTTGTACTGGCCATTTTATATTTCTCCTCCTTGGATCTAATACTTTCCTTAATTTCTTTTGTAAGCCACAGTTGAGCCACCCTTCCTGTTTTACTTTTGCACAGACAGGAATGAACAATTGTTGTAATTCATCCATGCGCTCTTTAAATGCTAGCCATTGCCTATCCACTGTCAACCCTTTAAGTAACGTTCCCCAATCTATCATAGCCAACTCCCGCCTCATACCTTCATAGTTTCCTTTGTTTAGATTCAAGACCCGAGTCTCGGAATCAACTCTCTCACAATCCATCTTAATGAAGAATTTTATCATATTATGGGCGCACTTCCCCAAGGGACCCCACACAACAAGATTGTTAACTAATCCTTTCTCATTACACAATACCCAGTCCAGGATGGCCTGTTCTCTAGAGGTGTTATACACCTCTATCAATTCTCCAATTGGACACTGACCCTCCTATACCACGAACCTCAATTTTGTTAACCGCCCTTTTATGTGGTACCTTGTCAAACGCTTCCTTAAAATCCATATAAACAACATCCACTGCATTCCCTTCATCAACCTGCTCTGTTAGTTCATCACAAAATGCAGTTAGATTAGTCAAGCATGAACTTTCATTTATAAATCCATGCTCACTCTCCTTAATTAACTCAAACCTCTCCAAGTGACTGTTGATTTTTTACCCTGATTATTCTTTCTAAAACCTTACCCACCGCTGCTGTTAATCTAACTGGCCTGTAGTTACCCGGACTGTCCTTACACCCTTTCTTGAATAAGGGTGTCGCATTTGCCACTGTTTAATCCTCTGGCACCTCCCCCGTATCCAGGGAAGATTGGAAGATTATAGCAAGCACTTGCGTTATCTGCATCCGCATTTCCTTTCGCAACCTGGGATGTGAGCCATCCGGACCAGGTGATTTATCTTCCCTAAGCACAGCCAGCCTTTTTAGTACCTCCCTCTCCTAATTTGTACTCTCTCCATTGCCTCTACTTTCTTCACTTCAGCTGATATTTTGTCAAATTCCACTTCCTTAGTGATCACTGATACAAAGTACTCATTAAGTAGATTAACATTGCCCTGCACCTCTAAGCTTATATTATCCTTTTTGTCCCGAATAGGCCCGACTCAACCTCTAACTACCCACTTATCATTTACATGCTGCTCGAAGATTTTTGGGTTTCCTTTCATGTTGACTGCCAGTCTATTCTCATAGAAATAGAGAATAAGCAAATATAGAAGTTGTAAGTATTTCCCATCCTTGATGAGGTGGAATTTTTTATGTTGTGGGTGGTAATGTCTTGGTCCACGAGTGTGGTGGAAGCAGAGACAATGAATGATTTGAAAAGGAAATTGGATGGATACTTGAAGGAAAGTAACTTGCAGGAGGAAAGGGATCGAGCTGCTGAGTGGAACTGACGAGATTGCTCCGGGGAGAGCCAGCATGGACGTGATAGGCCAAATGACCACCTTCTATGTTGTAAATGATTCTGTGTTGTTTCTCAATTTCAATCCACTGGTGCTTGGTAAATAATCTCAAAGTAAATTGTGCAACTGGAAAATCAGAACCAAGGCAAGGGGCACATAAAGAAGCGAAATTGCTGAAACCCGGGATTGAACCAGGGACCTTTAGTCTAATGCTCTCCCAACTGAGCAATTTCAGCCCTGCGTTAACAGTGACCTGGTGTCCTTGTTTTGGAAGAAAATACATACATTCAAGTTTTCCAAAAAATTAAAGAACACAACATGTGAGTAATATTCCCAATTGCTTTTTCAGTACTGATGGATTGTGAAGCGGGAGACAGCCAGAAGTGCCACTGAGCCGCACAGACCCTGAGCTGAGAATGAAATGAGATCAAATTCAATCTTTCAAAGCGAGATGCTGCAGAGAGGTAAGAGTCCTGAATCAAAGCGAGATTTGCTCATTTCAAACACTCGCTGTACTCTCTGCTCATGAAGCCTTTAAAAAGGGAAAAACAGAATGGCAATCAAACTCACAACCCTGCCATTAAAAGTCTCATATTCGACTGACAGAACTGTCACTTCAACTCGGTCTCTTATTGGATGGATGCAACTCCAACGCAGGGATGGCATTCAAATCCTCCCATGGGTCCACATGTCAGACTGAGTTCCATGTTGTAGACTCAAGCAAAGGAAATCTGCTCACTTCCAAAACTATCAGCGAATTGAAGCTGATTACAATCAACATCATCGGAGGTCAGAACTACCTGGTGAAAGAAGACACCCTGAAGAAGGATCCACAATTATTCAAAGGCATCGACAAAGTGAAAAACAAGAAAATCGATGAGTCAATGCAAGCCAAACAACAGAAACACTGAAGAATTCCATTCCATTCCAGTCCAGATGTTTTTGGAGTCAGGTCACAATTACAGCAACAACTTTGTATTCCCACTTGGCTATCTGTACATTCAGTTAATTGCAATTTTGTCGACAAGCTCTTTGAATCCAGTTGTCTGGTCCTCAAGCCAGCTCCGGATGGAAATCAATTCCAACTTCTGCAAGGCTGAAACCAATAGATAACCTTAATCTAAAAATGCCAGCAGACCAGGGCTCGTCCGGGACTTGAACCCGGGATCTCTCGCATGTTAATTAACCATACTCCCAAAGCGAGAATTATAACCCTAGACCAACGAGCCACTGACAAGTCAAGCTTTATTAGCTGCTGTGGAATTTCACTGGAACCTCCCAGCCAATCATCCATTTTTTTTTCAGATCATAGCAACATCCTGCAAATGCTGAAATAAAAACAGAAAGTGCTGGAAATGTTCAGCAGCTCTGGCAGCATCTGTGCTGTGAGAAACACAGTTAATGTTTCAGGGCACTCACCTTTTGTTTCAGCCATCCTTTCAAACTGCTTCTGTCCATCCAATCTCACTTTCTATTCTATCCACATTCTAACCATTCACTACGTTACTACATTTTTCATGAATTCCTCATTTCTTTTATTAATGACAATTTTGTATTTCTGGCCTTTGCTTCAGACACCACCACAAGTGGAATCATGTCTCCATCTACCCAATCAAACCACTTCGCTGTTTCTTCACATTGCAATGTTTCTTTCACCCTGACAGACTGTGGAGTTTAGATTAGATTAGATTAGAGATACAGCACTGAAACAGGCCCGCCGGCCCACCGAGTCTGCGCCGACCATCAACCACCCATCCACACCAATCCCACACCAATCCCACATTCCTACCAAACATCCCCACCTGTCCCTATATTTCCCTACCACCCACCCACACTAGTGACACTAGTTTCTGCTGCTTAATTGCAGTTCTTGCTTCCCGCCAGTAGATGTCACCTCACTCCAATACAGTGAAGTTTACAAATCTGAGAGAGACACAACAGGAAATAATTGTTCAGATTATAGTGAATGTGTGGGATTTAGAAATACTAGGAGTGGAGACGAGTTATTATTGCACTCTGCTATTACATCTTTTATAATGGACTCCAGCATTTTCCCCACGACTGATGTCAGGCTAACCGGTATATAATTCGCTGTTTCCTTTCTGCCTCTTTTTTAAAATAGCGGAGTTACATTAACTACCGTCCAATCAATTGGAACTGTTCCAGAGTCGATAGAATTTTGAAAAAAGACCAGAAATGCATCTGCTATTTCAAGGGCCACTTCCTTAAGTACTCTGGGATGTAGATTATCAGGCCCTGGGGATTTATCGGCCTTCAATCCCATCAATTTCCCAAACATTACCAACTAATACTGATTTCACACAGTTCCTCCTTCTCACTAGACCCTATGTTCCCCAACATTTCTGGGAGATAATTTGTATCCTCCTTTGTGAAGACAGATCCAAAGTATGTATTTAATTGGTCTGTCATTTCTTGGTTCCCCATTATAAATTCCCCCGTTTCTGACTGTCAGGGGCCCACATTTGTCTTCACTACTCTTTTTCTCTTCATATATCTATAGAAGCTTTTACAGTCAATTTTGAAGTTCTCTGCAAGCTTATTTCCACTTGTTAATCAATCCCTTTGTCCTCCTCTGCTAAATTCCAAACTGCTCACAATCTTCAGGTTTGCTGCTTGTTCTGGCCATTTTATATTTCTCCTCCTTGGATCTAATACTTCCCTTAATTTCTTTTGTAAGCCACAGTTGAGCCACCCTTCCTGTTTTACATTTGCACAGACAGGAATGAACAATTGTTGTAATTCATCCATGCGCTCTTTAAATGCTAGCCATTGCCTATCCACTGTCAACCCTTCAAGTAACGTTCCCCAATCTATCAAAACCAACTCCCGCCTCATACCTTCATAGTTTCCTTTGTTTAGATTCAAGACCCGAGTCTCGGAATCAACTCTCTCACTCTCCATCTTAATGAAGAATTTTATCATATTATGGGCGCACTTCCCCAAGGGACCCCACACAACAAGATTGTTAACTAATCCTTTCTCATTACACAATACCCAGTCCAGGATGGCCTGTTCTCTAGAGGTGTTTTACACCTCTATCAATTCTCCACTCAATCTCCTTTGATATAGGCAGAATAATCTTAGCTTTTCCAACCTAACCTTGGAACTAAAATCCCCCATCCCTGGATCCATTCTGGTAAATCACCTCTGCGTCCTCTCAAGGACCCTCACATTCTTTCTAAAGTCTGCTGAGCAGAACTGGAAGCAACACTCCAATTGGGGCCGAACCAGAGTTTTATAATGGTTCAGCATAACTTCCCTGCTTTTGTACTCAATGCCTCTATTTATAAAGCCCAAGATCCCATATGCTTTGCAAACCACTCTTGCAATATGTCTTCCCACCTTCAAAGATTGATGCACATGAACCCCAAGTCCCTCTATTCCAGTACACTCTTTAGAACTGTGTCATTAAGTATATATTGCCTCTCCCTATTCCTTATGCCAAAATACATCACCTCACACTTGTCACGATTAAATTCCATCTGCCACCTGTCTGCCCATTCTGCTAGCCTATCACTGTCCTGTTGCAGGCAGTTCATATCATCCTCACTGTTTGCCACTCCTCCAAGTTTGGTGTCATCGGCATATTTTGAGATTCTACTCTGTATTCCAAGATCCAAGTCACTTACCTTGAGCAAAAAAATCAGTGGTTCTAGCACTGACCCTTGGGGAACACCACTGTCGACTATCCTCCAGTCTGACAAAGAACCATTTAATAAGACTCGCTGTTTTCTGTCCTTAAACCAATTTTCTATCCAATTGGACACTGACCCTCCTATACCACGAACCTCAATTTTGTTAACCGCCCTTTTATGTGGTACCTTGTCAAACGCTTCCTTAAAATCCATATAAACAACATCCACTGCATTCCCTTCATCAACCTGCTCTGTTAGTTCATCAAAAAATGCAGTTAGATTAGTCAAGCATGAACTCCCATTTATAAATCCATGCTCACTCTCATTAATTAAGTCAAACCTCTCCAAGTGACTGTTGATTTTTTACCCTGATTATTCTTTCTAAAACCTTACCCACCGCTGCTGTTAATCTAACTGGCCTGTAGTTACCCGGACTGTCCTTACACCCTTTCTTGAATAAGGGTGTCGCATTTGCCACTGTTTAATCCTCTGGCACCTCCCCCGTATCCAGGGAAGATTGGAAGATTATAGCAAGCCCTTGCGTTATCTGCATCCGCATTTCCTTTCGCAACCTGGGATGTGAGCCATCCGGACCAGGTGATTTATCTTCCCTAAGCACAGCCAGCCTTTTTTGTACCTCCCTCTCCTAATTTGTACTCTCTCCATTGCCTCTACTCACTTCACTTCGACTGATATTTTGTCAAATTCCACTTCCTTAGTGATCACTAATACAAAGTACTCATTAAGTAGATTAACATTGCCCTGCACCTCTAAGCTTATATTATCCTTTTTGTCCCTAATAGGCCCGACTCAACCTCTTACTCCCCACTTATCATTTACATGTTGCTCGAAGATTTTTGGGTTTCCTTTCATGTTGACTGCCAGTCTATTCTCATAGAAATAGAGAATAAGCAAATTTAGAAGATATAAGTATTTCCCATCCTTGATGAGGTGGAAATTTTTTATTTGTGGGTGGTAATGACTTGGCCCATGAGTGTGGTGGAAGCAGAGACAATCAATAATTTGAAAAGGAAATTGGATGGATACTTGAAGGAAAGAAACTTGCAGGAGGAAAGGGATCGAGCTGGTGAGTGGAACTGACTAGATTGCTCCGGGGAGAGCCAGCATGGACGTGATAGGCCAAACGACCACCTTCTATGCTGTAAATGACTCTGTGTTGTTTCTCAAATTCAATCCACTGGTGCTTGGTAAATAATTTCAAAGGAAATTGTGCAACTGGAAAATCAGAACCAAGGCAAGGGACGCATAAGGAAGCGAAATTGCTGAAACCCAGGATTCAACCAGGGTCATTTAAATCTTCAGTCTAATGCTCTCCCAACTGAGCTATTTCAGCTCTACATTAACAGTGTTTTGGTGTCCGTGTTTTGGAAGAAAATACATACATTCAAGTTTTCCAAAAAATTAAAGAACACAACATGTGAGTAATATTCCCCATTGCTTTCTCAGTACTGATGGATTGTGAAGCGAGAGACAGCCAGAAGTGCCACTGAGCCGCACAGACCCCGAGCTGAGAATGAAATGAGATCAAATTCAATCTTTCATAGAGAGATGCTGCGGAGAGGTAAGAGTCCTGAATCAAAGCGAGACTTGCTCATTTTAAACACTCCCTGTACTCTCTGCTCATGAAGCCTTAAAAAAGGGAAAAACAAAATGGCACTCAAACTCACAAAAATAAAAGCAAAATACTGCGGATGCTGGAAATCTGAAACAAAAACAAGAAATACTGCAACCACTCAGCAGGTCTGGCAGCATCTGTGGAAAGAGAAGCAGAGTTAACGTTTCGGGTCAGTGACCCTTCTTCGGAAATGACAAATATTAGAAAAGTCACAGATTATAAGCAAGTGAGGTGGGGGTGGGGCAAGAGATAACAAAGGAGAAGGTGCAGATTGGACCAGGCCACATAGCTGACCAAAAGGTCACGGAGCAAAGGCAAACAATATGTTGATGGTGTGTTGAAAGACAAAGCATTAGTACAGATTAGGTGTGAATACACTGAATGTTGAACAGCAGCAAGTGCAAACCTGAAAAAAAACCTGAAAAAAACAGTGGGTAAGCAAACTGAACAAACTAAGATGAAATTAAATAAATGCAAAAAAAGATTGTAAAAAATGTAAAAAATAATGCAAAAAGAAAGGAAGAAAAAATAACTAAAGATGAAAGTAAAATGGGGGGCTGTCATGCTCTGAAATTATTGAACTCAGTGTTCAGTCCGGCAGGCTGTAGTGTGCCTAATCGGTAGATGAGATGCTGTTCCTCGAGCTTGCGTTGATGTTCACTGGAACACTGCAGCAATCCCAGGACAGAGATGTGAGCATGAGAGCAGGGGGGAGTGTTGAAATGGCAAGCAACCGGAAGCTCAGGGTCCTGCTTGCGGACTGAGCGGAGATGTTCCGCAAAGCGGTCACCCAGTCTGCGCTTGGTCTCCCCAATGTAGAGGAGACCACACTGTGAGCAGCGAATACAGTATACTACATTGAAAGAAGTACAAGTAAATCGCTGCTTCACCTGAAAGGAGTGTTTGGGGCCTGGGATAGTGAGGAGAGAGGAGGTAAATGGGCAGGTATTACACCTCCTGCGATTGCAGGGGAAGGTGCCCTGAGACGGGGACGAGGTGGTGGGGGTAATGGAGGAGTGGACCAGGGTGTCGCAGAGGGAACGATCCCTTCGGAATGCTGACAGTGGAAGGGAGGGGAAGATGCGACTGGTAGTGGCATCACGCTGGAGGTGGCGAAAATGGCGGAGGATGATCCTTTGGATATGGAGGCTGGTGGGATGAAAAGTGAGGACAAGGGGAACCCTGTCACGGTTCTGGGAGGGAGGGGAAGGGGTGAGGGTAGAGGTGCGGGGAATGGGCCGGACACGGTTGAGGGCCCTGTCAACAACAGTGGGGGGAAATCCTCGGTTGAGGAAAAAGGAGGTCATATCAGAAGCACCGTCATGGAAGGTAGCATCATCAGAGCAGATGCGTCGGAGACGGAGAAACTGGGAGAATGGAATGGAGTCCTTACAGGAGGTCGGGTGTGAATAAGTGTAGTCGAGGTAGCTGTGGGAGTCGGTGGGCTTATAATGGATATTGGTAGACAACCTATTCCCAGAGATGGAGACAGTGAAGTCGAGGAAGGGAAGGGAAGTGTCAGAGATGGACCATGTGAAGGTGAGAGAAGGGTGGAAATTGGAAGCAAAGTTGATAAAGTTTTCTAGTTCGGGGCGGGAGCAGGAAACGGCACCGATACAGTCATCAATGTACCAGAAAAAGAGTTGGGGGAGGGGGCCTGAGTAGGACTGGAACAAAGAATGCTCGACATATCCCACAAAAAGACAGGCATAACTAGGACCCATGCGGGTACCCATAGTGACACCTTTTACTTGAAGGAAGTGCGTGGAGTTGAAGGAGAAGTTGTTCAATGTGAGAACAAGTTCAGCCAGGCGGAGGAGGGTGGTGGTGGATGGGGACTGGTTGGGCCTCTGTTCCAGGAAGAAGCGGAGAGCCCTCAAACCATCCTGGTGGGGGATGGAGGTGTAGAGCGATTGGACGTCCATAGTGAAGAGGAGGCGGTTGGGACCAGGAAAGTGGAAATTGTCAAAATGACGTAGGGCGTCAGAAGAGTCACGGATTTTGGGAAGGAGGTAGAAGCGGGCTGTCCGGGGTTGTGGGACTATGAGGTTGGAAGCTGTAGAGGGAAGATCTCCAGAGGAGATGAGGTCAGTGACAGTCCTTTGGACGGTGGCTTGATGTTCGGTGGTGGGGTCATGGTCCAGAGGGAGGTAGGAAGAGGTGTCTGTGAGTTGGCTTTGAGCTTCTGCAAGGTAGAGGTCGGTACGCCATACAACAACAGCACCACCCTTGTCTGCAGGTTTGATGACCATGTCGGGGTTAGACCTGAGAGAACGGAGTGCCTCAAGTTCAGAGGGGGACAATGTTCTCACATTGAACAACTTCTCCTTCAACTCCACGCACTTCCTTCAAGTAAAAGGTGTCGCTATGGGTACCCGCATGGGTCCTAGTTATGCCTGTCTTTTTGTGGGATATGTCGAGCATTCTTTGTTCCAGTCCTACTCAGGCCCCCTCCCCCAACTCTTTTTCCGGTACATTGATGACTGTATCGGTGCCGTTTCCTGCTCCCGCCCCGAACTAGAAAACTTTATCAACTTTGCTTCCAATTTCCACACTTCTCTCACCTTCACATGGTTCATCACTGACACTTCCCTTCCCTTCCTCGACTTCTCTTTCTCCATCTCTGGGAATAGGTTGTCTACCAATATCCATTATAAGCCCACCGACTCCCACAGCTACCTCGACTACACTTCTTCACACCCTACCTCCTGTAAGGACTCCATTCCATTCTCCCAGTTTCTCCTTCTCCGACGCATCTGCTCTGATGATGCTACCTTCCATGACGGTGCTTCTGATATGACCTCCTTTTTCCTCAACCGAGGATTTCCCCCCACTGTGGTTGCCAGGGCCCTCAACCGTGTCCGACCCATTCCCCGCACCTCTACCCTCACCCCTTCCCCTCCCTCCCAGAACCGTGACAGGGTTCCCCTTGTCCTCACTTTTCATCCCACCAGCCTCCATATCCAAAGGATCATCCTCCGCCATTTTCGCCACCTCCAGCGTGATGCCACTGCCAGTCGCATCTTCCCCTCCCTTCCCCTGTCAGCATTCCGAAGGGATCGTTCCCTCCGCGACACCCTGGTCCACTCCTCCATTACCCCCACCACCTCGTCCCCGTCCCAGGGCACCTTCCCCTGCAATCGCAGGAGGTGTAATACCTGCCCATTTACCTCCTCTCTCCTCACTATCCCAGGCCCCAAACACTCCTTTCAGGTGAAGCAGCGATTTACTTGTACTTCTTTCAATGTAGTAAACTGTATTCGCTGCTCACAGTGTGGTCTCCTCTACATTGGGGAGACCAAGCGCAGACTGGGTGACCGCGTTGCGGAACATCTCCGCTCAGTCCGCAAGCAGGACCCTGAGCTTCCGGTTGCTTGCCATTTCAACACTCCCCCCTGCTCTCATGCTCACATCTCTGTCCTGGGATTGCTGCAGTGTTCCAGTGAACATCAACGCAAGCTCGAGGAACAGCATCTCATCTACCGATTAGGCACACTACAGCCTACCGGACTGAACATTGAGTTCAATAATTTCAGAGCATGACAGCCTCCCATTTTACTTTCATTTTTAGTTATTTTTTCTTCCTTTTTTTTTACATTCTTTTTTACATTTTTTACAATCTTTTTTTGCATTTATTTCATTTCATCTTAGTTTGTTCAGTTTGCTTACCCACTGTTTTTATCAGGTTTTTTTTCAGGTTTGCACTTGCTGCTGTTCAATATTCATTGTATTCACACCTAATCTGTACTAATGCTTTGTCTTTCAACACACCAATAACATATTGTTTGCCTTTGCTCCGTGACCTTTTGGTCAGCTATGTGGCCTGGTCCAATCTGCACCTTCTCCTTTGTTATCTCTTGCCCCACCCCCACCTCACTTGCTTTAAATCTGTGACTTTTCTAATATTTGTCAGTTCCGAAGAAGGGTCACTGACCCGAAACGTTAACTCTGCTTCTCTTTCCACAGATGCTGCCAGACCTGCTGAGTGATTCCAGCATTTGTTGTATTTGACTCAAACTCACAACCCTGCCATTAAAAATCTCATATTCGACTGACAGAACTGTCACTTCTACTCGGTGTCTTATTGGATGGATGCAACTCCAACGCAGGGGTGGCATTCAAATCCTCCCATGGGTCCACATGTCAGACTGAGTTCCATGTTGTCGACTCAAGCAAAGGAAATCTGCTCAGTTCCAAAACTATCAGCGAATTGAAGCTGATTACAATCAACATCATCAGAGGTCAGAACTACCTGGTGAAAGAAGACACTCTGAAGAAGGATCCACAATTATTCAAAGGCATCGACAAAGTGAAAAACAAGAAAATCGATGAGTCAATGCAAGCCAAACAACAGAAACACTGAAGAATTCCATTCCAGTCCATTCCAGAACCCAGTCCTGTTGTTTTTGGAGTCAGGTCTCAATTACTGCGACAACTTTATATTCTCACTTGGCTATCTGTACATTTTGTAAATTTCAATTTTGTCGACAAGCTCTTTGAATCCAGTTCTCTGGTCCTCAAGCCAGCTCCGTAAGGCTGACACCAATCAGTAACATTAAACTAAAAATGCCAAGAGCTCATTGGTGATTTGAACCTGGGGTCGCTCACACTTTCATTAATCACACTTCTTAAACAAGAATCACACCCGTTGACCAAGGAGCCACTGACAGCAAGGTGTTGTATTAGCTCCTGTGGAATTTCACGGGCACCCACAGTGGATCATCCAACCCATAATCCTGAGATTAAAAGTGTCCTGTTCCACTGACTGAACTGTCACTTCTACTCTGTCTCTTATTGGACGGATGCTGTTGTAGGCTCCTCCCCAGGGTTGGCAGTTTTTTCTCTGTGAACCAGCTTCCTCTCAGTTCCCAAATTTATCAGTAAATCCACTGACAAAATCTCCAAAGTGTTATTTGTTCCTCTCACTCCTCGACAATAAAATTTCGATCTCTTTGCTCTTTTTACCTTCCAAACATTGATATCCATTTTGCTCAGCATTTATTTCTCTCTCCTTTTTATTTAGTTCATGCATTTTCTTAGAAACATTTCATTTCAATTATTTCTGGGGCAAGAAATGAACAGAAGAGATTTGCTGCAATGATACCAGGGGTGAAGGATTTCAGTTATGTGGAGAGATTGGAGAAGCTGAGGTTGTTCTTCTTGGAGCAGAGAACGTTCAGAAGAGATTTGTCCAAGGTGTTCAAAATCATGATGGTTCTCAACACTTTAAATCAGGAGAAACTGTTTCCTGTGGCAAAAGGGACAGTAAGCAGAGGACACAGATATCAGGTGATTGGCAAAAGAACCAGAGGTGACATGAAGAACCATTTGTTACACAGTAATGTGTTGTGATCTGGAATGCACTGCCTGATTGGGAGATGAAAGCAGATTCAATCGTAACTTTCAAAAGGGATATGGATAGATGCTGGAAGGGAAAATGTACAGGATTACAGGAAAAAGCCACGCAGCAGGACTAATTGTAATTTGTCTCTACCAAAGAGACAACACTGGCATGATGGACCAAATGGTCTCTTTGTTCGTCATTCTATGATTCCATAGACATCATGTTGCTAGAATTCCCTCTGAACTGGAAGAGAATCAAACCGATTCGAGGTATTGTAAACACCACCCATGCCATGTTGTTTATTCTCTGTTTTTCACGTTGGCTGCCCCTCGTTCTTTCTGTGTTTCCAGCCTGGTCTGCTCCTCTGACCTTCATTCCTGACACTCTATCGACCGTGGCTGACTCATTGTTTGCAATGTTGTGTAATGGTGACTTCACCTTTAAGAAACTGTACCTTTAAGAGACCAAGCCACTGATGCAACAGATGACATCATCATACATATATAAGGAGACACCATTTTGAGAGACACATTCTACACATGGCTTGTAGAGAGCGCACACACACCAATGAGAAAAAGACCTGGGACCTGTGATCATGCCATGTAGATAAGAAAGACAATAAATACTGTTTGTATTGAATCTGAATATAAAGCCTGGGGTCATCATTTAATGTAGACGGAAGAACACAGCACAACACTATATTTTTCTGACATTGAGGATTAAAAAGAAGTAATCACACAGTCAACCAGGGACATACAGAAGACTTACATTGACAATTCCAGATTTAAATAAATAACAATCATCATGTGTGCACAACAACAGCCAGTCTTTCCAGCCTTTACAGAGATAGACAGCAACCCAGGGCCACACTGGAGCAAATGGCTCACAAGACTTGAACTCCGAATGATGGCACTCGCTATCAATACACCCCGAAGAAAGAGAGCGTTACTCCTGCACTCTGCTGGACCAAAAGTTGACAATACCTTCAATACACTCAGCGACACTGGAACCGATAATGATTATGATGTTGCGATGCATTTTCTAACAAGCTATTTTCAAGCAAGGGCAAATCCTCACTTTGAAATTTATGTTTCAGGCAAGCAAAACAATATGGTGCGAGACTCTTGACCACGACATGATGAGACTCAGAAGTCTGAGAAAGAGGCAAATAACGTGACGACGAGATTCCCCTGAGAAACACACAAAACACAAAGACACAGAGGAAACCCAGAGAAAGGTCAAGGAAGACCAAGACAGAAGTCACAATCACATTCAAACATCCAATCATTGCAGTGGTGAGGATCCTTATTACAAAACTTGTCCTTCGAGAGGGAAGACGTGTCAAGTCTGCAGAAAAATGGGACATTTCACTACAGTATGCTGATCGAAGCCTGCAGGAAACATTCATAGATTTAAATGCCAGAAGGAAGAATACATATTTGCAGCACGAGAGAAGATTTTTGTTGCTCGCGACCACAAGTCCCGACACGTGCCCATGTGTGATGTGTTCAGAGGTAATTCGACAATATCTGCAGTAATTGACTCGGAGCAATGATCAACATAATGGATGCTCCGACATTCCACAAGTAACAGAGAAAACAGAAACTGTAATTGAACAAGCTGATATCTAAAATCTTCTCCCATGGATCAGATACTCCTCCACCAGTCCTAAGGATCATCCAAGTTACTTTTAAATCCTCCCAGGGGTCCACATGTCAGACTGAGTTCCATGTTGTAGAATCAAGCAAAGAAAATGTGCTCAGTTCCAAAACTATCAGCAAGTTGAAGCTGATTACGATCAACATCACCAGAGGTCAGAACTACATTGTGAAAGAAAACAGTCTGAAGAAGGATCCACAATATATACAAAGACATCGGCAAAGTAAAAAAGAAAACTTTATTTTAGTTTGTTCAGTTTGTTTCTACTGTGCCTACCCACTGTTTTTTTCATGTTTGTGATTGTGGCTGTTTAGTTTTTTTCAGTCCATTAACACCGTATCTGCACTAATGCTTTGTCTTTCAGCACACCATTAACATATTGTTTCCCTTTTTCTGGTCAACTATTCTGTGGCCTTGTCCTATCTACACCTTCTCCTTTGTCATCTCTTGCCCCACCCCCGCTTTACTTGCTTATAATCTTTTACATTTCTAATATTTGCCAGTTCTGAAGAAGGGTCAGTGACCTGAAACGTTAACTCTGCTTCTCTCTCCACAGATGCTGCCAGACCTGCTGAGTTTTGTCAGCACCTTCACTTTTTATTTCAGATTTCCAGCATCCGCAGTATTTTGCTTTTAAGAAAATCGATGAATCAGTTTCCTTATTTATTTCTGACAAATGATAGATTTGAGTTAGGTAAGGTACCAAGGGTTACAGAAACAAGCAGACAAATGGTGTTAATATACAGATCAGCAAATATCTAATTGAATGGTGGAACAGACTCGAAAGGCTGAATGTCCTCATCAAGTTCCTATGTTTCTCTTCATTGTCCAAACCCCAACAGTAAACGTCTTTGTTCTCTCCATAGACGTTGAATGAGCCATCGTGTGTTTCCAGTGTTTTGACTTGTTTAAAGGTCGGTTTTTGGGATGAGCCGATGGAATTTAAAACAGATATCCGGCTTCAAACTGCTATTAACCGAGGCCACGCCATTGTCGGATCATTTAATGACCACTCAAAATTCACCTGAGACCAGTGTTAGTGTGCAGCTATGAGAGGGGATTTCTGTACAGTCAGGGCAGGGAACAGCAGTGAGACCAGTGTTAATGTGCAGCTATGAGAGGGGATTTCTGTACAGTCAGAATAGGGAACAGCAGTGAGACCAGTGTTAATGTGCAGCTATGAGAGGGGATTTCTGCACAGTCAGGGCTGGGAACAGCAGTGAGACCAGTGTTAATGTGCAGCTATGAGAGGGGATTTCTGTGCAGTCAGGGCAGGGAACAGCAGTGAGACCAGTGTTAATGTGCAGCTATGAGAGGGGATTTCTGTACAGTCAGAATAGGGAACAGCAGTGAGACGAGTGTTAATGTGCAGCTATGAGAGGGGATTTCTGTACAGTCAGAGCAGGGAACAGCAGTGAGACCAGTGTTAATGTGCAGCTATGAGAGGGGATTTCTGTACAGTCAGAGCAGGGAACAGCAGTGAGACCAGTGTTAATGTGCAGCTATGAGAGGGGATTTCTGTACAGTCAGGGCAGGGAACAGCAGTGAGACCAGTGTTAATGTGCAGCTATGAGAGGGGATGTCTGCACAGTCAGAATAGGGAACAGCAGTGAGACCAGTGTTAATGTGCAGCTATGAGAGGGGATTTCTGTACAGTCAGAGCAGGGAACAGCAGTGAGACCAGTGTTAATGTGCAGCTATGAGAGGGGATTTCTGTACAGTCAGGGCAGGGAACAGCAGTGAGACCAGTGTTAATGTGCAGCTATGAGAGGGGATTTCTGTACAGTCAGAGCAGGGAACAGCAGTGAGACCAGTGTTAATGTGCAGCTATGAGAGGGGATTTCTGTACAGTCAGAGCAGGGAACAGCAGTGAGACCAGTGTTAATGTGCAGCTATGAGAGGGGATTTCTGTACAGTCAGGGCAGGGAACAGCAGTGAGACCAGTGTTAATGTGCAGCTATGAGAGGGGATTTCTGTACAGTCAGAGCAGGGAACAGCAGTGAGACCAGCGTTAATGTGCAGCTATGAGAGGGGATTTCTGTAACGTCAGGGCAGGGAACAGCAGTGAGGCCAGTGTTAATGTGCAGCTATGAGAGGGGACTTTTGTACAGTCAGGGCAGGGAACAGCACTGAGACCAGTGTTAATGTGCAGCTATGAGAGGGGATTTCTGTAACGTCAGGGCAGGGAACAGCAGTGAGACCAGTGTTAATGTGCAGCTATGAGAGGGGACTTTTGTACAGTCAGGGCAGGGAACAGCACTGAGACCAGTGTTAATGTGCAGCTATGAGAGGGGATTTTTGTACAGTCAGGGCAGGGAACAGCAGTGAGACCAGTGTTAATGTGCAGCTATGAGAGGGGATTTCTGTACAGTCAGGGAATGGAACAGCAGTGAGACCAGTGTTAATGTGCAGCTATGAGAGGGGACTTTTGTACAGTCAGGGCAGGGAACAGCAGTGAGACCAGTGTTAATGTGCAGCTATGGGAGGGGATTTTTGTACAGTCAGGGCAGGGAACAGCAGTGAGACCAGTGTTAATGTGCAGTTATGAGAGGGGATTTCTGTACAGTCAGAGCAGGGAACAGCAGTGAGACCAGTGTTAATGTGCAGTTATGAGAGGGGATTTCTGTACAGTCAGGGAATGAAACAGCAGTGAGACCAGTGTTAATGTGCAGCTATGAGAGGGGATTTCTGTACAGTCAGGGAATGGAACAGCAGTGAGACCAGTGTTAATGTGCAGCGATGAGAGGGGATTTATGCACCATCAGGGCAGGGAAAAGCAGTGAGACCAGTGTTAATGTGCAGCTATGAGAGGGGATTTATGTACCGTCAGGGCAGGGAACAGCAGTGAGACCAGTGTTAATGTGCAGCTATGAGAGGGGATTTCTGTACAGTCAGGGCGGGGAACAGCAGTGAGGGAGAGAAGCTGTCGGTATCTGGGCAGGGTCTGGGTTTATCGAATAGTATCAAGAAAGAGCAATTATATTGGGACTGGGTTGTGTTCTCTCTCACACAGAGACAGTTACTCTCCCTCCCTCTGTCTTGCTCTCTCTCACAGACACATACCCAATTTTTTCTCTCTCTTGTGAACTCTGTCTCATACTCTTTCTCTCTGCCCATTTTCCAGTAGAAATAGAAAGCCTTCTACTATTTTGGAGAATCTGGAGTTGTTCTTCTTTGGGAAGAGAAGGTTGAGATGAGATTTGATAGAGGTGTTCGAAATCATGAAGTGTTTGGACAGAGTAGATAGGGAGAAACTATTCTCATTGGCAGAAGTGTCAAGAACCAGAGGGCACAGATTTAAGGTGAAAGGCCAAAGAACCAGAGGCAACATGAGGAAAAACTTTTTTATGCAGCGACTGGTTAGGATCTGGATTGCACTGCCTGACAGTGTGGTGGAGGCAGATTCAATCATGACTTTTGAAAGAGAATCTAATAATTATCTGAAGAAAAGAAAATGCAGGGTTACAGGCAAAGGCGGGGGAGTGTGACTAGCTGGCTTGTTCTTGCAGAGAGCTGGCATGGACACAAAGGGCTGAATGGCCTCCTTCTGTGCTGTAACCTGTCTATGATTCTATGACTCTAAGCCTAGAGATTACCAGTGCCTGTGAGTGCCTCAAATGTCTACAGGTGGTGAACCAGCCTACAAAACAAGGAATGAAGCAGTAATTAAAGTTCAGAAATCCTAAGGTATCAGGATGTGGGAGGGACTATTGCTCTCAGTTTAAAGTACTGATTTCATTAATTGAATATCCTTAGTGTCCCAGCTCAGTGTAATCCTGAGCAATAATTGCCAGCAGGTTTTTGAAGTGACAATTAAATGAGGCCCTGTTGGTGGATGTTAAAGATTCCCCAGCGCTATTGAAAGAATCACAGGGAATTCTCGCACTGTCCTGACCAACATTCCTGACTCAGTAACATCACCTGAAACAGCTGAACACAAAGAACTAACTGAAGGGTCAAAGTGTAAGGGAGAAAAACCAAACCCGTGTCAACTTCACACAGGAACCCATCGACCATCAGAAAACACACTTCATGAGCTGCAATGTCTGATCATTGAGTCACAGGTATCTCCTCCTGCCTGGCTTCGTTCCGTGTGGGAATGGGAATTAGAATGTTTCAGCAACTCATGAAGGTATCCCCGGAGCAGTTGAAACAGCATTCCCCGTGTTTCAATAAGAAATTCTGATCTGAAATGAAGAAAAAACAGAAAATGCTGGTAATACTCAACAGATCTGTCCATCACAGGACTGATACAAGCTCAATTCTCAATCCAAACAGTGAGAGATCCAAACACTGAGACAGAATATGAACAGAGAGAGAAAAAACAGGTTAACTGTTTTGAGAGTAAAAGCAGGAAATGCTGGAAATACTCAGCAGGTTTTGGCAGCATCTGTGTAGAGAGAGAAGCAGAGTTAACATTTCAAGTCAGTTACCCTTCATCACAGCTGACAAATATTATAAATGAAAAGGTTTTAAGCAAGTAATGCTGGGGGTGGGGCAAGAGATAACAAAAGAGGTGTTGATTGGACAAGGTCACAGAGAATAACTGACCAGAAGGGCATGGAACAAAGGCGAACAGTGCTGAACAGTGCTCAATGGTGTGCTGAAAGACAAAGCGTTAGTACAGAGAAGGTGTGAATTGACTGTAATGCACAAAGCACTCCGAACACAAACATTAAACATTTTTTTAAAACAGAAACAATGGGTAGACACAGTGGAAACAAACTAACCAAACTAAAAAAAAAACTGAAATAAAATAACCAAATAAAAAAGAAAAAAGAAAAAAAACTAAACATAAAAAAGTGTGTTGGGGGGGTGTGGGGGGGGGGCGTCCGTCATGCTCTGAAATGATTGAATTTAATGTTCATTCCGGCAGGTTGTAGTGTGCCGAATCACTGACCTGAAACGTTAATTCTGTTTCTCTCTCCACAGATGCTGCCAGACCTGCTGAGTGCTTCCAGCAATTTTTGTTTTTGTTTCAGTTTTCCAGCATCTGCAGTATTTTGCTTTTATGTTATGAGAGTACTTCTACTGTTTTTGTAAACATGTTTTAAATATGTAAAGTTGAATTATGGACACTGATTCATGTGGAATCTTGAGGAGATTCCTCCAGTCCTCTGGCAACATTCCCATAATCAAGGAGGATTGAAAGATTGTGGTTCGAGTCTCCACTATTTCCAACCTTACCTCCCTCAGCAACCCAGGATGCAGCCCATTCAAACTGGGTGACTTTTCTACTGTGAGAGCTGCCAACCTTGTAATTGTCTCCTCTTTATCTATTTTCATTCCGTCCAATTTTCTCACTTCCTCCTCCTTTACTGTGACATTGGCAACATCCGCTCATTTTGTGATGACAGATGAAATGTACTTAATTAGTACCTCAGCCACACCCTCTGCCTCCACAGGATCTCCTAATTGACCCACCCTTTCATTGACTGTCCATATGTTGGTAAAAGACTTCAGTGTTCCCAGTTATGTGACCTGCTAATCTTTTCTCATACATTCTCTTGCTGATCTCATTTCCTTTTTCAGCTCTCCTCTGTACTTTCTGTATTCTGCTTGTTTCCCTACTGCATATAAATCCTCACATGATTTCGATATTAATGATTTTTGAACTATTTTGTTGAAGGATTGAGTTTTGTAAATTTCTCCCTAGCTCCCCTCATGGTCAGGCAGAAAGTTTAACTGCTGTGTTTTCAAACAGCAACAGCTTTATTTGAAAAGCCATTGGGACAGGATTCCGGGTTTTAATCCAGTCACAAATCTGGTTCTGATGTCTTGTGGCTCCAGCTGTCACATGACCTGTCAGAGGATGACCTCATGATTGACCCAGTCATGGAGCTGTGGGTTGATGTTTAAATTGTTTCAAAATAATTTTCCAGAAGGACAATTAAAATGAATCGATATATAAAAGGTAGATTTTGTGAATTTCTGCTCCCAGTGGAAATTCCTGCAGTCTGCTGGTTTTCAGATCCCCAATTCCCCACAGGAAGCTCTGTGCTCGGAGTCTGCATTCATTCTAACAACATTACACAGAATCATTTCATGGGAGACCCCAGTGTGAATTGTAGACAGGTGGGTCAGTTTTAACTTTCAAAGTAACACAGAAGCAAAATACTGCAGATACTGGAAATCTGAAATAAAAACAGAAAATGCTGGAAATACTCAGCAGGTCTGGCAGCATCTGTGGAGAGAGAAACAGAGTTAACGTTTCTGGTCTGTGACCTTTCATCAGAACTCGGCTGAAATTGTTTGTGGAACAGACACGATGGGCCAAGTGGCCTCTTTCTGCGCCTTAAACTTTCTCTGACTCTGTGATTCCATGAGATTGTGGAATCAATTTCAGGGTCGATGACATTGCACTCTGTAAGGATAGGAAGATGGAGATTATTAAGTACAGTGCAAGAATATAGATGCTTTTACATTATTTTAATCAAAATTGATTTAAACTTTGTGTTCACGCATCCGATCTTTTGATCACAATGACACTGATAACAATGGAAAAAGCAAGACTTGCATTTCACGACCACAGGACGTTGCAAAGCCTTTTACAGCCAATGAAGGACTTTCCAAGTGTAGTCACTGTAGTCATGTAGGAAACATGGTGGCCAATGTGCGCACAGCAAGCTCCCAGAAACAACAATGTGATAAAAACGAGATAATCTGTTTTTAAGTGATGTTGATTCAGGGTTAAACAATGACCAGCATCCCAGAAATAATTCCCCTTCTATTCTCTGAAATAGTGCCATGGTACCTTTAACATCCACCTGAGAGGGCAGAGGGATCCTCAGTTTTCTGTCTCACCTGAAAAACAGCATTTCTGATAGTGCAGCACTGCCTTAGTACTGTACTGGAGTGTCAGCCATTTTTAAAGGGCTGTTAGTCCTACTGGAAAATATTTAAAGGAAGATTAAATGAAATGAAATAAATACATTGCTTTTGCCTCTCTCCCATCCCCCAAATAACAGTTAAATTAATTATTTGCCCTTTCCCTCCCAAAACCTACCTTTACCATCTGACCTTCCGCCCAAAACTGCACAAACTGTAAACTATAACCCTTCCCACCATCCCCTACACCCATGACATTCATTTGACTCCGTCTCCCCACCCCCACACTGAGAAACTTACCTTCTCCCCCCTCCCCACCAGTGTTGCACCTCATTTGCCCAGATGGGGCTCCGAAGGCACGGCAGTGCCGGCCACTGGGCTGAAGATCGCAGCTGGACATCAGGAAGTGATGGGATAATAATTAATGCAGGTTTGTGGTCCCGTTGCCGAGCGGTGGGGGTCCCCCCACAAGGCCTCGCCATCGCCAGCAATATCGAGCCAGGCCCTGCCGGCGTTGAGGTCCGTGGCGGGCCTCATCCGGGGCCATCCTCAGGTGGCTCCCACCCCACCCCCACCACAGATCTCGACGTCGAGGGCGCTATAGAATCCAGCCCATTGTTTCTGTCAATATCAACTCCACAAGGATTTGCCTGTTAATTGTAGAAAAATTAAAGCTCGATAACCTTTTGATAAAAGGGGGTTCAAATCCATTTCCAAACAAATGATAGTTCTCATTGTATCTAGAACATGTTTTCTTACATACAAACATAACAATTAGGAGCAGGAGTAGACCACTCGGCCCCTCGAGCCTGCTCCACCATTCAATAGTATCATGGCTGATCTGATTGTAACCTCAACTCCACATTCCCACCTGCCCCGATAACCTTTCACCCCCTTGTTTATCAAGAATCTATCTACCTCTATCTTAAAATATTTCAGAATTTCTGTCGTCCTGCAACTCTCACTTTATTTCCTGGATTTCACCTAAAAAATGTATTTCCACACTTTGGATATCCTGTACTTCATTAATGTTTTTGCTCTCTGGGGATTTCCCTTTAATTAAATTGAGTGCTGGTATTTTACTGCCACACACTGACTGAAAGTGTCCCATCGTTCTGCAGGAAAAACACTCAGCTTCTTTGGCGAGGCAGTTTTCCCACTTGTGTCTCTCTCGGCCACACCTACTGCAATTGGTTGCAGCTACCACTAGATGTTCTTCCCGTCTTTCTTGTCTTTTATCACTAATTTTTCCTTTTGTTTTCTTAACAAATTCAATTGAGTCTGCAACTCTCGAGATCAGACTCTCCCTGTCCCCTCGGACAACGGATTGGTTAAACTTTCTAACCTCTGTTTGTCTGCTCAATTGAAACTCTTTCATTAAGGTGAGACCAGCCCTGGACTGTAGATGATCTGAAAGGGTGTTGTCTAATACCCCGAACACAATCCTGTCTCCATTCAGCTACTCTCTTAAGTTGCGGTATTCACAAACCTCATTGAGATTGTACAAGTCATTGATAAATGAATGAATACTCTCCCCTTTCTGTTTTGTACGCTGATTAAATTCAAAGTGATTCCTGACAATGCAGCAGCCATCCGACGTCATCAGAGCGCTCCAAGCTGCGCACATGCACAAACAGTCTCCTGCGCTCTGAGATGCTGCGCATGCTCAGCCTATGTCTTCCAGGACTAACTGGCGCATGCGCAGGAAAACGCTCTAACCCCTCGGCCACTCACTCCAGGCCGCTCGCTGCCCGCTCCTCGCTACCCCGCTCCCCCGCCCTCCGGCCGCTTGCTACCCCCCCACCCCCGCACTGCCCTCTCTCCGTCCACTCACGCCCCGCTTCCCCCCCACGTCCCTCCAGACACCAGCTCTAAGCCATGCTGCTTCCCTCCTCTCGGCCTCTCGCTCCAACATTCGATCATTCTTCACCGCACCACCCGATAAAGCAAGGCGAGCCTCGAGGGGTGATGGGGCAATGTTGGAGCGAGTGGCCGAGAGGAGGGAAGCGGCAGAGCCCATGGCCTGGAGTGTGAGCAGCCAGAGAGCAGGATGGGGGTGGTGGTGGGTGAAGCGGGGAGTGGGCAGTCAGAGAGTGGGATGAGGGGAAGCGGGGAATGATCGTCCGGAGAATGGGATGGCACTGTTTCGAGGGGATTTGAGGAAAAAATGTTTCACCTCGAGGGTGGTTGGAATCTGGAACACATTGCCTGAAGGAGTGGTAGAGGCAGGAACCCTCACAACATTTAAGAAGTATCTAGATGAGCACTCAAAACGCCACAGAATACAAGGCTACGGCCACGTGCTGGAAAATGGAATTAGAATAGATAGGTACTTGATGGCCGGCACGGACATGATGGCCGAAGGGCCTGTTTCTGTGCTGTATAACTCTATGACTCTATGAAACCTCACTGAATTACAGAGGGTGTGCAGCACTGTCAGAGCTGCTGTCCTTCTAATGAGACTTCAAATAGCGCAACGTTCTCCGAGTATCAACCAAAACATGTCCATTGTGTAGATATGTGCCATATTTGCTTATGAAATGACAGTCACTGCTCCGAAAGTAATTCACTTTAGGTGAATTAAGATGACTTGGTACTATATAATTGGCGAATGCGCAAGAGGTAGCTGGGGACTGTTGGGGGTGGGACGGAGGCGGCGATGGCAACCTTTGAGGGGATTTTTGGGTCGAAGTTGTTTTCTGTGATAAATTGAGTAGCTCCATCTTTCATCCTGGCGGCTGCCTGAATGTCACAGACAGTGACGTTTCAGTGGAAGAGGCTGCATTTGCGCATGTGCTACTACAGCGTCACCTGGTGGTTGCGTTGTCAGCAAATGCAGCGTTTTAACTTTGGCTCCACGATGACATTTTTTTCCTCAATTAAAATAGGTCTTGAGTGCCTTAATAACTTCTTCACATGTTGCCTTCTGTTCTTCATGAGGATGTTGCCTACACACTCCCTCCATTGCAGACAATAGCGCACTGACCTGCTCCATGTCTGGCTTCTGCACGAGACCCGATGCAGTACGATACCTTGCAAACCTCTGGAACCATCTCGGTCACTCCTCGGCTTGGTTCAGTCCAGTGATCTTTTCAAAGGTACAGGCAAAGATTTCTCCATCATTGCTTTGGTTTACTGTGGCCCCCATATAATATTCTGATATCTGTCAAGGCTTAGTACAGAATTTATAAGAATCTGACGGTTAAAATAACCTGAGTTTACTCTGCACATCTTGCATTGAAGGTTTCATCTACAACTCTCCATGAGGTGCCGAACAGATTATATTACATCACTTCCTGTGATGATGCACATAGTCTATTTATATAATCTGCCCAGTAACAACCCAATGTCCACTCTTATATTATTGTACAGATGTGAGAAAAGCTGAGGATGGGAATGGAACGTCTGAATGAAGATTTCATGATGCTGATGATGTAAATGAGGCTGATCTGTTTCCCATTCCACAATCCCTCTTTATTTCTGTGCATGTTTCTCGATGCTGTTTCAACCAAATTGAAAAAGAATCACAAATCCTCCTCTGGAGCCTCAGGTGTTCATTAACAAAAGGCATGGTGGCCAAGTGGTAAGGTATCAGTCTCGTAAACTGACGATCACTAGTTCAATCCCTGTCCGTGCCTTATGATTAGTTTCTCACTTTAAATGTGATGTTTCCACAAAAGATGTCTGTTGCATTTGTTTCATCCATCTGGAAATCAGTGTGATGTTACACTTTATCCTGGACACTGGGAAGAACATGAGGAGGAACCACATGGTCCCTCGAGCCTTCTCTGCCATTGATGGAGTGAAAATATCTGAGGTCCAAGCACTGAACCTTATTACTGTGCATTTGCTTGGTATCTAACAGAGCTATTCTATTAATCCCACATCCCGCACTCCTGTCCTTTCCCCCATTGCCCTGTTAGATTTTCCATGTCAGGTATATATACAATTCCATTTAGAGTTAACATTGAATCTGCTTCCACTGACCTTTCAGGATTGCATTCCAGACCAGAACAACACACTGCTGAAAAAATAACTTCCTCATCACAACTCGAATTCTTTTGTCAATTACTCTGAATGTGTTTCCTCTGGTTACTGACCCTTCTGTCACTGGCAACACTTTCTCCTTCTTCACTCTGTCAAAACTCTTCAGGATTTGCATTTCCTGCTGCCTTTGCTGATATAACAAAGCTGAGCACACATCACCAAAAGGAATATGATTGGCTCTGAATCACATTTATCCTTCCTGTCAATCTGATGTGGACCTTGTATTTTCCCGGAACCAAACAATCTGAGCAGCAAGTGTGGGTTCCAGTGATTCCCACCGCTCTGAGAGAGAGAGGATGTGATAATGAGCCAGATAGAAAAAAGGAGTGAGATAGAGAGTAAAATAGCCATGGTCTGTTTCTACTAGCCCCCGGCACCCTACCTAAAATGGCATCATTTTCTCCTGCCTCTCCACATTCTAATCCATTGATTAATGCAATCCTTTCATCTGGAACATAGAACATCGAACAGTACAGCACAGTACAGTCCCGTCGGCCCACGATGTTGTGCCGAACCTTTAACCTACCCTAAGATCAAACTACCTACATACCCTTCATTCTACTATCATCCATGTACCTATCCAAGAGTCGCT